>NW_027263967.1:0-631001 GCF_045282275.1 Nakaseomyces bracarensis
GCAACAAAAAAACAGTGATATTCTTTTTTTAAATAACTCATATACTAAGGTTATTGTTATAATAAGTTATTGTTATTTCTTTATTAAAATATAGGAGTTCACTAGAACTAAATTTGAACATAACGAAGATCAACTTTAAAGGTACTGAAAAAAAAATTGGTATAGAAAGATAAAAAAAAAAGGATAGACATAAACTTTATTATAGATGTCATTTAGAGACCTTACCGGAAACGGTAGGAGTAGTGATGAGAGTGTATCCACTGCTTCTTTAGAGCCTAGGCATGAAAAATATCTTAACAACCCGTTTGTTGGTGACGATGAAGTTACATCGAGTGCTGAGTTGCTTCCTGTCGGTACTGAAAGAGAGAGGAGGGGTATGCCTGACCTGGATAGTGATGAGATTGAGATTGTGCCGGAACATGTGCACAGTAGTTCGGATAGTAATTCTTTGTCCTTGAATGAGAAGCTGGCTTCTGATTACAGGGGTTACTACAAACAGCCACAGAAAGGGTCTCCCAGTAGGTTTTACTCGGCATCTCGCAAGGGCTCTTACTCGCCCATGAACGCTGGTAATAACTCAGAACTGTCTAGTAACGATATCAGGGCTCCACCTGCCTTCGATAGATACCCACTGGTGGGGTCTAGATTACACCTGAGTAACTACAGGCAGGCTTTCTCTAAGAACGACTCTCCTCCTCCTCCTTTGAAGAATGAAAAACTGTCGTCTACTGGTGAATATTCTACAATGTTGCCTTCTTCGGTAATGTTCCTGGAAGACCAGGACTTTTCGCCGTTTGGTGGATACCCAGCTACAGCATTCCCACTTTCGCTAGACGAAAAGGAGGATGACGATTTTTTACATAACCCAGATCCTGAGGAAGAGGCAAGGCTGGATAGAAAACGGTTTTCTGAAGATTTCAAACACATGAGCAAACAGTCGTTTGGTGGTTTCCTTGGTATATTATTCCTCTTCTTGGGAGCCATCGCTTTGTTCATTATTTTACCTGTTCTCACATACTCAGGTGCTGTGGATCACCACGACCGAAACGTCCCTGCGGCAACTAATACAACTAATTCTACACACCAAACATCAGTACCGCTTTCCCTATATCAATACCCTCAATTATCAGCTATTAGGACATCACTTGTTGATTCAGATACTCCAAGCTCAGCACAAACCAGAAAGGCAAAGGATGGAAGTACGTGGAAATTGGTGTTTTCAGATGAGTTTAACGCCGTTGGAAGAACATTCTATGATGGGGATGACCAATTCTGGACGGCCCCAGATATCCATTATGATGCAACAAAGGACTTGGAATGGTATTCACCAGATGCAGTGACTACGAATAATGGTACTTTACAATTGAGAATGGACGCCTTTAAGAACCATAACTTGTATTATAGGTCAGGTATGGTTCAGAGTTGGAACAAAATGTGCTTCACTCAGGGTGCACTGGAGATATCTGCTAATCTACCAAACTATGGTAAAGTGACTGGTTTGTGGCCAGGTTTGTGGACTATGGGTAATTTAGGTAGACCCGGGTACTTAGCTTCAACAGAGGGTGTTTGGCCATATTCTTATTCATCCTGTGACGCAGGTATTACCCCAAATCAATCTGCACCAGATGGTATCTCATATTTGCCAGGCCAAAAGCTAAGTGCGTGCACCTGCGACGGTGAAGACCATCCAAACCCAGGCGTTGGAAGGGGTGCTCCTGAATTAGATATTCTAGAAGCCGAAGCGTCAACAATATTAGGGGTCGGTGTAGCCTCTCAGTCAATGCAAATTGCACCTTTCGATATCTGGTATATGCCTGATTATGAATTCATAGAAATATACAACTTTTCTACAACATCTATGAACAGTTACTGTGGTGGGCCATTCCAGCAAGCTATCTCGGCTGTTACAACATTAAATGTATCGTGGTATGAATTTGGTGAAGGATCAGGAAAATTCCAGAAATATGTTATCGAGTATTTGAACGATGAGGAAGAGGGCTACGTAAAATGGTATGTTGGTGATGACCCAACGTTTACAATTTATTCAACAGCCCTACATCCTAACGGTAACATTGACTGGAGATACATCAGTAAAGAACCTATGTCGATGATTATGAATATGGGTATATCTCCCAATTGGGCTTATATTGACTGGCAAATGATTTATTTCCCTGTAGTTATGTCTATTGACTATGTGAGACTGTATCAACCGTCGGATGCAATTTCTTTAACATGCGATCCGGAAGACTATCCAACTTATGATTATATTGAGGCTCATAAAAATGCGTACTATAACATGAATTTGACAAGTTGGGAGATGGCAGGATATACTTACCCGAAAAATCAACTTACAGGGAATTGTAAGAGTTCCAAATTTAAAGGATAAAACTATTCGATGTTGAATTGTATCAGGTATTATTTTTAAATCAAATTGTTAGTGGCTATTAGTGGCTATTACCTCAATAATCGAAATTAATGATCACTAATTACAACTTCCGTTTTATTAGATTATTCACATGTATCACCGGAATCAATCCGTTTATTCACGTTTTTAATTGGATATCTGTCAACCTGTATTACTACTTTCATGACTGACTACTGCAAAAAAACTGCAGATATTTAATATTTATTTCCCTTCTTTCCATTTCTTTGTTGTTTTGCTAATCAATTCCTAATACACTGATTTTATTTTTATATTTCCTTACCGTTTAAACCTCATCTTTAATCACAACCCACTGGTTTAATTTTTTTTATTGTTCTTTTATCCCATATAGACCTCTGAACGGACCTTTTTTTTTTAATAACTTTCTATTATCCAGGCACACTGGTTTTATTTCTTTTTCTGTTTGTTTCTTTTTTTGTTGTGAAGGGATTACTATTATTATTTTTAAGGAACTAGGTTTAACTATTTTTATTATGTAAAATAATATTTTTATTTGTTACAAAAGATTTTGAATTTAATATAAATATTTTTATATATGAGAATTTACTTTTCGACATGTTTTTCACTAAAAGAGAGAATTCACTATAAACAAATGAAAGCTCCTCAGCAAAAAACGCTTCCATAAGACCATCAATTACCTGTCAAATCCTATATTTCATTATAATTTTGCTGACCAAGGCTTAGTACTTTGGAAGTTATTTGAGTAGAAATGTTTTCTATCAGAAACAACAAATAGTAAGACTCCGTGGCCAAGCTGGTTAAGGCGTGCGACTGTTAATCGCAAGATCGTGAGTTCAATCCTCACCGGGGTCGTTTATTTTTTTTTATTGATATACTCTACGTGAGTTTCTCTGCTAGACCCGAAAAACAAAAAACAAATCAAAAATAAAAATAAAAATTATGGTTGTAGGGTCTTCTAGAAGCTTCCACTTAGTGTATAGAAGTATTTCGAAGAATGTGTGGATCAATATTTAAAGTAAAACTTTGTGCGGTTTCTTCTGTGTAAGTAATATGGAAGAGACCAGAAGGACCTGGAATATAATATTATTTAATTAGTAGCCATCAAGCTAAATTGTAAAACCCATTGTATTGTAAATGGTGGAGTAATGGTGAGGGAGGCAAATGGGTTTCTATGATTTTTGCAAATGATATAAAAGGGTATGGTTTAATGGATCAATCCTGATTTGTCCCATTTCCTTTCAATAAACTAATAATAATAATAACAAAGACAAGTAAAAAAGTCTAATTGCTAACTTAATATCAAAACAAATAAAACACAAACAACATCAACAAAAAATGATTGATTACTTAGGAGGCCCATGTATGTTTTCTGAAGTTCCACTATTTTTGAAGGACGCTTTTCCAAGGGACATTTATGCTCGTGACAGAAATGACATAAGGTCTGTATTCCAGGCTAGTAAGAGGCCATGCTATAGGAGCGATTATGGTAATAAGTACACTCACAAGTACAATGATAAGCTTCGCACACGCCCATCTCAGAAGAAAAAGAAAGATGCTGCTATTAACTACACTATTGCTAAATTGTAAAACCCATTGTATTGTAAATGGTGGAGTAATGGTGAGGGAGGCAAATGGGTTTCTATGATTTTTGCAAATGATATAAAAGGGTATGGTTTAATGGATCAATCCTGATTTGTCCCATTTCCTTTCAATAAACTAATAATAATAATAACAAAGACAAGTAAAAAAGTCTAATTGCTAACTTAATATCAAAACAAATAAAACACAAACAACATCAACAAAAAATGATTGATTACTTAGGAGGCCCATGTATGTTTTCTGAAGTTCCACTATTTTTGAAGGACGCTTTTCCAAGGGACATTTATGCTCGTGACAGAAATGACATAAGGTCTGTATTCCAGGCTAGTAAGAGGCCATGCTATAGGAGCGATTATGGTAATAAGTACACTCACAAGTACAATGATAAGCTTCGCACACGCCCATCTCAGAAGAAAAAGAAAGATGCTGCTATTAACTACACTATTGAGTCCATTGGTGACTCAAAGTATGAGATGAAGTTATATAAGCAAATTCCATCAGGTATGTTGCACGCTGCTATCAATAAGAAGGCCAAAGAGTTGGTTGACAAGTTATATGTACCAAGCTACCATGTGGTAGAAGATTTCTTCGGTAGACAGTATTATGTTGAAGACGAAGTGGATCCTGTGCAACTGAGACAAAAAGTTTTATCTAGTATTAATGTTAATGAAATCAAGAGGAAGATTGCCCGTGAATTATTCCAAGATTATGGTGTGGAGTTAAATCACCGTGGTGATGAAGTTTGTATTAACAGTGAAAAGGATAGTATCAATCAGGAATTTAGCTTCGAAAAGGAGCTCGCTGATATTAGAGTTAAATCATGTAAAGCTGTCAGTGACGAAACAGTTATGTTATGTATCGAGTTGCTAGTAAACCAACCAGAAGATGTTAAGCAATCTACTGTTCCAAGAACAGTAGATATAAATTTTGCGCTATTGCCTTCGAAGACTGGCTACTTAATCGCAAGTAATACAGAAGAGGCTAGCTCGTCTGATGATGAAAACAGTTCAAAAGAGAAGGAGACGGGTGATCATTTAGATGTTTTATATGCCGACAGGTTGGCTCTAGATAAATGCTCAAAGGAAGAAGATGAAGTTAACTACAATTCCTCTGAAGAATCATCAATAGCGTCAGACTCTGAATCTGATACAGAAGACGAAAAGACGCATGTCGCTAAGGTTTATTCGCCAATATTAGAAAATGTAGAAGATGAAGAAGTGAACAGGTACAGAAAGTCGTTCGATCACTCTCCAACGGGCTACGCTTTAATTGAAGACCCCTAATCGAATCATCTTAAAATGCATATATAAATATTTTACGACTCTTAATGATATTAATTATGTATATTAAACTGAATATCCTATAAAACGTATAAATTTAGAAGACATTTATTAATTATATTAGTTTGTTCCATTTGGACTTTTTTTTTAATGTTTTGTAGTCAAATTTTTTGGATTGCTTAAATATTTTAGTTATTAAGTGCAAGTTTTCATATGTCAAAAAACAAATGTATATTTTTTTAACCACTAAAAAGTTAAAGACATCACATATATAACTGTAATAAGGATTGCTTCGTTCAATTAAAATCGAAACAACACCTCTTTGTTGGCCAAGAGTGGAACCAGGTTAAAGGGAACTTTTAATTACACAGAAATGGGCGACCCATTACATACTTTAGTGCTCCATAGGAGTGAAAAGACAAAAAATAAGGTATTATCTAAGATGTTGGATAGTTCTGTATGTCCGGTGTGCCATGACTATATGTTCGTCCCAATCACTACTCCCTGTGGACACACTTACTGCTACACATGTCTCAAGTCCTGGTTTATAAGCGACACTACTAATGGTGAATTGAGTTGTCCGGAGTGTCGTACTACGATGACCAATAAGCCAATACTCAATACTGTCATGCAGAGTTGGGTTAATTATATTTTTGAGTTATTGAGTGAGAAGAAAGCTGAGGATGAACGGTTCAAAACGCTAAATAAGTCAAGAGAGGAGGACATACTTCAATATCGTAAGGACAAGGATGCTGGTCAACTCTTTGATAGCATCTTCGAGATGTCAGCAACGGCAGTTGCTGATGAATCCGATGATGGGATTATCAGATGCAGTAATTGCATGTGGGAATTAGAAGATGATACCAACCAGTGTCCAAATTGCTCGAGTAGGATACGAAATTCTTTACCCCGTTCCAATATAAGATCTGAAAGCACTGCACAGAGAGGATATAACACCGATGAATACAGTGAAGGAGAGTACGAAGATATAGAAGAAGGTCTAAGAAGAGATGAAGCTAATCGTGTACAAGCCGGGAATCCGGCTAGGACAAGTTTCGGGCTGCCAGAGGGATATGACGAGGATGATTTCTCTTACAGCGAGGATGATGAAAATGCAAGGCAACCTGCAGTTCCTTTCCATAGTGAGAATATGAGGTCTCGTATTTCTTTACATGATGATGAAGCTGAAGAAGACGAAATTGATGAAGATGAAGCTGAAGATGGTAGAAACGCCAGGCACCCTGAGGAAGAAGACGATGACGAAGAACGAGACTCTGATCTTGATTCATTTATTGTAGATGATGACGAAGTCATTGAGGAAGATAATAAACATGAAATTCATGATATACCGTCCAATAGTGACCGTGATTCCGATTATGAAAGAAGAGAAGATGAGTTTGTGGAAGGTGACAGTCTTGACGAAAACAGTGATGACAAGGTTAGCAATAATTCAGAAAGTGATAGAGCTAATTTGAGTAATGACGAGGAAAGTGATGAAGAAACACGTTCTCATAAAAGACAAAGGCGGTTTCGTGTAGTCTTAGATGACGACGATGACTGAGAATTAAAGCAAGAAATAAAGTTATATAATTCTATGGCATATATTCAAAATACTGACTTATACTATTCTCTATGGAAATAGCTTAGATCTATTGATATCATATATAATAATTAATAAATATATTAATATTAACAATATTTCAACCTATGTCACTATATCCGGTGCACATGTTAAGGCACAAAAGAGCGGGATACGAATAGCAGGAGAGATTAAGTTCAAAATATATTACTGTCAAAGCTGAATCCCTAAAACATTCATATAGAGAAGAATATAACTCATTTAAGAGTTATTTATTTAATTATAACATCCATTGCCCAAAAACTAAAAATAACAAATAATCTATAAGCTACTGATGTTTGGTATTGGTAGAGATATTTACGTAAGGGGTGTGCTAAAAAGTGCTAGTCCTATACTAAAGATAGGTAGAGTAAGGTGGCTAAATTATGACCAGAGGAAATTAATGGATCCTCGTTATGTGTTTTCGAAGCCTCCTAAGAAAGACCAATTGCAGAGTGATGAGATAAAGAAGGATAGCACCCATATATTTAGCGAACCGGGGAAAGGTGAAATACACGAATCAGAAATCAAGACTATAGGAGAAGCTATAGCGCAACAACGAAGGAAACGTACTCGACTGATAACTATAACTGTTCTAGGCACACTTGTGGCTACAATACTTGGTTACTCTATTGGCTACAGAGTATGGTACTGTAATTCGCAAAGTTTTATACCTTTATACCCATGTTCACGGGTACGCAAGCTCAGCACAAGGGATCTAAAACGTATTGATGTGAAAATGGTTGAGAATTTATCTGAGGTACGAGTGCTGGAGAAACTATCTCAGCATGAAATGATTAAAGATCAATATGGGGTACCATTAAGAGATCAAAATGGAAAACCCCCACATACACATGACTTTTCGATTTGGTGTGAAGACCAGGATCCTTGTGTCACTGGCATTGTATTTGAACCTGATGATAAACGAGATAGCACGCATCACTGGTACAGGATTCCTTATCTATTTAAATGGAGGTTTACTCACAGACCAATTAGCATATCAGGGTTTATCAACGACACCTTAAATTGGATAAATCTATCAACTTCCGATTTATATGAGGTAATATCACCCGAGAAGGTGTATGGATCTTTTAAGTACGAATACCCCTTACAAGGTGATAACCACTCCTTGCATATCTGTTTTTTAGGAGAAATGAAGCTAGACAAAGAAACCATGATCATCTACAAAGGAAAATACCACGTCGATGTAAAGCTAGAAAGAATTGATCTTTTAAGGACAGAGAATGGCGAGTTAATTCGTTACATACTTTACAAAGACGATAATGAAAAGAGACCCAAATAATCATTGAAACTTTATCAATTGATGTTTTTTTTTTAATTTTTTTTTTTTTTTTTTTTTTTTTTTAATATATATATTATAGTATTGTAGTTATTTATCATTATCCAATCTATGGTGATAAATTGCTAAACATAGTTAACAGCTGTATTTCAGCTAATGTAAATACCCAAGTATAAGATATAACCCGCATAATTTCATTAAATATATTCACACCCACCATGCATACACTATTGCTCGTCTTCAGTCTACAGAAAAACATTGAGAAACTACTTTTTATTACAGTTATGAATATTATTAACAACAACGAAATATTATGGGCGTGTGGCGTAGTTGGTAGCGCGCTCCCTTAGCATGGGAGAGGTCTTCGGTTCGATTCCGGACTCGTCCAATTATTTTTTTCTAGCACGTTAGGTTATTAATCATTACAACTGTTGCAATATATTAGATATTGAATACTATTTATGTTTTTAAAGCAGACCATATTAAATTAAATACAAGGATTTGGTTTAAAATCAGTTTGGTTTATTCTTTATTTAGAAACTATCGTAGTAAAGGTGAGCTAATTCTGTCTATTCCTCTTTTTTTTTTTTTTTCTTCAGTTTTTTTTTTTTGTTTTTTTCATTATGAAATTCCGCTATAGTCTTCACGTAATCACGTTAATGTCCAATGGATCAATTTATATTTTGACATTAAATTACACATTGGACATCTTTACTTCAGTATTTTGTATTTTATAGCAGCAAGTACTTGATAGTAGACATTTATCTTTTTGTAGGATAAGCAGGTGTTGTTTTTTTATTGCTTTAAAGTTAATATTAAACAATTATTAGAATATTAACGATGAGGCTTTATTCGAAAAGGAGGTTTAAGATAATACTGGCAGTATTATCAGTGGTGGCCATCATAGTGATGTTTATCAGATATTTAATGCATTTTCAAATGGAGCAGGAGGTTAGTTTCTATAGGAAATTCTTTAGGATAAAAAAAGATGGTTTGAATAAGATATACGATCCACTAGATATTAAGCAGATACCAGCAGAAACTATTGATGATCTTTATAAAAGGCGGATGGATATGGCCACTAATGGGAAGCCCATAGACTGGGACAAACTAGCGTATGTTAACTATGTTACTGATGTCAACTATCTATGTAATAGTCTCCTGATGTTTGATGCGTTGAAGAATCAATATCACACTAAGGCGAAACTAGTGGTCTTGATCGGCGAAAAGCTTCTTAAGGAGGATTCTAATGGAGTACATGCCCATGTTCAACAGCTGATACATAAACTGAGAGCGATAGACCCAAGCCAAGTGGTTATAAAGACGGTTCCTGATATAACAAAGGCTAGTGACGGAACACCTTGGAGGGAAAGCTTCACCAAATTGAATGTATTCAACTTGGTTGAATACGATAGAATAGTATACATGGATAATGATGCAATGTTACAAGGACACATGGATGAATTGTTCTTCTTACCAGACTATATCAAATTTGCTGCCCCTCTAGAGTATTGGGCTCTACACGAGTCAGACCTAAAAGTGTCATACAAAGAACTACAAAAGGATAAGCTGTCTATCAACCTGGAGAAATACACTTCCGTATTAAGTAATAGAATCAGAAATGGTAAAGAAATCTATAACCATCTACCGCGTCTGCCATATCACTTATATATGACACATGATGTTGCAAAGGCCCTTCTAGACTCCGCGTCTTCTTTTGGCCATTTGTTACAAGGAAGAGCTAAAACAAAAGCAGCCTGGACTTCTGATGTTATGGTAATCAAGCCATCGGCAGAGACCTTCACCTACATAAAGGAAATTGCTATACCGGCTATTATGAAACAAAAAGAGGAATATGATATGGATGTTATTAATAATGAGCTCTATAATATGAGAAAACAAGTTACTAAACAGTTTGCTTTGTTTAGAAAACTAAGATCTGCTTATACTCCAGAAGTACTAGTTTTGCCGTTCAGTAGATATGGCTTATTGACAGGATCTATTAAAAATCCGGGTCAAAATATATTCATTGAAAACGACATAGTTGGTTTCAAACGAGTGGAACAGAACGGCAATGAAGTCAAGAAAGATACTCGTGATATTGTAAAAAATGCGAAATACATTCATTATTCTGATTTTCCGCTAGGGAAGCCATGGAATTACCCTTCATTGGAACATGTTAAATGCATTGTTGATGATAAAACTTCTAAGAATATATCAAGAGATAAAGAGTTATGTGACATTTGGAATGGTGTGTTCCAAGCTTATTACGACTTATATCCAAAGTGCAAATACGATCCCTCTGAGTCTACAAATTAAAAATTCCCCAAGCATAAAAATAATTAATGATAGATAATAATCGGATAAAATAGAAACTGATAAATTTGCATATTAATAACAGTTAGATTATATATATAATTTACCCCACGTTTACTAGTAGTGACTAGACGTTATTTTATAATATTTCTTAATTGAACATTATCAGACTATTGATTCATTTTCATATATTTATATATAAAAATCGATTTTCATAAATGCATTAGTCTGAGAAAGCTAAATAAAAAAATGCAAATTGAACTTGAGGTAGGAATAATAGTAAGGGATTTTATTTCAAAACTCCGTTTTTCCGGGCTTCTTTGTTCAAGAGTCTGTCTATTTCACTACCATACTTGGAATTCTTTTTCCCATTTTCCTTAAAAGCATAGTCAATCGTTATCTTTTTATTCATAACAAGCTGATTGTTTAAAGTTTTAATGGCAAGATCAGCATCCTCATAGAATTTATAATAGACATAAGCACATTTCAGTGCTCCATCTGATAAATAGAAGATTTCAGGTTGTTTCGGTAGAGGTCCAAATTTGCTGAATAATTTCGAAAGTTGTCGTACATCTACCGATTCAGCGATATCCTTTATGAATAACTTCGCAATCGGCAGTAAATCAACATTAATGGCATTATTTCCTTCAGTAAGAGCTTGTCCACTCTGGTTGGAAGCACGTATCTTCAACATTTTATCATAGAGTTTGACATTCCCATTCATAACTTTTATTACATAGTCAGCATCTGAAGGACTGAAAAATTCTACGAAAGCATACCCTTGAAACTCCTGAGAAATTTTGTCCTTAGGGTACCTTATCTTCTTAACTTGTCCAACCTGTATAAACAGTTCATATAAAAGTTCTTTACTGACTTTGGAATCAACATTTCCTACATATACAGTGGCTTCAGGAACACTCATTATTTAGAATCTTAATACAGAAAAATTGGAGCAATTAAGAGTTCCTTTGCCTTGTGTAATCGATTAAGAGGTATATGTTAGGCTATATGGTGGCATTGTATTGCAGTTGTTTAACACTTTTTGCATAGAAAGTCATCAATTTTTCATGATTTTAGGATTTTTTCAAAAATTATCACATTTGGCGATGAGCTGCGTATAAGTGCAAAGAAAACAAGCCAATATTTGACCTTCGAAAGCACAACTAAAAACTCAACAAAAAATAACTAGTTAAAATCGCAAAACTGAATTTTAACTGTAGTTGTTCGTGCTGATCATTATGAATCAATGCTGATCGTTTGGATCAAAAAGTTTTCTAAGTAGTATATATATCGATAAAAAAATGCCACTCTCTAAATATCTGATAACATTTTTTAATTATAGCAAAATACTTAGCTATAGAAAAAGTAAGAAAGAAAAGTATGGTAATATAATTTGTTTTATTTATTATTGTTTGTTGTTTGTTTGTTTTTTCGCTACAAGGAGGAAATATAGTGGGAAAACTATTACAAGGGTCAATTTTTATCGATACTTTTATTTGATAGATAGTTAAAAAAGCAGAAATGAAGAAGCTAGCCTTCCCACTTCATTTATTTGAATAGGCAAAATGCGACTTTTTAAGATATTGAGAATGAAAAATCAAAAATAAAAAGGGAAAGTGAGTGTAAAAAAAATAATTAATAATGTCGATTTTAGGAGCACACAACAATTAAGATGACAATTGAAAGAGGAAAAAGAGGTTATTGTAACAGTTTCTATATTCGATGGACTAGAACTCGATTCATATTAATCGGCATAGACTTCCTGGACATCCTTTTCCACAGCCTTTAGAATCTTCTTTCTCTTCAACTTTTGAGCAGACGTTACATAACCATTTTGTGGTGTCCATTCGTCATCGAAGAAAACCGCACCTTGGAGAAGTTCGATACCAACAAGCCCTTGTTTCTTACCAGTCTTTATCATATCTTCATAGACAGACTTCTGCAACTTCTTGTTGTGAAGATAAGGTTCGATATCCTTCTCGTTTGATTTCATAATACCCAGGTCCTTGGCCAGCTTGACAAGGGCTTGGTGGTTTGGAACAATAATACCCACTGGCTTAACTTTGTTTTCATCAGCATAGACACAGATGTTGGCGACATATTGGTTAGATCTGTAAACGGATTCCAATTTTTCAAGAGCAATGTACTCACCATTTTGGGTCTTGACTAAATTCTTTTTTCTATCAATGATCTTCAAGTGACCACTCTCAGTCCACATACCGATGTCACCAGTCATAAACCAACCATCATCAGTAATTGCGTCCTTGGTTTCTTGTTCGTTCTTATAGTACTCCTTAGTTACCTGGTCACCTTTAACCCAGATTTCACCCTTGTTATCCTTAGCAAAATAACCTAGTTCTTCAACATCAACCAGTTTAACAGTAGCGCAACCGGTCAAGTCACCAGCTACACCATATTCGAAATGGCCAGGGTTTAGAATACACAAACTTGCACAGGTCTCAGTCAAACCGTAACCGATTAACATAGGACAGATCAAGTTGCTGATGAATTCTTGGGCGTTTATACTGATTGGAGAGCCACCGTTCAAAAGATATCTTAGATGACCACCAGTGGCCTTTCTAACCTTTTTGAAAATCATGTTACCGATGGTGTCACCACCTGGGATACCCATCTTTTGCATCTTTAACTTTGAGTGGTATGCGGCCCAGAAAATACCCTTTGTTACACGAGGAAGTTCATTGATTTGATGTAGGATACCTTTCTTAACGGTTTCCCAAACGGCTGCAACACCAACCATGATAGTTGGTTCGAATTCTTCCAAGTCACTCTTACAGTTTCTTACAGAGGCACTAGTCAAAGTCTTGACATTAGCATACCCGATACAGGAACCCCATTCAAAGGACAACAATTCAAACGCCATTTCGAAGATATGTGCTAGAGGCAGGAAACAGATGACTCTGTCGGTGCTGCCGACGTACTGGTTTACATTTACGGTGGCACCACCGACACCTGCAACGACGTTTTTGTGGGATAGCACCACACCCTTTGGATCACCAGTGGAACCAGAGGTATACATTATACAGGAGATGTCTTCACTTTTGGGGGGGTGAGGTTCGATTTCACCCTTTGTTGACATACCCATCTCGTAGATATCATCGAAGGAGTACAGCTTCACGTCTGGTCTCACTTCCTTGATCTTATCTAGGGCCTCCTTGGCATCTTTGTACATCTTACCGTTTTGTCTCTTGTCCTCAGAGGTAATCTTGTCAAAGTAGATCACGTACTTGATGTCTGTGGCTTCTTGTAAAGGTTTGACGAGGGTCTTCAACAAATGGTTATCGGTGAAGATCGCAGTACTGGCGGTTTGTTTCAAGGAGTGTATCAAACCTTTCTCACCCAGGGTGTCATACGCGGTGACCACAGGGACTGCCTGCGACTGCGAACCCAAGAACATCTTCATCCACTTGTGAGAAGTGGCCGCATAGATGTGCAATTTATCGTCACTAGCCGGCTTCAGACCCATCTTCACGAGCCCACGACCCATCGCATGCATAATCTCAATCATCTCAGTGAACGTGTTGTATTTGTACCCAGACAATTCGTAGTACATCCAGTTCTTGTCCTTCTTCTCCATCTGCTTCGTCTCTTTGTTAAATTTCTCAATCTGCTTGGTCTCCTCATGGATCTCCTTGACATCTCTCCAACCCATACAATCCCTCTTCCCATGCCTCTCACAGGCCTCCAGGATGAACTCATACACAGTAGAACACTTCATCTTTGGTGGCCTATCGATGGGCTTATCGGCCGCAACAGCAGCCCTTCTTGGAGCAGTCTCATGCTCATTAGCCTCCCCTACAGGAACATTATACAACATCGCTTCTTTTTGTATTATTTTGTATTACTTTCCTTTGTATTGATTTCAAAAAAATAGTTTGTATTCCAAGTATTAAACCTTTATATAATAGCTTTTGTCAATAGACTTTATAAGGGTTCCTATAAAAAAATTTTCGTTGCTTTTTTTTTCTTGTTGTAGAGATGAAATTTTGAAGATACAGCACAGAGAGTTTTTTTGTTTTTGTTTGTTTTTCCCTCAAGTTGCTGCTGTGGTTTCTCTGCCCTGTTTGTTTTCTCCAACACAGACGCACAGAGAGAGAGACAAAAAAGGGGACCCTGGTTTTTGGGTTTGTTTTTTTTTTTTTCACATGGCGGTTTTCTCTCTCTCTCTCTCTCTATCTGTCAGGTGCTTTACCCCTCTCTCTCTCTCTCTCTTTTTCTTTCACATGGCAATTCGTATTATATTACTGGGGATGGAGTGTGGAAGTGTGTGTGGAGGGGGGGGGGGAAGGCGGCTATATATATTTTTATATATATATAAGTATATGGATACATTGATACATTGCCTCAATAATTCGTTATCGCGTTAGTTTATATATCTCTATCATAGTATTACAAAAGGGAGGGGGGAAATAATGCTTGTAGAATGTATAATTTTTGTTTTCACTTAGCCCATCTTAGTTTCTTCGGTATGTAGAACGGAGATCTCGTGGATGTCGCTTGTCTTGGAAACGCAAACCCACGTACAATAGCAGCATCCACTCCCGTACCTAAATCTTCTCCTGCGTCGCTCTCTTCGTCGCACTCGTCGAAGAACTCGCGCTTGAGGCGGGAGTACCGCGACTTGATCATGGGGTTCACCGGGATCGTTAGCTTCTCCCACGGCGACGTCACCATCGGCATCGGCTGCTTCGTCGCGTTGATCTCTGTGGCGTATATCGTGGCGTCGGCCACGGACCCGCGGCTGCTGGTGACGAGGTAGTTGAGGAAACCAGAGTTGATCTTGAGGATCGGTCTCGTGGGCTTGGAGACCTTGTGGCGGGGCACGGATCTTTCTTTTTCTTGTTCTTCTTCTTGTCCTTGCAGACGCAGTTCTTCGTACAGCTGTTTGTTCAGGAGCTTGTTGATCTCGATGGTTTCCGGGTGTGTGGTATTTAGTGCGTCTATCTGTGCTTGTGGTTCTGTTTCTTCTAGACGTGTTGGCGCTATCGAGTGTGTCTCGCTGAGAGGACTGATGCTGCCGCTATACCGTTGGTTCATGCGCAGCTGCATGTACTCTTCCTCTAAGCGGCTCTCCTCTTTGTTCTCGTATGAAGGTGAGAGGAGCTGGAACGGTAACTTCCTTTGAGTCTTCTTCGATGGCGTGGTTACCAGTTGTAAAGGCGCATATTTGCCCTTCTTGTTGGGTGTACTGGGACACGAACTGGTGTCTATGAGTTTAGCGCTGGGTGTGGAACATATGTCTGTCATCTTTAAATGGTTACAATTTTTTTTTTTTATCCTAATATTCTTTACTTTTTATTTTTTTTTTATTTTTGGCTATTTTTATATATTTCTATTAATAAAGTATTGTTTTTTTATTGATGATTACTGAATCAGAGTGAAAATAAATAAAGAAGTCTTGATGACCAAATTGCGTATATCACCCGGGTTCAGGTACTTTATATATATGAAATTTATGAGTAAAAAAAGAAAGTCATTTTTTTTTTTCTTTCTTTATGGTTAATGCATGTGTCATGAGTTCTTTTTTTTTTATCATTATTTGTTTGGTTATTTACTCGATTTTAAAAAAATAAACTCACTGGAGTTTCTATGGATATTTCATAATCTTCCCTACATTTAATTTAAAAATAAATAATTTTTTCAAGAAATAAAAATAAAATAAAAATAAAATGTAGAGATGACGGACAACAGCATGTACAAAAAAACGTTCCTTCAGGACATTTAAATTTTGTTTTTGTTTTATTCTTTATTTTTGTTTTGTTGATCTTTTTTCTTTTTTTTACCTAATATTTTAATTTCTTTTGGGAAAATAATAAGCAAGATGGTGGATAACCAATTGAGTATTTTTCTTTCTCCTTTCTTTTCCGATCAAGTTTGTTTTCTATACGTTTTTTTTTAGAGAAAGAAAACAATTGTCATCTTTATTGTTGATTTTATGCATTTACTTCAGTGGTTTTTTTGTATTTCGTTTATACCCAGTGTTGTGTCTTGTTTACATCATACACACTGAAAAAGGAAAAGAGCCCTAATGATCTGGAGTTTTCATTTTATTTTATGTCCATGGTGCAGTTATACACCTACACCTTTAAGTTGCCTAGTACTGTAAGAAAGGAAAACTCAATTTACATCTGGGCTTGCTTCTTTTTCTCGAACAAAAGCCCTCATTTTTTTAATATTATGCTAAGTTCACTTCGTACAAGTCACTACAACTAAAAGAGAATGGGGCTTCTTTTTTTTTCTAGGTCCTCTACTCCACCTTTTTTCATTGCTCATCCCCGTAGAAGAGAAGGCAAGGAGAACCAGAAACTTTCGTCTTCTTCATATTGACATGTTTACGGTTTTCCTAAAGGGGTAGCTCATCGACCATGAAAAGAAAAAAAAGGTTACTTGTTTACAGTCTTTTTCCACGGAATGGGACAGAACCGGCGTGAAAAAACCAGTTTCTTTTTATTGCCGTCTTAGGAAATCGGTCCTTTTAATGTTTTTTCTTTGTTTATGTTTTTATCTTTTCAGGTTCCTTTTTATGAAAGGCCAAAGGAACAGCCGTAGGGAGCAGCAGATAGGAAATGTGATGGACAAGTTAGTGCTTTTTGTGGAGGGGGCGTGTGAAAGCCCAAGAATTAAATAACAGTACTAATTGATAATAAACACTAATAAATAAAAATAAAAAAACGGAATTAGAAGAGATAAACAAATACAAATAACGAAATGTGATAGTTTCGTTGCTTAAAACGAAATGTGTCACATTCTCGACTATAAATAAAAATCGAAAGATGAGACAAGTTTTCACGACAAATCATTTGACTATTCAACGATAAAAATAAACGAATATGTAGAAAGAAAAAAAAAAGATAGCTAAAAATTTGTAATCTATTAATAGATCACAAATTTTTTTCAACGATTAAATAAGCGCGATAAATGTTGATGAACACTTTAATTTGAATCATGATTACATCGGATTTACAGGTTAAGTGATAGCTGATCTTCCAAAAAAAAAAAAAAAAAAAAGTCGAACCATTGTTGAGCCATTCATTCTTTGTCCCATTGTTATCTAGTAAGTACATATAAAAGAAAATATAAACCAACTTATTTTTAGATAATCTATTTATAGACGTAGAAATGATTTACATTTTCTTATCGAATCCTTAATCATCTGTCATCTTGCTTTCCTAAATGATTCAATAAGGAAAATAGCATGAAAAGGGAATAGTAACCTTTCAATTCATTAAACTAAAATCTCGTCTCTTTAAATTATATTATATTTGAAATTGTAAATCACATGCTTGTTTGACGTTCATTGTTATCACTTATGATCTCATAACTCCGATGTGGGTGGGTGTCTTCTCTTTTGTGTCACTGCTTAGCGGTTATATTAAGTGATAACGCCTATATGTGGCACAAAAACAAAATAGAACCACGCAGAGGTTGAAAAAATATCATTGAATTGTGTATGTATAAATAGTTAATTTATAAATATATTATACAAGTTAAAATAAATATCAAATGTACATATTCTTTATTTTATTTTGTTGTTTGTTCCTAATATTTTATCTTTAAATAGACAGTATAAAGAATCAAACAATATATCATAATACAGCTGTACAATTAAATATCACATAATAAGAAAAATATATCATATAATAAAAACTTCAAACCATTAAAAACAAAAACAAAAAAAAAGGTATACAACTTCACAAATTAATTGAAATATAATATAGTAATTGTATTATATATTTCTACCTTAGTTCATTAATATACTATAATCTCTAAGCAAATATTTTCAGTCATGCTATGCAAAATTTGTCCCTGTCAAGAGAACGGGGAGACAATAGACGTAACTAACGTGCAAGGTGAATCTGTTCAAGAAATGATTGTAATTCCAGGTGACAATGAGCCAGGTGCTGAGTTGCAGGTTGGTGGTAACACTAGAGTTCCCAATCCTACAAACGCAGTCCAAGAAGGTCGCGTGAGATTACAAACAATTCAAACCATTAGAACTATTCCTTTCTTAAATAGGTACCAGCAGGCGGGTATTCTATCAAGATTGGAAGCTTGTCTTGAAAGGGCAATTAATGCCAGTTGTATAAGAATATTGATTCCCTTGATTAGGAAGATTGACAGGATTATCAGCAAAATTATCTCTAAGATCCAGAGAATTATCCCATGTATGCGGCCCACTGAACCTCCAGACGAGGAAACAATATTCAATGCACGTACAACAAAGGTTAAGAAGGGCAAAGGTAGAGGAACATTGTTGATCAAGGCTGATTTGGGTAAAAACAATAAGCTCAAGATTAGAAAGCTAGGAAGCAACCAGGACGTGTACAGGATCATCCAATTGTTGAGTGAGTCTACAGGTAATCCTCATACAAACAATATCAACATGGCCCAACTAGAAGGCCTCATCGGCAGAGACATGATAATCTCTGAAGATCCTAAGATTCCATGTTTCGGTATAATATATCGAGCAATCGACTACATTATGCAGCTATACATTAGAATCGTAGATGCCGAATATGTCGTCGTGGTCAAACTTTTATCACTAATTTACCAATTCACAACCGTAGTCGAAGACAAGCTATACCCAATCAAGAAATGCATCATGGAGGCACTGGGAAAGCCAATGGAAACAGAACCACCAATAGACACAACTTCACCAATAGGAGAGTAATGTACTACAAGAAGAACATATAACAAATACTTCTAAAATATTCTATATACTTTATAAATAATAAAATATAATAAATATCTTTATTAAATATCACTATTGATAGATCACAGTCACATGACTTATTTCACATGCGGAATTTTTTCAATTTTTTTTTGGGTGGTAATCAATAAGCTGACAAAATAATCAGCATGTGAAGAAAATAATATTATACTATTCCTATATTTAATATATATTAAGGTTACCTCTAATTGATTTATATCTTGCCAACAATTCTATAACAATATACTATCGAAAGTCTCTTTTTTGTTTATTGCTAATTATATAATCTGGGTGTTTTGTTACTATTGTTTAATTAGAGCAGATAGATATAAAAAGAAGGATAACTAAGTTTTTTAAAGCTTTTGATTAAAAAAACAAAGAACAGTATATAAAGAATTTGAAAATAAAATAATGGCTGTACCGGATCAAGGAAACTCTAAGGGCGTCTCGTCCTCTAAAACTAGGCGGAGAACAGGGAGTCGAGTTGACCCCAAGTACGATGCAAGAAACCCAATCTATAAGAACGATAAGGATATACATCTCCCAGTCACGGAGATACATTTGAAATCTCACGAATGGTTTGGTGATTTTATCACTAAGCATGAGATTCCAAGGAAAGTGTTCCACTCCTCGATCGGTGCTATCACGCTATACTATTACACTAAGGGTGTGGACTATAGGTTGGTGAATCCATTCCTGATAGTGGGTTTCGTGGTAGTGTTTACGCTGGACATTATAAGGCTGAATTGGCCGTTTTTCAATTTCTTGTACTGCAGGGTGGTTGGTGCATTGATGAGGAAAAAAGAGATTCACACATACAATGGTGTGCTATGGTACTTACTCGGTTTAATCTTTTCCTTCATGTTTTTCTCTAAGGACGTTATCCTAATCTCCTTGTTCCTATTGAGTTGGTCTGACACTGCTGCCTCCACTATCGGCAGGAGGTTCGGTTACTTGACACCTAAGATCACGAAGAACAAGTCACTAGCGGGCTCCCTTGCTGCATTCACTGTCGGTATGTTAACGTGTCTCTCTTTCTACGGATTCTTTGTCCCACATTACAACTGGGCAAACAAGCCTGGCGAGATTATGTGGACTCCTGAATCCAGTAGACTGGGTCTATATCAGCTCTCCTTTGTTGGGGGTCTCGTTGCTGCATTGAGTGAAGGTATCGACCTGTTCAACTGGGACGATAACTTCACCATCCCAGTACTCTCCTCTATATTCCTTAACGCCATCTTCAAATTTTTCAGAAAATAATATTTTACCATACTGAAAACTGCTATTTCCCACATAACTTTATACCAATATATATAGTCCATATATAATTAACAATTGAGACTTTTTTTTAAATAATAATATATATTTATATTTTTTGCAACGCACCAATGCCATTTTTACCTATAAAAAAATTTGCCTTTCATCTCAATCGAGAATTAATGTACTACTAAATCTATAATACAATATAATGCACAATATGAATATAAATACTTATATAAATACTTATATTTATATACGTATAATAAATAATATAATTAATATAATTTGATTATTATACTCTATATATATTCATTTATTACGATATATCACATGTTTCTGTGTGGCAAAAAAAAATGCTTATTGCTATACTGAACAAAAATCAGTGCTACAGCTTCTCTTTGGAAGGGGAGTAAATAGGGAAGGTAGGTCTCTTGGGATTATCAGTTTTGAATATTAGCTGCTTGTTTAAACAAGTTAGATATAAGGTTTAGATATAGACTAGGCCTTCTGATAACCAGATCTGTAATAACTATAAATAATTAACAATGTCCGGAGGTGCTGCTGCTGCTTCTGCTGCAGGTTACGATAGACACATTACCATTTTCTCCCCAGAGGGACGTTTATACCAAGTTGAATATGCCTTCAAGGCCACTAATCAGACGAATTTGAACTCCCTTGCTGTCAGAGGTAAGAATTGCAGTGTTATAATAAATCAGAAGAAGGTTCCTGATAAGTTGTTAGACCCTGCCACCATGACGTACATCTTCAAAATCTCCAAGACAGTGGGTATGGTTGCCAATGGGCCAATTCCGGACGCCAGAAATGCTGCAATGAGGGCGAGGTCTGAAGCTGCTGAGTTCCGTTACAAGTACGGTTACGATATGCCTTGTGATGTTCTCGCCAAGAGAATGGCTAATTTGTCCCAAATATATACACAGAGAGCGTACATGAGACCATTGGGTGTTATACTGACATTCATATCGGTAGATGAAGAACAAGGGCCTTCCATATACAAGTGTGACCCTGCTGGTTACTACGTTGGTTACAAAGCTACCGCCACTGGTCCAAAACAGCAGGAATTGACTACAAGTTTGGAGAACTATTGTAAGAAGAAGAACGTTGGCACCCATCTGGATATGGACCAATGGGAAAAGGTTGTAGAGTTTGGTATTGTCCAAATGATTGACTCCCTTGGTACCGAGTTCTCCAAGAAAGATTTGGAAATCGGTGTGGCTATTGCTGACAAGTTCTTCGTTTTAACTCCTGACCAAATTGAAGAGAGACTAGTGGCAATTGCTGAACAAGATTAAAGAAAAATTAAATAAAATATAACTGTTATGACTATGTAATCTACTTTAATATCTTCAATTTCAACTATCACCACATATAGATACTGGGGAAATGAAAGTCATCTATAAGCACTTCCAAGTGTTTACGAAACATAAAACTATTTGACATAGATCAGAGTTTTTTTAAATAATATATATGATATTGATCATAGCATATAGAAGTTCATTCATAAACAGTATATAAGAATAATAACTAATTGAATATACAAGAGTTAATTGCTGTTCTTTTCTAACATATTCTCTTCCTGCTGGAGCGCAATTAGAAAATGTAAGGAATGAACAAGTATGGACAGTGCTTACAATATTCGTCCCAGTCCTTACCGTACTTCTTCTTACACTTAGCTTGGTCTCTTAGAGCTCTGTGGACTAGAACCACGAAAAAGAAAGTTGGGAAGAACCATGGGAATGGAGAGTTAAATCCACAAGATAACGCCCAGATTAAGGATTGAGTCCAATCAGCAGTGTAGTGAATCTTTCTGGCATATCTGTACCAACCATCTATCAACAAGTAGGATCCATTGGAGGCAACCATGTACTTTGGATTCTTCAAGACTTGGTATGGCAAAAATGGGAAGGTCTTTCTCACAGACTTGTCACCAGACATTTGTTTTCTGAAGGAGTTCTTTTGACCATTGGTAGTGTCAAAGAAATAGTAAGCAATCAACAGAATGACGTAAAGGGAGATATTGTACTTAGTAGACCAGTTATACTCGGATGGATCGTGGTAGTACAGGTACAAGGTACAGTGACAGTAAGTGTAAGGGACACCGGCGATGTTCCAGAAGATCAACATGAAACCGAACTTCTCATAGGCCATATCCCAAGTTGGCACAATCAATTCTTCACCCTTAGCACAAGCGTTAGCGTATAGCCAGTGAGCCAGCATACAAACACCAAGTTGTGGTGTGACATAGCCGTAAGTCTCGTACTGCTTGAAACAGGCACCAAGAGTCATGAAGTACAGAGTGAACCATGGCAATCTAACCTCGAAGAACATCTTCAAGTCCAGGATACCCCATCTTGGGTTCAATGGAGCACCCATGAAGAAATCGTACAAGTGGTTACCAGTCATTCTGTGGTAATCATGAGTAACAAACAAAGTCCACAAATACAGAACAAATGAGAACGCGAAACCGGAACCAATGGCACATGTCATGATCCTACCGAATCTCTCAATGATGGTGTATAGCTTGAACACGCCAGTAACATGTAGCAAAACGATCAAAGTGGTAGAAGTGTACAGAGTCCACATCGCGTTACAGTAATAAGGCAATTGCTTGTTCTTCAAGTGGGCCAATGGCTGACCCTTAGTGGAGACACCAGGCAAGGTGTAGTAGAAGAAAATTTGGAATGCCCAGAAGGTGAAGAAGATAACCAAGTCGTACCTTTGAGGAACACCGTGTTCCAGGAATATGTTGTACAACTTAGCGATGAATTGGGCCCAGCTCTCGCCAGCTGCAGGCCAGGCGAAGTGTCCATTGTAGAACTCAGCACTGATCCACATATAGTACATCAGAAGTGGGAACCCAACTAACATACCGATAACACCAGCCGTACCACCAAATTCATACTCAATTTCTTCAGGCTTCAAATACTTACCTTGCGGTAAAAACCCAGCAGTAGACTCCTTCTTCTCACTCATTCTTTACCTTTTTTTTCAGTTAAGAACTGTTGTGTTTTAACGTTTTTATAGTTAATTGAAGAAACAATTTAAATAAAAAGGGTTATTACTTTGTTTATATAATAAAAAACTTGTAAATATTCAAGTTTTTTCATTAATAACGAATGAAAAAAAAAAAAAAAATTAGAAATCGTATAGATTAATGTCTATCAATAAAAGTTAAACGAATAATTATAAAAAAAACTACGTAATTTGTATAAATTAATATATATTTTTCATTGTGTAGACTGTAATTAGATAAATATATTCTACAAAATATCGTTAATACTATTTGAATATATCCGCGGAACACACCTTCCTTATTACACTATAACAACTACTTTTCATCCGAGGGAAATTTAGATGTTACCCGGATATCAACATGCGTTCGAATCCTCTTTGCGGACAGAAAATAAAATATGTTTTTTTTTTGTTTTTTTGTTTTATTTATAGCCGGGTAATATTTGATAATTGAGGTAGTCAGGTGGAGTTTTAAACTCCTTCTTTAGTTTCTGTTTGCTTAGAAAGCGACGTACACCATAGGCCTTGTTTAATTCCACGGAACGGATTTTATATGTTTCTTTCTTTCTTTCTTTTTTCTTTTTTTGCTTGATTTCCGCGTTGGTAGCAGAACTTCCACGGAACCGCGGGAGTAATTGGAAATTCTGGTGGAAAGAGAGGCGTTTAACACATAAACATAGCATATAATCAGAATATTTGCCATCATTAGTTGTAGTTTCTTTCTTCCACCGATATGATTCAAGGCCTAGTATATATAAGAAAATAGGTTGGAGAGCTTATCATATTATACAGATTGGGAGATTTTAAAAAAAAAAGAATAGTAGGTTAGGTAGTTCTCTTTGGGAAGATCTTTATGTCGGAATTTAAAGTGAAGAAACCTAAACGGAAGGTTGGGAAGGCGTGTGATAGTTGTCGGAGGAGGAAGATTAAGTGTAATGGTGTGGCGCCATGTCCGTCGTGTATAACTTATGGTTGTGAGTGTATTTTCAGTGACAGGAAGACTACTAAGAAGACGAGTCCCAAGAACAAATCTCCTATAACGGGCAACAACAGTGCATACGATGACAAGACAAATGGATATAATACTAATGATAAGTCATATGTGCTGCCGAATGCCAATGTAGCTACTAACTCTGGCGTAACAGACCCTATCGTTAACACTAGCACAAGCACTAACATCAGTAATAATATCGATGATAATATCGATAATATTAACAGTATTTATAGACAGCAGTATGAGCAGACCTATGCGGATACAGAGTCTGATAGCAATGAAAATTCTGAAGGTAGCACCAAGGATCCGTTGATAATATATAAGGATGACGAGAAGACGGAGGAGACTATAGATAAGCTTACAAATATACTGAACGAACTAGAGAGCATTGTAGAGAAGGATCCCTCTATCCAGGGCACTATAGACGCTGTCAAGAAACAGCTGAATACAGTAATAGATAGCTGGGAGCCCGATATCGATTTTGACAAGCTTGTCCAGGAGGAAAACGGCTGCAGCAAGTCTATAGAGACGAATCTGATGAAGAATAAATACTCTAATCACGTACATCTGACAAGGTTCAGGATTTGGATTGATTACAAAAACGCTAACAAGAGTAATCACTTCATGGGAGAATGTGGATTTTCACTGGCAGAGTCCTTCTTTGCATCAAACCAACCGTTGGTGGATGAGCTGTTCGGTCTGTACTCTCAGGTAGAATCTTTTTCATTGCAAGGTTTAGGATATTGCGTGCACCTATTTGAACCTTATATGAAAACAGATGAAGCTATCAGGCTCATGAAAGAAACTTTATACATCGTGCTCAGATTTATCGACATCTGCGTGCATCATATCTCTGAAGAGTCAATATCAATAGCTAACCCACTAGAGACATACCTGAATAGGAAAAATCTGATGCCAATAACACATACTCCAAGATCTTCTTACGGTAGTCCCGGCAGCTCTAGTACACGGAATTTAGTCTCCACCGTTATAGAACATATACGGCAACCATATGTCGAAAATATTACCAAAGTTAGTAATACACAATTATTAGCCACGAGAGACGATGATTCTAAAATGTTCGGTTTGCTACTAAACATGTGTAAGGCTGTCAGAAATAGGTTCGTAACATTGATGACGAATTACACGACTATTGATATTAAAGAAGATTCAAATGGTGAGATGACAAATGCAGTTAAGGAGTTTACCTACTTATGTGAAACTGAAGAACTTTTACTAGCCCTTTGCTATAATTATTATAATTCCACTCTTTACAGCTTCTTTGAGTTTGGTACAAATATTGAATACATGGAACATCTTGTGCTGCTTCTCGAAGAGCAGTTATCTTTGGATGAACATTATGGGTTTGATAAGGTGATTAATGTTGCTGTAGATAACGCTAAGAAAATGGGTTTCCATAGATGGGAATTTTATGTTGGCTATGATGAAGCAACAGCAGAGAGGAGGAGGAGACTATGGTGGACATTGTATTGGTATGAGAAATCCTCGATTATGCAGAAAGGTTTTATCTCAACTATAAATGACTCAACAGTAAATTGTTTGCTACCAAAAATTTTTAGAGATAATAATTATCTTGACAGAAGGCATTTCTTGGAAAATATTCAGAAATGTCGAAAACTGAAGGATGTAGATGTGATTCCAGTACAAGAGCTCTGTAATTATGGTAACCTGGCCTTAAGTCTCATCGCCAGTGAATTTCATGTGAACTTCCTCTACAAAGAAAGATATACTACTATTAGAAATACTTCAAAGCCTCCGAAGGTAAGGAATGTATATTTAAAGGAAATTATTGAAGGAATACGGTATTGCGAAAAATCATATGAGGCTATCAAAAGTCAAACTTCAAGACTATGGAACATAGTTTTTAGTGACTCTGAAGATTTGGAGATAAGTAGGGAAGATAGAGCATTGGCCTCGAAATTTACGCTGAACTATGAGTATCACAGATTTAGGCTGATCAATATGGCTGATAATCTAATTGCAAGATTGACTGTTAAACCCAAACCAAGATGGTTAGTAGATGTTCTTTATGGACATTTACTTCAACTCCATGAACATTGGAAGGTCATGAATAAAATTATATTGTCCATGACTGATGATTATTCAGTTGCACAAACATTTGAACACTATGCACCCCTGTGTTTGTATCTAACAACACAAACCTTTCTGATAATAAGAAATATGGAGATGGATGACATTAGGTCCATGGTTAGTGTTTATCATCGATTTTTGAAGATTGGCGAGTTCTTGGAACAAACAAAAGTCGTGCACCTTGCTGATAGTCATACATTTAGAGATTTTTCAAGGTCTTTTTCTTTCATAACAATCATCACTAGATTGATGATTATTGAATATATGCAAAGCAAAGATATAACTAAAGAGCAGCTAGTAGAATCCTTTTCAAAAGATACACCTGATTTATCTGAGATACCGCGAATGATATTAGATCCTAATTCCTGTTTGTACTATTCATTACTTCAACCGATCAAAAAATCTGGATTTACTTTATCTTTCAAGAAAATTCTAGAGGATGCAAGAATGATGGATCTAGAAAGTGGTAAACTAAATAATAAGCCATGTTCCAGTGTCTGTCCATCATTGAACAACATTCTAAACAATGCAGAAGGGGACTGCTATAAGTCACCAAAATGTACGCCTGCCACCGGCCATAATACTGATGATTCAGTATCAAGCTACATGTCAAGGAATAAATCTTCTTTGATGTCCGGAAGGACCGCTTCCACTGATTCTATCACCACTCCACCTATAGGGAATTTCAAAACTCCATTAAGCTCCACTGCTAAAAATGTTGTTAATGTACCAAATGAAGCATTCACCCCTGTGGGTGAAACTGTGTCTGATGTTCCCGATGGCGCAGAACTAAATGTTCAAGTACCTTTCTTAGCTCAACCGAACTCAGAGCAACAAAGTTCTTATAATCTTGGAACCCTTGATGAATTTGTAAATAAAGGTGATCTAAGTGATTTGTACAACAGTTTATGGGGTGATCTATTCTCTGATATTTATTTGTAATCTATTAAGAGAGGTTAGTTATTGTATTTTTTTTTTTGTTTGTTTTTTTGATTACTTTTTTGTTATTCTAATTTGTAGTTGCTGGTTATAATCAACTTCGAAATCTAAATCATTTAATGTAATATTAGCTACTAATGTACAAATTATTTATATGACTAAAACTAAAAATCTATTTATTCTTAATCTTTGAAAGAATTACTCGATATGTAGAATACCCATGATACGTTTTCCATGCGGAGTGTTCCTAATAGGGCCGACTAGAAGTGGAGAAACCAAATCAACCAATTTTTTATACATATAGTTGTTTGACTCCCTCGAGATGTCCAGCGCGGTTTGAAGAACATAATTACCAAAACTATCATTTAATAAAGTTTGAACTTCGGCTTCGCCCTCGTTAATCAGCTCATTAATCATAGTTTCAGCTACAACTGGAGTTCTGAGAATTTTTTCAACTACATTTGATCCAAATTTGTGAACAGATAGCTCGGTAAATCTTGGCTTCAAAAGATTGACGATTTTATATGTGTAATCGTAATCATTTCTGTCGGCTTCCTTTGATATGATATATTGAACAACATAGTTTCCAAAAGGATCGATGGTTAATTTATCAACATGCTTTAATAATTTTTCGCAGAGTTCTTTGAATTGTTTTTTAGAACCATGGTCTAAACAGCGTTGTAAGACACAACAACCATGTCTATGAGTAGCAATGTTGCCGCATTCCTCGCCTGCAGCATCAAAAATAAATTGGAAATCTTCCGGTTTCAATTTCTGTAGACATTTTTGGATTACATGATTACCATTCAGGTCCTTACTTAGCTCGACAGTGTTAGCCTTTAGTGAGTCGACAACAATAGTAGCCTCTTCTTTAGTGGAGATACACTCTATTAGCTTTTGTAAAGCACGTGTACCATGAGGGTCCTTAGAAATTTCAACCATTTTTGGTGCAGCAATAGTGGCTAATTCGATACGTTGTTCATTACTCACACGTTCCAACAACTTCTGGATTAGATAATTACCGAATGAATCGGTCATCAATTCGATAGTGTATTGTTTAGTTTCCTCGAAGATGGCATCAGAAGCTTTTTCGCCTAGCAAATCCAATTGCTTTTGAAGGAAACGACAACCATGTTGATCCTTACATAGAGAGTAGATGTTACCGATAAACTCATCAAGAGAAGCATTCGCGTAGCGAGAAGCATCCTCCAGTTTTCTTTGCCTGTCCTCGTTATTGTAGTAGTGATGATTTCTCCTTCCTCTATTTCTGTTATTGAAATGGTTTTTGTCATTCTTGTCATTCATGTGATCTTTGTTTCTACCGTAAGGATGAGGGGGTCCTTGAGCCATAACTGGCGAGTGAGGCATCATACCATTGAAGGCAGGGTTGTTATATAACCATGGAGGGGGGGTACCACCTTGTTGATGTTGTAGCACCGGGAAACCTTGAGGAAGAATAGGAACATTCTCATCCACTTTGCCACCATCTGCAGAAATTGGACCCTTCATAAAATCAGGTAATGGACCCATTTGGATTGGAGAGTGTGGCATAGGGATAGGAGAATGTGGATGCATTGGGGCTGGTCCACCGATATTTGGAGAGAAAGACTGGAATGGACCGCCAAATTCTCCAAAAGCACCAGGGAAAGGAGATCTCACACCATAAGCAGAATGAGGTGGTTGGTGGCCGGCTACACCAACCACTGGATTAGCTTGTAAAGGTGGGCCACCGTATGGATAGGCAGCTGCATAATTTGCAGGATACCCGTTCTTATCATTGGCTACCAATGGTTTCTCTTCCTTACCATTCTTATTCTGATCGCCGTCAACAGAACCTTCTACATTACCTTCTCTGTCGTAAGAAATTGATTGAGTTCTAGTCTTTTGCTTCTCACCACTGGTTTCGGTATTGTCATCACCTTGAACAGGTGCTGCACTTCCTGCTAGATTTGGATCAACCAAGCCGTTGGTGGAGATGGCATGGAAAGTTTGCCTTCTGAAGGCACTTGTGTTAGCACCAGGTAACTTAGCCGTCACATCTTCAGAGTTTTCATCAGTAATTGTTGACGATTTGGTTATGGAATCGATGACATTAGTAGCGGTAGTGTCATTGGAGATGTTCCAAACTTGGTCTTGGACAGGTAAGAAAGGATCTTTATTAACGCCTTCCTCATTTTCGTGGGCGGTAGGACCTAATGGTTGAAAAGCTGATCCCATTACTGGGAACATCGAGGCATCATTAGAGTTGTTAAACATAGCTGGCATTCCTCCACTAAGAGCATTGGGGTTACCATTGACGTCTTGAAATTCAGGAGGATGGAAAAATCCAGATGGGTGTGGCATATGCATCATCTGTGAGTACGGCATAAACCCATACATCTGCGGAGGAGGAAACATATGAGACTGAGCATTGTTCTGCATAGTAGGTGGTCCATTAGGAGGCATTACCACCTTGTTAGGTGTCTCTACATCATCTAGATGTAACTGTTCCAAAGCTGAATTAACAGTTTCCGCAGCAACTTTATCGGACACCGGAGTTTCCTTCGTTTGAGTTTGAGTTTGAGTTTGATCTAAGTCAGTCATTAGGAAAATAAAACTTTGTAGTAATTTTTATTAGTGTACACGGAATATTTCAAAAATGTAGAAATTCTTTTTATTACTTGGTTTTTTTTATTAGCAAAATAAAAAATCAATTCTATTAGAGAGTTTTGAATGAAGTAAAAATATGCAATATAAGGTTTATAGTGGTCCTAAAATCTCTTCTATTTTTTTTAAATCAATATTTTTAATAAAAAAAAAAGTGTATAGTATACCCTTTCCGTTAACTAGTTTACAATTGGGAACTGAAAGAAATCAATAATGTACAGAAAATAAAAAATGGTTTATAGGTAGAACACAAAAAAAAAAGAATATCTGATCAGTATTTCTTTTTTATTTTTAATTTAATTTAATAAATTGTTCTCTGTAATCCTAACAATTGGGTTTATCCTTCTATTATATTTTAGACTTTATGGAACTTCTAATATTCTCTTTTGATTTAGATCTAAATTGATCTTATAGTTGCTTTTTACAATGTATACAACTATATCAGAGAGATACATAATACGTGATTGAAAGAAACCTAACACCCTTCGACCCATCTAGTTCTTCATCATCATTGTCATCTCTTCAATTCCAAGGTACAAAGGCCCGGCCTCTCTCTCTCTCTCTCTCTCTCTCTCTCTCTCTTCCGCTCTGGTGACGTTGAAAAAAAAAATTTTATTCCACAACGTGTTCAGTGATATTAAATCGATAACGGTATAACCTGCGCATCAAAATATTTCATATTTCAATATTGATATGTAATATGATATGATATTTGATAAAACAGTAATATGATAATACAATAATATAATAATTTAATATAATATTTGTGCGTCGATATTAAAATGAAAAACAAGTTATATATTTAACAGGATTATTATTAAGTTTTTGTATGTTAAATATTAGAAAAAAAAGATAATAAAATTAATAATAGAAAATAATAATATTACTGTGCTTCAGAATTATAATGGTATGAGATAAATGAATAAAAATAATAAAAAAAAATAATAAAATGTGCGTGCGTCTATATTAAATTAACGATTCTACACTGATGGTATCGATAAAAAGATAGAGGTGAGGATCTCTAAAACAAAATCAATACTTTTGTATTTTACTTTTAAAAGCTTCAATATTGTTGTTGAATCTTATTCGAATTTTTTGATAACGGGTAAAAGTGTGTGTTTTTAAAAAATGTTAATCAAAAAAAGAATTGAATAAAAAGAAACAACCATTGAAATTTAAAAGAGTTTGAAAGAATTTGAAAAGATAATAGAGATCATTCCGAATTAGAAATGACAACATCAATGCGTATTAGTTCCCGGAAAAACAAAAAAATTAGAAAAAATCAAAAATTAAAATTAGTACAACCAAAAAAGTTGGAAGGAAATAGAAAAAGAATTAAAATCAGAAAAGAACGAGAATTTCAAGTTCCTAACATAATTAGTTCTCCTTTTCGTGTTGAGTAGAGACTCTTTGCATAGCAGCCAAGAAATCTTCGACAGATCTGGTAGACTTTTTCTCCTTCAATGGCTTACCGTTCATCAATCTGTCAAAGGCAACAGATTCAGACATGATGTAGTAGAAACCACCTAGAGTACAGAAGACACCAATGGACCAGATGTAGATCTTAACGACAGTAACGACATCAGTCCAGTTTTGAGAGAACCAACCGAACAAGGTGAAACAGGTGGCAATGACATCGACGGCGAACACAGCACCGGCCAATTGCCAGGATGGGATGGAAGACCAGAATGGACCAACGGCTCTGGTGATGAAAATCAACCAGTTTTCAGTCAAGGAGATTTGCAAGAACAAAACACCATCAATGGAACCGAAGTTTTGAATGATACCACCTCTTGGCAAGAACATGGTAGTCAAACAGATCCAAGTACCGACAGCCAAAACACAACCCAAGATGATGGACATACCCCATAATCTTGGTAGGTTCCACTTGACAGGTTGTTGAGAGAATGGAGCATTGTCGTAAGCAATGGCTAGAGTGGCAACATCAGCGAAGATAGCAATGAAAACAATCAATTCAATGTCCAAGGAGTGGTTCAAGATGATAATCCATAGACCCAAGAACAATTCCAAATGTAGAGACAAAGCGATACGGTAGACAACGTAGGAGTACATTCTGTGGAAAATTTGTCTGGAAGTCTTCAAAGCATCGATGATAGCAGACAAACCTGGGGCCAAGAAAACAATATCAGCAGCGGATCTAGCAGCGTCGGAAGCACCTTCGACAGCAATACCGGTATCAGCCTTCTTCAAAGAAGGAGCATCGTTAACACCGTCACCAGTCATGGCAACCAAGTAACCTCTGTTTTGCAAAATTTCGACGACCTTGTACTTGTGTTGTGGGAAAACTTCAGCGAAACCATCGGCGTTCTCAACGAAGTCAGCCAATTCAGAACCTGGCATGTCACCACCACCACCTAGACCTAGTCTTTCAGCGTTGTAAATGTTGGTACCTAGACCCAATTGTCTACAGGTTTCCTTAGCGATACCGACGGCATCACCAGTTAACATCTTAACTCTCAAACCCAATCTTCTAGCTTCGTTAACAGTTTCAGCAGTGTCATCTCTTGGTGGATCCATACATGGCATAACACCCAAGATTTCCCAGTGACCTTCACCTCTCTTTCTAGCAACACCCAAAGCACGGAAACCTCTGGAAGCCAATTCAGCGACCTTGTTTTCGTAGTTTTCGTGGATATCTTCTGGGATTGGGTGGTCTTCTTCGACAGTCTTCAAGACGAACAATGGAGCACCCTTAACACAGATGATTCTTTCACCTTCTGGGGATTCAACAACAGCGGTAACCTTCTTGGAGACAGGGTCGAATGGGTGGAATTCCAAGACCTTGTACTTAGTCAAAGCATCCTTAGCCTTTGGGTAGTTAATCAAAGACTTCAAGAAAGCCTTGTCAATAGCATCCAAACCCTTCTTCTTTCTGGAAGCAGCCAAACAAGCAGTCAACATCAAGTCATCGTCAGAGACACCTTCGACGGTGTATGGTTCGTGCAAGGACAACTTGTTCTTGGTCAAAGTACCGGTCTTGTCAGAACACAAGATTTCGACACCAGCCAAAGATTCAATAGCAGACAACTTTTGGACAATAGCTTGCTTCTTAGCCAAGTAAGCAGCACCGACAGCCATGGTAGTGGTAACGACAGCTGGCAAACCAACTGGGACACCGATAATGGTAATACCTAGAGTGAATCTCAAGATCTTGACAATGTTGTCAGTTCTGTAGAAACAAGCAGCCCAGATACCCAACAAGGTAACGATAACCAAGACCAACAATAGAATACCAATACCGTTCAAGACTTCAGTGAAGTGACCTTGGCCACCAGAAGCCTTGTTAACCAAAGCAGCAGCTCTACCGACGAAAGTGTTGTCACCAGTAGCGGTAACGACCATGAAAGCCTCACCTCTCTTAACAGTGGAAGAGGAGAAGGTTTGGTCACCGTAGTGCTTGTCAACAGCAAGGGATTCACCAGTGATAGCAGATTGATCGACTTGTAGGAAACAGTTCTCGGTAACTAGACGACCGTCAGCTGGGATAATGGTACCGTCTTCAACTTGTAGAATATCACCTGGAACGACTTCGTTGGCTGGAATTTCAACCAATTGACCGTCTCTGATGACAATAGCAACGTTAGCTAGAGTCTTCTTCAACTCGTCGACAATGGAACCGGCTTGGAATTCTTGGATGAAACCAACACAGGCGTTTAACATTAGCAGACCACAGATAACACCGAAATCGACCCAGTCAGAAAGACCGGCAGCCAAGATAGCAGCGGCTTCCATAACGAATTGAATTGGACCGACGAAGAACATGATGAACTTAACGACCATGGATTCTCTCTCATCGGCCATTTGGTTCATACCGTACTTCTTTCTTCTGTGGGCGACCTCATCGGAGGTCAAACCGTAGGATGGGTCAGTTTGCAATAGTTCTTCTGGGACAATTCTAGCGGAACCGGTGTGGTTACCTTCGTCCTCGCTTTCCTCGTCATCCATACCGTGATGAGATTGCAATTCCTCAATCAAGGCATCGATGTCATCATCCTCAGACATCTCCTCTTCGTCTTCCTCATAGACATCTTGAGGAGGCTTCTCGTTGTTGGATTCAACGTCAGACATAATTTATATATTATAAAGTGTAAATATATTAATTTTGCACTGGTTTCTTTCTACTTTCTACCTAGAAAAAAAAATTTTTTTGTAAAGACTGGAAGAATTTGTAAATTGGAAATATTGAGTAAGATAAAAGAATTTTGTTTAGATATTTATATTGGAAGAAATTGTAGTAATTTTTTTGTTTTGTTCATTTGAAAGAAAAAAAAAAATTTTTTTTTCCTCAATTCTTATTGATTGTCGAAATAAATTATCTCAAAATTAAAAATAAAAAAAAATTTTTTTTTCACTAGTCTTTACAGTACTGTCTTACCAATCTTTAGACTTATATTTTTCTTTTTTTGTTTACTTTTACTCTATAGTTGATAGTAAGAGAGCATCCAAACGAATTATTATTTTTTTGTTCAATCTGCTAATACAGAAGAAACAGTTAGGCAGAGAGAGAAAGAGTGAAGGCAGAAATGACGTATTGCGATATTTTTGAAAATTGAAATTGAAGAAGGTTTTCTTGTTTTTGTTTTTGTTTGTTTTTGTTGTTGTTTTTTTGTTTTCTCCGAGCTTTTTTTAATGGGAAAAAGGGACCAGCGTTAATTGGAATTCCCAGTATAGGACATAGTACAGTAATAATACCAAAAAAAAAAAAGTAATGAAAAAAAAAGAAACAAAAGTAGAAATTAGTAAACAAATAAGTAAAAGAACATTTGGGCAAACCCAAAAAAAAAAAAAAAAGGAACAAGGGACGGGATGTTTGTCCGAGTGTTTGTATACTTCTCTTCTCTTACTCTCTTACTCACTCCCACTCCCACTCCCACTCTCTCTCTGCTTAACTTTTTTTTGTCAAATTGGGAAAGACATAACAAGGACTGTCCATTTTAGGAAATTAGTTTTATAAGAGAAAAATATAAACAATAAAGAAAAAGGACAACAAAAAAAATAAAACAAAGCCGATAGGGCGGGTCGGGAACGGAGCTCCCTTTCCATAAAAAAACTCCAAGAATATCAAACATTGAACAGAGAGAGAGGCGAGCAAGAGAGAGAGGCGAGCGAGAGAGAGAGAAAAATGATCTTCACTATAAGATGAGCATTGAGGTCTTTTTGTTTTCACTCTCTTTCAGGGGGATGGGAAAAAAAAAATGTTATTCCCACTTGACGAAACAAGGAAATAAAATAGCTCTCTCCGATATGAAAGCCGGGTTACAATGCTGAATAGTAAAGCATCAAAAAAAAAAAAACTATGCCGGTTTAGGAATCGTTATGCTGAGACAAAAGGGGTGGGATCCCATGTACGATAAATGTGTCTTAACGACAAAAGGTGTGAGAACAAACGAGGGAATTTTATTTCATTATCAGTAAAGAAACGTCTTATCTCTTAAAAACTATTGGGTAGAACTTAGCTACCCTAATAAGGTAAAAAAAAAAAAACTGATGCCACGTTCTGTTGGAGATTAGATACACAACAAAACTGAAATTCCAAAATCTTGCATCATATGCCGTATAACCCTTAAGTTCGTACTTACACTATACAGAAGTTACCCTATCTAAATACACACTCCAACAACACATCCACAAATACACACTCTTTCACTTACCCGGGGTTACCCACTGTTTATCCGGTTTTTAATGTTTTTGTCATCCACTACCAACCAACTAACACAAGATGAGGTTATTCCAACAATAAAACACCAAACAAGGAACAAAGAACTTACCCGGGTGTATATCCGGGTAAGTTGTTTAGGGAAAAGAAGGGGGGATCTTGGTTTGCTGTGAACAAAGAAACCACTGGCACATTGCGAACATAGAGAGATGAGCAAGTCGAAAAAAAAAAAAAGAGGGCGTATAATATTGACGGAAAGGGCGAAATTGAAGAAATACTAAGAATACGATTTGAAGTATTGGTACGTAGTGGTAAGATGTCAAAAAAAAGATATATACTTTAATAGAGAGAAAAAATACCCTTTTTTTCTTGATGAGAAAAGGCTTAGAGTAACTCCTTGTTGAAGAAAAAAAAAAAAAAATAATAAAATATACAATAAAATGAAAAATAGCAATAAACTACAAAATATACAATAACTTAAAAACTTGTTATTATTGCATTGCTACAGCATAAATCAACGTAAAAAACAAGCACATTTAATAAAAGTATTAATAGCATTAACACACACACACACACTATATAACAAAAAATATTTGAATGACTCCGGATGATTTGGGTGGATTGCACAATCCGAAGTCTGTAAAGGCGTACAAACAGTATTTCGGCGATGAAAAGGGGTTATACACCAAGTTGGAGACAGACGCCGTCAAAGGTATCTCAGAGAGCTCTGCGGAGAAGCGCACCAAACAGTACGGCTCTAACAAACTCCCCGAGCGGAAACCGAAATCGTTCCTCACTTTGGTCTGGGAGGCGTTCAACGACAAAACGATGTTGTTGTTGACGACCGCGGCTATTGTTTCATTTACGCTGGGGATATACGAGGTGATGACGCAGCCGCCGGAGTACGACCCCGAGGGGAACAAGATTACGAAGGTGGACTGGATTGAGGGGCTGGCCATTATGATGGCTGTGGTGGTGGTGGTGGTGGTGAGCGCCGCGAACGACTACCAGAAGGAGATGCAGTTCCACCGGCTGAACCAGAAGCGGGAGGACAGAGAGATCATCGTGATCCGGGACGACAAGGAGACCCTGATCTCTATCCATGACCTGCTCGTAGGAGACCTGGTGTCGCTGCAGACAGGGGACGTGATCCCTGCAGACTGCATCCTCGTGAAGGGCGAGTGCGAGTCCGACGAGAGTTCCATCACTGGCGAGTCCGAGACCATCAAGAAGGTGACCTTGCGTGAGGCGCTCAGCTACGCCCAGGACCACGCAGAACAGGATATAGGCGAAGGGAAGTTCCCGGACTGTATGCTGATATCGGGTTCTAGGCTGCTGTCGGGTCTCGGAAAGGCTGTCGTCACCGCTGTGGGTGTACACTCCATGCACGGGAAGACGATGGCCTCGCTAAAGGAAGAAACAGAGAGCACTCCCTTACAACAGAGACTGAGTCAATTGACTGATAACATCTCCGTATATGGCTGTGTTTCGGCAATAACGCTATTCGTAGTCCTGTTCGTCAGGTTCTTGTTCTACATCATTCCAAGTAACGGGAGGTTTCACGACTTACCAGCAGCAGAGAAAGGTAGTAAGTTCATGGACATTTTCATCACATCGATTACAGTGATAGTGGTTGCCGTGCCCGAGGGTTTACCTCTGGCGGTCACCTTAGCATTGGCCTTTGCCACTACACGTATGACAAAGGATGGTAACCTTGTTAGAGTGTTAAGAAGTTGTGAAACGATGGGATCGGCAACAGCTGTGTGCTCCGATAAGACAGGTACTCTAACCGAGAATATTATGACAGTGGTGCGTGGTAACCTTGGTGGTACACACTTCGATGATATTGGCAGCAATCCTTCAAAATCTGATATAGTATATAAGAAACAATGCTCAAAGGAGCTCAGGACACAGATATTCACAAATATCGTACTAAACTCTACTGCTTTCGAAAATAAGGACTACAAAGAACCCAACCAGTATAACTCCATCGATAGGGACAGCCCCAAACCATTGATAAAGAGAATCACCAAGTCATTTCAGAGAAAGAAAACTCAGAAGGCTGATGACGAGGAGAGTTTGATCAGTAATGCAGCACAAGGAAGACAAGAACCTTATATAGGCTCCAAGACAGAGACTGCATTGTTATCGTTAGCCAAAAAATCTTTTGGTTTAATATTTGGTTCGTTGCAGTCGTATAGGAATGATCCAGAACAAGTAGCTAATATTACCATTGAACAGATAATCCCCTTTGAAAGTTCAAGGAAATGGTCAGGTCTAGTGGTGAAGTACAAACCTGATGGTGCTGAGTCATCCTTTAAGTATCGTTTGTACGTTAAAGGTGCTGCAGAGATTGTCTCTAGGGCTTGCACGAATCAACACTCGGAGGAAGGTGAGATAGTAGAAATAGACAAGGAAAAGCGGGCCATGATCGAAAAGGAAATTGTTGACCTCGCTGATCATGCATTAAGAGCAATCTCACTTTCTCACAAAGACTTTGATGTTGATAATTGGCCACCAAAGGAATTCATTGACCCAGAGAATGAACATGAGGCACTAGCTACAAAGTTAATCGATCCTAAGAATCCTGTGCTAGATGGAATGGTACTAGATGCCATTGTAGGTATCCAGGATCCACTGAGAGAAAGTGTCAAAGATGCTGTTGCTCAATGCCAAAAAGCTGGTGTCACTGTTCGTATGGTTACCGGTGATAACCTATTGACAGCAAAGGCAATTGCTAGAAATTGTGGTATATTATCCACCAAAAATTTAAACGATAGTCAATGTGCAATGGAAGGTCCGAAGTTTAGACAATTAGGCGATGAGGAGAGAAAGAGAATTCTTCCCAAACTAAGGGTGTTAGCCAGATCATCACCGGAAGATAAAAAGATTCTTGTTGGTACACTTAAAGAAATGGGAGACGTTGTTGCCGTTACAGGTGATGGTACAAACGATGCACCCGCTCTAAAACTTGCCGATGTTGGTTTCTCTATGGGTATCACAGGCACTGAAGTTGCCCGTGAAGCCTCTGACATTATTTTAATGACTGATGATTTCTCAGCCATTGTTAACGCCATCAAATGGGGTAGATGTGTTGCCATCTCAATCAAAAAATTTATCCAATTCCAACTTATTGTCAATGTTACTGCTGTCCTGTTGACGTTTGTTACTTCGGTCATTTCTGAAGAAGTTAAGTCTGTTTTAACTGCTGTACAATTACTTTGGGTTAACTTAATTATGGATACCTTAGCTGCGTTAGCTCTGGCCACTGATAAACCAGATCCAAATATAATGGACCGTAAACCAAAAGGTCGTTCCACACCTTTAATCACTCCATCGACATGGAAGATGATTATCGGACAAGCCACATTGCAACTAGTTGTAACATTTACTCTATATTTCCACGGTGCTCAGTACTTCTTTGGCGTTCCAAAAGAGGAATTGCCAGGTCATAAGCATCAACAGATAAATGCAATGATTTTTAATACATTTGTTTGGTTACAATGGTTTACTCTACTAGTGTCTAGGAAGTTAGGTGAAGCAGATGGTATCAAAGATTGGAGAAAGAGAATTACTGCTACAAATTTGAATTTTTTTCAAGATCTTTTCAGGAACTTTTATTTCATCTTCATCATGCTGTTAATCGCCATTTTACAGGTTCTGATTATGTTTTTCGGCGGTGCACCATTTTCGATTGCCAGACAAACAAAAGAAATGTGGTTAGTAGCTATTTTCTGTGGAACTCTCTCCCTACCAGTCGGTGCCCTAATAAGAATTTGTCCTGATGAATGGGCTGAAAAGGTGTTCCCAAGAAGATTAGCTAGAATCATCCAATACATAGGTGGTTTGGAATTTCTAAGAACTGTCATCTCTGATACCGATACAGAATCCGAGGAAGAAGAAGAAGCAGATGATCGTGCTACTCCCGGTTCTTCAACTGCCTACTTTTGAACAATGTTTCCTATCATATAGCAGATATTCAACCTTTTTTGAAGTAAGAGCTGCGCATAGATTTCTTATTCAAAGGAGGACTGTTACATCTATAGAGAAAGAAAAAATTAAATTGTAAAAAACAACAACAAACTAATGTGTAATGAAATCAAACAAAAATGCCTAATATTGAATGTATTCGAATTTACGACTCACGAAAATATAGTCCATTCCCTACTTGTCTATAAATCATTATCTATATTTTTTGTATTTATATATTCATTTGCACTCTTCACAATAACTTGAACGAATTTACAATACTCATCATAGAATGGGTTAATATCCTTTAGAACTTGCTCGAGCTCTACAAGCATATCTATTCTCTCTAGAATCTCACGATTTTGCTCATTACTGGATTCTTTTTCAATCGCTTCCTCCAGCGTACCTACAATAGTCTCCTCTAATGTCGTTAAAGCTAGTTTAAAGTCCTTGAATGCAACACTTGAAGGTTCTGAATTATCACCTTTTCCAATAGCAACAATAGATTCCAATTGTTCTATCAGTTTTAACACCGAGCTCATTCTGTTCCTAGCTATATTTAACTCCTGTAATCGTGTCACCATCAATTTATGCTCCTCATTGCTAGTTAGATTCTCTTCTTGCAAATGATTGACTTGATGGTCCAGCTTCTTTACGTCGGCCTCCAAACCTCGTACCGCATTCGCCAGCGTATCTAAATAGTACTCCAATTTAGAGGCACCTATAGTTCCTGATGTGTTTACTTCTGTACTATTCCATGTACCTGGTAATGTATCTGATATCTTTTCTAGAGAATAAATTGTATTTTCTAACTCTTTGGTTAAATGTTCTGTATAATAGTCAAGTCTCCCTTGTAAACCAGTCGTAACGGTACGAACTTCATCTAAACCACCACCATTTGTCTTGGAGAGTAAAATATCGACAAAAGCTTGCGGAATAAATTGCTCATCAAAGAACATATTAAGGATATCATCCTCTTCCCTCATGTCATGGTCAGCCATGTTTATTTTTTTTTTATACAGGTTGTTGGTGACACTTTTCAATTATTTTATTATACAAGTCAGATTATGATAAGAGCCAATTGGTCTTTATCTATTCAACAGTTGTGCTTAGAATCTTGAAGACTCGCATTGTTAGGTAGTTTGTTCATATTACGCTTTTTCATTGTTAAAAATACAAAGCTGTTCTTCCGCGAAATTAGCGTTATTTTACAGAAAACCAGTAGAAATTGGGCAAAAGCAACTTATGCAATGTGCTAGTTATATAGTATATACGTATGCTGAATTCTATCTAATATTCATAGAGGCTGCAGTACTTCCACTTACCAATAAGAAGCAGGTTATCGTGCTCTTGGTTAGGTATGTTAATGAATTGGGTTATATGACTATCAGAGTTAACTATCATCGTAGCTGTAGAAGTCAATAGTTCTCTTCCACTAATGACAATTGAAAAGACAGTATCTACACCACAGGCGATAAATATCTGTTCCTTGTGTACGTACAATCGGTTGACACAATAGTCGTTCTTTATTCTTAATCGTTGAACGTAGGTATCGGATTGGTTAATATCCCACAATGCTAATGTACCGTTCTCATAACCAGCTAGGAATAACCTGTCATTGATAGTTAAAACAGCTGTACATGGAGACATGAATGCATTCGGGAACTGAGCTACCTGTTTCTTCGATGCTAGATGATGAAGGCTAATTGTTCCTGATTGATGACCTATGAGTACCTGTTTCCCACCAATCCCAAATTCCAAAGGACTTGGTTGGTAAATAGTATCTGTGTTCTCCTCCGAGCTTACCAGGCTAATACAAAGAGCAGAATCGAGTTTATTTTCACGTCTGGTAAATTTATGTATCATCTCTCCAGATCCTAGCTCCCATAGCCGTACAGACCCGTCAGTAGAGGCCGATAAAATATTTCTCCCCTTTCCTATCAATATGGCATCAGTGATAGCACCGGTATGCCCCCGTAATGTTCTCGGATTTGATCCATCAGCAATAGACCATATTTTTAATTGCATATCATTGGATCCAGATAAGATAACTTCTCCGCTGGGAAACAATTTCACTACAGTAACATCACTGCTGTGCGCCTGCTCCAAATCGAGTTGTCTCTTCCAATCACTGCTGTAGACAACAATTGAACCTCTTGAATCTCCTATAACAATATGCTCACCAGTAGCGTCACCAGATTCTAAATCACACATCTCGTCATTCCCTAGAGCATGCTCTTCAATCAACTGTATTGGCACCCTGAACTGAAAACGATTGCCACCTAGTACTGCCTCATATAACCCATCCCGTACCTTACCAAAGCTACCAGATCCACCATCCTGATGTTTCACCACAAATTTCCCATCCTCTTCCTTTACCCTATACTCCTCAATGCGATCAGGCGCTATATCCAAATTTATATAGAATTCCCCTGATTCTTGCACCGCTTGCTCAAAATCCCCTTGAATGTGCGCCACCTCAATAACCTCCCCAGCCATGTTTTCCTTCCTTGATATATCCTACACTATTGAATCTAAATCATCCAAGAATTCCATTCAAAAACCTTCTTGACCTCTGCCCGCTACCTTCATACTCAGATCATCCTACCAGTTCAATAATTTTTCATTATTTTTTTTTTTTCAATTCGGTTTTTCTGTCAAAAATCGCTATCTCGATGATTCTTTAGCTCATCGCCTGCTTCTCTACGCTTGTTTCTGTGTGATAGTCACTTTCAACAATCTTCATATATTTGAATGTTCATCTATTTGGCATGTTCAAAGTCCAAAAACCCAATTTGACCTTCTAACGATTCATTAATCGTTTTATAACATGAAGTCTGATACGCATATGGGTCTCTGATTAGGTTGAGATTACATAACTAAAAAGAAGATCAGGTCAGACAAAGCGTGGGAAATAACACATGGCTCACCAACGAAGTCGTATTAGCCGGCGTAGGAAGATTAAGTCTTGCCAATACTGCTACATCCATAAGCTTAAGTGTGATCATGGAACACCATGTCAGACCTGCACCAGTCAACAGGTTGAGGATCAATGTATATATAATTTCCAGAATGGAAAACATGCTAAAGAACCACATAGCCACAAGGTAGTCAATACCAAGTATAAACTGGTAAACATTTCAAAGGATGATTTTTTCAAGTCAAGGGCCTTCTATCCGCTTTTTAGCAGTACATTGACCGATAAGTTAGTATTCCCCTCTCTATATGACAGTACTGCATTGAATCCGAAATTTACAAGGAACCCTATAACTTCGCTGAGCAAATTACACCGGTCTACACCTATAACAGACATTGACGAGGTAATATCCCTTATACCCAAAAAGCTCAATGATTCGCTAGCGCAGTTGACAACATTTGAGTGTTCTATACACCCAGTAATTCCAATTCTATCAATTAAAGAATGCGAAGCGGCTCTGGCTGAACTCTATAAGCAACTGAAGCATTCTCAAGTGGATATCAACAACTGTCTCCTACTATTTAGTATTTTATTTTGTGCTTCTTATGCTAATCTGGCCTCGGGAGCACTACTAAATACGCAAGCTTGTACTGATTATTATCGAGCATATAATTTCATATTGAAACAGTCTGACTTCCCCAGATACCCTAATAGAAAGGCTCTAGAAACATATGTGTTAGTAAATTTTACTCTGGATCCCAATATGGTTGATGCTACAAATTTCTCACCAATGTTAGTCAGGATGGCTCAGCAGTTAGGCCTGCATAAGTTGGATTCCCATCAGGATACACACTCTAATAAGTTACATGTCCTGTGGCATTTTCTATTATATATCGACGGTTCATCATCTGTGGTTAATGGATTCCCCTTCTCTACAAGATCAAATATTCTGGATGAAATCCCAATACCTATAAAATATGTGGATCCTAACCCAAGTGTCCCAATAGAGTTTACCATTGGAAGATTTTATATAAATAAATCTTTCAGGATTGTCATGGATTTAGCTAGTCAGAGCAATATATGTTCTAAGAATGAAAAAAACACTGACGAAAATGTAATAAATTCAGTTGCCAAGATAATAATCAAACTGTGCAAATCAATGGAAAACAGATTATCGGAAGATTCTGGCGACTATTTCTCTAGTACCCTTTACGTGTTTCTTTACCGTCTTCACTCCAGGTATATTTTGCTTACTTCTAATGGGCTTCCTAACGATAAAGTTCTAAGAAGTGAGTCTCCTAATAATGAAAAGCTTTCTAATGTGGTTGGAGATGTATCTTGGATATTAGACAAACCCCAGGAATTCAACAAGAAAGTTGTAATTCTGTCACTTTTGATTCTTATACAAACTCTTAGAAGATTAACACAGAAAAATATTCAAAATTTTGATTGGTATACTAAAGGATCTACTGTCATGCAATACCTGTTCGTTCTTCTTAAAAATCTTTACCAGAACAGCTCTTTCGTTATAGATTTAGAGGATAACTTTCCAGATTACGTCCACACACTTAATGATGATGTCTTAATGTCGTTAGAAAAAGAGCCATTTCATTTCCAAATTGTACTTTTAGATACGCTAATGGATTTATTGGAATTCAAACTTGCTCCGTTATGGAATAACTTTGATCTATTCCAGTTTTCTCTAATCAAAAATATCAAAGAGGAAACTTGGAAGAAACTATCAAAAATAAAAGCAGATAGCCAAGAGAATATATTAAAGTTAAGATCGGAAATCTTAATGTTTAAGCTGGCTGATGAATTACTAGTAGAAAGAAATAGTATCTACCTAGAAGATTGTCTACAATTGTGGGAAAACGATGCTGACTTTTTACAGTATTCTCAAAACTTTGCACAATGGCTAACTGAATTATAATTATAGTAACTATATATTTTTGTCCGGATTAAATATATATTTAGCTTAATAAATCTACTATATTTTCCTCTACCTAATTTGATTTAAGGCGTTGAAAATAGCCGATTCTGATTGAGGTTTCTTCTTAACTTTTTCAAATAATTTCCAATACCGTAAAGTCTCGTCACCAGCTCCAGAAACAATTGTTGTCCCGTCTGCCGATAAAGTAAGGTGCAAAACTCTAAAACTGTGCCCCTTCAAAACCGCTAAAGGTTCCAAGTTTAGAGAGTCCCAAACTGTTAAATTATATTTGGAGTAACCATGGGAAGTGACTATCTCATCAGTATTTGTTGACCATATCATATTACATACTTGCGATCCTGTATCTACATCATTCAATTTTGAAGAAGTGTTAACATTCCATAATTTTAATGTTCTATCAGCAGTACCACCACCTGTGGCTAGTATTCCTTGTCTATGAGGAGACCAAGCCATAGCTTTGACAGCGGCTTTATGTTCATTAATCGATAGAAATGGGGTTCTCGAGGTACCTTCATATACATATACCATGTTGTCATTACCACCAGATGCGAGCTTATTGTCATTCTGATTCCATTTGAGACCACAGATTTCTTGCTCATGAGTTTCAATCCTTTCAAAAAATGGATCCGCCATTCTAACATCTCTGTGAAGGATTGTTCTATCTCTACTTCCAGAACTTAATATATAGTCATTCCATGATAAACAAGCCACCCGATCAAGATGGCCTGAGAGTGTTCTAATACATTTCTCCTTGGTAACGTCATATATTTCTACAATACCATTTCCTTGACCAATGGCTAAATGAGAGCCCGCTCCCATCCAACTCAGACTGGTATATTCGTTAGGAGTATCGCATAGATGTATTACCTCTCCTGATTGATGTTCACTCAAAAAGACAGATTTGCCTAGGGCCACAGCCAATATATCGGTAGACGACCAATCAATTAGGCTGTAATAAAAATCATCTGCTAGTGATGGCGCATCTAATACTCTATAGGGAACCTTACTTATTTGTTTAAACTGCTTTACTGGCGATAGTAAAAGCTGTTTAGAATCAAATCTAATAGGAGAAATTTCCGGGTTTGTGAATTGCGACTGCAAAACTGATGCAGTTGTAGGTCTTGAAGAAGAATGTTCCATATATTTGAGAAGGCTAGCACCTCTTTTGGAGGAGCCTAAGTCCTCAATTGATTTCCCTGCGGTGAATGTAAGTCTCTTTGGAGTAACAGGTGCTGAAACAGTGCTCCCTTGTCGATTTGCACTGTGGTTACTATGCCTTCTTCTGGACGGTGTAGAATATGGGTTAATTAAACCAGATGTGTTATTACCATCTGAGTCGGTATCGGTATCGGTATCGGTATCGGTATCTGATTGGTTCTCTCTATATATCCTTATTTCTGAGCTGGATTTTAAAGGCGAGGAATTATTTGAGCTTACAGTGTTTCTTATCTGATCAATGCTAGAGCCGTAGGCAGATTTACGCGGGCTATATAGCCCCCCTGAACTGGTACCCGGTGTACTTCCTCTCTCTGGTGACATATTAACATCCCTAGTAAGATATCCCCCGAACAATTCGTTCTTGAGAATCGTATCAAACTTCTCTTGTGACTCTCTTTCTTTTCTCATTTCTAATTGATCCGCACATGCCGAAGTTGGTGAACTAGGCGTCGATTGCCCACTTCTAGAGTTATTTTGCACAGAAGTACTTCCTATAGACCTTATGGTGTTGAGATCAATGTCTGTTCTAGTGGGAATATACCGATCAGTGTATTTATTCACCGCAGAACGCGGTCTCCGAGTTCCGTTCCTAGTAGGAGAAGACAATAAAGAGGAACTAGACGATCTTCTTCCATATTCTACTGACTCTCTCCTCTCATATAGTACACCCTTTTTAAATGGAGATGCCTGTGGAGTATTATTCACAAATGGATTTCGAATTGAACTATCTTCAACCATGTTAACTAATAAGTACTCTCTATCTTTTATAATTTTTTTTCTAAAAATATCCAAACAATATTACAACCTTAATAGGTGTTATATAATACAACGGACGTGTTCCAAGTAGATAATGTGGTCTCAAAGTGTCTTTTGTGGTATTATAGCACCAGTCTAAGCACACATATCATTTTTAGGAAATGGCCCGCTTATAGCAGTAATTTATCACTATGAACTAATAATAACACGAGACTTAAGTATACTTGAACGAAATGTCACGTTAAGTGGTTTTGAAGTGGTTCAGAGGATCAAATAGTCAAAGTAGAGAGATTGTATGTGATCTAGTAAACAAGTTTCTATTCCCAAAGAAAAGAATGTGTTCATTGACAGAAATTTTTGTGTTTTTTGATCGATTCCTTCCACGCAACTATACCACACCTATGTCCCCGTCAGGTGAACCAAAGCAGATGAGCTCTTTTTTCGCGTAGAACGATTTTTTACTTTTTGAAGGATTTCGTGCTTTCTAAATGGGTTTTTTTAACATGAAAAATACATATATTGACTAAGCTGATCTGGAATGATCCGCAGAAATTGCCGTAGGAGTGCTCATGACAATAATTTCATCAATTCTATAAGAGACCTATTCTACAACTGATTTACATCACAAATAGTTATACTCAATCTTACTTACCCAAAATTGCTTTTGGGTTAATTGACGGAGAGACGAAAGTATTTTACAAGCTAATTTAAAAATAAAAAATAGAAAATAAAAAAAGAATGAGAAGCTTAATACTGGCTGTGTTTATTTTACTACAGCAGGTGAACTGTTTCTATATGTTCACCAATTCTGGTGATAGGAAGTGTTTCTATAAGGAACTATCGGAAGGGTGGTTGTTGAGGGCTAATTATGATGTTAAAGGGTATGACTCTGGTAGCGACAGCTATATAGAGTTGGATAATTCTGGGTCTAAAGATATGCTAATTGACGTCGAGGAAGTTTTTGATGATAACCATCGAGTTGTTCATCAGAAGTCGTCCATTGGCGAAGGGGAGCTTACTTTCATTGCAGAGGATTCTGGAGAGCATAAAATCTGTTTCCAGGCGCAACAGGCTGGACTAGGTAGGAGAAAATTAAGAATCGAAGTGGACTTTCATACTGGACATTCTGCTGAAGTTGATTTTAAAAAGAACTCGAAATTGAAAGTAATTCATGAGAAGATTAATAGCCTTGTCGATGCTGTTGAAAATATCAAGTTGGAACAACAGCTAGTCAGGGAAAGAGAGGAACACTTCAGAAATGCATCTGAAAGAGTAAACACAAAAGCCGCACGGTGGACGATTTTTCAAATGATAGTTCTGGTAGGTATTTGCTTCTGGCAGATATCCTATCTGGGCAAGTTTTTTGTTAAGCAAAAGATAGTATGAACCTGATGAAAATTATATGATTTTCATGTGTATAGAAATATCATTCATTTATTCATAATAAAAATAAAAAATTTGTATAGTACATACAGCTCATAAATTCATAAATTAAAATTCTTGAATAATGGTGTGACGACTGTAAATTCAATCATTAGTGAGCACATAATAAAAAAATATATACTAAGGACATGTGTAAAAAAATAATCTATATCTTAACTTCGACATGATAAACTGTTAATTACATTTATGATGAAATATTTAGCAGTTAATGAATATTCTCTCTTTTTGTCTTATTATGCCTTTTTTTATAATACTATGACTACTTGAGTAGTGTATTCTTTAAAAAGGACAACGGTACACAAAAGCAATGGAAGTACTGATAAAGAAAAATTACGAAATTAATGATCTTTATATTTCCTTCAGAATACTTAATTTTAATGTTTATCTGAGAACTTGCAATATCTAATATTTGATCTCTTAAGTAGTTATTACTATTTCTAGATTAATATCAGCGCTTATTGTAGTTTAATTAGAATGCCCAGAAAATTATCGCTACGGAACTCCATTAATATCACTAAAACTAATGAGGGCGCCATTATACGATTTAAAAACATACAATTGAAACTTAAGAAGAGCACCTTGGAAATTACAACAGTAATTTCACATACATTGTATAATTACCCCTCATCGATGGACAAACAAACAGAAGAACCTTCTCCTATAGCAGAAGATAAACTGCTGATTGGGCAGTTTTATATGTCTACAGCAAAAGCAGTAGAATATTCAATGAATTCTGTATTTCTTTCTGATTTCTCACAATTTTCATTGAACGGCTTCAGACCCACCATTTCTCAATACCTAGCACATGCTAATCAGAGAGACCCTGATATCTTCCGGCTAATTTAATTACTTATAAATCTGTTTGTTTAATCACTCATTTCATTCCCTTTATAAAAAAGGAATACCTTAACAGAAAAAAAATAATCGGGGCGAGCTGGGAATTGAACCCAGGGCCTCTCGCATGCTTGTGATTTGTATTCAGATTTTCTCCGAATTCGCCCAAAGCGAGAATCATACCACTAGACCACACGCCCTAATAATTTGTTAAAGTATTCAAACATTATTCCTTATATCATACAGTTTATTAATTTCTATTCAAAAAATCTATTAAATAAATGTGAGAGATGAGATGTAATGTTGTTGGTAGTAAATATCAAATTGTTGAAAATCAAAATTCCTTTGCTATTGATCTACGTTTATATGGTGCCTTGAGGTTGTTTCCAGCTGTTTAGTCTAATGCCGCCATAGCTAACTCTTTAATAGAATATTATATTATATAATTAAATTACAAAACTGAATACATGGTCGCGATTTAATAGCAATATTTCAAGCTGACTAGTTAAAGTGGTTGTTTTTCTTGTGGTGGTAACAGGCACTTTGCCACCAAAAAGGTAATGTCTGTCAACCTTCAAATTTCAGAGTATAAGCTGTTGGAGTCGGGCTCGTATCAGCTTTTTACTTAATGTTACATATTCATCATCTATAATATGTAGGTCCCTTATTTTCTCTTATCGTGAAACCAAATAGTAACTCCTAATTATTACAAATTAACAAAATTCCTATAACTAATTTAATGTTTTGTAATGAAAATTTGATTTTTTTATTGTAATATCAATACTATACAGGAAATCCACAAAATATCACCCTCAACATATTGCTATTTGTTGAAGCGTAGTAATAACAAAATGCTGCCTAAATGCATTGGATAATGTCGTTTTCTAAACTAAATAACATACCTTTGCATATTAATTTTTAAAAAGTTTTATGTCCAGGTTATCAACACTATTATCTCAAAAGAACACTTAGACAGATATAAAACCTTTTAAATATTTATTATAGTATCATATGTGTTATGAAAAGTTGAAAAAAAAAAAATAATAGAACGAGAGAGAAGATATTTATGGATCTCCCTGTTATAGTACTATCATTTACAATGCCATAAAAGAAATGTCAAGAAAAGTTGCTGCTTCTTTACTGTGATTTATTGCATGAAGACAATACCTATGTAGACTTATATAAGCAGTTTATTCCGTTTTATGCAGTAGCTTTTCGGTTGTTGGGACATGCCTAAATTTGCTGACAAAAAAAATAGGCTTAGTGAAGTATAGTTTCATTTTTAGTCTAACAAGAATAATGATAAGAATATGGTTTGATTTTTAATGCATTTGATACGAACACACATAAGTAATCAAGAAATATATAACACTAGAAAGAGAAAATACAATTAGGCGTGTTTCAGAAAACAAAATATTCATTCGGAAAGAATAACCAATCAAATGTGAAATTGTATTTTAAATATAAAATACTAAAAGAAAATTAATTATAATACTAAAATAAAAATATGTAAATCACATGCTATAAAAAGAATTGAAAAATGTAGCCTATTTTCTCTACTATTATAATATGTGAGGGTAACAATTGCTTTCTCGACTTGATCGTTCTTTTAGCAATTATATAATTAAGGGTCTTTTAAAGTTTGAAGTATAGAAAGTGAATACACGTCTATCTCTTGTACTATTGATGATATGTTTAGAATTTTCTTTCGGTATTAATTCAATGTTGATCGTATATTTGAGTGTTTGATAAATTGAATTATGGAAGATGGAATTGAACCTTTGACAAAGGATGACGCACAAGAGACAGAAGTCACAACATCGAATCCTTTCCCCTTATTCCTTATTCCTGATTTCGATAATTCGGTGGCAACAAATAACTGTGCATCAATTGGCCTGACATCGAACGAGAATTTGAATCCTCTTTCTGAAGACCATTTTGCATATCGAAGGAATGGCAGTAATAATCATGATGAATTAATCAAATGGATCAACTATAATCACTTTTATTCTTTAATTTCGCCATATGGTTATGCCACTTGTTTTGTACCAACTGATTCACATATTGTGGTAGGCACAGCCAAAGGTATCATTGCAATTTTCGATTATAAGGAATTTATAAAGGCGCTGTTAGTACCTGCTACTATTGATGATGGGTTTGAATCCACACCTCGTTCATCTGTTACTAAGTTAAGAATATCTAAGGATGGTACTTATGTTTGTGCGACATTTTCTAGTGGAGATATATTTCTATGGAATTTAAACAAGACTAGTAATGGTTCACAAGGTGATAACTCTATAGTACCTCTTTATGCAGTCCTGAATATTACTGATCATAAAGGCTGTGAATTGAGTGGTATAGATTTTTATGCAGAAAGACATACTGGAATTCTAGTTGCAAACAAAACCACAGGGGCGGTGACTCTGCACTCCGGTCATCGGAACTCTTTCTGGAAGTTATCGTATAAATCTACACTAATTTTGAACATATCTAAGAATGAAAAAATTCTTTCAATGAAGGCGCATAATTATGGTAATATGGCTTATGTTGCTATTCTTACTAGTAGAACTTTTGCTATAATACGGTGTACCGAAAAAAATGAAATAGTTATGAGCATTCCAATAAGCGCTCCTAACCAACAATTAGGTGTTAATTACTCTATCTCCTGGTCTTTCGATGCTTATAAAATTGTCTTCTCACTTAATAATTTTGTTGAGGTGATAGCTTTTAGTGATTTTAATTTATCTAGCATCAAATCTAGGTATAATTGGATAACAACCGAAAGTATATGCTTCAGCAAGTGGATTTCCAGCAATCTTGTTGGAATTCTTACCATTTCTCATCAATTTGATATCATTTTACCTACATCCGAGCATACTACTATTGCTAATATAGATTTATTAGAACAAGAAATTGTACAACCCCCTTCTTCACATTTTGAATTTATCAATTCGAGGATATTAATATTTTCTTCTTATTGCTTTAAGGAAGGTAAGATCCGTAGCTGGTCTGAAATGATTCTAAACTGCGTTCAAAAGGGGGATTATATTCATGCTTTATTGTTGATCGAATATTTTCTAACCGATAAAGCGTCTTTGTCAAACTTACTATTCCTAGAACAAGACGATACGAAAAGATTATATCAGTTGAGTGATCCATTTAAAAATTTAACACTTGCCGCTGTGGGTTACCTTACAAATCTGGAAGACATAAAGGAGGAAAATCTCGTAGAACTTTTCTATCTGGTTCTAAGAATAGTTAACATTTTTGCTAATCATTCCCATGTTTCGAATGATTTCGAAGCTTTTATAGATGAGTTATATCACAGATTGGACAACGAACAGAAACATATTTTTTGCGATGTTATTTCAAATACCGTAAAAGAAGGCAATCTAAAGAAACTACCGCCAGAATGTTTTAAAGATCTCATCAGCTATCTAGCAAAACGAGAAAATGGTTACGATTTAGGTGAAATTTTAACTCAACTTGATCCTGATACTTTAGATATCGATTTAGCTACCAAAATATGTGAAAACAATAAGCTCTTTGACATTCTTATTTACATTTGGAATAAATTGTTTAATGATTATGTTACACCCTTATTAGACTTCTTTTTCATTATATCAGATCATACCAATGAATGCGTTGTTTTAAAAGGTGGATATATTGATAAGAAAAAGGTATTTGATTATCTACAGTCAATATTAACAGGTATACAGTTTCCCGTCAAAGGTAAAATATTTCCTGAGGCGTTAAAAAATAAAGCTATTTCTGATATTTTAGCTATATTATTAAGTGGTGTTTCAATCGAGTGGCCCCCATCTTCTGGGAATAAACTAATATTATATTCTAGTATTGATGAACCCCCATATCCATATTTGTCATTACTACTAAATTTTGATGTTGATAGATGTTTAAGGTTGATTAACAAAATTTTCGAGTCATCATTGCCCGATGAGGAAGAGACATTTAATGGAATAGAACAACCATTAATTTCAAGACAGAACATAGTAGAAATATTAGTGGACTATATGAAATGTAATACTGATGCCTATAATCAGGAGTCTGTGGCCGTATTTATTGCCTACAATTATTCGAAATTTCCTCAATATGTGAAATTATCTAATAGAATTATAGAATTGATAGTAAGGATCTTATGTGAACATACTGCAGTAGATACCAACAAGGTTCAATTAGGTCTAGAATCACTTATTAGCACCTATACCCCCCCTGATCGGAACATATTTGTTGCATTACTTGTTTCCAAGGGGTTTAATGATGTTCTACTACAATACTATAGAATAGTCAACGATACTCCCTCAATTATAAAATTAATCACATCATCTAATGAACTGATGACACGTTATAGAGATTCTCTACTCGATATCCTTCAAAAGGCATTTACGCGCGAGGAATACAACTCATTAGAAATACTGAAGCTGAAATCTATTATCGAAGATAATTTTGAAAGAATAACCGAGAATGTTGATCTACAGTCATTTGTGACTCTTTTAACCGGCATAGATGTTTCACTACATAAATCAATTCTCAAAGTTAACGACAGTGCATTACGTTATAAGTATCTAGACGAACTCTTTAAAACTGAATATAACGTTGAGACTGATGTTTGTCTCTTACACAGCTACATTTCGCTGTCATCAAGACTTGGTGAAGAAAATAATATCGTATTAGTAATTAAGAGATTGAAAAAATGGCCTCAAGAATTGGATGATCTTGTTGAAGAGTTTTATTCATCGAATTATTACAATGTATTATCTGAATACTTCTGTTTAATAGGTGATATATATGCTCAACTAAATTCCGTCCTTGACCTAGTGCTAAACAATAAGGACTTAGAGCGGTCATATTTGAGACTGCAAATTCGCAAATCTATCGAAATAACTAGCAAAGTTATGAATAATGAAAAGTATTGGGTAAAGATAATAAGTACCTTACTTACTCTGTACAGTAAAAAGGCTAATAATCAAGAAGTGGATAACCTAGACGAGATACAAAATATACTTTTGAATGTTTTAGTAAAAATGTCAGAGGGCAACATTACAGATAAGGTAGAAGGTAATGATATTTTTTCTAAAATTCTTGCTGAGTCCTTAGAAAACCAGGAAATTCTGCTACGACGATTTAATGATTATAATCTTCTTTTTCAAAATATCTTTAGACTCTATGGTTTGAATGAAATAATTTTAAGTTTAACGTTAGATATCATTCTAAAATTCTCAGCTGCGGATGATAAGAAATACCTAGTACTTTTGAAAGAAGGTTGGACTCTTTCATCAGATTGTTGTGAGGTATGTGGGAAAAAAATATGGGGTCTAGGTTTAGATAAAAAATTCTTTGAGTTGTGGAAGCAAAAAAATGATACAATAAACTTTTTACAAATAGATGTTAAATCGAAAGATCTTATAATATTCAAATGTAAACATACTTTTCATAGGGATTGCTTAGGTGGTGTATGCCCAAAAGAGGACTTTCATTGCATCATCTGTGAAAAGTAAGTCATAAGTCGCGTCTTCTTTTATCAAGTTATATTTAAATACAGAATCTAGTTTTATAGAAAAAAACTTTAAATAATCACGTTTAATCTCAGTAGCTGAACAGTTCATGCCAATTACCATTAATGGCAAACCCATTACATGTAGTTGAATGAATGAGGTTTTTAGATTCAAGCCAGTGACATACTACTAATGCTTCCTCCTTTCCGATAAACATGTCGCAGTTCTGTGATAGCTTCGCAGGATTTATACCAGGATTGAATAGAATTTCATTCATAATTGCTACAATCACGGATTTCCAAATATTTGATCTTAAGGATCCTTGTGAGTCAATCCAAATTTTACTGTACGGTTTCCCAAGTGGAACTGGGATTGACCCTATGTGATTAATGGTCGGTGAATTATGTACAGGCTTCGTTAACAACAAAGGTGGTGTTAATGTTTTTATCTCAAATGATCGAGTGGTATAAGTTAATGGTCGGATATGTCTAGTCATTGGTATGATGTTTAATTGAAAATCGTTTTTAACTAAACCGTCAATTATAACCCAGGACTGAAAATCCTGAAATTCTTCACTGATTACAATACCACAAGAACTACCCAACATTTGAAGTAAATTCTTACTAAACAATGCAGATCGTTCAAATAATTTAAAGTTACCTTTAGCCTGCAGAAATTCATAAAGGATTTCAGTTGACTTCAGTTTCGTACCATGTAAAAACAACTGCTTATGTTTAGCCATATCCATAATAATATTATCAAGTTCATCTCTTGGAATATCTCTCAATACATCGATCTCATTCTTACTGACGTCTTGTACCTCGATAAGGATAGACCTAACTATTGATTTAACTTTATCTTGTCTCTCTTCTTTGGCTATATCCTCAACATTGTCAGAAATATTAATTGTATGTGTCTGCTTCAATGAGGCAATCTCACGTTGGATCATCGAGGACATTGCTAGTGATGATGATCCTCCAACATTTACAAATTTTCTTCCAGGTAAATATGTGAAATTCTTCATATTTTCTTCATATGTGGGCGATAACTTAATTCTTGCTACTGTAGACTCCTTTTCATAAGTGTCCCATAGCTCTAACAACGCCGGTAGATCTAGAATTTCAGTCTGATGTAATGTTATTGTTTCTTCTTTTATACCATGTAATAAAACTTTCCTCCACTTGCTTACTCTTGCTTTCCAGCCCTGTTGACCGATTTGAATTCGCCTTAGTGTCCATTTCCGCTTTAAATTCTCTAGTGAGTTGCTTGGAAACAAGGTTGTTATCTTATCCCAGATAATTTCATTTTTTATAGACTTAGTAATGATAACAGCCTTAATTAAGATTTCCATACCCTCTTTAACAGATATATTAAATGATTTGTAACCAGAATTATTTTCTGTACTAGCGGTTTCCTCAGTTTCCATTGAGATTTTCTTTTCTTTACTCTTTTTGGCATTCCTTTTGGTTTTTCTTGCTTCAAATAGTTCAACAGAGGTTGAATTTGAGGGTTCAGTAGACTTATTCGATTTATTTTGGTATTTGCGCATCCTCTGAGCCGTACGAGCTTTTCTTGTGAACCTATCATGAGCTTTTTGATCATAAAAATATATTTCTGTGTCATGTAAAACATCTTTAAATGCAACCCTTTTATTATCCTTCTCGCTAATAATATAATCATTTATTTTCTCTTGACTTATTTCAGGAAGATATATTATCTTCTTTTGAGTAATTTCATCAATCCGATATTTTAATTTATTGGTGGACAGCATAAGATCTACATCACCGCGGACAGTTTTTTTGTCAAGACTAGTTGAAGACCCCATATATCTTGACAAATCCTCAAAAAACTGTTCTTTTAATGTTGATATACCGTTAAATTTTTTCAGAACCGCAATAATAGCTTTTTGACGTTGAAGTGATCGCAGAGAGTTTGCTGAAAATCCGTCAATCTGTAAAACGGTTTGTGAATCCTTATCATTATTATCATCAATAGTAGGATAAGAACTATCTCCACTATGTAATTTTTTGATCAGCCTATTCTCTTTATCAGAACTTTCCGAAATAGCCTTTGATTTTCGCTTACGTCCTAGTTTTGGTGCGTTCTCAGAAGGAGGTACATCAAGTTCACCGTTCCAAAAAAATCTTTGTTCACCATTAGATGTTGTTGTAAACCTAAGCGTGGCGTTCAGAGGGATAAAGTTTTCTTTTGTTAAAGTATCAATGTTCTTGTGTTCTGGTTTGATATCGTATTTCCAGCTGTTGGATGTATTTGTTGCCTGTTTCTTGGAACTGTCGTCACCTTGTGTCTGCGTCAAAGCTTCGAAATTATCTTTCGTAAACAACCTGAAGAATTTCTTCTTGCCTTCAAAATCGTACAGTCGTGTCAATTGGTATTTATAATCCTTTCGAAAGCCATTGCTTTTTGATTTCGAGTTTTTTGCTACCAGAAAGTAGTCACTTATTTTAGAAAATGCTCTCTTGTAGTCCTTTCCTGTCATCAAATTAACAATATCCATTGTGGGTAGACCTTTTTCACCTGTAGACTCTACCATATCGAATGTCTGATTTTGAATAGGATGGAATCTATTTAAAATACAGCCTTGTTTGGCAAACCCAGCATTATTTTGGTCCTGTACCAAGATTATATCTTGGCCTTGTAACATTTTTGATGCATTTGAAGGAATCATTGATTCAGAAGGTTCGTCATCATCGTCATCCTCTTCAGCTTCATCATTAGATATATCTTGTTCATCTGAATCAGAGTAGTCATTTATGTCCCCGCCCTCGTTTGCAGGTATGTAATCATTAACATATTTAACACATCTAATGGTAACTGAGGGATTAGTTGGAGAAACGACCATAACTTTTTTAAGGTAATTCTTCTCATCGAGCCAAGCGATTGCTGTGGTGAATGCCCTTGCAAGTCTCTTATTTTTATCAAATTTCAGCTGCCTTCTGAGATCGGCTATCTGACGAACACCATTTTTCGAATTCTTAACTACTTCAACGATTTCAGCTAAGTGATCTTTCATCCGAACATATTTTTGGGATTCATCATCTTCATTGTGTTCAACACCGCTAACAAATTTTCTTAACTTCAGATTTCTTACCACATGGCCCTTGTGCACTACTTGAACACTATTTACAAGATGGTTAATTTTTTTAATTCTACCTGTCACACTCCTGGAATCCTGCTTTGTACGCTGTGCCAATTCAATGGTATTCACGCCTTTTGTACGCGAATGTGCTATTTCTACTAATAATTGGAAGGCCGCATTTCCTATAGATGAGTCCTTCTTCGAATAACCTCCAGTTAACACCCACCAGAGCTTCTCTTCAGATATACTGACTTTATAACTGACATCTAAATTATCTATATCAATATCAGCATCCGGTTTTATTATATTACTTTCAGAATCCATGAGTATAATCTCAGGGTCAGTACATAGCGAGTTTATTACGAATCTTCGCATTGGTAAATCATTTTCCAACTCTTTTACTCCTAACAGTTCACCAGCAAACATCCAAAGTTGAGAGAGTATCACTGTCCCTTTTTCGTAAGCAATTTCTTCACATAGACGTGTAACCAATTCATCGGGGTAAACAGTCATGATATTTTCTATATATGTGTTCTTTCTCTTTCTTCTTATTTCCAATAATCTCGATCTGATATGTCCTCTTTGCACCTTTTATTAATTATTTTTTAATTTATTCAGTTACAATATAACTCTGTGAGAAAAAGATAACCTGTATTTTTTTCACTGCGTAAAGCTCTTTTCTCAAATAAAATATAGCTAAAAATGATGGTTTGCACTTATAAGTATATAATAATATAAAATTAAAAAACAACAACAATCTAATCTCTAAAGAATACCCTTAATATTATATTATTAAATATTTTTTACTTGCAGATTCCATATCACGCATCGTACTTTTTGAAGTTTTGTTTTTACCCTTCGGTATATTGCCATTTTCGCGTGGAGAAACAAAATAAGTTACCCGGATAAAAATCACCTGGTCACGATACTTTTCGTATATAGAATCATTGATTTAACTCCGTCGGATATATTTTTAAAATACTAAACGTGATAGCTTCCGTATTACGCTATTATGATACCAGTAAAAAAGAATAATTACTGGCAAGAAAAGAAAATAAGGTACGACATCTTTATTCGCGGTGGGTTACGGCTCTTTCTGTGTAAAAACCGATGCATCTTCTTGAAAATTTCATCGATGTAGGAAAAACTCGATTCTAAGAGCTATTTTTTCTATTGTCTTGTAGTCCTGTGTAATTCTAAGGTTGAGCTTTTTCGATTAATTTGTTAGTTTTTGGCGTAGTATAACAGTTAATTTGTATTAGTTACCTTACATAACTATCTAATTTTTGTTCTCTCTATTGATTTGATTCGTTTCCTTTCTTTTTTATTTTTTTTGAGTTGATTTTACTGTTTCCTTCTTTTTTTACCTTTTAATTTATATTGGTTAACTCACTCAATTGATTTAATATTATAAGGTTGAAAAGAAATCCTATACTTGGCTTTCTTTTGAAACGATTTAAATTACAGAATAATAAAAAAAAACTATAGAAAAAATAATTCTGAGAACATATCGAGGTGAGTTTGGAAAACGACAACAACAACAACAACCAACAGTTAAAAAAAATAGCGGTTTTAATCATTGAACAATGTCTCATAGGCAATTGGCTCCTCAAGCAGCAATAACGAATCTATATAATAGAGTTAAAGAAGATGGTGTTGCATTGGTCCAGACTGTACAAAGAACTGGAGTGGGTAGTCGAAGATCAAGAAATGCTGTAAATTATTCGGAAATGGATGCATTTGAAGAGCTGGAGGAAGGAATCGCGGAGCGGGAATATGAAGAACGTGAGAATAGTATTTCAAACATTTCAGGAACTGGGAATAGTTTTGGGTCTGATAGTAGTGTAGCAGGTATAGATGAAAAGGGCACCTCAATAGCTGAAAATCTAGTGCTTCCGGATTTGGAAGACTTGGTATCAAATAATGCAGACCCATCATTAAACGTGTTGAAATATAGGAAAGTACGTGACACTTTCTTTGGAGGTAAATTTGCATTGAAATATAAAAAGACAAATAATTTAACACAGGCTATGTCAGTGGTACCGAGAAAACCATTTTTGATTCCTATCACATTAAAAGTTGATAATCATCAGGATGGTACAATGATTAATGATAACATAATATGGAATATTAACGATACTACGATCACACCAGAGCAGTTTGCCGACGTTCTAGTCCAAGATCTTGGCCTCGGAAATAACGTAGCATTATCGAGTAATATTTCTAATGCTATAAAAGATCAGATTTCAAAATATCAAACTATCGAGGAGCAGTTGAAGAATACTGAAAGTAACATGGCTACATATCCTGATTTTCATATTCATTTGAACATATCATGTAATTTGCAAGACAGACATTACGAAGATAATTTTCAGTGGAACATTAATGATGAAAGTTTGACACCAGAAAAGTTTGCAGCAATTGTGGTGCAGGATTTAGGACTTACGAGGGAGTTCCTTCCAGCTATTGCCGCTGTTTTACATGACGAAGTACTAAGGATTAAGAAAGAATGGATTAAGGGCGAATTCAACCAGCAATTGCTGCATCCAGAAGATACAACTAATATGGTGAGAATTGAGACAACTGCTGGTGATTTAGATTTATCATGGTCGCCAAGAGTCGAAATTTTGTCACAAGAAGAAATTCAAAAGAGAGAAGTTGAACGTGAACGTCAAATAAGAAGAATGAAGAGAGACTCGGATAGATTGGGAAGAAGAGGCCGGAGACGTTAGAATTTAAGGTATAAATCAAAAACTCTGGCCTACTGTACTTTAAATATTGCATATAGAAAGGTTATCCTTTTTTTTTTTTTCATTTTGATGATATAAATAAATAATTGTAACAATATAATACTACTACACATTTCTCTTTTTAATGTTTTGTTTATCACCTCTTACTATTTTAACGCGAATAGTAAAAGACGTTTACTTAAAAAAAAAATGTAGTTATGGGATGGCTAGAACTCACCGTAATTGAATGATATTCATATAAGTTTTAAAACCCTTGGGTCGAAAGTTATAAAAGGCAGTATCAGTGTGCATATGTTTAAATTTAGAAAAATAAGACAGGATTTGATATTAAAAGTTGGACGAAATCTGAAAGGTAAGAGATGTTACAAAGTATTAGCAATAGAGACTTCATGTGATGACACATGCGTTTCTATATTAGATAGATACTCTGAAGTGGAAGCACCGACTGTTCTTGTTAATTTAAAGAGTACATTAAATAGTGCAAGTTATGGTGGTGTTATCCCTACTATGGCTCATGAACATCATCAGGTCAAAATTGGATCTCTGGTACAAGAAGCAATCACGGCTTACAAATGTACATCACCAAAGGAAAATCTGCCTATCGACTTAATATGTGTCACAAGAGGGCCCGGTATGACTGGCTCATTATCGGCCGGATTGACATTTGCCAAGGGTTTATCAGTTGGGCTCAATAAACCTTTCATAGGTGTACATCATATGCTTGGGCATCTACTGATACCGAGACTTCCAACGAACGGCGCCAAGCCTGCCTATCCCTTTGTTAGTTTGCTTGTTAGTGGTGGTCACACCATTCTAGTGCTTTCTACTGATATAGATAAGCACGAAGTGCTCTGTGATACACTTGATATAGCTATTGGCGATTCTTTGGACAAATGTGGAAGAGAGCTTGGCTTCAAAGGGAATATGATAGCACGTGAAATGGAAAGTTTTATAAACTCTAATATAGAAAATGTGGATGATTCTGTCAAAATGGAGAAACTTCCTAATCCACTGAACAGCTCAAACAACAAATCGATACAGGCATTCTCATTTGCTCCCTTTATCTCTGTGGTAAAGGATAATATGAAGATACACCAAGACACAAGCGAGGCACAACTAAGGTCAATGGCGATACAGGTACAAGAATCGATATTCAATCATATCATTACTAAAATAAAACATGTAATTATGAAGAACCCTCAAAAATTTTTAGGAATTAGGTCATTTGTATGTTCAGGTGGTGTGAGCAGCAATCTCAGATTAAGAGCTCTACTAGAATCAGAATTGCAAGAATGGTTTCTTGACTTTATATACCCAAGAAGTGATTTATGTACAGATAACGCCGTGATGATTGGTTGGGCGGGTATAGAAATCTACGAAAATTTACGCCTAACGAGCGATTATTCAGTAGCACCAATACGCCAATGGCCTTTGAATGAATTATTGTTAGTACCTGGATGGAAAAAGAGAATTCTGTAGAAAATGTGGGTAAAATTGTGAATGAGAAGAGTACTAATACACCTGTTTATAAAGACATGCTCTTCAAAATATTACATAGCGATCTATCACCTTAATATAAATATTCACATAAAGTCCGCCTTTTGTATGATATCAAATTATATTCTCTCTCTATAAAAAAAATTAGATTACCATATATTGATCAGAACAATTATCCGCTGTTTAAAATTTATTATTATTAATATTAATATATCGAATAGGAAATATATCACTTTTTCTTTTTCTGTTTTTATTATTATTACCAGTAAAAAAAGAAAAGAAAAGAAATTAAAAAAAGAAATTAAGTTAACAATTAAGCACCTCAGCTGATTATAATATTTTCGAATCTACCTCTCGTAATCGAGGAAGGGTTCAGTTATATCAAACTTTTCAATTATTTTTCTCCACGTCGGCATATCTAGCTGGAATATGATGTGATTCTGTTGGTCCCCTCTCCTCTTCTGGGTTTCATTGGTGTCCATAATAGGAGTCTTCGCGGTATTTCTATAAATACCTATCACAGGAAGTCCCTCATTATCCTGACCTAGCTCTAATTTGTTTTCCTTCAGTAAGAAACTGGTGTAGAAGAGATTTTCAGTGGATCTGGCGAAAGAGTGCGGATCGATAATGAATTTGAAGAGACTAATTTTAGCAAACCCATTTTTCCGTTTTAGGATCTTAAAACATCTCTGAACTTGCTCTGGTGTGGAGACCTCCTGGTTATGTGTCAATTTTTCTTTAGTTAGATTTTCAGCGGTAGATTTCTCTGCGAGTCCATCTCTCTGTGCCCGCTCCTTCTGTACTTTCTTTTTCTTTTCAAAGGCGAAGGGTCCAATCAAATGGTCGACTGTTGGCGCATATTTACTAACTTCCTCGAATAGCACCCCCATTTTGAGCCAGTTAAATTGGTTGAAATCCGTGTACTCGTCGAACTGTCGCAGAACTCTTTTCCGATTATCCAGCTGTACCATTTCCGCAATATGACCCGGCCTATTACGTAACAGCTCTGCATCATCGGCGGCCCCCGCCATTTCATCGTCGTCATCGTCGTCACTTTGTCTCTCTTCCTCTTGAATAGTAACCCCTCTTTCTGTCTTTATTTCTATATTATGAGACTCGAGATGATCTCGCAACATATACCGCTTAGCATATTGCACCACGTCCTCCAGGTTAACCAGGGAGAAGCCATCATCAAAGTCCAAGTTCCGTATACATATCTGTATCAGCTCAGAGAGATCAGCTACTATTTTCGCGTCCTGTGCAAATAACCTATTGTTTTTCAACGTCGATACTCTGTCAAAGAGCTCTTCCGCCTTGGTATACACTTCCTGTGCTACACTAACATCACCACCTTTAGTTAACCTCGCCTTCAACACCGCTATCTCATTCTGTATCGCCCTATATAGTTGTTGCGCCTCATAATCCTTCATTTCTAAACCCTTACCCTGTTCCATGATCTTTTCTCTCCTATTATCCAGCTTTTTTTTTTTCTCTCTTCCTTTATTATGAGAAATTATAAATTTTGCTAGTATAATTTTTTATGTAAGAAGTAGACCAAGAATTTAGTATTAGGCAAAAAAAGAAATTTAACAAAATAGCTATGTAGATCCTAAGTATTCTGTTTTATTGTAAAATTTTTTTTTTAGGTGTTTAATTTTTTTTTTTTCACTCTTCCAAATCGAGTTTCAGTCATTGAATACGTTCTAATACACCTTTTCTTCTTCTTGTGTTTCTACGGGTGGTTTACTTGATAGAGTAACGAATAATGTTCTCGGAGAGAAGGAGAAGGGGAGGAGGAACTCCCTAAATTATATTTAAAATTACATGATCTAATACAGTAAAAAAAGAATGTTTGTATGTTGATAAATGACTTCTCTCTCTGTGTTGGGTTATCTCATTGCTCTCTCAACATCATTGCTTTTATTGGTACGGCACATTTACTGTCTTGTTATAGATATCTCTAGCATATCGATTTCTTTCCTCCACCAAAAAATTGAAGAAAAAAAAAGGAGATGGGATCATACAAGATAAAACGTATTTCAAACATTCCCAGCTTATATATATAAATATAGGTATGTGTATATATATATATATATATATATCTCAGTGAGCATTTAAAAAGTTGTTATATAATATCCAATTTTAAAATAGATTATGAAACAATAAAAGGTGGTGTTTTTCAGAGGCTTTACTGTTATAGTTATTATTATTTTATTATAAATTTTTTATATATTTTTTTTGCCTTTCTCTAATATCATTTCTTTTTTTTGTTATATTGTTCTTCTGTCTTTTTTTTACTGTTTTAAGGCTCATAGTGGATATGGGAAAAAATTAAAAAAGGGATGACAATGGAGTAAAAGAAGAAGAAGCTTTTATATTAGGAGAAATCACTGTAGAAAGAATTAAAAAAGGGTGGACTGACAGACTGTAAAATAAGGGCGAGACCTATATTTATTTTTATCCTTTGTACGCCTGTTTCTCTCTGCAACGTAGTATTTTTATAAATATGTGAGTGTTATTTAGTGCATCCTTGTCATTGTAGTATGTGTATCTTTCTGTTGTTGTGCATGCTTTTGTCACTTAAATGCGAATTGTTTGTTTTGGGCAAGAAATAAAAAAAACCAATAAAATGGCGATCAACAGAAATAGACAACAAGCAAACAGCAGGACAAAATTGCGTAGAAAACAAGAGGTACGAAGACGGTTGTATATATTATTATTAGAGTAGAATAGAAATAATGAGGGAATCAAGAGCATCCAGCATAGAAGAGGGCGCAGTAGATAGAAATGCGAGAGAGAGAGGAGAAGGGAGAAGAAAAAAAACATAAAAAGATCACACTAGTTTAAAAAAGCCCAGATTGCACAGAATACACCGTACAACTATTACGGACAGAGTGTCCTTTTAAAGAAAGCATAGCGATATTTTCTTTAATACTAGCCATAGCTCCTCTTTTTTTTTTTTTAAATATATATTTTTTCTTCTGGTCTTTCCTTATTATAGATCAAAAAAACAAACAAACAACAAACAATATATTTTAATTATAGCTAATAAAAATAATAATAAAAAAAAGTTCAAGATAATTCTTATTCTATATAATTTTTATTTATTTGTCTCTTTTTCTTATTCTTATTAGTTAGAGAGCCAAAAATAAACAACAACATCTTAAATAGAGAGTAAAGACTAGGGAAGGGTAAACAAATCACAAAGCAAAGACAACAGAAAAAAAAAATAATATTCTCAAGAAATAATAAAAACAAAATACCATAACAATAAGAAGAAAGACAAGGTTATTAAATAAAAATAAATAAAATAACCAATTAAAAATACTATATTAACCAAAAAAAAAAAGAACTAAGAAAAAAACAAAAAAAAAAAGTTTAAAAAAAAAGAAATTAGACAATAAGGGTAGAAGAAAGGAAAATTACAACAACCAAAACAAAAACGAAAAAGAGAGAAAGAGAGGAAAGTGCTTAAAGACACAGAGAACATATAATTTTCAAGAAATAAACAAATCAAAAGAGAGAGAGAAAAGGAAATAAAGTATAGTAGGAAAAAAAAAAAAAAAGAAGCTTACTCAATAACAATAGAACTAACCATAAGCTTCAACAATAGAACTAAACAAGAAGTAATATTAACGAAAAGTGAGAACCAAAAAACAAGGAAAGAAAATCAAAACTAACGCCTTTTTTTTTCTTCCATTTTATTATAGTGAACGCACTGAGAGATAAAGTAATATATTATTATTATAAGAAAAACAAAACAAAACAAAACAAACAAAACAAAAAGTCATAAATGGATGTTCATTCTCCGTCTCAGAAGGCGAAACGAACTCGTGCCAAAGGTGAGGCACTTAATATATTAAAGACTCAGTTTAATGTGAATCCAAATCCTAGTCTTCAAGATAGAAACAGGATTAGTGAGTTGACTGGTATGCCAGAGAAAAATGTCAGAATATGGTTTCAAAATAGACGTGCTAAAGTGAGGAAGAAGGATAAGAACGATCATAGTCATGATGGTAAACAGAATAGTAATAGTGCTAGCAATAGTGCTAATCATACTCCACATATGGTGCCCACAGCTACAGCTACAGTAACAGCTAATAACAATAACAACATTAATAATAATACTACAAATCCTAGTACTACTACTACCAGCGCTAGTACTACTAATAATACTAATAATATTGGAGGTAATATTGTTGGTAACGGTATAGCACAGCAGAGTAATGGCTACATGGTTAGTAATTACAGTAATAGTAATTCCGGCATCAACAATAATGGCGCAGGTAGAAATACCACATCTACCACTGATGTTGCTACAGCGGACTCTGGAACACCGCCATATTTCGATAAGATACCCTTAAACCTGAATAATAACTACTATTTCATCGATGTGTTCTCAATAACCGTAGGTAGCTGGAATAGAATGAAGAGCGGTGCTCTGAATGCTTCCAGTCTTCCTGTGATAAAAGATTTTCCAAACCTGTCGCCAATCTCGATGAACCAACTGATGGCGAACGCTACAGATTTAATGGTCGTGATATCCAAGAAAAACTTCGAGATCAACTACTTTTTCAGCGCGATGGCTAATAACACAAAAATCCTGTTTAGAATATTTTTCAGGATAAATACAATTGCCTCTTGTTCTCTAAGTTTTGACAAAACTGACGAAGAGATTAACGATAACAAGCCTACAGACCCATTAAATAAATTGGGAGAACTGAAACTAAAGGTTAACAAACCTCCAAAGTTTGCCGTCTTTTTCTTAAATCAACCAGATAGCGCTGCTAATAATCAGTGGTGCCTCTGTGACGACTTCTCAGAAGGTAAGCAAGTTAATGACGCATTTGTTGGAGGATCTAACATTCCTCACATCCTTAAAGGTCTTCAAGGCTCTTTGAAAGTAATGAATTCTCTAATTTTGGACTATATAAGTACGAATGACACGGTTGCAAATCCTCCTTTACCTCTACCACCTACCATGAGTTCAGACATGATGCATCCACAGATCCACCCAGCTCAAAATATGATGGCCTACACTGGTGCAATTCCCGGCCAACTTGCACCACATCCAAGTGACAGTATGCGTTCTTTAGCAAATGCTGGTGGTAGTATTAGCCCAGCTGGATATGCTGCTCCGTATGCAACACTGCCGCATATTCAGACCCAGCCATCTATGGATAGCCAGTACTTCATGAGTCAATATAATCCACAACCAATGGGTCACGATGCAATGATTAACGGACACGAACCAATGGCGACCTACGACCCCCATCATATGATGGGTCACCCTCCAATGCCCGGCATGATTCCTAATCCAAATCCAATTATAACAGGCTACTCTACAAATCCGATGGAAAACATGTTAGTTGGTGTACACTCAGTTAATAACTCGGATAATATGTTAGCATTCACGAATGAGTCAGGAATTTCAAATACACCTGACTTTTTAAGAAATACATCAGAGGTCAATGAGGAAAATCGTTGGATATAAAAATAAAGTGCGCAATTAAGACCCTCCTAAGAGGAGTAAAATTATAACTAGTTGTTTTTCTTTCTTTCACAAAACACTAAAAAAGTAATAGAGTTGTAAAAATAAGAGCATGTTTCTGTACATGTACAATGAGTTTTAAGTCTAATTAAATGATGAAGATAGCTACTAAAATTATCCATATATTAGATAACCGAAAGAATGTTATAAACTTGTGTTTTGGAATAATCTCTAACTTCGTAATATACAGCAATACTGAATTCTGTTATTCTTTCCCATCAAGTATATTAATATTAGATTAACACTGATCTATTACGTCTTTCTTTGATCTTCATCGTTTCTATTATACTAATCTAATCTAATCTATTCCATTTTCAATTCAATCCATCTTCCCAAGTTCTGAACTTCAGTTTATCCTAGAAGGAGAGCCCATCGGTTTCGGATAGGTCAGAACAAAATAATTGAGCATCCTTGCAAATTTTTCTAGAATATTTTTTTCTATTATTATTATTATTATTATTATTATTTTTTTTTTTTAATACTACAAAAGATTATTATCAATTTCTATTATTATTTCTATTATTAATATCACATTACCGACACTTATTAATATTATAATTTATTACCATTATATTCTAATTACTACTACCACTTCTATCTTAACCTTGACCAATTTGTCTTTATTATCTATTGAATGCTATTCGAATAGAAGCTGTTTAGTATTTTTTCAAATATTTTAATCTATAAGGACATCAGTCTTGAAGATCATATGGATAATTTTATAGAAAATATAAATTAATAGCCATAGTGACATAAATTTAGGTTGTTTTAATTCCAATCAAAATCATATTTTAAGGTTAGTCACCCTCTTTTTAGATTTCTTTTTAACTTTCCCATTTTTCACTTTATTCGCTTTCCTTTCCTTCTCTGAAGCATCAGCACCTAGGTCTTTTATAATTCTCTCTTTTAGAAGTGAAGCAATTTTTACCATACTATTGTTATCCTCTCCAAATGAATTAACACCGAAACCTTTTTTCCACGGTATGATAAAAATAGAGAAATTTTCAACTTTTAAAACACCTCTCCTTATGGTCCCTTTATTAACGACAAGCGTACCACCGTCTTCTGAATTCAGTGCACGGATCAGTTTCTTACTCTTTTCAGGGTTTAGTACTCTAATCCCACCACACCTAGCCTTGTGATTAACAACTATAGGAACTGAGTTGTTTTTCTTCCAGTCATCTGAGCTCAATAGATTTGTTATAGCATCCGCTATTTTCCATTCAGGAATAGATGAATCGACATTATATATGAAAAAGGATCGAGGTATGTCAGCGTCATCTGAAATTTCCGATTCCGAAGGAAAAGATTCGTCTAGGGGGAATTTATTCCAAATATTACTAATATCAGCTCTATTAATCCCCTTTGATCCAATACTTCTAGTGTCCACAATATTAACACTACTACTTTCAACAGTCCCATTACTTACCATATCCTTGTTGTTTTCAAGTATATTCCTTAGCTTGTTCATGATTTCATTGACTTGATCACCATCACTAGTGATCTGGGCTCCACCAATATTACCATCCTTCATCGCTAGGAACCTTTTCATCATAATATTCTTAGCCTCCTCCGTTACTGTTTTACTGCCGTTGACCATCGATATTATTTGATCCCTTAGTTGTATGGGTATGTGCCAAGTCATATCTAACATACAGCATTGGCAGACATTTCTTTGCTTTGCACAGTTAGTACATATAAGAGTCTTTATTATGTCGGCAGACCTATGTTTCTGTTTGAAATGGTATAGCGTGTACGGTAAAGTACATATTTTACATGTAGCACCGTTTGGAACCTGATTCATCCGTACCTCATCGTCTCCAGAACCTAAACACCTATCACATATCTGTGGATTCTGTTGAGACTCATTTAATATGTAGCTATTCATGACCTCTTTAAAATATTTTTTCTTATAGAAGATTCTTAATCAGCAGATATTTGGTTTTATATTGCAAATGAATATGCGATGCCTATTATATGTGAAATGCAAAAAAAAATTAATTAAAAAAATTAAAAACTCGCTAAAATTTTTGGAAATTAGGACTCAATAGTTTCACTGCGGCATTTTCTAAGCAAAATATAAAATGCAAAATAATAATGCTAGTTAACTATCTAATACATGAATGTAAATTGCTAATAACGGGGGCTAATGATATGTTTATTGTAATAATAGTATAATAATAACACAATATAATTTTTTAATACATATAGTATTCGATTCTAAAATATATTTTAAATTATATATAAAGCTAATGGGAATGTATGATAAAATATGTGTTTTAGAAACACAGCATGTGTATTTTCATTATCAATGACTAATTTTTCTTTTTGTCAACTTCTTATCTTTTTTTTTGTTCGTATTATAATTGTTGTCTATAATCAATTGAATGTTAATTCGTAAAAAAATTGCAAATTTAATTTCGTAATTCTACAATGATAGCGGAGGAACGCAGTTAAAATATCTGCTGCTAATCCTTTTTCTTTTGGTGAGTTCTATAATGTTGGAGACAGTTGTCGTGTCTACTGAAGCTTTGGTTACAACCTTCATGTGGACACACATGGGACTTCTCTCCGGTATGTATCTTTAAGTGCCTAGAAAGGTGTCCGGAAGTTGTAAAGCCGGTTAAACACACCTGGCAAATATGTTTGCGCCTTTGTTCAATTTTCTGTGAGTTGTCCCTGAGTTTTATCACAGATGATCTATCAGAGTACACTTTGTTGTTAGGTTTTGTAATTTGTCTTAGCAAAACCTTCTTATTATTTGGTTTCTGTATATGGAAGCATCCAGTCATAGGTGAGGATGATAGCGATGATGAGTTTTTCCTTCTGGGGCGAGGAGAAGTAGCCGGCGTCACTAGTCCATTTTGGAAGCTCGAATCGACATTGATGTGTGTGGTATTTGCGGCGTCAAAGACCACTTTTATAGGAGCCTTTCTCGTGGTCGAGGCGGAGGCGCTGTTACTACGCCTCTTAGTTCTAGGCTTCGTAACCTTTTGATCCTTCACCTCATCCACTACAATCATAGGTGCAGTGAGTGGTCTCTCTTCTAGTTTAATGGTAGGCGGCACATCCTGCAGTTTTGGAGATATTGAAGGAGATGGGAGAGCGGTAGATACTGGCGTGGGTTCCATGCGGACACATTCCATCCTTGGAGTGTTCACAGCACTACTCACTGAGCTAGATGCTGGGGTAATTGAGCATTGTAATTGTGATTGTGATTGTGATTGTGGCAGCGTCATGTGAGGTTGTATGAAATAAGTTGGGTTATGGAATGCGAATTTATTCAACAATGATTTCATACTATCATCAGAATTTGGGGTATTATTCAAAGATGGCAACATTGTGTTATATTTTTGATCTGGACGTAATTGAGACATCATTGATCTGATATCTACATTAGTAGAAGCATTGGGAGAGTATAGTGGAGCAGTCAAGAACATATTTTTTGTTTACTATTTTTTATTTTTTATTGAATTCTTCAAATTATAAGTCCATTAAAGGGTCTTTAATTTCAATTCTTGTTTAAGGATCAAAAAAATTTTTTTTTCTTCCCTTTATAAAAGGTCAATTGAATCAGTTATTGAAAATAATGATTGTATATATATAAACGATTTCTAAATTAGTTTTTTAATTTAATTTATTTTTCTGATTTGATTTGCTATATAGCGGTATAACAGAAAATATATACGGGGTATTAAAGAAATATACTAAAAAAAGAAATCACAAGCCAGAAAATTGGAAAAGCAAGTAGAAAGCCACTTCGTTTGGGTAAGGAATTGGGACTTAAGGACTTTTCTTAATGTTTTTACAAAGGGAATTTTAACGAAGGAAGACGTCATAAAAGAATTTAGTCGTTTTTTGCTCTGTTTCCTGTTATTTACTTTGGATCGACCCTTTACTTCTCAGAACGGGGCGGAAGAGGGAAGAGAAATGGAAGTGGGAATAACTAGATGAAGTGAATGGGGAGTACATAGAGAGCTAGCTGGAGAGCTTAAAATTTCTCGGCGTTGTTCAAAAAAAAAAAAGAAGCCTGCCCGGGCTGTGCGAAATCGCCAAAGAAGAATAAAATAATCGATAATAAATAAATAAAGAATCACAGTAGAGAAACACGAAGATGCACCCTTGTAGTTTCCCTTTCCCCTCCCAACAAAAAAATTTCTTAATGTCGTTGAATCCTTATTTATTACATGTTCGTTTTCGGTAAAAAAATAAAAAAATAAGGCAAACCTGATCTATTGAGAGAACAATACAAATATGCACACTTAATAGCAACCAGTAAATACTACGTAGCACTACTAATAAAGAAAGTAAATAAACAAATATAATATAAGTAAAAATAAAATAAAATAAATGAATGGGCTACGGTAATTTCTCTGTTTCTTTCTTATATCTCTTACGTGTTAGAAAAAGACGTAACACGCAATGGCGTATAGTTGGAATTTCCTAAAAAAAGAAGTGGCAGGTAATTCCTAATTGTTGGAGTAAGCAAAAATATACAGTTTTCTAAGAAAGTGAAGGAGAGCAAGAAAAAGATCGAGAAATTCGTTAAAGTGGCTTGTTTTTCAGACTTAAAAATGGCTAAACCATTTAGCGAAATTATCATGGGGACTTTCTTTGTTGAGTTGATTCACCTTAAACAACGATACAATAAAAAATCAAAAAAAAAAAAGAAAGCCGGATTAAAGATATAGAATAATAATACCATATATAAATCTTCACAACCCCATATATAGACCTAGAAATCCTAGCAGGAGGTTTGTTCATGTGAAAAAAAAAAATAAAAAGAGGGAAGAGAGCTTACAGTAGTAACTGAACTTTTTGATTTTTTTCGGATCTTTCGCTTCTAAACGAATCACAATGCTACGAAATGAATGAGGAATTAATAATGTTGAAAATAGGAAAATGAGGGACCCCCCCCCCCATTATTCTAAGCCTCTTGTATCTAACAGCGAAAAACAACGGCAACAACAGGCCATAAAAATAGAAATCAATTAATTTTTTTGGGATCTTAATACGTAAAAATAACAAAACAAGCGCCGTAGGTCACTTGAACGATAAAATATCTAATTCCTATTTCAGGAAACATAGGGTCTATACATCACGAATCGTTTATTTGTAGTTCGTTTATCTTTTTACAATATACGAAAATCTACAAAAAAAAAAGAATAATATGAACGACTCATTCATACGAAAAAGGATTCCACCAAACGAGTTCCAGTGCCCGTACACGATAATACCATCCTGGTACGATACCATTCTTTTTACGAACTATCACATGCTCCTTAGTGATTATATAGAACAATGGTGGGGGATGCGAATAATTAAGATACGATTACACAAAAGCAAACGTTTATTATATTAACAAATTGCCTTTCTACAATAGTTATTCCTCATTACTAAAATATATATATTCATGAAATTTGTCAATTTTATTTTATTAACTGTATCTAGATAAAAAAAAGTAGGGTATTATTATTTTTTCCAATATTACAAATATATAAGAGAAAAATTAGACCTTAATATATTAAAAAAAAACATTTGTGAACAGAGAATGAAAAAAAAAGTAGATTCTTTTTTAAATAGAATTTAGTTTCATTTCGATTGGGGGCAACTCCGAACAATTCAGTTCCTTTCTTTGAAAACCAAAATTTCTTTTCCGGCTCTAACTCAGAATATTAATTACCAAAATGGACAGAAGTTTCCTAATTTCTCCGTTTTTTTTAATTGGCGAAGTGAAGAGATTTCATTTTATTTTCCTTCAAGAAAAATAAATAAAAAAAAATAACAGATTATTTAAAAAAAAACACTCATTAAATTTTCTAATGTTATTAAAATCATAGCAACAAGGCAGCGGCACCAGCGACCAAAGCACCGGCAACACCAGCTTGAACCTTAGCAACACCGTTCTTAGTCTTGGTAGAAGTAGAAGTGGAGGTACGGTTGGAGCTGTTAGAACCGTTAGAAGAACCAGCGGCAGCAGCGGTGGTAGAAGTTCTAACAGAAGAAGCAGAGCTAGTAGCGTTTCTGGAAGCAGAGCTAGCAGCAGAGCTGACAATAGAAGAGATGTTAGCAGAGGTAGCAGAAGAAGCAACAGTGCTGTTCATAGCCATACTCATGGATTCAGAGGCCATAGACATGACAGAGGAAGCAGACTCAGAGACAGAGGAGGCAGACTCAGAGGCAGAGGAAGCAGACTCAGAGGCGGAAGAAGCAGACTCAGAGGCAGAGGAAGCAGCAGAAGAAGCAGCGGAAGAAGCAGCGGAAGAGGCGGCAGAAGAGGCGGAAGCGTCATCTTCACCAATTCTTTGCAAACCTGGCAAGATTCTGGAAGAGTACCATGGCAAAGCAGTGATGGTTTGGTAGATTTCGCTGAAGTTAACGTCAGTCAACAAAGAAGTGTAAGAGTCATCGGTGTAAGTGGCGACTTCTCTGTACAAGGACAACAAATTTGGTGGGATGTCGAAACCGGAGTCTGGGTTAGTTTCCAAACTCAAGTATTCAGCCAAGTTAGAGTTGATATCGTTAACGATAACTTCAATACCTTCAAGCTCAGCTTGGTTTTGAGCACTAACGTACTTGGTGGCAGCAATAGCAGCAATTAGAACAGCGAACTTAGACATTATTATTATTATTATTATTATTAGGTGTGAGTAATAGTTACAACCGGCTTTTTTTTTTTTAAAGTAAAAGTACGTTTGTGTTTAATGGTCTTATATCTTGGAAAAACCTATAATAAAACAACAAAGAGAGAAAGAGTTGAATTATTTTTTTCCTAGAAGGCTTGCAATTCTCAATTGTTTATATACGCCAGGATTTTTCGACCTTTTTTTTTTTTTTTAAGTCCTCCTTCTACCACCTTTTTTTTTTTTTTTAGTTGTTCTTTTCTTTCTTTGACCATTTTCCTATCCTGAACTACTTCCCACTGTTAAAAAGACAATTTTACCCAAATTGGTCTCTTTTTGTCTTTCTCTTCCTTAATTTACTACTTAACGCGAGGATGTTTAAAAAAGAGGTGTTCAATCTTCAAAAAAAAAAAAATTCAACAACCTATCAGTACAGAAAACGCCGTACAACGCCAATTCTTTTTTTAATAAAAATGTCCCTCTCAATTGTAGAAGTCTCGAACCCTGTTCTTGTTATGGGTAGTGGAAATTCAGCCTAGATATTTTTTTTTTTTATTTCTTCATTGAAGGGCCAAAGAAGTAATGCAGGGACATTATTACACATACACGCCTCTTTTGCTATTGTTTCTTTCCTCTTTATTCCGAAAAAAACAACAACAACAAACTGTACACGATTGTTCTAGAAAGTTTAGTATTTTTTTTTTCTCTATTCTCCCTCTTTCTTTTGGTGTATCTCACACTATGGGTATCTTGACATTATTTGTTTATTGTTCTGTAAAGTGGAGTCGCCACGCAGTAAAATACCGCACATCAATAAAGGTATTATATCGCTTTGTAACGTGTTCACCTTTCCCACCTCAACAACCTTGGTACACTGCGCCGCGTTATTTTCTACAGCACTTTCTCATCCCCGCCTACTATTCTCTTGCTTTCCCTTTATCTTCCGTCACACTTCATAATTATCACGTAACTCGGTGACCATAGAAAGAATAGAAAGAAAAAACAATATGTACTGAGGGGTCACCTCTAAACGCTACAGTTTTTTTACTGTGGATGTAATGGGGCCACGCCCCTCCTTCCTTACTATTCCTTTTTTTTTTTTTTAAGAAGCGCAGCGAAAAATAAAGGGTCGATGACTCCTCTCACCAACACGCGCAGAAACACGTTGAAGACAATAGTTCTACCGGGATTAGTTAACCCATTGCCTTGAAACACGTCCAGAAATAGCAAAAGAGGGAGTATATCCTCTCCCCTCTATTTTCGTTCTCTGGAAATCTGATCATCTAAAGAGCTTAGGACGGGTGGAAAACAGTAATGAGATAAAAAAAGAAAGAAATTAAAATTTGTCCCATTTTTTTTAATTGTGGGGACTCAAGGTAGAATAAAGTCAAAAAGCGATACAGTTAAAATACTGAAGGTAGAATAGATTTAGTAGGAAAGTACTTATTTTTCAATGCCCCAAAAGGGGTATTTACTACGAACAAAACGCGAGACAAAAAAAAAAAGGGATGAGAAGTAAACAGCTTTGAAAGTGAAGGGAAAACAACAAAATAAAAGGGATTTTCGTGTGGATGAGCTATTTTATATTTTAAGCTTTCTGTTTCTAAATTTAGCTTCCCTAATTGGGATATACAATTTTTTATGATGTGTCCAAATTGAGGAAAATTAGAAATAGCCAATGGTCTGCAACAGTACATAAGCAACTAAGCAAGGAAAAGGAAAAAGAAAACAATCAAAAACAAGATTAATATGAAGAACAGGAAAATTGTTAAAATAATAAACTATCTCCATTAGCACAACGTGACGTTTCTTAGAAATATCAGGAAAAGGTTTACAAAATAACAATCCTGTAAATGAATGATATAAGCTAAATCACAACAACTGAGCGTTCATTATAATGAGCGAAACTCGTTGTCACGAAATTATTAAATAACAATCAACTTATTTTTTTTCTTATTTTTCGTGTACTAGGAACAGCAACCATACCTAGGATAGTAAGATAATAGATTTCTTTCATAAAAGAATAATGCGCCATGTATTTGTAGGCAAATCAATTAAGTAGATTGAAATAGGAAATTAAAGATGTAGAATTAAGGTTCTTGCAAGGTATTTCTAAGCTGTAAATTAAAATCGAATCTTTTAAATTAAAATAGGAAATAGACATTATTCATTCGTGAATATATATTTTTTGTACAGAAATCTAAATTAAAAAAAAAAAAGAAAATTTAAAATACATAAGGTCTTTAATCATTAGTTCTTTAATAATATATAATATCGAGGGCCGTTTTTTTTTTTTTTTTAAATTTTTATTATTACTTGTTGTAGGTTGAGAAGATAGGGTTATCCTCATATGCAATGTTAGGTTGAAAATAAAGAATAAAAAGAAAAATAAAATTACATTAACCTTTTTTTTAAGGTAATTTTATTTGTAAATGCAATTGGAAAATAGAAAGGAAAAATTGTTTTTTTAAATTAAGAGACAATTCCCCATATTACCATAGGAAACGATAAATCTTTATCAAGAAAGATGAGTTTCTTAGTTTTTCCTTTTGCTCTTCATCCTCTTGTTTCATTAATTCTGGGTCATATATTCTTCTGTGGTGATCTAGGTCAATTTCTTCCAATGGAGTTAGTAGTTGGAAATCTCTAGTCCATAACATATAACCAAAGTAGAAGAATAGCCAAATTGGCATCGCTAAATAATTAGCAAAGAACGAATTAGCATCAGCCTTGCCCTTGTTACCGAATGGGAACAAAGCGGTCCAGAATTGTGCAACAAACACTAGTAAGTTGAAGAAAACACCGTAGATGGAACCATAGATACCTGTAGTGGCCTTGTAACCTAATTCATCCAAGTTCCTGTTCTGCACCTTCATAGCCATCCTAAATCTGACGTGAGAAAGCATAATAGAGGACCATGTGAAAAGTTCACTTAAACCAGCAATAGCAGCTAACCATGTAAACACTTCTTCTTCCTTTGGAGAAGCTGCGACAAAACCGATTAGACCAACGACCAAACAAGCAACCAAAGCCAATAGTGGTCTACCTTCTCTGTCAACGTAATCCAAAAACTTAGGAGCGTAACCTTGTTGAGCCAAAGAACACATCAATCTTGGTGCGGCATATAAGGAAGAATTGGCAACAGAAATAACTGATAGTAAAATAACCGCATTAATGAAATGTGGAACAATTCTGACATGATGGATAGAGGCAGCCAAGACGTATGGAGAAGCATGTGTAGCAGACCCACTGGAACCCATCAATTCATCGTTATCATAAGGAACATTGAAACCAATTAAGATCATAGTCAATAGATAAATGATTAGGATACGGTAAATACTACTCTTGGATGCTTGTGGTGTAGACTTTCTTGGATTTTCTTGTTCATTAACAGAAAGAGCGAATAATTCTGTACCACCGTAGGAGAAGTAACCACTAACTAACACATAACAAATACCCTTGAATCTGGAACCAGAATCCTTACCTGCAAAAGCACCTGGTGTATGCCAGTATTTACCTCCAATGTAACCACTGTTACCAGCACCACCACAATTGATAACAATAGAAAGGATAATGAAACCAGCGATCATCAGGATTTTACATGTGTTGAAAATAAATTCAGTTTCACCATAGGCACGGACACCAAATAAATGGATAACCACTAAGAAAACGTAGAAAATAACAATGAACACATCAGAGTTAATACTATCATTCCAATATTTGACGGTTAAAGATGCTGTAATCAACTCTAGAGGTAAAACGGTTAACCATTGAATACAGAAAATCCACACAGTGGCAAAACCGAAAGGCTTAGAAACAAAAATGGAACTGTATGCATTGAAGTTACCGGGTAGAGTAGGATATGTAACTGCCATTTCACCTGCAGCTTGAATCATGAAGTACGTGACAAAAGAAACCAAACCGTAACCGATGACCAACGCGGCTGGACCACCGAAATGAAGACCTTTAGCGTTAGCAACCAACAAACCAGTACCGATACCAGTACCTAGAGACATCATAACAACGTGTCTAGACTTCATCTCCTTCTTTAGATGTGAATTAGTGGTAATGGATTCCTGATCATCTTCACCTTCCAGATCTAAACTAGCTTGATCGAAGTTTCCTTTGTCGCCCTTAGGAAGTTGACTCTTGTTAAAGTCCTTGCTGCGGCGAGGTTTATCCTCAGCTCTCTTGAAGGAGTCAACAAACCTATGTACTATCTTAGTCCTTGGTTGGGAATCAATAGATGCATCATCGTAATCGCGGCTATTATAATCATTACTAGAGCCAGTATTTTTTTCACCACTATTCCTTGAATATTCGGGTATGGTTATCTCTTCCGCCGCAGCTTCTTTATTACTAGATGAAGAACCGTAGTTCTTCACTTTTGAGAACATTTTTTTTTATTTTATTTTATCTTATTTTATTATTATTATTTCTATCGGTATACTATTATTTCTTTTCTTTCCAAACTGATGAAAAAAAAATAAAGAATTTTCTATTTCTTTTATTATCAAAACCTTAATATATTCTCCTCAAGAGATATTATTGACCTATTTATCAATTAAATCGAAGTCGAATAGCTTGATTTACTAAGAATCTAGAAATTACAGAGTGAAAACGGTGGCAATAAAGAGAATTTAGAGATTAAGGAAAAATGGTTCATTTATATACTTGCAGATCATTTAAGAATACTCCTTTAGCTAAAATGAAAAAAAAAAGACCCTCAATCCTTGTTTTTTTGTTTTTTGTTAAACTAATAGTTAGAATTATTTCACCGATGCTTCTTTAGCAATTTCTTTTCCATCCATTAAATTTTTTTATTTTAGCGCTTCCCTTTTTCTACCTTCTGCGGGTCCTGGTCACCGGATATACCCGCATGATCAAGTATTACTCACCTCACTCTTTCTTTTTTTTTCTTTCTATTTTATATCTTCTCTGCTCGTTTCTAATGGCTATAGGGATGCATCTCAAAGGATTACCGGCCCTGTTTTCTTAAGTTTTTTTGGTTTAACCTACCACTTCGTCACACCCATCTATGACGAGGTCCCGCATTGTACTACATTTCGGAGCAGGAAGATCAAGGAAAATGGAAGGCCTAATAGCTTTCTATGCGTCAACCATCCTTAAAAAAATATATATATATTTTACCTTTTTGCTACGTATCCTTCTGGGTTAAAAAAATCCGGATTTCGCTTTACGCAGTTTTCTTAGCATTCTTCACTTTACTTCTACTTTGTATCTGAGGGGACTTTCGTGAACAAAAAACTTATTTTTTTTGTCCTGCAACGGCATTCATTTGTACTTGTAGTACTAAGAAACCCAACGAAAAGTTAAGGCTGTCCCTTCCCCGGTACAGGTCAATATATTGAGGAGGGAGAGAAAATGGAGTAGCCCACACAATTTTGCATGATGGTATGAGAACAAAAAAGAAAGATACTAAGAAAACTGTGTCAAAGAAATGCTGGGGAATAAGATGGAGGTGCGGGCACGGCATCAGAAAGGCCGGTTCAGCTTTTCAAAGTTAAATACTCTCATTCGTTCAGCAATAGCTTGTTTGCGGGCCGTTGGTTCTTTCTTTCTTTTACAAAAGCTTTTGATGTCTTGACTTTATCTGGCGGATGTATGAGAGAAAAGGAGGGGGTCGTGATATTTCTTCCTTTTATTTCCTTTCCCTACGTCGGTTGTATATCGGTTTGTGCAAATCCAATAGAATTTATACGTTAGCCCGGTTTTCCGTTTCCTTTGACCTTACCCTGAACTCAAATCTGAAGATCGTTTTCCTTTTTTCTTTCTTATTCATTTTCCTATAGAAGATTGTTTTCCTTTTTTTTTTTTTTTTTTTTTTTTCAGTAGATCTCTTTGCATCGCTGTAACAGGACTCCGTACCATATTTGCTCGATGGTCGAACCATGTAGGAAAACGACAGGAATCACAGAAAACCCAGCTTTTTTTTTTTCTCTGTTTTAAGAAGAAATAGCCATATATTTCTTTAAGTTTACACCATGCCCTTATGCCAATTATGGTATTAGGTTTTTTGTATGACACATACTTGTACTTAAGTGGGGAGAGGGGAGGTGGCAAGAAATTATAAGGTGGAGTAGAACAAAATCTATATGACAGCAAAAAAACCGCTAAGTGCCATTTTCTTTGTAATTACTCAATTGATATTGTTTAACGTGTTACTTTATCTTGTTTAGATCTTTTTTTTCTCTTTCTTTTATTACTATCCGAAAATCCGGGGTAATAGAATTGGAGGAATACAAAAACACACACATTTATTAGATGTCCTTTTATCTGTTGTAGCATGAACTATTTTCATAGTAAGACAATTTTTTCTCCTCAAGAATTAAATATTGCCTTTTCCCTTAAAATTTTTTTTTTCAATCTTAACTGATTTATTTTTTGATGCCCTTCATCGCCCCTCCGAAATCGCCTGACTCACTGCTATCCCGCTACTTTTGTTAAACGAAAATAAACGGTGAAAAAACATCCTTTTTTTTTTTCAAATTTTTTTTTCATCCATCTCATAGTGGATAAGATTGAATTGAAAAACAACAAAGACTAAAGTTCTTGATATTCATTAAATTAATTCATTAGAGTAGTTAATAAAAAAAGAGTACTTAGATACGTAATATAATATAATTTAGAATTTATATGTAGGTGGAGTTTTATATCAATTATAATTGATGTTTTAATCACACTATTAATGTCCATATAACATGAGCAGGAAAAAAAAGTTAAATAAATTGTAAAGTCATTCTTCTTAGAAACAATAGACTAAACAAATTCTTCATTTATCTATCATGTAGCTCTATTTTTCGGGCTGCCCTGGACTGCTCTACTTATATTATTGAGGATATTTGAAGTCAATGTTCTGTACTCATAATTTTTGTTCTCTTGTTGTTCCATAGATAAGTCCATAATTTGTTCCATATGTATTTCTAGTAATGGGATAGGTGATGGTGCTCTTGATCTGTCAAATGTCGGCGAACCAGGTCTCTCCAATTTAACATTATTATGTATCGTCATTTATAAATAGTAAAACGTTGTTTTTTTTTTGGTTCACTTTTCTTGTTTGTTGTTTTTATCGTAAAGTATTTGAAAAGATACAATTCTTTTAAATTTTTATCCCATTCACAAACAATGATCCTTTATATATAAACGCAACAAGTATCCTGCATTCAGTTTCTGCACTAATACATATACCATGACACTGTCAAAGACCGACTTTTTGCATAGTAATGAAAAAAAAACCGTACATCAATTAGGAAAACCCCATCCCAATAAGACTACAACCTTCGCATATATTAGAAGAAGAAAATAAAAATGACGCAATTTGATGTTTCCCTCTCTTCCCCTACGGTTTCCCATTGTCCTTATTCCCCTGCTGGTATTGAAATCTTCTCTCTATTGTTTCGAGAATGATTCCACACACCTTTCAAATGGTGTACCCATAAAAACAATAAAAAATTGCCCCTCCCTAATTACTAAATATGTGACTACACAGCCACATAAGCCCCTCTACGACTATATCTAGCATGAATATTCACTCCCTTTATTTTCTTTTTTTTTTTTCTTCTTATTCTACAGAAAAAACCTCCAGACCACTCCGCAGAACGGCATAAATTATATCCTCCCACCTATACATATTACGACTGCCTTCCATTAAACTACATTGTTTCCTATAAAGCAGTGAACGTCAAAGAATTCAAAGAAAGACTTCCTTACTCTCTTTCCCATTCATCAAATTGTGTTCTTAGCTTTTGGGAACGGCAGGTGTGTCACTAATATGGCAATATAATTAAATACACTACAATTATATACACAATTATATTGATTATATTAATTCACACCTTATCATATAGACATAACTAGCTATTCTTCTATATCTCATTTATTGCTAGAAAAACAGATTAAACCGGAATTACTTGTTCTTCTTCGAGAAGTAGGAAGCGTACAATTTGTAAAAAAAAAATTGCTTCTAAAAACAATCGCTGTGCTTAGAAACTCTCATACAAAGTATAAAAAAAGAAATTAAAAAATTAAAAAAAAATGAAAGTTATATAGTAAAGAAAATTATTATTAAAATTTTATCGTAGGAACTATTTGTAACTTTTGATAGCATCGAAAATACTATTACTTATAGTTCACAAAACTTTTATTTTTTGGAATAGTACATACTTGCTAGAGTACTCTTTATTTTATTTGTCATCACACATAAAGAACACCTAAATAAGAAAATACAAGAAATTATTAATAAAAGAAGAAATGGATTGCTGTGATTGTAATTGCCACAGTAGTAATTCCCATCGAAGAGGTAACAAGCCCAGATTAATTATACTGATAAGGCATGGGGAGAGTGAGTCTAATTTAGACAAAGCTGTTAATGAAAAGATACCAAACCATCTTATACCTTTGACCGACCTAGGCTGGAAGGAGGCACGGAATGCGGCTGTTGCGCTATTAAAGGTTTTAAACCTTGATAAGCATAGTGAGGAAGTGATTAAGAAACTGGAAGAAAAGTATGTAGTTGAGAACGACTGTAGAACTATGCTGAAGACATCACCATGTACCCGTGTAAGCACCTCTAGGGATACGTCGATTGTGTTTTATACTTCTCCTTATAGAAGAACCAAGGAAACTTTAAAAGGTATATTAGATGTAGTAGACGAATTTAACGAACTTAATGTTGGGATAAAAGTACATCCCGAGCAAAAATACGAACCCTGTTGTAAGAGGAAGCACTCATTTTGGCCACGTGATGTAAACACTCCAACTGGAATTTATGAAAATAATATAACAATGCCACAAGTACCCGTCTCAGAAAATATTGACGGCTGTTACTTACAGTACAAGGTTAAGAATGATCCAAGAATAAGAGAACAGGATTTTGGTAACTATCAAAATGTAGATAGTATGAATGATGTAATGAAAGAAAGAAAAAACTATGGTCACTTCTTCTATAGATTTCCACAAGGTGAAAGTGCTGCTGATGTCTATGACCGTGTTGCTAGTTTCCAAGAGTCTTTGTTCAGGAAATTTGAAAGAAGAACATCTAACAATCCTAAAGATATTGTTGTACTAGTGACTCATGGCATTTATGCGAGAATATTCCTAATGAAGTGGTTCCGCTGGACCTACGAAGAATATGAATCTTTTACCAACGTCCCAAATGGCAGTATGATGGTCATGGAATTGAATGAAGCTACAGACAGATATATTCTACGTACGGAATTACCTAAGTGGTGCCAATAATTACAATTCAACATAAAGACTGATTAATAATATAGTTATGATTTCAGATGAGATTGTTTCCTAACATTCATTTTATAATAGTATAGAAATGGTAATAATTTAATATATAATATTTAATTAAGATTCAAAGAAGATTGAAAAAGTATCTCATAACTATAAGGGATATAAATTCGAAACTTAGACTAGAATACCGTAATACTCGGCCCGCGGAGCCTTTTTAGTCTTCAATTCTTCCCATTGGACAATGAAGACATCGGCTAGAATATTAAGTATCTTACCAGTTAAACTCAATGACGCTACACGGGCTAACGACTCCACATAAATAATATTCGAGTGGTTATTAGCTATTGGGATGAAGAATATCCACTCTAGAAATTTGGACCAGAAGGCAATAATACAACACGTACCCGGACCATTCAACAGTGTCATGTGTGGATGACTCCAAGAACGCATTTTAATCTCGAAAACATACACAAACCCATTCAATAAAGTCTTTAGGATAGAAAATACACTGGAAACCAGTCCAGCACCTACCTCTCTAGCTTTGACGAATGGGTAGTAGTGTACGTTTTTGGCATTTAGCCCATTTTTGTCGATGAATTTTTGGAAGCGAATAAGAGAATCATTATCAGAGTAACCAACATATAATGTATTCTTTGGGTTTAGTAGAAACTCCCTATAATTATGTAACAGTCTCAGCATCTCACCAGTATGTCCACCAGAGCCTAAGAAGACAAACAAATGTATACCATCTTTATTGGTATTATTCGCGAATACTTCATTCTTACTTTGGTTGGCTTGGGCAAAAGAAAGTATAGGGATGACTGCAATTAGTCTTCCTATATACAAAGCAGACACTACTAGTACCACTGAGGCAACTAAAGCGTATGTTGAGCACATTTATAAGTAATTCCTTTTTTCCTTTTAAGATAAATCAGGAATGCCCAAAATAGGCAATGTAATAGAAATACTTGAAAAAAAAATTATAAAAATTCAATATTCAGTAATATTTCTATCGGATAAAAAAAAAAGAAAGAAGAGGAAAACAATAGTAAGAGTAGAATAATCACTTTTCGAGATATCACCCTTTTAATAGCAGTATTTGTATATATGAAGTGATCCTCCTTCCCCCTTCCAATCCAAGAATTGAATTATGAAGAACGCGAAAAAAACAACAACACATAATTTCGTCTTATAGTATCTGTAGTATAGAAGATATTTTTTTAACCCATTGATTGTGTGTCCTCATCTTCAAAAAATTATTTTTTATAAAAAAAAATTTTCTTACGGAGCTCTTTCTATTTTTTTCTCAATAAAGTTGGGCTCTCTCCTGCGGCTATTGCTAAGTGGCTGCATGTCATATGCAGAGAAAGTAGAGACTTGAATCTTTGAACAATACAAACACGGAGAATTTCAAAGATTCCCGTTATACCGTAATAGGCAAAAAAATCGGGCATCTTTACTCTTTTTCGCACTTTATTTTAAACTATTTCGCGACTGGGGAAGGTGAAATACTAGGGGGATTTCTGTTTGTGGGGATTATGGGAAAGAGAAGAAGTGAAGGAAGACTTAACAAGTACAGGATGATCCGCAAAATAACATGTATTATTCGCGTTTGATTGATTTCACACCCATCGAATACGCCATTCTTGCGAAGATGAAGTTGTAGGAGCAACTTTCACAATAATCAATTTTTGGCTAGCATATCATTTAAATGAACAAAATGCGGGTACATAGAGGACTTTTTGTACAACAATAAAGACCAGTTCAGTATAATGGGAATCAATCAAAAAATTATATGATGGAAGTACGGCGATTCGTTACCAACTGAAATGGAATATTATGTAGAACCATGTTAGCAACGATAAATACTCAACCGTGTTTGTCTTCCACCCTTCCACTTAGGTTTATAAGGTATATATGTCTTTTTCGTGGGGAATAGTAAAAAAGCCTCTTAGTTGCTCGAAGAAAGTAATTAAATATTATATATAATACTAACAAAAATTTAGCTTGAGAATCGGGATATATATAAAAGTATTTATAACTTCCATAGTCCTAGATACCAATAGCATTCTTCTTTTTTTTTATGGATTTTGATATAAGGGAGATTTTATTATATCTAAGAATAAAGAATAGGATACCATTGAAGTCTATATATATTTCAATAATAAAAATAGTAACAATAATAAACATCTAACAATAAAAAAAATCATAGCAAATACTAATAGGGCCAAATATTCTGTTGATCGGAAGAGAAAATAACACGCCAATAGTAACAACTATCATAGAAACAAAATAAAATAAAGAAAAATAACTGTCAAATTAACGATTATTCCATAACTAAGATAAGATAAATCGAATTAAATACAGGAAATAAAGAAATTAAAATGCTTAGAAGTAAGAGAAATACTCGTCAAGGCTCTGGTAAGAGGAACTCGATGTTTTTAGACTCCTTTAGCCTTGGTGATTATATGTCTAATTCAAAGAGTGATGCTGATCTTCCAGGAACAATGAATGACAATAAAAGTGCAGCTGATGCGGAACACGTCTCATGGATGCGTCCAAGCAGAAATAGAAATGAGAGGATAACGATAGCAAATAAAAAAACTGCCGCTAATGAGAAATCTAAGTTCAATAAAGCTGATATAACCATAAGTAAACCTACTTTACAAAGGAGCAGTCTCGTTCTAGACAAGAACATGGTCAGAGACTATAACCTGGCACTTAAACATCTGAGCGTAACCAATGAGGAGAAAGAAACCCTTCCAGTAAGAACCATTGTCGAAAGGAGCGGTTCGGAATCAAATGTTTCACTTTCTGAGTCTGATTCTAGTCGATCATCCTCTATATTTGATAAAAACAATAGCTCGAAGAAAGAAGAAATCACAAATCTCAGGAGTATTTTCTTCAATATTCATGACGATGACAATGACTATGTACCTAGTGATACGTTTCGGATGTCTACAGGAAAATGCCTCATTCAAGTATATGACAGTAAATATGCCAGACGTCTTCTTGCGAAAGACAAATTGCCTGTTCGTCTTGGCGAAATTACTGAAGATGCATCAAATCCAAAATACGAAAGAACAATCCTGGAGTTCTAGAATAAAAATTAACTTACAAAAAAAAAAAAGAGACGGGGGTATTTCCAATGCCTTGCAACTTTTCCCAAAATACGTACTATAGAAATAACGAAAAGGAAACGCAAGGTACAATGAAAATATAAAAAAATTACTTGTTCAGAATGGCTAAAACATGCAACAAGAAACAAAAAAACGCTCATTTTTGTACTGCACCCATCAATGGATATTAATTTCCCGTTACTACAATTAAGCAAACTTTGATCAGTCGTGTGCTAATTTAATACCCTATAACTTTCATTTTACAACACCCTAATCCTTCGGTTTCTTCCCCGCCATGTATGCTGCCACATAACGGAAAAATTAAGGACCATTATTCATTGTTGATTGGATCACTCCTTATTAAGTTCCCATAATTTCATATATCCACATCATTTTAATTTCCATGTTTAATAATATCCCTAAAGTATTTAATTTTTTTTTTCTTTTTTTAATATTTTTACCTCCTTAATGAATGAGGTTTCATTTCAATATAGAAACTAATGAATGAAAATCACCCAGGATATGTAATCATATCAGTTCAATATATTATGAAATAGCCTTTATGATTAGACAGCATCACTAACTGCGCTCTTTTTTTCTTCTTTTGTTTAAGCCCTTATACGCAGATGATCTCCGTGATTTTAAACGTCGTACGGGGATTCTTAATGATTACATGGAACAAAGGGTCCCTGAAAAAAAAATATAAAAAAGAGCGGAATAGCACGAAAAAAAGAAAATGACACTGTGATTTAAGGGTTTTACAATATGGAAGGAACTAGAGTATACCACAGACATTTCATGAGATAATTGTTTGTTATTTCTCCCCAAATAAGGAGTGCAGTATATTCCCTTAAAGGATTTCTTACTCATTTATCCTTTCTTTACGGAAGATAACCTTGTACTATTTCTACGATTGTTCTACGTTTGACGAGATAATTCTAGAAACTTCTTATGCGCTTATATTGATTTTCCAAAATAAATGAAGTATTAACCTATGATTATACTCTGTAGTAACATTTATATTATGATCCATCAAAAAAAAAGGTATATAAGGAGAGCATACTTTCAGGATGAAAGCTAATTTGAAAGAATAGTTCATTTTATTATACATATAACAACAAATACAAATAATAATAATAATTAAAACAAATAAAGCATACACAAAACTAGATATGTCTATGAACAGTTCATTTTTTGATTTCTTCGATACTATTAATAACGAGGTTGAAAGTTTCAACCGTATGTTGGATGGCTCTAGATATGGCTATCCAAGACGTCAATACGTCGGTGATGATAAGAATGCCGATGAAAGGGCTATAAGTACTACTAAACCAACTGATAACAAGGTTGCTAAGAATACTGTAGCCACCAGACCAAGAGGTTTCTTTGATTTAGATAACTGGTTTGACAATGATTGGTCCTTGGCCACCAGGGAACCATTTGGTTCCTTGACGGTTCCTGTCGATATTTTCGATCATGATAAGAACTACGAGTTGAAGATCTCCGTCCCAGGTGTTAAGGAGAAGAAGGATATTAATTTGGAATATCATCAAAATAAGAACCAATTACTTGTAAGCGGCAACATTCCTTCTGCTATTAACGATACCAATAAGGAGAACCTGAAGGTCCAAGAACGTGCTACCGGTAAGTTCAAGAGGGTTATCACTTTACCTGACTATCCTGGTGTTGATGCCGACAACATTAAGGCCGACTATGCAAGCGGTGTTCTGACTTTAACAGTTCCAAAATTGAAGCCAGAAGAAGGTAAGGAGAAGGGGGTTCACAGAATTGAGATCTCTTCTCAAGATTCTTGGTCTGGTTGATCCAAATTATAGAGGGAAAGTAGCAACTAGATGTTAGATTCCACATTCAGTTTTCTTTCTTATTTTTTTTTTATCAATAGTTGCTGGTAGATTATTGGGATATATTGGTTTTAAAGAATTTTCCTTTTTATGAAAACATGCCATGAAATGATTACTTTAATGATAAGATGTGCTTTAATATTTGCTATTATTTGACTATTTTGCTTTACATAGTTTTTTTTTTATAGTTAACTTTGGTTCGTTTATATAGACAACATTTTTTAAAGCCTGATGCTGATTTATTTCTTTTCATAATGAAGATTGATTACAACTAACTGTCTAGTCAATGATGCTTGATTAGGTATTTTTCCGCTTGCCAAGAACAAATTATAACCCACGAAGCTGAATGGCATTAGAGATAACTGTTGATATCTCTTCTTCTGTTAAGTTTTCAACTTGATCCTTCTTCAGTTTATACATCTTGGAAATGAGGTCGAGTTCTCTGTTTTGTTTCAAGAAAGTTTCCATATCTTGCTTTTCAGTACCTTTTATGGAAGTAGTTACAGAATTATACTTGCTGTCAGCCGAGATTCCACAAATCTCTACACAATAGATAGCATTTGTGTCATCATTAATGCCAAACTTCTTGAAGGCTTCACCAATGTTAGACGTGGGTGAAAGGCAAAGCAGTACTTCTGAATGCAACGACCTCGTCCGTAGCTGGTTATGATTTAGTTCTATTAGGACTCTGTATAATGCAGAGTACAATTGTTCACGAGAAAAGATCATTTTAGCATCTATGAGAGCTAATGGTATTTCTGCAACGCTCTTTCGTAGTTCAGAACTGTTTTCCACATCCTGGAAGAGACCTATCTTTATGTTGTATTGATTAAATTGAGGTATATTGAATTGCAACATTATTTGTCAGGACTTTTTTTTTTTCTGTATTCTACTCAATCTATAGCAATAATGAATAATAATAGTGATATACACTTGCCAGTTTACCTCTATACATTAATTCATCATCTAGAAGTATTCGGTTCAAAATCATTTTTTTTTTTTTTATTTTTTTTCTGAACCGATTTTTAGCACCGAAAAAGGACAATTCCTTATACTATAACAATCGAAGCTCTCTTAGTGACTATAGAAAAACTGAAACTTTTATTGATCACATCTTTTGACGATCTATATCAATTTATTATCAACTGCTACTTTTATTAGATAAATACAGATAATAAAGAGGAGTTACTATTGTTGTTTTTTGTGATTTACATTTTCTAACCTATAACGAGAGTTGCTATTGAAAATAGCTGGTCCCAATAAGTAAAGCTATTGTTTTTTATATAAGGATAAAGGGGATATTTTTTGAGATAGAACAGGACAATTGTAAATGCGAGCATGGATACGACACAAATTGAACATCTAATTAACGATATACAGGGACCATTGCCGATAAAGAATGTAGATCCCAATGACTCTGATATAACACTTTTCCAACTTATGGATGAAGTGGCTAATGGGAGGAAGTTGATGAATTTACTGTTCAGCTCTGAACCTGTCACCACCCACATTAATTCAAATAGCCATGGTCTTAGACAACATCAACATGTAGTTGCTGGAGAGTGGTATGACGAGGAGAAACGAGGGAGTGCACAAGTGACATCAGCTACTTTACAACTTGATACACCAGTGATATTTTCATGGAGCGATAGTGGAAACGGTATGACAACTAGTAGGGCTGAGTCGCCAATAGTAGATCCAAAGAAGGAAAGAAAACAGATAACTACAAACCAACGACTGCTTAAGAGCGTTTCGACAAGCTTGAAAGAACTTGGCTTCGATAATATCGAGTTGAGTAAATTTGACGGTGATATATTTGGTGATGAGCTTAATAACCCTTACCAGAACAAAAATTCGAACTTTTCACAGGATTCCATAAATAAAGAATGGAAGAAAAGCAATTTCAAAGTTGATCCTTTACAGACTTTTGTTGTAAAAGAGCTGCCGAAACAGAAAAAACCTGTTGAACCTGAAGTGCCAAAATCTAAAAGTAAAAAGAAGAAATTATTATGGTTTTGGAGTAAAGGAAAATCGAGTAAGAAGAAAAACGAGAAGGACAAGGAGTCCTCTGAAGAACAAATTCCGAAGGAGGATAAAAAGATTAAGAAGAAATCCGGTATTCCTGCTCAGGTACAACCAGATGATGATGATTTATGGGACCATGACTTGGATCCTTCTAGTGAAGAAGAAGAGGTTATAGGGTTAGGGTTACAAAGAGTAAGTTTTGACCTAGAGACTCAAGAAGAAGTAGTGCGGAGTTTCGAACCTGCAAATGAATTTGACCTTCAAGCAACAGAGTCGTCATCACAGCCAATACCTCCTGCAGAACCCATACAAAATAAAATTATAGAAGAGGAGGACGATGATGAAGATTTTGGAGAGTTCCAACAGGTAGGTGATCCTAATACGAACGAAGAAACAATGGAAGAAAAACTAACAAATGCTAATCTTCTAGACTTTGAGGACGTTAAGAAACCAATAAACCCTATACCACCTATTGATACTTTCATACCATTGCAGCCGAAGAAGAAATGATAAGGAAGTAAAAGGGGGGAAGGATAGATTAAGAAGGGGAGAGTGTAAAATGCTAAATAACACCCTACTATTTAATGGTATATCACCCAACTCTAGATGTATTTAAATTCAAACGTATATAATAGAAAATACTATAATTATATTTACCTCACATAGTCCACGAAATATATCAGCTGACCTCAAGTAGAAGGTTATTCGGGTGTAACACCCAAAAATATACTTGCACTCTGCTCTGTGCGCTGGTTTCTGTGTATCGCGTCGCCAAATGTTCTTCGTGTCAACTCGAAGAGGTCAAACAGAGAGCCCGTGTACAGTTTAACCGTAGGAGCCAAAGATGGCATGCGATGGTCTTTCTACGTATTACAAAAAAAAAGTTGTTTAGAATTGCTTTTCGGAACAACCTGGGCTTATAGTTTGATCAATGCCCAGGTCTTAGCAGCGGTAGCGTAGCTTTGTTGCACTAATACCCATAAATTTAAAACAAAACTAACATAATCTTTCACCTATCGTGGGGGAGATATAATATCATATAATCTGTTTGCTCTTTTTAGTTTCTTATCCTATTAATTTGTTAATGGGTAAGAGAAGTACGAAAGCTAGAATTTTGGAATAAATAAACTAAGTCTGGTTTTATTTTAGACAAGATAAGTTGTGAAGGGGGGGACATCATATAATGCTAACTTTTGATGAAAATGTACGGAAGCTAGTGCTATTAGTTATAGGATGGTATATACTGTCGATTGGGTTGATGCTGTACAATAAATGGATCTTCGATGCAGAGAAGGGACTGGGGATATCGTTACCTGTGGGGCTTACCGGGTGTCATCAAGTTGTTTTATGGCTGGCGTCGTCGATATACTTGAGGTATAGGAGAAGGATGAAAGGACCGGAGCCGAGTGAGGCACTTACGTCGGAACAGATACGGGAGCATGAGAGCAATAGGTCTCACCAATTTTGGAGATACATTCTGCCGACTGCGATATTTTCTGCTGGTGATATCGGGTTTGGAAACATGTCACTGAGGTATATACCCCTCACAGTTCATATAATCATCAAGTCATCAAGCATTGTGTTCGTGCTCCTATTTAGTTGTTTCTTCAAGATCGAGCGATTCAATTGGAGATTATTTGGAATCGTTATAGTCATGGCAACTGGAGTATGCATGATGGTCTATAAGCCCATTGAGAAAACCCCTGAAACGGATGCGGATGCGGATGCGGGTGAGAGTAAAGCGAGAGCCACATTTTTCTTCGGATGCATGCTTGTGCTTTTAAGCAGTTGCCTCTCGGGGCTACGATGGGTCTACACACAACTAATTCTTAGAAACAAGACTCACCGGGATGCACATGGCAACGGCACCGGCACCGGCAACGAAAGCGATAACGATAATGATAAGGACTCTAATAGCGAAAGCCAGAACCACGCAGGATTCAGGAAGCAAAATGGAAGTAATTTAATCTCTCAAGAGGACAAGGATCTGGAATTAGAGCAAGATCTGGAATTAGAACTAGAACGTGGTGCACTCCTCTCGCCGGAGACACCGGCCCCTGGCACGAAGAAGAACAACCCAATACGGACCATTAACAGTTTATCGCCTATCATGGCAGTCACCCTTTTTATTACATCAGTACTGTTAGAACACCCCTGGGAGAAGTTGCCTACGATCAGTGAGATCCGACCCGGCATGCTAATTGCAAAAATCATCGGGCTCATGGTGCTGCCCGGATGTTGTGTGCTGGCTTTCACTTGGTGCGAGTTCTCCATCTTACGAGTCACCAAGGTATTGACACTGAGCATTGCGGGTATCGTCAAGGAGGTCCTCACGGTGATCCTCAGCATGGTGGTGTTACATGAGCGACTCCACGGCGCATCGAATTGGATCGGCATGGTCATCATCCTCGCGGATGTAGTCTATTACAATTTCTTCAGATTCAAGAGCTCTACGGACGAAGATCCCGAACACAGCAATACCAATACCGATAACCGCAGGGCTAGTCAAAGCGATATCCCGATGTATCCTATGGCCAAGAACCAAGATTAGGATTTAGGATTATATGTACTTTCTATAAATAGATTTAATCTTCCTTTTTTTTTTTTCTCTGTTATTGTTTTTCCCATTGACAACCGCGTACAAAAGAATTTATGTGTCAAAAAAATTTTATTTAATTTTTTTTTTTTCCGTTTTTCCGATGTGTCAGGGCGAAAAGAAAGTTCTGGAACTCCGGGATTGCCATTAAAAAAATAAAATATAATTGAAGTGTAAGCTATCATCCCATCCCACGTGATTGATACCCTTTCTTTTTTTTGCGTTATATCAGAGACGGATATAAACAAACAAAGACCGTTCACCGAAAAAGTGTCGTGAGAGCGTAGAGAGTTTCGTGTATGTGTGTGACTTTTGGTAGTGAAGCGGTTCTCCCTCCCCTTGTTGTCTGTGCTTGTTGTGGGTCAATGCATAGCAGATCCCCACGATTACAAAAGCGCAATTGCAAGAAATAATTTCTCCGAGGAAGCCCACCTTTGTCCACTTCGTACAAATAGAACTGAAGAATACAAGAGGGGGGTGATAAAAAAGTTTTTCCCTTGAATTCTCCCCGCACGAAGTGTAAAAAGACGTAAAAATAACGCAGAAGAGGAGGAAGAAGAAAAAACTGGGCTTAAAATGAAATAAAGGGCCTTTAACCTTACCTTTTTATTTTTCTCTTGGAACCCAAATCAGAAACCCTCCCCTTGAATAAAGTTCCAACCCGCACCCCCCACACAAAGACAGGCAGGAACGGAAAAACTATCATAGAATGTTCACTTCCCACGGAAACGGACAACAACACACGATTGACATTATGGACACACACACCAACGACTATATCCCCACAGAAAAGTGCGCGTATCCATACAAAAAAAATCATTACGGGTTGAAAAAAAGAAAGAAAAGAATTAGCTCTTCGATTTATCCTAAAAAAATCACATTCCCTATAGAAGAAGGCGTAGCTCATACACACTCTCTCTTACTATACTCCCCCCCACAGACTATCTTGTACCAGAATAAAATCCCACCTTTCCCCCCCTCCTGCGTCCTGAATAAAAAAACCTGCCTGCTGACTTTCTCTGTCCCCCTCCCCAATAAAAAAATCGAAGAGAAGAAATTAATCATTGGGAAGAGAAAAAATATATATATACAGGCGACACACGTAGAAATCACCGTACAGGAGAAGATAATAATAGAAAAACCCCTCCGGTTTTGGTAAAAAAAAAAAATTTTTCTTCTTCTTCTTCTCTAATTAACCCATAAAAAAATTTTATTTAAAAGAAACATGAATCTAAACAATTTTTTAATTTTAAAAAAAAAAGTATATATTATAAATGGAAAAAAACCATTTTAAAAAATTTCTTTCGATAAGTAAAAACAAAAAACGACTAAACTATATTTAACAGTTATTAGAAAAAAAAAACAACCTTAAACTAAACTGAAGACTAAAAAGGGGGTGTAGAGATATTTAAAAAAAAAAAGAACAAGTTAAAAAAAAAAATGCCTGTATTATCTCTATTAAAGCCACATTCGTTGTGGAGAGTGGTTAGAGATTTGATTGATACTGTTATTATTCCTGATGAGAATGGTGGGTTTGAGAAGCCTAGACAAGCTAAGAAGTATAGGAAGAGGATAACTAAGAAGAGGGAAGAGAAAGAAGAAGAAGAGGAAGAAAGGAACAGAGATAAGGAGGAGGAGAAGGATGAAGAAGAAGAAGAGCTATTTCCTAAGATTACATATGACAAAGTATCTCTTGGTAGTGCTGTGCCTTGTTCTATGGATATGTCCATGCCTATTTCTTTCTCTTTCAATAACAATGTTATTGAGTCGCAATTTGAGTTGCCTGATTTACAAATTCAATCTCAGCCTCATCCTCCATCCTTTGTCTTGCCTTCAACTAATTTAGATGAAATGACTCAGTCCCAAGTTCAGGCTCATGCCCAGGCTCAGCCTCAAGCTCAGCCTCTAGTCCCAACAATGGAGGTTAAGAAGGAGGAGTCTAACTTGGAATCTGAATCTAATGATGAAGATAAGGAGTTTGTTTGTCACTATTGTGATGCTAAGTTCAGGATCCGTGGTTACTTGACAAGACATATCAAGAAACATGCCTTGGAGAAGGCTTACCACTGTCCGTTCTACGATTCTAATGAGAGCCCATCTAAGAGATGTCACAACTCTGGTGGGTTTAGCAGACGTGATACTTTCAAGACTCACATGAAGGCTCGCCATTTGATTTATCCTGAAGGTGTAAAGTTTGCTGACAGAAATCAGTCCTCTGGCCACTGTGCAAGATGTGGTACCTTCATTCCAAAGGCCTCTAGATTTGTAGAGGATCATTTGGAGTCTGGGCTGTGCCCAGCTTTGCCGCTCGGCTATGTCTCTGAGAACTTGAGAAAATCTTCAAAGGATTCTTCTGTCTCTCCATCAATATCCTCTTCTTCATCAGTGTCTCCTGATGCTACTCCATTCAGCAATAAGAGTCTTCCTCCAGCCTCAAGAAAGACTAAGAGAAGGAACAGAATGAAGAAGATTATCACTTCTAATGGTACTTGCAGATACATTTCTACTCTACAGAGTTGGGTGGAACCTAAAGTGTTGCAGAACAAAGAGGCTTTGGAGGCTATGGCCATCATGGCCTCTGAAACTGGCAGAAACGATGTCTTGACTACTTTGGATGACAATAAGTTCGTACTAGACGGTAAGAACTATGTGTCCAGTAAATCATCAAACCAATCTAATAAACAAGAAGGTAAGTGGAGAAAAGGCAGTAAAGATAGCAGAGGTAAAGGAGCTTCTAAGTCGAAGATAAAAGCCAATATGACTACTGTTTCTCCTACTTGTGCAACTGTCAAGCTAGAACACACTGCTGAGGGGTTAATCTCCCCTGCAAACTCCACATCAAGTGGAACAATGAGCACATCTCCAATGTCTCAGAATACATTAGAACCTGTTTACTCAGATTCCTCCTTTGCCGGTTCTTTAGATAGTATCCAAAATAACCATATAATGGCAAAAATGGAAACCAATGCTACTGCGGTTGATCAACCTCTACCAAATATGGTGGACTTAGATAAGATTGGCTTCGATGCCATGCTAGCTTACTTCCCACTAGACCAAGGACAAGCATCTACTTCTGATAACAGAAACATGTTTGGAAACAATAGTAACGATTCTCTAAATCAGTTTAATGACAATAATAATTATCATGCCGGAGCAGGTTTCGGTATGCCTCAACACCAACAACAACAACAAAATGTAATGAGGACCAATCAAAACGTTGTTATGCCAAGTGCAAACAATGGTAACTTTACGCAACCAAAAACTAAAGGTATGGAAAGTTACAACTCCTTTGATGCTGCCACGTTGACCGAAATGCACATCAGAGAAACACAGAAGTATATGCAATATTACCAACAGTTCTTCAATACAAATTAAGAAAGAGAAAATTGCAAGATAACAAAAAAAAGCTATTTTTCCGAACTCTTAATTTTATGTTCTATTTTACTATTACAAATTTTCTTTTACTATAATTCTTATGGATTTTAATTTAGATATTTTTGTTCCTTTAATTTATGTTACTTTTTTACAACCTATTCTAAACTTTTATGCCTTCGGGACACTAGATGAGGAATATTTGTTTCTCATTAGTAAGCCTATATACATTTAATACATTTTAATATTTTTTTATCTTAAGTTTTTATTTGTTTGCTTATAAATATTTTGATTGTCCATAAGCGAAATATGTTACAGAAAGTAAAAAAATTAACAGAAGCCTGATTATTAGAACCGTATAAAAAATATTCTATTCTGAGTGGTTTGTAAATAGGGTGTCTGTATAAATAATTCCTAAGTATACAAGTTATAAATAAACTGAAAAAAAAATAATAACTGAATCTATATCAAGGGTTAGTGATAATAAATAAAATGGACAGAAAATAATAAAAGTCTTGAAAAAAAAGTAAAATGATCGTGAAAATCGTTCAAAACAAAATATAGATGCACCAATATCAATGAGCCTTCTTTAAAAATGGCTAACCATTGTTAGATAATTCTTGTAAAAAATCACTTTTATTCCATTTTGGTTTCGTTTGCCTTTTTATTTCGTCAATCTGGTTTCATAAACGAAAGAAAAAAATAAGTATACGACGATTCCCCACAAAATAAATAGAAATGCAAAGCACCAATTTATCCTTAAAGAGAAATCATTGATATCAATTTTTTTTTAATTTGATGATCCAAATTGGCTTAATTAAGAATAAGCAATAGGAAATAAAAAGAAATGAAAAGGGTTTTTTCTAAAAAATTTACGCTTAGCTTCTAAGAAATGTTAAACGATTTTGATGCAATTGATAAAGTAGGGGATGGAGAAGATAAGTTTAAAATATCCTAATTTAGAAAATTTAGTACTTTTGTTCTGGGTGTCTCTTTTCCCAACAGATCTTAGCTGGGGCAGTTGGCAAAGTAACCATAGAGGTGAAATCAGATGGTGGAACGGTCTCACCTTCGTTTGGATAACGGAACTTCATGGTTCTGATGAAAATGGACATCAAAACACCCAATTGACAGTAAGCAAACAATTCACCAATACATCTGTGTCTACCACCACCGAAAGGCAAGTATGGAGAAGTAACACCCTTGGAGATAGCACCGAAACCGTAGTCAACTTCGTCACCGGATGTAGCAGAAGAGGAAGCAGCGTCACCATCCCATCTGTGCATGTTGAATTCATGTGGCTTTGGGAAGAATTCTTCAGAGAAGTGAGTGTAACCTGGGGAGACTAGAACGTGGTAGCCCTTTGGAACGACGTAGGAAGTGTTTGGAATTGGGACATCTCTCATAACTTTACGGAACAAAGAGTGCAATGGGTGGTGCAATCTCAAGGTTTCCTTGATCATTTGGTTCAATAGAGGCATGTTTTGCAAGTCGTCGTAAGTCAATTCCTTGGTGTCGTTGTTTAGGACACGCATTTGTTCTTCGTATAGTTCTTCTTGGACATCTGGTCTTTCAGCCAAGTGCAATAGACACCAAGCGGAGGTAGCGGCGGAGGTGTGTTGACCACCCATTAGAACACCGATCAACAGGTTAGCAATTTCTTGGTCAGTCATCTTAGTACCATCCTTGTAAGTAGAGTTCTTCATCAATTCGTCAATCAAATCACGGTCTTGGATATCGTTGTTAGCACGTCTTTCCTTAATCAAGGACATGTAAGTACCGGAGATAACTTGTTGAGCGTTGTCTCTCTTTCTGTAGTGTTCCAAAGGCAAGTTAGGGAAGACGAAGTTGATTGGGGTGAAACCCTTGTCCAAGTCACCGTACAAGTAAGCGAAGTCAGTGTCTAGCTTCTCTCTCATCTCCTTACCTAGCAAGGATCTGGAAGCGGTGAAGATGGTCATTTCTGGTTGGGTAACCATGACATCGGCGACACCGGAGCTCTTTTCGTTAATCATGAAGTTCTTGGAGGTTCTGAAGTACTTGTAGATTTCTTCAGCGATCAAAGGAACGTATCTGACGAAGGCTTCCTTGGTCAAAGCACCCTTAACGAACTTCTTTTGTTCCATAAGTCTGTGGTTTGGACAGTCGTAGATGACACCCTTACCGAAGACAGGGGTGGTCAAGTGAGAGTATGCAGCTTCAGCGGAGACGTCGGCCAATTTAGCGTTGAAGACGAATTCGTGACCCTTTGGACCCAAGTACACGGTCATAATTCTACCCAACATCATGAAGGAGAAGATGTCACCGTATTTCTGGTGACAATCCTCGAAGAAGTCGTATGGCTTGGTACCGTATGGAATAGCGGACCCAACCCATGGGATCCAGTAGAAGACTAGAGGAGGTCTGTCCTTTCTCAAGGAGTATAGCAATTGCCAAGTGATAGTGTAGACAAATGGAAGAGCAACCAAGATGGAGACTCTTTGAGCCAATGGCAAATCCATGAAGTAGCCAAGACCAAGCTTGACATACTCCAACAATTCAACGACCAATGAAGTATTTTCAGTGGACATTAGTTATATATTTTTTGTAGTTTATTGTTTGTTGTTGTCTGTCTTTTTTCTCTAGTTAAAATATATAAAGTTGATTAGAAGTAGAATTAACAACTAAAGAGACTCTCTTTATATAATAAAGAAAAAAAAAATTTTTTCTATGCTTTTGGTGCCCTTTCAATGGGATTAATATTTTTTTTTAATCAAATTAAGACTGAAATTTCTTTTTTTTTTCACTATTTTTATTCGTTCTCTTCTTTGTAAAAACTCGTTCATAAGCAATATCATTCGAGAGTGTGTAAACGAGGTAATGGAATGAAGAGCGAAGCACAGCAAAGCAAGACGAAGCTCAGACGAAGAACCATAATGGAAGTCGATACGAAAACAGCGATAAAAATGGCGAAACCAGACCCGATAACGACAGGAGACCGACCACGAGACCGACTCGCCCGGTGAGACAAATTTGTATGGCGGACTGTCTCAATTGTTGTTTTTTTTATCTCACTTCCTAAGAAACTGTCGTACCGTTTCACTTGAAAATATATATGTATTTAAAACAAGCCTTAGCCTACTACGCCCCACTCTTCGTGTTCCCATTGTCTTTCTGATTAAGTCAGGAATACTTATACGAGTGCTCAAAAAAAATATGCACAGAGAGAGAAGAGAGAGAGAGAGAAACGTGATCCTCGTATATCCTTGTAGCATGTAGATGTAAAAAATATAACACAAAGGACGAGCAGCAAAGCGATATATCCCAGATCCGGGTTACTGCATTCGTTTAACAACCCAAACATATATCACAGTAAGAGATTGACATCTCGTTTAAGGAGATGATGCACAATAGGTATAATAAAAAGAAGAATGAATTGGGGATCTACCGGCGTTTGCAAACAATATAAAATTAAAATATATACGATTATGCTTTTAACGAGTTTCTTCTTTCCCATTTATGGATTTTTTCGATCTTACTCAGCATTACTAATGCTGAGCCGATAAAAAAAAACTTTGTTATTCCCTAAAAAGCGATATATAAATATTTTCTTCCTGTTAAATTAAATATGTAAGGGATTTATACAAGCTGCGTCTATTTAGTGACCTTGGAGGTCTCGTATCTTCTTGCGGCCTCTTCCCAGTTGATGACATTCCAAATAGCCTTGAAGTAATCAGCCTTCTGGTTCTGGTATTGTAGGTAGTAGGCGTGCTCCCATGCGTCGATAGCGACCAATGGCACGTACTGGTTACCGACGGTATCTTGGTTGTACGTCTGCACGACGTCGATGGCGCCGCCGTTTTCCAAGTTTTTGACGATGAAGGCCCAGCCGGAGCCCTGGACGCCTGCCAACTTGGCGTTGGTGACTTCCTTCAACTTGTCTAGGGACCCGTATTGTTGTTCGATCTGCTTAGCGAGAGCGGAGGAAGAGGTTGGAGGCTGGCCACCACCGTTCTTTTCTGGTGTCAAGTTCTTGAAGAAAAGACAGTGGTTAGTGTAACCACCGCCGTGGAACTTGATGTTCTGTTGTACTTGGATCAGGTCACGGGCTGCTTGTAGGTCGTTAGGGTCCTTCTCTAACTTGTGGGTGATCTCCTGGAATTGGTCAGTGGCGGTGTTCAAACCGTTGACATAGGTTTGGTGGTGCTTGGTGTAGTGTAATTCGTTGATTTGGCCAGAGATGTGGGGTTCTAGAGCACCGAAATCCCAGTTGAGGTCTGGCAAAGTGACCTTGGTACGTCTTAGCACAGTGGATGCATTTCTCAATTGAGTTGCAGTTCTAAAAGCTGTCTTGGAAGCCAACATATCTTTCTTCTTTTTTTTTTTTGTCTTATTTTCTTGATTTTATGAAAAGGCAAATTATACAATTATAAATATGGGGGTCTTGAGTCTCCCTTTTTATATAAGTTTGTAAATATGGAAAGACTGCCCTATTTCTTGCTTTCAGAACAAAAAGTTGAAGTTCCCTTGTGAAAGTCACTCCGCGTGGGACTTCACGCAGAAATTTGTCGGGAAAACCCTAATTACTAATGAGCTTTTCATACACCGTCAATTATTGAGGATATTAAACTAGTGAAGAATAAGGAAGGCAGGGAAAACAGAATATGAGAAAAGAAGGGAATCATTTACTCTCAGACACCCTTAATGAATTAAAGTAAATGACGTACCGCTTAAAAGTCCAGAACAACCCGATTTCGAGATATATATCTAAGGATATTCACTGAGTGGACATAACACTCGCACTAATATCGCTTCTCTTCTTCCCTCACACACACACACACACACACATACACCCCTTCTTCCACTTCTTAGGCAGTAATTTATTTGCTGCCCGCCTTTCTAGCTGCGGTAATATGACTAGTAGATATCGTTTTTAGGGTTTTATTAGGGTTCAGCTCGGTAGCCTTTCATTGGACAATTCGGGTTTTCTTTTATTTTTTGGGGTTTTCTAACTTCACACTGTGATCAGGTGATACTTCGTATGTAGATATATGTTGAACCCTATATAATCGTCATAAGTGATTATATGTCGCTGATTTCGGGTATATCAAGGTTAATTGTATATGGATTGGATGGGGAGGAAAAAAATAAATATTGTTAATATATATATGGATAGATATATACGAATAAAAGTCCTGGTTAATTAGTTTCCATATGCAGTTGAAATTTTGTTTTGTAATGTACTGTAGAAGAGGTGAGTAATAAAAAAAAATAAAAATAACAAGATAATAATAACATTCATTACTTCTTTATTCTTTTTTCTCTTGATAGATTCAAGTTATTCATTTTTCTGTTTTTCTTTGTTCAGTCTAGTTGTACTTAATCCATTAATGTATGCTTGCATCGAAATATAGTTTAGGGTCGAGAGCACTAATTTCAGCCGAATTGGCTTCACCTTCTAACAAAATCTCACTTAGGATTTTACCTGTAGCGGGAGCATTATTGATACCCCAACAAGAGTGTCCACTAGCAACAAAAAGATTTTTGATGTTAGTTTCACCTATTAATGGGCCGGAACTTGTAGGTACATTTAGTACAGGCAAGTAACAAGCTTGCTTGGTTAGTATTTCACCTTCTGATAGTACTGGCGATAATTTTGATACATAGTGATACAATTGGTCACATTTCTCCTCAACAATTTGGACCTCGTCTGATGTTTCTGGTAGACCAACTAGGGTGTCACCCTCACCACAGACGTAGACTTCATCTCTTCTAGCATACAGCTCAGGTGAAAAGTATTCATTGTCACCGGTCTTCAACTCAGTAAATATGGCGTATGGAGAGACATAATTCTCGATTGTAGGTTTGTTGCCCATATTTTTTCTTTTTCCTTGAGGACTAGGACCAGAGCTTGGTCTAATGGTAATAGAATGTGCCCTCAGACCAGAAATAGGACAGTTCTTCAGTAATTTTGAGGTCCATGGTCCCATACTCAACACAAGTTGATGTATATCGGTAATATGTATAGGTACTTTATCACTATGTCTTCTCTGCTTTTCACTAGCGCTATGACCTTCATTCTCATTGGCTTCTCTTTCCTCCTTCATCTGATCTTCCCGAGACCACTTAGTAGGGATATATGTTATACCAGTTGCGCTTCCAGTATCATCAACACTAATATTAATAACTTTGCCTCGTATCAACTCTACCGCGCCAGTCTCCATGGCTTTCTGTAATAGATAATGTGTGAACTTGTGAGGGTGAACCTGAGCTGTAGAGTCTGTTCCACCTAAGGAAGACCAGTCGGTAACAATATCATTTCTGACCCAAGTTAAATCTCTTGGCAGTTGGGTCTTGATGTTCTGGCTGTTGAAATATATACTGCTACCAGGGTTGGTGCTCATATTGCCCAGAGTTCTTCCTGTTGCTTCATCAGATGATTCGTCACCTGAGTTCATGGCAACTTCGTCTTTAATATTCGGACCACCACCACCTGAGATGATACTGGAGTTATCAGCCTCATCATCTTCGTCATCATCTTCATTTTTGGACAGTGTAGCATCCTTCTTCCCGTTCATATCCTTGTGGTTGGGCTTTTTTTCTCCGTGGTCGGAGTCTGAAGAATCTTCTTCCTCTGATGAGGAACCAGCCAAACTGAAGTTTTTCCCTTTGCTCTTATTCTTTTCCTTCTTCTTAAATGCAGCCTTTTTAGGTGGAGGCACATCCAATGAGTAAGCCTTCTTGCCCTCGCTAATGACACCGTTGTTGTCCTCGTATAGCGGAATGTGCTGCTCCGCCAGTTTTAAGTCCGCCTCCAGAGAGACAGTAGTCAGTCTTCTGTAATCCCAGTTCTTGGCACCATCATACATGTCACTCAACTCCTGGTGTAACTGGAAACTTAACGGCACAATCTGCTGAGGAAACGCCCACGAAGCCAGTAACCCACCAGCTTTACCAGAAGCACCACCAGCAACTTCCCGAGACTCCAACACAGTAATATGATGCGTAGAAGGATCAAAATCAGGGTGCTGCGTCAGATAGTACGCAGTACATGACCCAATGATACCAGCACCAACAATCACAATATGGTTCTTCTCAGCAGCATTCCCCGAGGGATATAATTGGAAATCAGGTGTGGAAATCTCCATGTCAGCACTCATTATTCAAAAGTTGTAGTAATGTATATCTGTTTTCTACTTTATTAGTTCTTCTTTGATTATAAGATATGTAAAAAAAATTAATTCTTTTAGTTTTTTAGTAATTTTTTTTTTTTTTTCTTACTTTAAAAATAACTTCCTTACCCCCCCTTCAAATGATTTACGGTTAAAGGATGAAGTTGTTCTGATATTTTGAATATTGATATTGTTCCTTTTGGATAGAATATTATAATGTTTTGATTAAGTATTTAAAATTTGATATTGTATAGTGTTTCTTTTTCTAGATATGTATTTTGACAGTTAAGAAGAAAAAAATTTTTTTTTTTTCTTGTTATTAGTATCTCCTTGTGTATATTTCTTTGTAGTCTTTGGGTCTTGGTGGTTGGTCTTGTCTTAGAAGGAAGTAAAAAATTTGTATCACGTAAGTCTTCTTCTTCTTCTTCAAGGAATTTTACAGTTTTTTCTCATCCCAATAATCTTAATATAATCCTTGTGGCTAGTTATAAAGTGCCTATAAAGATAAAGAACACAAACCCATCCAGTGCCACAGTAACTATATGTCTTGATACGGAACAACAGAATCCCAATACTAGAAAAAGGATCTGCAAAAAAAAAATAACTGCCTGTCCCCTTTTCGTCAAACACCCCCCCTGCGAGTTCGTGTATGCAAGACACCACTGATGATGAGATAATGATGCAGGTATTGCATCACCGTTTGCGTTGCTACGGTATTTTGACTTTTAGCGATTTCATCAGGGAGCTTAGGGTTACGCTATTGAGGTCTAGGTCTAAGGCTCTTTAGGTTTAGGGCTCGCTTGGTATAGGGTTTAGGTCTAGGGTTTAGGTCTAGAATTATTTAGGTCTTTTTTTTTGTTCAGATTAGGGTTTATTTCAATTTAAGTTGGGTTATATATTGCTAATACATATATGTATATAATCATTTGACAGTTGTTGGAGGGAAGGGGGAGGCCTGGGTGGGGAGGAAATACGATTAGGAATGATATTTGTACGATTTTATAGTCGTGTGTTTTTGAAGCCGGCGAAGTTCGATTTGAAGGCGATTATTAGAGACCTAGAGTTGTATAGAGGTTCTGTAGAGCGAAGACAGTTGGTTAATGGTGCCAAAGTGGTGTCGCGGTTGGATGAGCTGGGGTCCCAGTATGAAGGTATACGTGAGTTGAATAGGAAGATTGCGGATGTGCAAGGGGCTCGTAAGGTTATTGAAAGCAAGATCAGGGATAGTGGAAGGAGACCTGGGGCTAAGGATGATCTTTTTGAGACGGTGAGGTCGATGAAGGAGCAGTTTAACGAGTATAATGGTCAATTGGGTGAGGTAGAGGATGACGTGCAAAGTCTATGCATGCAGCTGCCCAATCTGATACATCCTAGTGTGCCTGATGAGGAGCCAATTGTCGAAAAATGGATCAACAAGGACAAATACGATGAGTTTATTGCGGATGAGAGCAAAGACCATGTGAAGATAATGCAGAGTAAAGACCTTTTAGACTTATCCACTGCGGCAAATGTCAGTGGTAATTCCTGGTACTACCTGATGAATGACGGTGCCCAGTTGGAGACGGCTCTTGTGAGCTACGCCCTTGATCTAGCTGAAAAGTCCGGATTTCGTAGATGTATTCCACCTAGCATTGCCAGAAAAGAGATGATCGACGCTTGTGGGTTTGCTCCTAGAGACATGAATAATGAGAAGCAAATCTACGAGATTGAAAATCAAGGGCTAGGACTAACTGCCACTGCTGAAATAACACTTGCTGGTCTGTACGCTAACAAGGTGGTCGATCTTGATGCGAATGAGAAGGTAAAGAAGGTTGTTGGAGTGAGTAGAAGCTACCGTGCTGAAGCAGGTGCCAGGGGTAAAGATACTAAGGGTCTGTACCGGGTCCATGAATTTACGAAAGTTGAATTGTTCTGCTGGTCGTTACCGTCGTCTAGTGAACAAGTTCTAAACGAGCTGAGAGATTTCCAGATAAGGTTAATTGGAAGTTTAGGTCTTTGTGCGCAGGTATTGAACATGCCAGCTAATGATCTTGGTAATCCTGCTTATAAAAAATACGATATTGAAGTTTGGATGCCAGGTAGAGGCAAGTTCGGAGAGGTTAGTAGCACCTCGAATTGTACCGACTTCCAAAGCAGACGTCTAGGAACTAAATTCAGAAATCCAGAAACATCCAAGTTAGAGTATGTCCATACATTGAACGGTACTGCGATGGCTATTCCTAGGATAATTTTGGCCATTGTGGAGAATTTTTATGATCCGGCTACAAACAAAATTGCTATTCCGCAAGCATTAGTACCTTATATGAACGGTAAGCAGTATATATGAAAATCTTGTAAATACTATACCTTATACAAAATTATATTCCTGTATAGAGTCTTGTTAATTAATGAGTTGATGACTACATCATAGAATAGTCATTTGATACTTTATTATGGAATTAGAAGCCCCGGAGCGTTTCTAAGGAAAGCTGTAAGAAAGAGAAAAAAAGGGCCAAGAATAAAGAAGGAAGGGAGTATAAACACTGAGCAGTAATAAGTAGGTTAAAGTAATAAGAAATTTTAACTCTGGCGCATTAAGTTGACATTGCAAAGTGTTTCTTAAAAAGTAGTTCTACTCTTTTTACTGTTAAAGATAACAATATCATCTGGGTGGGGAAAAATAATGTTAGTTTTGGCACTAAGTGATGCACATATCCCGGATAGGGCTGTCGACTTACCATCCAAGTTTAAAAAACTCATGAGTATACCGGATAAAATCTCACAGGTGGCAGTATTGGGAAATAGTAGCAACTCAGCTCAATTTCTAAAATTTGTGACTGATATAACTTCAAATGTCCACGTTGTGCGTGGTGAATTTGATAATGCTAGTATTCCTGTGGTACAACCAGCGAGAGTGCCAATTTTTAAATCTGGTGCTACAGATAAGATAGAAAGGCCAACGAGGGTGGAGTTGCCACTGAATACAGTGTTTACTCAAGGTGATTTCAAGATAGGTTGTTGTAGTGGATATACTGTGGTTCCTAAAAATGATCCTCTCTCACTTCTGGCACTAGCCAGGCAATTGGATGTAGACATCCTTCTTTGGGGTGGTACTTACAATGTTGAAGCGTACACATTAGAGGGGAAGTTCTTCATAAACCCGGGAAGTTGTACAGGTGCATACAATACAGACTATCCGGTATTCTCAGATATCCTTGGAAATACACAAAAAGATGAAAAGGAAAAGGAAAATACGGAAGAACAACTAAATAAGGGTCAATTAGAAAGTAAAAAGGAGTTGTTGGTGTCGGACCTAGATTTGAATGGCTCAAACGTACCTAGTTTTTGTCTTTTAGATATCCAAGGTCCAACCTGTACTTTATATATATATCTATTTGTGGATGGAGATGTTAAAGTTGATAAAGTGGTATTCGAAAAACAACAGTGATCATTATTATAGAAAAACTAAAAATATAAATATTGCCCTAAATAGAATCCTATTAAATATTTAGAGCTATAAATTACAATGACCTAATGGACTAAATTTAATATTTTTAATATAACAATTAACGAAGCAGACAAAAAATTTTCGACTAGATGCAGAAAAAAAAAAGGTATAAATATGCGATGCCATTTACACTTTCTGTTAACATCTAACTATTTCTTTTCTTACAGTTCACTTTCAAAGATACCAAGGAAGTTTTTTCCTTTTTATCATAACATGATGACTGTGAGTGCATTTGGCTCGATTTGGCTGTAACCGTTTTCGGTGCGGTCATTGATGTGGAAAAACTCAAGCTACCTAATTTACTTTTTGTCTGACTATGATACCTTTATTTTTCTTACTAGTAGATATTTAAAGAAATTTTATTATTAATTACATCTTGAATTATATTATTAGAAATGCTATGTTAAAAGAAAGGGACGATTCGAGATTATCTAAGTCTGATGAGATCGATCAATAGGCTCTAAATACCTAATGGTGTTCACGAATGAAAGACAGGTTCCATAAGATTTGATCAGGAAGCTGGCTATTAGTGTAATGTACATGGTGCCATTAATTAGAAGAAAATGAATGAGCTTCTTTTTATCTTGGTGTATATAATTATATTGATCCCCTCCTTCTCGTATTAAACAACTATTTTATCAACACCTTCTATTATAATATCTTCTAGAAGATCGCTCGTTAGATCATCCTCAACCTTTTCTTGACCTTTGCGGTGAACGAAGTTGGCTATTTGAAGTTCCTCCAATTTCAATACTTTCTTCATTGCGTATGCATCCTCACCATCCTGGTAGTAACTTTTTTCTATGCTCAATACTTCGAATGCTAGAGTGTCCCTGTACAAATGTAATGCTGCTCTATTTGATTGTCTGACATGCAAAGAAACGTACTCGGCCTGATAAACTTCCCTCAAGGCAAAAAGTGCCTGTCTCATCAGTTTTTCAGCAACACCCATCTTTCTGTAAGTTCTCATAACACTTAGAGAAGTGACATGGCCATTTGGTGGCTCCTTAGATGCCTCTGGATCGTCATTCATCTTGGATAAAACATACCCAATCAATTTCTCACCAGGAGCAACATACGTTGGGTCCAGCTTTATAGTCTTCCCACTGTTAGGATCGGACAGACTTAGTTGTTCGTCCTCTTCTGCTAATTCATCTTCGATATCAGTGGTGGTGGCAACAAAAGAAGCCTCTGGCCACGATAAAATGTGGTACATATAATACTTCATCAGATAGTTCTCAGGAAGATTATGCAAATTGGCATTCTGCATGCAGATCATGTCATCGACAGTCGCCCTTCTAATATTAATTGGCATGGTTGTTTCTTTCGTCTTACTTCAATTTCTAGCCTTTGTATCAAAGTAACTAAACTAGTGGATTTCAAATAAAAGGGCAATGCAATCTGTAAATCTGGATTTTATCCTTAATAGCGTCAATTGGACAGAAATAAACTCAATCTTAATAGAAAGACAATAACTAACACTAAATGATATTGTCTGAACCAATATTTTTTGTTTTTTTTTCAATTTTTTTTTTTTTCAACGCCCGGGGCCCTCGAGAAGATTCAAATGAAGGGCCTTTAATAAACTAGAAACAACAGATAGTTAATTAAACACAACCTGTAGATCTTCTTTATAACGGTGATAAAATTGTATAGTTTTTTACTGTTTTTGTCTTATTTGGGTTATTATCTTACCGAATTTCACCCTGATTTAAACTGGTTCTATCAGTGACACCATTAATTTCCGTCTTACTCCTATATGGCGATAAGTTCTGTATAACATAAAACTAACGCATATAGATCTTAACATTTAAGTTAGTTATAGCTTTGTTTTTATTTATGGCGACCTTCTATTCTTTCCATTTGTAAAGTTTGTGCGGTTGTCTCTATATATTTTTTTATATTTTGGTGGTATTTATAAGCGCTCTTGTGGTTTTGATGGGATTCAGAGTTGGAATGTGTACATGTCAAGTAAATACTTCATCTTGAAAAAAGTAGCTAATATTTGCTAGAGTATATAAACCAACAATGTATAGTAAAAGATTCAAGAAAGAAACCGAGCACCCTAAGGCAGTTCTTCAACCGAAGACTACGAATGTGAGGATTCCACTGTTGCAAGGAAATAAAAGGGTTGCCGCCAATGGTGATGTCGTCTCGAAGAGAAGGAAGAAACGTAAAACTAATGCTATTACTTCTATAGTTAATGATTATGTTACACTAAGGTTATCTGATGGCCAGGAATTTCCACATGATGAGGAAAATGTCAACTTAGGTAGTGATCCAGAGCTGGTAGTTGCTCCACCTGCTTCTACTTCAACACCGACTCCAAATTCCTCTGGGAAGGCTGAATTTATCGAGGAGCCAACGTTAAGATACCCTGAAATTACTTACAATCGCAAATGGAACCATAAATGCACTCTTCCAGTATCAGATCTAAGAGATCAGAAGCGAATAGGGTCAAAAAATTACATTGATATTTATGAACAGCAGTGTTCCGATATCGAAGATAGTGTATTAGTTTCTCCAAATGCATATTACAATAAATGTAAAAGTATGGAGTTGAAAACAACAGCTTTATTAACAAATTATACTAGTGATAGTTTGCAAAGTAAATGTGGTCACAGACAAGGAAATATCAGTACCAATAACTCTCCCACGCAAATGAAATTAGCTGGGACACATCTTAGAAGATACGAACTGATAAAGCAGGCATATAAGGAGTATGTAGGAGAGGGCGTCAATTATCCACTCTTTAAGAATTTGACTGGATACGGTGGATCTACTGGGGAGCTTAACGATTCAAGTGATTTGTACGAATCTTCTGGTGGGAAGGCTACATATAATGATAGCCCTATTGGTAATAACTAACCCATAAAGTTCATGTTACATCCAACAAAAATATATTATCCAAAGAAATAATGGTAAGTTTAGGACATCAGTCCATAATCTATATTTCTGTGGATTCAAAGCTAAACTTCTTTTTTTTTTTATTTATTAAAAATTATATCCATGAATGTTAAAATTCTGTGAGTACAATAAAGACGCAGTGAGCTATCCATTAAAATTATTTTGAACATAATCTTGTTGCTGTGGTTACGTTAATCAAATGATACTATTGTTTTTCTGACTATACTTTTTATAATATAAAGAATGGTGCAGTAAGAAATCAATAGAAAGCCGAACAAAGAAATACTGAGAAAAACATTCTAAAAATTTGTGGAAATAGGAAGTTAATAGTATGGTTTGATTTTTCTGAAAACTAATTATCATAACTTGAGTTTCAACGATTATATGCTATTCTTTGCCGTTTACTATTAGAAATACAACTGGCTTTGATATTCTGATGAAAAGAAAAGCTACAACAGTTGGAAAATATTAAGAGCTGAAGAAAAAGTTAAATTCTTTTGCCACCATTAGATTACTTTTAAAAAAGATTTATCTTTGGAGTAATTTTTAGAGTGAATATCTATTGCATACTATCGTATTGTTTAGACTACAGCCTTAAGAACATCGTATCAACCGTGGTAAATCATTCTAATCAAGGGAATCTTCTGATAGAGATGTCTGCAAATTACTATCAAGTTGCAACACCAAAGTCCCCACATGATCTTATCAGTTCAGAGGAGGAGCACGGTGTGGATATATCTGCGCAGGGGACCGAACGCAACAGCCAATCAGCATCAAATGGACTTAGCAGCGGGCTGTTAGGGACTTCTGGTGACAGTGAAGATATTGAAAGAATTAAATATGAAATGGCCAAGAGTGAAATATTAGATAAACTTAATCTCCAACTTCAAATAAACCATAAGAATATAGACAACATCCGTCAAGAAATGAACATTGTGGATGCCCAGATAACTCTTTTGGATAAAATTCACAAAGATCGAGACTTGAAGGACAAAATAGAAGATAATTATAAAGTAAAGACGGAAAAGAAAAAGCAGGAAATACTGGACAGAAAGGCTCGTGAAGAAATGATGCTTGGTGGTTATGATTATAACACTTCAATAGCGTCCTCATCAACAAGAGGTCCTCCTTCTGCTAGTGGAAGCATAGGCGGTGGTCATCATTATCATACAAGAAGCAAAAGTAATGGACACTTAGTTGAGTTTTCAAACCTGAGACCGGTTGAATCTCTTCCCAACGGTGCTATTGCTCAAAAGGGTACGAAAGGACCTGCTGAAAAAATTCCTGATAAATGTGTGCCAGGGACTAACCAAAATTTCTCCTTTACGACCAACTTCAATCCCGCACAGCTTTATGCTCACCATAAAAGGAACTATAGTAGTACCTGTCTGACCAGCAATAGTGGTGTTGTAGGTCGAAATGAAAATAATGAGGCAATTTTTAGGAGATATGATGGTATATTAATTATTATTACTTGTTCGTCATGTGGAAGAAGGGGATTTACATCTGCACAGGGTATAGTTAATCACTGCAGATTGAAACATTCCAAAACATATAACAGTCAACCTCTGGCAGTCCTAAATAATCAAATACTATTACCAGAAGAAAAGCAAGATCCTAAAGTAATAGAAGAATTTAAGAAAGCAAATGTGCTACCAGAGAAAGAATATCTTCCATCGATTACAAACACTATTCTGAACCAAGAGCGAAGAGCACCCAGCCCAAAACAATCTACACAAAAGCATGTGACTATCAAAAGCGTTGATCCTAAGGAAATAAAGCATCTTGAGAAGATGTACGGTGAACAAAATGATGACTTCAGAGATTTGATACAAATGGTTAATGATGCTCCGAAAGATCTGAAAATTGTATTAGAACAAAAATCAGACCACGAAGATGAAGATGATGAGGGAATTGATGATAACCTAAACAATAATCCAGGTTTTGAACTCAATGATATGGGTCCAAGCGAAGATGAAAAATCGTATACGCCATCAAGCGCGTCTGATGCAGGCTCAAGTCCAGGTCAGACATCTGAGATTCCTGACCAAGAAGAACAAAAACCTACCACTGCAGAGGTCGAAAAACCACGAAGAAATCTACGGAAGAGAAAACACGATGATGATGATAACGACGTAACCACCCACAGAAGAATTTTAAGAGAAAGAGCCAAGCCTGCTGAAAAGAAGGTACGACCTGATGTCATTGCTTTATCTGATATACCTCCAGAAGATAAACGTTCCGGTCATTATAACTTGAGGGCAAAATCAAAGCTTCGTAGTTCAAGTGGTAATTTAGAGCTCGATTAGAGGTAGTTATACTTAGCATAGAAAATGATAGATACGGTTTTATTAGTATATACAAAGATATAATTATATTAACAATATATTGGCTTCTTACGTCTACCAAGTTTCTTGTATGGAATATAAAAATGATATGGCGTTTCTTTCTTATTGTCGGAACTTTAACTGCTTTATTGCGCTCGGATGATATTTAAGGGAAAAAAACACTCATCGAGAACTATATATTCCCTATATTTCTATACTCCGAGATATTAGTTGTGCAGTATACATAAAAAATTATATATCATCTTCTGTATTATAGATAAACAATCAGCTATTTGTTCTTTGAATCATCTATGTTTACTTTTGCTAAGGTGAGCCCACCATTACGGCAAGTTAAATATGTTCAATATGGATTGCGTTACATTTGCACTAAGCAACACTGGTTCTTTGCTACAGATGTGCCAAAGACTGATCCTTACCAATCTCCTGAAGTAGAGACGATCAAAAAACCTCAGAAATTTATAGCATTTTCCAAGAATGATTCAGACAGATTAGAGAAGTCTTTTCAAGAAAAGGATAATAGCAAAAAAGAAGTGGCTGAAGTAATACCAGTAAAGGAAGATTATTTATTTCATGTTGACCTGAAAAATATGGAACTAATACCTTCTTATTGGAAAGGTCCTACTTATGAAGTTCGTAGGGGAACCTGGTTCAATTCTTTAAACCAACCTTTAGATTCTCGGCTGGCCCAAGAACTGGAAAAGAAGTATAATGAAGTTGATTTCACAACCTTAGAAAAATTAAAGAAGGAAAATAACGAATCTGCCAATCTACAGGATGTATTTGAACTAGAAGGTGACTATGAAGAAGGTAAATTTGTATTATTTATAGACAAAAAAATTGCTTTTCTATTACAAGCAATTGATTGTGGTAAATTCCAATTAAACTTCCTCAGGTCTAACATTGGTCAATCAATCCCAATAAATGCAATGAAGTTAATTAGGGGTTATGACTCAGAACATGGAACGTCTAATAAAGAAAGAAGTAAAAATGCCATTGAGAAAGGTGAAACAGCAACTTCAAAGCCAAAATCTAACCAAAAAGACTCAACTTTAGGAAAAATTGGAAATATGTTAAGTTGGGAATCAAATTCTGGTATACTATCCAGAATAACAAGCGCAATATATGATAGTTCAAGCACAGCTAATGGAAATGGTAATGATAATAAAGCCCAATACATGAAAAATGAAATGGAGCAGGATTATTATGATGAGGAGTCAACTTCTTCTGAGAATGACAAAACTGAGTTGAGTAACTACAGAGAAGTAAATCATTTAATTCTATCAGTTCACGGCATAGGTCAGACACTAGGGAAAACCTATGAATATGTTAACTTTGTTCATACAGTCAATATACTAAGATCAAACATGAAAAAACTTTATAATGCTGCAGAGAAGCTACAGAATCTCAACAAGTTGAATAGGTACAAAGATTGGCAAAGTAACTCAAATGTTCAAGTTCTACCGATAACCTGGCGTCATTCTATAAATTTCAAAACAGAGAGTGATCCTAACAATGAAGAAGATCCTGAGCTCCCTACTCTCGATGAAGTTACCATCGACGGTATTGTACCTTTTAGGAAATTACTTGCAGATGGTATATTTGATATATTACTTTATGGGGAACCATATTACAAAAAAATGATCATGGAAGAGGTAACAAAGCAATTAAATGATGTTTATGAAAGATTCAAGACGTTCAATCCTAATTTTAATGGTGAAGTGCACTTGGTTGGTCATTCTTTAGGAAGTATGATTTTATTTGATATTTTATCTAAACAGGACAAGTATCCACTAAATTTTGAAGTAAAAAACTTCTTTTCTATTGGTTCACCTATTGGGATATTGAAACTGATTCAAAGGACAAGAATTGGTACCGACAAGAAGGAGAAAATAGAAGATAAACTGAAGCTTTTATCACCAAAATGTTCTAACCTCTACAATGTATTCCATGTATGTGACCCAGTAGCGTATAGGATAGAACCTCTCATTGATAGAAGACTGGCAAAATATGAACATAGCTACATTCCACATTGGTCGGAAAGTGATAACATTGCCTCTAAAGTTATCGAATTGGGAGGTAAAATATTGAAAGAGATTCCTATAAATCAGAACACAGAAGACAATGGTAAAGATGAGAATGGTAATAAAATAGAAATTGAGCTCCCAGTTGATCTTAAAAAAGAGCTTCAAAAACTGAACTATACTGGCCGTATTGACTATGCACTTCCAAGTAGTTTCCTTGAAGTAGACGTGCTTTCAGCTTTAAGCTCCCATGTCTCATATTTCGAAGAGCCAGACATCGCTGGTTTTATACTTAAAGAGATATTAGCTGGGCATAAGATACACGAGAAGGTTAATGTTAAGGTGTCTAAACTCTACCAATCAAGACAATCGAAGAATTCTGTGAAGAAGGACTCTCAAAAAGAAATCACAAATAATGCTTTCATTAACAAAGAAGCAGAAACTAATCCTGTTTAAACTGAATAATGAAACCGATCGTACATATACATTTTCTATACACTCTACATATTTATGAAATAATATATTCTTACTCTATTAGGTTAAGGTTATTGAGAGACAATAATAGTAAAAAATTAGTGATGACCGAGTACGGTCAGAAAAAGAAGAATAAAAAAAAAAATAAAAAATGCGATGAGATGATTATTTCTAGCAAGGCGCTGAAGAGTAGTCTACTTCACACAAATAGTAGCATATATCATTTAGTTATAATTATTCACTAAACAAAAATAACTACTTCTAATTTTAAACAATAAATAGGCCTCAACTCGAAAATGAAGTATATAATTGAGCACATGGAAGAAGGTTTCAGTGAATGGGTGATCCTGGAATATTCTCAGATCATTAGGGATGTCGGTTCTGACAATTTACTTCTTTCTTCACTACCAGAAGGTACAAAAGACGAAGATATACCTGAAAGATTAAAGAAGATGGGTCTAAAATGGACTACTAAGGGTCTTTCAGAAATTACACAAGATATTCCCGAGTGGGAACCACTTCAAAACGGTAGAGTTTGTCTGTTGGATCCTAGAGCAAAAACAGATTTACAGCCAGAAGATGTTAAACAGTTTGATTACTTTGTGTTTGGGGGTATATTGGGTGACCATCCACCTAGAGATAGAACCACAGAATTGAACACAGCTTACCCAGGTATGCTTGTTGGTAGAAGACTAGGTGACAAACAAATGACCACCGATACTGCCATCAGAACCACACAGATCATCGTGAAAGAACAAAAGAAATTCGAGGACATAAAATTCATCGACTACCCAGAGTTCAGATTCAGCAAAAAGGAGGCCACTGAAATGCCTTTTAGATACGTTCTTGATAAAGATGGAAACCCTATACTACCAGAAGGTATGCTTGCTCTTATTAAGAAGGATTCCCAACAATCTCTTGACGATTTATTATTTTGAGATTTTAGTAAAAAAATAATATAAATCGAAATACCACATATGCATTTTTTTAAATTGAAGAAAAACTAGATTAAAATAATTTTCATCCTTTTTTCATTAGTCTTTTATATTTACGTAATTAAAAAAAAAGCAAACAATTGAATATATAATTTTGTTTTGATAGTAGGTATTTGATTTTATTTTTGTCTCATTTCTTCTCATCAACTAACGATTTCAATAGTGCTTCTACATCTATATCGTCTCCCCCTGTAGAAACTGGTGTTTCTTTCTTCTTTTCGCCAGTTGAGAAATAAGCAGCTACACCACCAACTGTAGCTAAAGTCGCAATTGCTAGAATATGTGGCTGCACATTTCTACCCAAAATTCTATAAGCTTGAGCCATCCTTATTCTTCCTTTCTTTCTTACTTTAGTATACTCAGTTAACTTAAGCAATAGCTAGTATTAAAAGAGCTATAATAAAGGTCAATGTCTAAATTATCCTTCCCCTTATTAATAGTCCACCCGGTAATTGGCTCTCTTAATAAACTGATTTTCGATGTTTTGTTATTTGACCCGCACCCACCCCATAAATTAAAGATCCTCCTGACAGGATTCGAACGCATGAGAAATCGAGAAACCTTTAATTTACCCGGATATTTTTTAGAATTTTCTGGAAAGAAAAAAAAAGTACTAATTAAGACAGTTTCTACGGCTTCTTCTGTGTGATCATTCCCATTTCAAAGGGATCCCGCTTTTTGGTTAAGCTTAGTTCTCTCAATTCTTCTTCTTAACAGGTACAACGAGAGTGGACTTGCTTTGATTATATATAAATACCTGGTTATAAGCAAGAAACAAACTCGTTTATTTGAAATACAGAACTGATAAGAAATTCGTATTACCATAACACAACACAAAACGAAAACAAATACTAAATAACCATGTCCACTCTATTGAAGTCTGCTAAGTCCATTGTTCCATTGCTAGACCGTGTGTTGGTCCAAAGAATTAAGGCTGAGGCAAAGACGGCGTCTGGTCTTTACTTGCCAGAGAAGAATGTTGAGAAGTTAAACCAAGCTAAGGTTTTGGCTGTTGGTCCTGGTTTCACCGATGCTAACGGTAACAAAGTTGTTCCACAAGTTAAAGTAGGTGACCAAGTTTTGATTCCACAATTCGGTGGTTCTACATTGAAGTTGTCTGGCGATGATGAAGTCATTCTGTTCAGAGACTCAGAGATTTTGGCTAAGATCCAAGAACAATAAGTAAATTATAAACACAAGGGTTTTTGTTTTTCTAAATAAAAATACATGTAAATAAAAAATAACAGAAAGAACTAGCAAAAACTGGCATCACAAATTATGTAGTAGGTTTCTTTGCAAAAACCAAAAAAAGTTTAATACATAATAGATATGTTTTTAGTACTCAATTATTAGGAATATTAACTTATTTCCAATTAATAGTATTTAGAGATGACTATAAAAGATTTTTTAAAAAATTAAAAATCAATGAAAAAAATCATTAATGCAAGTTATATGTGTGGAATAAAAAAATTAAAAGTTACCAAAACTGAATATCTTCCCAATTTTTTTCTTCGCGGACGACTTTGTTGAAGATCTACGTTCTGTAGTACCAGTACTACTTCTTCTCGGTTTCGGAGATTTTAACCTTGAAGTTGACATAGATGAGTTTGTGCTTACTTGGTCGCTATTGGAGCTTCTGCGAACTTTCATAAAGAATTTGTTCGAAGAAGAGGAGCCTGAGTTCTTCTCAGAGCTCTTTTTAGAATTCTTGCTGTTGTTCGAGGTGAAACTCAAAACAGATTCACTAGAGTCCACGTGTTTCAACGAGTGTCCGCTACTAGAATGTGATGCACTGTATTTGTAATTTTTAGGTGTTCCTAAAGCTGCATTACCATCTAGATTTTTTACATCTGAGGCAAATTTGATTTGAGACAATCTCTTCCTAGTTTTTTCAACCTTATCGGAATCATTAGCACTATAGCGGCGAACAGTATCTACCATCGAGAGCATTGGCTTTCCAGAGTCATTAGCACTATCACCAGTAATAACCCTTTTAAGCACACCATACCCACTGTGATCTTCATCTAAATTTTCGGTTATTACCTTGATGGTCGTTGAAGACTCAAGTGAATATTTAATAATAACATCAAGCTTTGATAGCTTAGTTTCTTTAGCTTCAGGATCAGCTACTGGATTATTGGCTATTTCAAATAATTCAGACATCATATTTTTCCTATTATTCGTCACTATCGACTTTAATTGTGAAACCACGCTTCCATTACTTTCAGTAATAGAGTGTCTCGCTTGGCTACCTTGTTTTGTTATAGAATGAGTACCGAAATCTTCAGGATCAGCTGCATAGGATGATCTATCAGTAGAGCTCGATGCATTAGATATTATATCTGCTGAGTTCCTACGATCGTCTTCCTCTGGAATTGGGGATCTGGAATAGCTTTCATCTAAAATTTTCTGTTCATTCTTTGACCAGAACGTAAAGGAGTCAGAAGAAACCATCTTGAGACTCTGAGCTTCTTCCATCAGACCATTTAGATTACCTTGTTTCGATTTTTGTATCTCAATAACCTTTTCCAGTGTTGCACCTTCTATTTCTCTTTCCATAGCAAACAGCCTTCTAGCAGGGACCACAAATACCGGAATAGAGAATGTAGTACATATCAAGTCAACCAAGGTCCTGCCTCTGTAACATACCAAATTCTCATATCTCTGCCACCTTAGTGTTCCGAGAACAATATAGTCCGGATTGTACACATTGATAGCGTCTATTATAGCACCTTTGGTCTTTTCAATAGAGATTTCTATCGTTACCTTCAATGTCTTACTGTCCTCTTTGATTACTTTAACATAGTCAAACAGGTTCAATATAATATCATCAATTTCTTTGAACGAATACCCAGACACCCATTCTGTGTCCCTATCACTGTCTTTTGTTGTTTCTTTACGTCCTGTCATTCTAGGAATATTAGCAATTATTACTAAATGATCATTTTCTACTAGTCTCCTTACGACCCAATCTAATGCCACCCACGAATGTCTTCTACCAGAGATGTAACATACGATTGTTCTAGGTAGAGTAGGATTAGGCATTTTTATAGTCAGTATTTTATTTTTCCTTCGCTGTTCTCTGGTAATAGGAACATAGTCATCACCCATAATAAGAGGCTTTTCCCTTTGCTGTGGAAAGAGTATATCAGGATATATGAATACCTTATCTTTATTTTCCATATTTCGATATATCGTATTCTTCCGCTCCTCCCACCTTTTATCGAAATTAACATTCGTTCTCGATCTGATAATGACTTTATTCACAAACACTGGTTTCGTAGGATAATCCGATCTTATAATCTTCCCATCCACAGTATAGTTGAACTCTGACTTCTTAGATCTAGTCAACGACAAAGGATTGTCACTGGCAGTACTAGATCCTGAATCAAAGATCCGTTTCTTGATCTTCTCCACCTCGTAATCATCATCCGAGGAAACATGGTTATGCAGTAGGAATTTAGGATTTATAAATACCAGATTGCCACGATTAGACCCCTGGCGACTCAGATCTGTCTTGATTGGATACGTGTGTTTCTGAATCTCCACACCGGGAAACCCACCTTCCATATCCTCCGTCGCAGCATATCCAATATACTTTGGAACTGTATCATACGACACAGACGGCCTTATATCTTTCCACAACGTCTCACTCTCTGGACCCTCATAATAAACTCGAATATCTCTATACGCATTCCTCAACGTCACATCCGTATCCGGCATTTATTAGTTATATTTTATTTTTTTTTTTGTAATTTTCTTAATATGTTACTTTCTTTGTCTCTTTACCACAGATTAGTCCAGCTAAATCCACAAATATAGACACAATCAAATATAAACAGAGGTAAAATAAGTTTAATGAAAACCCCATGTTAACTCCTGCCTCTATATAATAAGCCTTTTTTTAAATTATTTGTATTAAAGGTAACCCTGTTCTTTTACACAGCCTCGCACACCCCTTTTTCGCTAAGAGATCGCCGTATAACGTTCTTTTTTGTATGCTGGCCCCCTTCACCTTCAATATAAATTCTCGCTATATAATGATCTCCACTTTTCATGCTTTACTCTAAAATCAATTTTGATTTCGAATATATATACAATTTTAATAACAATTAAGATAAAGATCTTTGATTTCGAATCTTGATTTACAAGTTCATTGTAAATCCCACGGAAGAAAATAAAGAAGATAGGATCATCTTCTATGCATTTACGGTCGATCCATACCACACCTCTCTCCTGCATCCCCTTCTAAGAATGACGTTATACCTGTTCTATACTTTTTAAACTCTTTAGTCATCCTCGGACCAACTTGAAGTAAAGACTTACGTAACCAAACTCCTATTTTTCTCTCTCATCCCATTCTTCGGACCTTAAAACCGGCGTTTTTCTTCACTTTCCCTGATCCGTAGATCATATGATTCTCCTTCCCCCCCTTTTTTTTTTACCTTCTGAAATTTAATTTAATTTCTTGGCATTTTGTTCTTATTCACTTTTCGGGATTACAAAAAGCATATGATCTTTTAATACGAAAGTTGAGGCACTATTACATCGTATGTGATGAGTTTTGTATTTAAATTTGTAAATTTCTTTTTTTTTTAATTTTTTTTGGTAAAATTCTTGTATTTCCCGATCGGGTAATCCCAATACATTTAAACTCGTCTCTTAACAATATATTTTTTTTGTTTTCATTGTGATAATTTATTAGATTATGACAAAGGTATAAGGCTATAATGAAGTGATATAGATAGTATAAGTAGCAAAAACAAAACCAACACTCCTCTCAAAGAAGAAATCAAAAAAATAAAAAAAATAATAAAAATAGAAACATGGATGAGAGGAAGACTCTTGTCACGGAGAGTATGAGACAAGTACAATTAGATGATGATATTCTCTACAATATAAACAAGCAGTTGAATAGGTCGAGAAAGATTATTCTCTTGACGGGTGCGGGGATCTCGTGTAATGCAGGGATCCCTGATTTCAGGTCAGCGACAGGGTTGTACGATATGGTGAAGAGACAATACCCTGATATCTCGATAGGATCAGGGAAGGAGATGTTTGATATATCTTTGTTTCGGGACGAGATGAAGATCTCAGTGTTCGCTACGTTCATGGAGAAGTTATACTCTAGTGTCAAACTTGCACAACCCACAAAGACACATAAGTTTATCGCACATTTGAAAAACAGAGGGAAACTGCTGAGGTGCTATACACAAAATATAGACGGATTAGAGGAAATTCTGGGGTTAGAGACCTCGAACTCGTCCTTTGAAACCTCAATATCGAGAAGCAATGACAACAAGAAAACAGTAGATGTCATTCAGTTGCACGGAGACTTGAACACGCTGGCATGTACAAGATGTTTCCATGAGTTCCAATGGAATAGATATCTGGCGAGGTTTTTCAGAAGAGGAGAACTGCCCTCATGTCCCGAGTGCGAGAGAGTGAATAGCGAAAGAACACAACAAGGGAAGAGGTGCATTGGAAACATAGGTTATTTAAGACCAAATATTGTTTTATATGGTGAAAACCATCCCTCCGGTGACATCATTTCAGAGGGCTTAAACTCAGACATTAATAGAGGTAAGCCCGATTTCTTTATAATTATGGGAACTAGTTTGAAAGTCGATGGTGTGAAAAGGGTCGTCAAACAAATCAGTAAACAAGTGCACGAGAAGAATGGGATTGTAATACTAATTAACAAAACAAAACTCGCAGAATCGAATTGGAATGGTATAATCGATTATCAAATATGTTGCGATTGTGATTCATGGGTGGAATACCTACAAAGTCAAATACCCGATTTCTTCAGAACACAGCAGCAAGTAGATTCATTAAGGCAATTAAAAAGGGAGGCTAGTGAACTTAGAAAGATGAAGAAAATGGAACAAACAACTATGAAGACCCCTCCTAGTACTCCTACTATGAAAAGAAGTCCAGTGCCAGTTAAACTAACAGCTCTCAATGGCGTTAAAAGAAAGCTATTAACTCCCGAGAATTCATTCGATGAGAGGTCTCCTAAAAAATTTAGTAAAACTTACTGTACTACAAAGAAAAACCCAAACAAAAAGAAACCGTTTGGTGTTGTCAATATCTAAAAGTATATTGGCAAGCAGCCAAAAAGATGCTAAATTGGCCTTACAGTATTGGTATCCACTCATTTTATATACGTCATGTGTAAAGAAGCATTGGAAAAAAATATCCAATCCTTAATTATAGCATTTGCTATTAAATTATAAAAAAGAATTGAAATGAGTTCAAAAATTCGATTGTTGTCAGTAAATTTTAGTGTTATGTGCTTTATTTATATATTTTTGCTTCTTTTTAAGCAGGTAACTGAAAACCAAATCAGTTGTATATAATATTTAATGAATTAATGATATTATAATGATGTCCATTACTTAGTTACGTTCCCACATTTTCAATTAGCATATCCGGTAACAAAATGCGCAGGAATACTTTTCGATGCGTTTTCGCAGAATAAGGCGGCAGAAAATAAAAACAAAAACAAAAACAGAAACAAGTGCCAAAAGTCAAATTTATATTTTAAGTTCAATTAACGTTAACTCGCAATATTAATTCCTGTACTATTATTTGTAAATTATGTTTCTAGACACCAGATAACTTTATTCTTTCATAATGAGATATGAACTAGAAAGTGTCCCAAATGATTATATTAGTAGTTTGGAACTCATCGATGAGTTAGATCAACTGGTGGTGACATCGTGGAATGGCTCTTTAAACATTTACAAAATAAATTATCAAGATAAGAATTGTAGATTAGTTCAAACAGTTACCGCATCTGCTCCGATCTTAAGCTCATGCTATCTAAGGATTGACTCTAGTTATTACCTATATATTGGAACAATAGATGGTGAGGTCTTCAAAGTCGACCTTGACAACGGTGTTCTAGAAAGCACAAAAAATCAAATAGCTAGGAATGGAATTAGTGGGTTATGCAGATACGGTTCAAAACTTATAGCAGGGTCTTGGGATGGATATTTACAATTAATAAACCCTAGTACAAATACAGTTGATATGAGTACTCAACTCCCGACAAAATGCTTCTCTATGTCAATTAATAACAATATTTTACTTGTAGCATCTACACAGTGTAAGGTATTGGAATTAACATTACCATTGGTCCAGGATGCCCAATGTAAAATAGTTGATTCCGGCCAGGTTTTCCAAATTAGGGACATTGTAATAACACCTGAGGGAGATGGTTTTGTTTGTACTGGAATCGATGGTCGTGTATCTGTGGAGTTCTTCAATCAAGTTACTGAACGGTTTGCTTTTAGATGCCATAAATACAATCTAGAGGATACTGTTATGGCATATCCAGTGAATGCTATCAAATTCATTCCAAACACAGATACCTTTTTCACAGGAGGTTCCGACGGCTGTGTCTCAGCTTGGCATCTTAAAAAGAAGACTAAAACAAGACAGTTGGACAAATTTAATGAAAATAGTGTAGTTAAGCTTGCATGTAATTCTAAAGTATTATGTGTTGCCACATCTGACGACTCCTTCAAAACCAATGCGGTTATAGATGAAAATATAGAGTTAGAACCAAGCAGGGTATACCTTGAATTCTTATAATAAACAATATTATTTAAAGTTCAAAGCATTAATGACAGTTTTGATAAAAATAACTAGTACATACACTTACATGATATATTAACCTAGATTAGGCAGGAAACGCAACGAGAGGCAACAACTCTACCACATACCATTACAATGCTTTACACTTGTGTGCTAAAATCAATAAAGCTAGCTGCTAGATTCAGGTAAATACATTCTAGAAATTACCACAATTCTAGAAATTACAACACCTTATATCATATAATAACCCACTATATCCTTATACTAACACACGTGATACTACTATACTTTATCGTAAATTATGATAGAACCTTCCAGAACACTGAAGCCCAGAGAATTTCCGGAGAAGTTTTAGAAAAACTTTTTTGAATGGGCAAGCAAATATCTACGGGTGTTTCTGTAGAAAATGTGGTAAGTATGGGGGTCTTTTGACTTAGGGCTACAAATCTGATATACAGAATCAACTTATTTAAAGGTGAGCATATTTTCTGTTGGCGGTATTAGATAGATTCATATTCAATGTTGCCTCGATAAGTGAAACAATAGTGTTATAACAGTAAAGCAAAAAATATTATCAATATGACTACCGCCGACGACTATAAGCAACAGGGTAACGCTGCATTTTCTGCTAAGGATTATGAGAAGGCAATCGAGATGTTCTCGAAGGCCATTGAGGTCTCTGAGACTCCAAATCACGTCTTCTACTCCAATAGATCAGCAAGTTATGCTTCATTAAAGAAGTTTAACGAGGCTCTAAGCGATGCTAAAGAATGTGTCCAAATCAACCCAACATGGTCCAAAGGTTACAACAGATTAGGTGCCGCTCATCTTGGTCTTGGTGACTTAGATGAAGCTGAAGGTAGTTACAAAAAGGCTTTGGAATTGGATGCAAACAACCAGGCAGCTAAGGATGGTTTGGATCAGGTACACAGAACCCAGGAATCCAGACAAGGTATGCCAGACCTTGGTCTATCCAAAATGTTCTCTGACCCTAACATGATAGAAAATTTGAAGAAGAACCCAAAGACTAGCGAGTTGATGAAGGATCCTCAACTTGTGGCAAAGCTAATCGGTTACCAATCTAACCCACAATCTATTTCTCAAGATCTATTTACCGACCAAAGATTGTTGACAATCATGGCTACTTTAATGGGTGTTGATTTAAATATGGACTTGGGAGAATCCAATTCTATGCCAAAGGAACCTGAGGCTAAGAAGGAGGAGGAAGCTCCAAAGCCAAAGGAGGAGAAGAAGGAGTCTATCCAGCAAGAAAGTGAACCTATGGAGGTCGATGCTGAAGAAAATGACAATTCTAATAAAGAAGAAGCTGAAAAGGAGAAGGCTGAAGGTAACAAATTTTACAAGGCTCGTCAATTTGACGATGCTATCAAGCACTATAATGCTGCTTGGGAATTACATCAAGATATTACTTACCTGAATAATCGTTCTGCAGCCGAATTTGAAAAGGGTGAAACAGAAACAGCACTAAAATCTTTGGAGGAGGCCATTGAAAAGGGTAGAGAAATGAGAACTGATTATAAGCTAATTGCGAAGTCTTTTGCTCGTATGGGTAATGTTTACCATAAGACCAACAATTTCAAGAAGGCTATAGAATGTTATCAAAAATCTCTAACTGAACACCGTACACCTGAAATTTTGACTAAATTGAGAAACACTGAAAAAGAATTAAAGAAGCAAGAAGCAGAAGCTTATATTAATCCCGAAAAGGCTGAGGAAGCTCGTCTTGAAGGTAAGGAATGCTTCACCAAGGGTGACTGGCCTAATGCCGTAAAGGCCTATACTGAAATGATCAAGAGAGCCCCAGAGGATGCTAGAGGTTACTCCAACAGAGCCGCTGCTTTGGCAAAGTTAATGTCCTTCCCAGAAGCTATTGAAGATTGCAACAAGGCCATAGAAAAGGATCCAAACTTCATTAGAGCCTACATCAGAAAAGCCACCGCTCAAATTGCTGTGAAGGAGTTCTCTGCTGCAATCGAAACATTAGAAATTGCCAGAAGTAAGGATGCTGAAGTAAATAATGGTGCTAGTGTCCGTGAGATTGATCAACTTTACGTCAAAGCTACTCAACAAAGATTCCAGCCATCCTCTAGCAATGAAACCCCAGAAGAAGTCTATCAAAGAGCCATGAAGGATCCTGAGGTTGTCGCGATTATGCAAGACCCTGTTATGCAGAGTATCCTACAACAAGCTCAACAAAACCCTGCCGCTCTACAAGAGCACATGAAGAATCCTGATGTGTTCAAGAAGATCCAAACACTTATCGCAGCTGGTATTATTCGTACCGGGCCTTAGTTACAAAATCCGTAAAAAAATTTAAATTAAAAATTCACCCCACTATAAGTTTTTGTCTGACATCATCCCAATTCCTGGAGGATCTATTGCTTACTTTACTGTATTATTCAGCTTGTACACTCCCCTTTAGCATAGGGCTTTCAGCATAATGTAAAAGAGAATAATTTTTTTTAGATTTCTTTTCTTTTTATCCAAGATTTTATAATAATAATATTATTTTTTTTTGTTTAACACATTACGTCTAATAATAATAATTCTTTGTATGTAAGAGGAAATAACCTACTGGTAAGCAATACTAACGATAACTATAATTATTTTCTTTTTCATTAAATAATTTGTAGTATGTAAAAATAGATTTGTTTTTAATTTCCGATAACTAGTATACATGAGTCTAACCCAAAAGTGCCCAGTCTTACACATTGGTGCCTAGTGAGATAAATCTGTTAACGATAATGTAATGATGACTATTGATGATTTCATAAGGCCTGATATAGCACACATCCGAATTTCTTCCGGTCCGTGTTCTAGAACATCCTCAAAAGGATAGCAATACCAGCAAGACACTGTAGAGCAAAGCCTTTCTCTAAAGGTACGTAAGTTTCTAACAGTCTAATTTTATCTAAGGAGATTATTTTATCTCCGTCCCTCACAACCTTTGGTGCAGAGAATTTAGTGCAAAATTATGATTTTCCATTTTAGTGCTTTTTTCACATATTTCTGCGAAGGAAGAAAAAGAAAACTAAATGGGGGGTAACAATTGAGAATGAAATGAAGAAAGATACGAAGAATAAAACGAAGAAAGAAACGAAGAAAAACAAAAGAGTTCAGGGGAATAGCCTTACGCATCACATCACAACAATATGTAAGGCAAACTTTAAAGGATATTCTACTACACTTTACTACGGGATATTCTATGTAATTGAATAAAGATAGCAAATATGAGGTGATGATCGTGCCCTGGATACCAATGGAGTATTAACTATTTTGCAAATAGTAGCCTGACAAGTCGGACAATAAAATTTCTTTGACTTCTTTTCAGCATAAGAAACGCCTTGGGAAAGAATTAATATTAGAATACATCGAACTATTATATAAAAAAAAATCGAAAGAAGAGATTGTTTGATTAATATACATCGTTAAAAATTAAAGGCTCAAATAAAATTAAATAATTGAAGGAGAAATAAAAATCTAGAAAGTTCTATATTAGAGGTTAATGAATTCGTTACAACTTGGATTTATGTTTCATTTGTTAAATATACCTGTTTAAAGAAAATAAACCGAAAAATAAAAAACAGGGTTTAAATGTGTAAAAATAAAAAGCGTTGTCTTTTAAATAGCAACGCATCTTTAAATACGATTAATAGCATTATTTTGTAATCATATTAGCAGATACCGGTCTACCCTGTTTTAGAGATTCGACCATGTTTTTTAGTTCCAAGTTTTCCTTAAGTAGACTATCGTATTGTCTAGCTTTTTCTTCTAGAGCCTTGATATACTTCTCTCTACGTTGTCTGAAAGCTTTTTGAGCGCTTCTGTTTTGGGCGGCTCTCTTGGTATTTCTCAATGGCTTACCAGTCTTACCGATCAATTCACCATTTTCGTTGTACTTTTCACCGTTGTTGTAAACTGGTAAATCAGATGAAATACTGCTCTTTCTGGATGTTGGAGCGGTAGAGTCACTTGGAGTTGGCAAATTATTTTTGGAAGAGTTATCTTCGGTTTCTTGACATAGAGTACCGATGTTAATAGAATTTCTTCTCTCCTTATCCTCAACCGGAACACGTAGCATGTGTTGTTGAGTGTACATACCAACAGGACTTACACTCCCAGATCCTCTGCTCACAACATTTGGTTGTAGTGGTTGTTGTTGTTGCATCAAATTGTGAGTCAAGCTTTGGATTGGGGGAAGTTGTGTAACAATAGCAGTAGCAGCCTGATTATTCATAGCAGAAGTAGATGTTATGTAGTTTGGTTGGGTTTGGTAGTATGGTGTGTTGCACATAGGACCGCGGTTCATTTGAGTAATAACTGGAACACTGGTTCTAGGGGTGCTTGGGGACACATGGTATTGTGGTTGTTCAGTGTAGTTGTATTGTCTAATCATTTTTTTAGGAAAAAGTTTTGTTAAGTTTTTGAGTGTTAGTTAATTTTTCAACTTTATTTAGTTGTATTTGTAGTTATAGTTGTTTGTGTTTGATGATGGATTATATAAATTTAAATAGGTGTTAATCAGAAAAACGAATTAAAATTATTTGAGTTGTTATGAAATAGCTTTGATATATATACCTTTTTTTTTAAACTCATGATCTATTTCGAAGAGACAAGTAATCTAATATTTTTTTATCAAATGGCGATCAATACCGGAATCATGTAATATGCAAAGAGTTACGCCCTTTTACTTTTCCTTTTACATCCCGTACCCAACAAAATATCTTTAAAAAAGTTGTTTAGTCGAAAGTGGGTGAAGTAATAAGATTTAGAAACTTCTAAATTGTTAACCATTATTTCATGTCGAAAAAAAAGGTAGCCTTTGGTTACTTCACAATGAAAACATAAGATATTTTGATGGGAAAGAAAAGATTGCTCCAGTTTTTCAAAAAAAGCGATGGGTTTTTTTTGTCGTCTCTCTGAAAAAAAAAAGAAATGAAGAAGGCAAAAAAAATGAAAGGAATGAGTTCGGTGAGGAGGGAGTTAAAAAACACAACAAACAAACATGAGGGTTCTAAGGTTACCAGAGTACCCGCACTGGGCCACTATTGATTTTTTTGCTTTTTCTCAATTAAGATCGGGTATTGCCTTACAGAAGATGGCGAAGGAGTTGGGTCATAAATTGAATACATTAGAAAATCTATGAAAATGACGCAGGCATTAATGTTAGTGCGGGTAGTAAAGTGTCAAAGAAAAAAAAATTAAAAGCTTAGTGGGAAAAAATGGTCTTTTTCTGCGGGGAGTACAATGGGGAAGGGGGGGTTTAGAGCATGCAAGGACAGCGAATAAGCAAATGAGAAAAGGAATGGACAAGTAGCCTGAATAGTAGTGCAGTGTCTTCTCGGGGGAGGTTTTACTTTCTATAAGACAGGCGGGGCGAATAACAATTCCTGTAGAATTAAGGGTGGGCTACCGGCCTCTTAGAAAAACACGAGGAATGAAGCCTAGATGATGTTATTCTATCTCCTCATTTGTTGACATTTCGTCATCATTATAATCCCAATAGGAAATTATGTACAGTAAGAGCCGATTGTTGATATTTGGATATATAGAATATTATTTTTTACTCTACGGTTGACTCTCTGCATTTTGTCAAATTCCGAAAATTTTAATAAATTCAAAATTGGTGGCAAGGCTGCCCCAGAGATAGCTTTTAAAATAATCATGACTCCATCTGCACCTACAGCGGGCGAAGAAAAAAAAAGTCACTGTGGCCCTACAAAAAATGCTGCATTTCTAAAAATAAATCCATTTACTTGCATTGTTCATCCTATGGAAGTTTCTGAGAACCCAAAAGGTAAGAGTTCTAAAATACCAAAACAAGATGCAAAGTTTAAGCCTCCTTCTTCTTCGGCATTATGTTAGGGCCCCTTACTCTCTTCAATTCTATACTTTGAACTCTGTACATTTTAATACCAAGACTAGAACTAAGTATTTTTTTTGTTTTTTTTTAGGGAAGATAAATAACATATATGAGGGTTGACACAGTGTGACAACGCATCCAACTCAATAATACGTCATATTAGTTCTGACAAGTTCCTACAGGATACACAATTAATCGGAAAACTAGAAGATCAGAGCCCTTTTAGTACTAGTGTTCCTTTGGGAGATAAGGTTTAGTTTTATTTTTTCTTTTGCTTCATTAAATACCTGCCGTACTGAATATTTATTTTATATTAGTTATTGTTCATACGGGAGAGAGCTACTGATTTGGAAATTAATTTATTAGATAGTATTCTCTAGTAGATAGTATTCTAGTAATCGGAGCAAGAGCCCCGATTTCGGTAGCAATATATATTCATTGCTAGCAGAATGTATCGTAGGGACTAATATATATTTTTATATCATATCTCTTGGAAAAGTATTCAACGCTTTTTATTCTAACATTTATCTTTTCTTCGTTCCATCTGTCCAAATATATTTTATTATTGTAAAGTATTGCTTTTCTTTTATTCAACTGAAATAATATGAAGAATATGTTAACATAAGGTGATTTTCCTAATTTTTTAAATTTTGTGCTTCGAGGTCTAAGATAGCCTTCCTTAAGAAGGGTAGATAAATTATTGAAGTCTATGTATGCGTGAAGGTCATATGAACCTAAGAGAGGTGTAGCCGGTATCGGCCAACAAAATGTTATGAAATAGAGGGATTATGCTATTCCCTTCCTCTCCCCAATAACTAAATACTATTTAAGAACCGATTACATGAATGACAGGGGTATTTTTTGATATAGTTTTCTAAATAATCTTTTATTTCATCATGTATGACTCTCAATTGTGCGTGTTATAGATCCCTTATTAGAATATATTTCGTGTGTGTATTAACCTAAATAACAAAAAAACTAAAAGAAAACATTACCGCATTTCAACAAAATATTCGGAAGTATGGAATCAGTAATTAGAGTCACAATAAAGACAACTTTTCTATTCTCCCATCCAACTAATCAACGTTACTTTCTATGAACCGGCTATAGAAAATCCGATATTTTTATTCTTAAAATAACCACTAGTTATGATACCAAGTCAAATAGGGATTCAATCAAATTAAATATAGTAGTATTATCTAATTTTTTATTTCGCCGTACTAGATAGCCAAAACAATGCTAATAAGCACTAGCAATATAAAATAGATCAGCATTATTATCGCTCTCTAACCCATCATTTTCAAGGTTAAATTAGAGTTGATTACCTGGAATCATGAATAAAAGCCCGCAGTTTACTGACTTTTCATTTATTACCTTTCGTATCTGTCCTCAACAATGGTAGGATTGGAAGTTAAACAATGGAACGCAAGAGGGTTATAATAGAAAAAAAAAGAATTGATTATACTACTGCATACTGTTAATGGGGGGCATCTATAACGTTGATCCTGACTCTTTTCAATGATTTTCGTAACCCTCACTGAAGATCTCCTAGAATAATTGTTACTAAGATACATGTATTTTGTGTCAATGATGGATATTTCATATCTATAATGAGTTGCTGCGGTGGTTTTATGAGAAAATTTACCCCCTCTCTCCACTGCAATGCTTTCTACTTGATTGTATGAAATAACACGTACCACAGATTTGCTGGTAGGGGGTTTTCACCTGTAAGAACAACCGAAGAGTTTTTCCATATTCTGAATGTTTCCCCCAAGAAGCGGTCATAATGGGTGGGGTAGAGAAAAGATTGTAGGGCCGGAAAAATAAGATCCTCCTTTCATAAAACAATGGGTGGGTTGAGGGAAAAGGAAGGGATCAACCCTCATTATAATATTGAAAAATTAAGAATATCCGGATTTTCAATGAAAACGCCGGAGAAATAAGAAATGACGTATATATTGATTATGAAATCCACATACTCTGCGGAAAAACTTTGACAGCTAATTTTCTCGAATGTAACAATGCAGCTATCGAGAATTTAACCTCAGCCACCTTTTTTAATGATGCACTCAAACTCTAATAATCTAATAGGTAACCCTCCTGGGTCTTCATACTTACTACACTGTTTTTAGTGCATAGATGATAGTGTAAATGAATTCTAAGTATTAGCATATTTTTTTTTGCCGTGCCTAATTAAATTAATCTTCGAGGAGGATAAACCAATTTATTTCAAGAGTCAGGTGATACCTTCATTTTACGGAGTCATTATTTCTTCATTGTTTATTAATATATGATTGTAATGTATGGTATCTTTCTATTCTATTAAGCAAAGAGGTTTTAATACGAATTATTTGTGAACCTATATAATATAATAACTAAAAATGGAAATCAAATTATCGTTAGTAATAATCTTCAAATCCAAACATCTAATTGGATTATCAATAATTTCTTTTCAGAAGAAGTTAATTATAAAATATTTCATATTCTACTAATATCCGATTTCAATTTATTTAAACAAGTATTATCGAGTAAATAGAGTGTTTGCAGTTTCATGTATTCAAGCCAGTTTCCATTTTCCTTTATTTAGCAAATATTCTCTCAAAATACACCTCCGATATACCCAGACCGAGCTGGCATATGTCTAATCCACCCAATTCCTCTTTCCTCTCCTTACCTTCTTTGTTACCGGTTATTATTTATTATTTTTGATTTTAACTCCGTATATCATAAAATCTTATCTCCTAAAGGAATATAATAGAAATGTACTGTAATGGTCTTTCTCCTGAACATAACAAACAATATAAATAATAATATCAGCCGTGCTATTATTTGTTTTCTGTAGTTGACTGCGTTGAAATAACGCCGCTTTAAATAACGTACGTTACATAGTTAGATGTTGCAGTAGTAAGGCCCTTCATTAAACTTTAGTGCTAATTTTTCCTTCGTACTGGTCTAGCTCAAATTGTCTCTGCGCTTTTTCACAGAGATCAAGGACCATGAAAGCTAATACCTGGAAAAAAAAATAAAAAGTTCGGAAGAACTTGAATATATAAAAAAAACTGAGCATAATGCACATGAAAGTGATTAACAAAAAGAATTGTCTGCATATAGATTTAAACGGAGAACAGATCACAAAGTCCATGCTTTTGTAAACACTTGTTTGTTTACAGTTCACTCTAGTGCTTTTTCCTGCGGTTGCTATACCATATTTCTCGGTTGCTAGAATACATACTTTTTGCTACATCTCTGTAAACTAGCATTTAGTTTATTTCCGTTTATTATACACGACTTGTTTATCCAGTTTGACAATTTTAACATTTCCACTGAAATTATCTGTCTACAAATAATAGCAGCCAGGGCAATATTTTTACACCTGGACATAATATAATTGTTGAATATTACTGATATATTATTAATAATTGGTATTACGGGATAGATATTATTAATATTATTATAAGAAAATTATAAAGAATAAACTACGAGCCATTGTCTCCAGGAATAAAGTTGAAAGGAATTGGTTCAAGATAAGAATACTATAACAAAAGAAAAAATATACTACAATCACAAAACCTTGCTGTTTCAATTGGTTCGAGAAAAATAAAATAAAGAAAAGAACCCAAACCAATTATCATTTCAGATTATTGTTTTCATTTTCATTACCTCCTTTTTTGTTATCCTTTATATTTTTAGGAACTTTATTAACACACCACATTATACTCGAAACCAGCAATCTAATTTCTCTCCCCTTGCTTATTATGAATCTCTAGATGTTATTCTTGAATGATTCCAAACACCATAATATCGCCAAATCTTGTGATATCTATGGTTGCACCGACCCAATTTGGCCTTTAAGTGATATCATTAATACTACATTATTTACAGAACTCAATAAAACTAATGAAAAATATGGTGAGATAGTATATTCATGCTTTGCGAATTTGCTTTCAGGTGGTATGATATCATACGTCGATAACTCAACATCAACTACGATAAGGAATGCAACAGTACGATCACCACTAGTGTATATTCAATGTCAAAACAATGATATTATGAATGATCCTTCCTTACAAGCGATGATAAATCAATTGGTACCCATTATTTCACAATCGATGCAAGCAAAGGATATAACCTCATCTTATCCTCTAGTTAGTGCTGATAAATTTGTATTGAGTATTATTATGATAGCTTTTGCACAGACCTGTATTTGCATCGCCTACTGGATGCTTTTTGCCGTTGTTATGCTGTTACCATCAGACAATCATAATAGACAGAATAAATTCGTTTTACTATATGTTGTTGTTAACGCAATATTTGAAGCTATCATATTAAGAAAATCTGTCTTTGAGGTTTTCAGACTTCAGTACTATGAAAATTATCAGAACTCTGACGAGTATGAGCATATTATTGTCAATGCTACAGGAACCATAGTGGTAGAACTAGTATGTAGTGTGCTAGCTCATTTAAACTGGTTGATTATAATTCTTTACATGTATCCCAACCCAAATTTTAGTTGGCTACAACGGAGCATAGTACCAAAAGTCTTACGGAAAGGTAGAACAATTGTAATGTCTTTTGGAATTTTATTAATAGTTATCGATGATACCATATTTGCAGCATTTTTAAGTCATAGGGATAAACCTTCATTAAGGTTAGCTTACAAAATACTGGAGATTGCTTTGTACACTATCTTTGCTATTCTTATAATCAATTTCATGTGTACGAACTTTGCATTTGCACTTTCAACTAAGGTCCAGGAGATTGGTCAAGCTAACAATAAATATGATGAAGTTGAAAATTATAGTAGAAGCGAAGACATTAACGATGATGATAATCCTCAATATTTTTCTTATGGCCGCCCTTACCACTATACTTTCTTCCGAAGGTTAACATCACTTAATTCTAGATTCTGGAGATTCATCACTAAAAATTCAATTAGAACGTACTACCAATTGAAGGTCTTATGGGCTGAATATCAAGATATTATACCACTTCTAGTTTACAATATTGTGCTGTTTTTTCTGTCATATTGGCTCACAATTTTTCTCAATACTGGTAAATATTATAGAAGACGATGGGCATATAATGTCGTTTATTTTTTACGTGCACTTATAACAGTGAATGTCTGGGCATTAATTGGTGTACTCGAAAAAAAAGAATTGATTGTCTCAAAGAAAACTGTTCTTGGCCGACAGATTAATAGCGTCTCTTTCACTGATAATGAAGATAGTGATTCTATTTTTGGTAGTATTAAGGAATTTAATAATAACCATTTCTCTAAAAATAATAATAACAGTGGTCATACACGCGAATTAACTAGGCCTGACGATGAAAGTATAGAAAACGATGAAACGCAATACATCAGTGATATGAATACTTTTCACTCAGTAATAGAAGAACCTACGGCCTCATCAAGGTCACCAATAAGGAGGCTAAGATACTTTAGAAGAAGAAAGAAATTATGAACATAACGGCAATTTTTTTTGTCTGTTATATTGGATGGCTAAGGTACTATACGTACTAGATAATTGGCCAGGCTGTGTTATCAGAAGCACAAATTTGTTAATTATCCTTCTAACACATTCAAAAAGCAAAGGAAAATATTTCACACCACTTTCCCTCTTTCGGTAACGCCTAGGGAAAAGGACTAGAGGTAATGCAAAAAAAGAAAAAAAATGGGTTCCTAGTGGCCTTATAATTTAAAGAACTACATTTGAGAAAAACAAACAAAAATAAACAGGAAAAACATTAAGAGATTATTATCTAAAAATATGTTCCATGCAGAACTGTTCTGTATTTATCAGTATACACACTTCTAATGTTAAACGAACTTTACAACTTTTCAAAAGTCATGTCACAACTTTCTTCCTCCAATTTTCCCTCATTTCTATATCTCATATTTCTTAACTACTTCGTTATCAAATTTTCTCATTTCATCTTCTTTCTTCTAAAGTAAAAATTACTTCTTTTTGGCAACTATATACATATTTTTTAAATCCAGTGTTTGAGTATGAAAAAAGGTTTTCAAATTTATATTTATAAAACATGTTATTAAACATACATTTGTAGGATAAGTTATCGACACAAGGAACGTTCTATGTTTAATCATTAATAACTACCAGAGTAATTATGAATATGCAACACAGTATTGAATTTCGGAAACTGTATTAGCAATACGAGAAAAAAAATGTTCTTAGGTTATGAGTTATAGAATTAAAGGTTAACTTTGTAAAGGTTACCATTATGAAGAAATAAAAAATATGCGTTGATGAATAATACAAGTTAATGAATAGGTTATCTAAGAGAGTTAATTTAATGATATCCTTACTGTTATAGATTACTATACTTGAAATAAAGAGCGCAGTTAATTAATAGTAATTATCTCACCTTCTACTGTTACCTCTATCAGAAGGTCTGGGATACATGTGAGCCATGGGAGCATTAACTGAATAGTTAATAATGTTTTGAAGCTGGGCATTTTGTATCTTTAATGCCGAATTTTCTTGCTCTAGGAAACGAATGTATTCAGTAGCCTTATGAAGTATTGTAGCTTTATTTAATTTTTTAGCTGGTTCCATACCATTTAATTGTCGATGATCGTCTTCAGTTAATGGTATATTGGATATACTTTTATAGGTAAATCTAATAGTAGGGACTGTTTGTTTAAGTTCTGTTAGTCGATCATTGATATTTGTTCTATATTTTTTCTCAACAATACTATGCAAGGCTCGTTTACTGCTTGGTGGGCCAGATTTTTTACCTTCAGGTTTACTGACATTTTTTTTCTTATTTGGGAGCTGAGCATCTTTTTTTATACTCAAATTTGTGTCTATGGGTTTCGATGTTGAATCAACAGGTAAAGAGTTAAGAGCGCCAGTTATTGTAGTTGGATAATTTGGAGAAAAGTCGAAGCCATGCTTTCCATTAACAGCTGAATGTATGCTATCATTATGAATATTCGACCTTTCCGACTCTAACCAGTTTAGGTATCCACTGCGTGGGAAGAACTGTCCTGATGCCGGATGTGGTGGTACCATAGAGAAGAATTCCTCTGGATTATCATGCTTGTGTTGACGTCGTAGTTGGCCAGTAGTTTGGTTTCCCATACTATTTTCAAAATAATTGGTTTCGCTTTGGTGTGTCGGGTAGTTAGTTTCGTCAGCTGTAGATGATGTTATCGAAGTATCTTCATCAGATTTGTAATCTTCCCAAACTTCCTTGACTTCCTCAGTTTGTGAGCCTCTATCATTTATATTCTTTTGATTAGAAGTTGAGCTCTGTGTCTCATTGTCTATATAGCTATGATGAGTAGAAAAACCTTGCGGGTTGAAGTCTTCAGTCCCAATATATATCATACCATCTGTATCTTGAGAATTTCCGGATTGTTGTTCAGTTGTATTCAGTCCATCCGGATTTGCAAATTCTGAAAACAGGTTTTTTTGAAATGCCATGTTGGTTATGCTTGTCATTTATTATAATAGCAAATATTAATACACGGAACCAAAAAAAAATAATAAAAAAAAAAATAATATGACCAGGTAATATGTCCAGGAAGTTTGAAAATAGTTTCGGGAATACAACAGATGTATTCTTCTTATGTTCTATAGGTGCAATATACCACTCTAACAAAAACCTTCTATTGAGGATATAATGAACAAAATATTCTTTCAGTAATTTGTCAAGGAGATGGTTTCAGAATATAGGATTATGAATGGAACTGAGAAAATTCCTTTCCTTTCCACACTATATTTGCCTGACTTATTGGCAGTTTTAGTTCTAACGCTTATCTAAACGTATTCCAATAGTAGAATTTATAACACTACTATTAAAGTAACCAATGTTTATTATGTTGTAATACTTGAATCAATTCTGAACCCTGACGTTTTTATATGTATACAGGATTAAAATTGAAGAAAGATAGTCCGATATTTTGCGAAATAGAAAATAAAAAATCCAATTTTGTAGTATCACTTAGTAGACAGCAATATTACTCAGTCAAATAAGCAATGGTATTGTAATTAAAATTAGATAGTAATTATACTAATTTTGCTTCTCTCAGATGATATGCAAACGCTGTGATGTACACTTTTTCGAAATAAATATAGAATTGGATACTGTTGGGAAGAAAATTAAAACGACGGAAAAAAAAGTAGGTGACGGAGAAGATTCTTCTTATAGATTCTTCTTATAGATTCTTCTTATAGATTCTTCTATTTATTTCGCTCTTTAAAAACAATTTTTAGAAAAAAGATTGACAATTTTGAATCTCAAACATGTGTAATCTATCACTCAAATGATACTCCTCACCTTTATCTCGTGTTGTGTTCAGTTAGAAAAAGAAATATTATGTTATCAAAAAGGGATAATAAGTAGATCTATTTTTAAGTAACTTCGAGTTATGAAGGTGAAAGCATTAAAAAAAGGAAAACGAAACTTGCATTTATTACTTATAGATGTTAACCCAAACAAAAAATAAAACAAAAAAAGTAAAGAACCACGAACAAAAGCAATTAAGCAGTACTGTCGATCCTATTAACTTAGTTACGAGTGCCCTAATCCTCCGTTATTTTAAAAAAGAACATCATTATTATAAAATACGTTGTATTCCTATTACTATTGTTGCTAATTTTTCCAAACTAGTAATTCTCTGCGGAGAAACATCTAAATTAGTTTGATTTAAATTGAACAGGAAAATCACGAAATTTATTACTAAGTTTACTTCCTTTCTAGTAAAATCTCACCCACCTCCTCCAGTTTGGGATATTAGGATTACAATTATCGGTGTACAACAATTATGTTATCCTTAGAAACGTATGACAAAAATAATTGGAAAATGAAAAATATTATTTTAGTTAAAAAAGCAACAAAAAGAAATAAAGAAAAAGCAACAATTCAGCAGGAGAAATAATGACAAAACTAGTTTAGTAGGTCCTGGAGTAGTTTCAAGATTATGTTAATACCAACCATCAAAGATTGGGATGATGGTTATAAAAAAGAAACCTAATAAATTGACAAAATACAAACAAATTTCGAATTGAAAATACCTGCATGTGTTCCTTTGTTTTTTATTTTTTTAATTTTTTTTTTTTTTTTAATACTATTATTTTGTATTCCCTAGATTAGGACGTAGAGCATATAGATGCTTCTCCTCACCTTCAATAAACGTCAAAAAAATACTTCCCACGGCCATATACTGTGTATCCTGTCCACTTTATTTTATTTGGAAAATCCCACTAGCCGAACTGGAAGAGCGTCCACTCTGACTATTCAGTAGAAAATAAAAAACTACTCAAAAGTAGCATACTCGAACTTTGTTATCCATCAGGTGCTACTAGTGAATATAGAGCATAGAGAAAACGAATGGGTGTTTTTCCTTTTTCATTTGAATTTTATTTTTCATTTCCATTTTATGAAAAGGAAAAGGTTAAACTACGTTCAAATTCCTACACTATTCTTCCCAACGCTCTACTCAAATTAAGAGGGAGGGCTGTTTTCTGACATTTTTTTAATCCTCCCTTTTTTCTCTACTTTTGCATAAGTTGTTGATGTTGGGTTTAGGATTAGTTGAACAGTGTTGTATTTTATTACCGGTACTAAAAATTCTGTTCAACTGAGGATGAAAATGCCCTACGCATAAGGGGTTCTGAAAAATAAATTTTGGACATCGTAGGAACACATCCAAAGGAAAACTTATAGACCTACTACTATTCAAGGCAAAGTAAAAAAAAAAAAGAAATCGAACCACGATCCCTTTCTCCTTCTTAGAGTTAACACCAAAAACTTCACCTTAACCTCTATCATTAACGCCATTTAATTTGTTTTCTACTGCTTATTTTTAATTTGCGTTACCACCGGGCCCCCCTTTCATTGTTTCACGTATTTTTGGATTATAGTTAATCAATGGCTAGCAAACAAAAAAAAACATTAACAAAATACTACCTCCAATAGTATTACCGTGGAACAAATGGAGACCTAAATGAGTAAGGAAGATTTTCCTTCAATTCTTTTTCGAGCTTTCTCCTATGTGGCGTCAAAAATTAACATCAAGTATTCAACAGTGAATAGATAATATAACATAATACCTGAAGAGGCAATACTGTGAAAAATGACCACTTTTTTGGTTTAAATAAGGAAATGCTGTAGACAACGAAAAGCTCTACCACTAATATACAGGGGCTTGATCCAACTGTTATCGAAGGGGGGGGGGGTCTATTAATACACGAGAGGTCCCTTTGGCAACGTAATTTTTTTGGTTAATAGTTCAGAGAAAAGAAACAAAAAAAAATTTTTTTTTTCGACTTTCAAGATATCTAGAGAATTACGCAAAAGCAAAAAGGTGCGATATTTCACGGTCTGGCTAGATTGTAAACCAATTTCTTTTTCTCTTAACATGGCTCTTCCCCGTAAATATTTTCGCAGCTGCGTACATGAAAGGCCTGGCTCTGTATTTACAGTATATCACACGTAGACTTGTTTAGTAATTCATTTTGTTGTCCTACGCCAGAGGTCATCCTAAAAGGGAGGGAAACAGTTTGAGCCTCATATCAAAATTCAACGGTATTTCGAGATGCTGCCGATGCTTCAGTGCTATTACGTGAATGAAAAATCGCTAAACGCAAAAAAAAGTAAAAAAAACAAAACAAACAGAGTAAACAATTTAGCTTTCTACTAGGTTTCTGTTAAAACGTGTTTACAACTAGTGGAACCACTTTTCAACTTTTTTAATGAAAAAAAAACAAAACAATAGCGACATTACTTTGAAGAAAAAACAAAAGAAAAAAAAAGAAGGCACAACAAATTTATCCTTTAATTCTATCAGTTTTTCTCTGTTATGGTTAACGCTGCATTCCAAAAATAAAACTCCTTTGATACTGTAATGCTATTGCTCTCTGATTTTATCCGCATTTTAGTGTGTAATTCCGAAATTCATAATGTTAATGAAAAAAAAAAGAAATCCCTAAATAAAGAATTGGACCTAAAAATATCAACATCCTTTTTAAATTTTATTTTTATTTTAATGGGATAAGCAAATGTTGTAGTGATTCGAGGTGGAAATTGTTACTTGTTTTTTCTTTTTTATTAAGATTATATTATAACAGTGAGGGGCAAAAAATCGAATCTGTATTTGTCTCAATAATAATTTGTCTCAATAATATCTTTTTTTTTGTGTAAATCGGCCTTTTTAATTGATAATAAAAATCGAATCAGAAAGCAGAAATTAATATTAATATATTACTAATCCTTTTAATCAACGTAGCTTATTTCCAATTTAGGAAAAACTACTTCATATTACAATTCTGTATGAAGAAAATCCAAACAAAACATGTAGAAGGACAAATAAAAAAATAACTTTACTAGAGTCTAAACCCTTGAGGATGAGGTAAACTTTAACACTCCAATTAGGAAATAAAATACTACACTACTTTTCTTCTTCTTCGTTTTAGTTTTATTATTCATTGAAGGCAATAAATCAAACTCAACTCTATCATATAACTTTTAGGACAACAGAAAACCCACAGCATTTCTAAACTCAACTATACTAATAAGTAATATAATTTCCGTTGCTAGCTAGATGGATTGGTAGGACATTCAAAATAAAGTAATTCGAATTGAAATTTGCGAGATTAAAAATAGAATTACTAATCAGCTGCGTAATCTGAAATTAACATGAAATGACTTAAAATAGAAAAAAAAAGGTGACTTTCCTTAGATAGCCTCCGTCAGTTATCTCATCATTTGTTTCTATCTTCTTCAATAACACCAAAAAGAAAAGTACCATTAGAATTTATAATTTGGAATTTTTAATAAAAAAAAGAAATAAAAAGTATTCTATTCTATGCAACATTCATTGAAGGTGACGTAAATTCTTCATCTGATATGAGTGGGTGAGCATATGCTGACGATTTCAAAATGCAAATCCTTTATATTAAGGGTTGCAGAAAAGAAAGCAATGTTGTGTACTTCAACTTCTGTTAAAATGTTTTTTTACCCCAATTGCCTTTTGGTAAAAACAAAAGGTAAATCCTCTGTTCCAAAAGAATCTGGAAGAAAAAGTAAGTTTAAAGCATGAAGGGCTTTTTTTTTTGTAAAATCCATAGAATATCCCTACCAGTCTTCGATGAGCAAATTTTCCATTAAGAAACAATTAGAAGTGAGCAAATATTTCATATAGACACCAGATTCATATAGAGACAATTCCTACACGTACTTCTGTGATGAAAATGTTGTAAGAAAATACCACGGTAATGCAATCATCTCTACGCATATTTCGCCTCTCTATGTTTTAAGATACGCGATCCCTCCTATTTCCTTACACAGAACTACGCGCAGAAACATGATTAGCGTGGAGTAGGACTCAAAACAGCGTACAAAACATCTCAAGTGGTGAATAGCTTATCAAATTTGCACATACTATAGGTACTGCAACCTCATTTCTTTTTTATTGTTGGTTTTTCTTTTTTTAGATAGTAGTTAACTTTCCTTCTCACTACTCTTTCTAATATTTTCCTCCTCTATTATTTTCCGAGCATTCCCTCATTTTTTTAATTAGTGGAGGTATTATCATTTTTGGAATCATACAGAAACTGGGAGAGACAACTCAAATTTTCGTTTCTAGTTCTATAATTGGAGATAGCACCGACAGGTTTTTCTACAGTTACTCTATGCGGTAAATTTTTTGATAAGGAATCCCGCAGTGACCTAGACAAAGTTTTGATATTCTTGCCTCTTAGAGTAGCCGTTACTTTCGAGATTTTTTTTGATAAATCTGATGATGTCCGTTTTTTATCCAGCATACTTGCAGGACCCTTATTTACACTAAAAGCCTTAAGAGGCTCTCGCTTTGATTCTGCGGTATATTTGAATGATTCCAGAAGACCATTCCCCGAAGGTAAATCCCTTTTCTCGAGTCTCGAACCTTCTTCATTAATGGAAATTCTTTTTCGTGTGTGGCACTCTAATAATTGCAAATCCTCTGTTTCAGATAACTGCTCAGTAATGTCTTCCAAACCTTCACTGTTATTTCCAATCTCTTCCCTTTGAGATTCAACTTCAAAAGATTCAAACACGTGTTTATCAGATAATTTTATTAGGTTCTCAGAAGAGTTATTATAGTCCTCTAGTATTTGTGTTGGTAATTCGGAATCAGGAAGCTCAGTATCACTACTATCCTGAGAAAGGTCAATTACATCAGGTGATTTATCTGGCAAAGTTTGAACCAATTGTGGAGTTTGAACTTGCTTGTTCTTCATTGGATCAGAAACTTGACTTGCAGTAAAAAATTTACTGGTAGTGCTTCCATTTGACTGAGTTTTAGTCAGCCTTCTCTTGTTCATCATAGCTTCAAATTTATTAGCAATAGGGTCTCTATAAACAACCTTTTTAGGCTCTGATAAAGTTGAAGCCGAAAAACTATTAACTTTAGATTGAGTAGAAAAGTAAGAATCAATCATAGAAGTTTTCTTGTTCAATTCATTATTATTAACAGAATTAGGAGTTTTATGAAATGTCATATCCGACTTTGAATGCAACTGTAATCTGTGTTCTCTATTCACAAGTCTTTTCTTATGGTCGTAAGGATTCAGATCACCACGAGCTAATTGAAAGTGTATGTGGTGGTCAATTTCATGATTTTTACAAAGTCTCTTCTCACCTTCTACTGTTGTAACAAGGTTGCCAATACAGCGGTAAAGTAAGTCATTTGAAATGAGATCCTCTGGTACTTCATTTAACGTCACAATCTTATTTGAAAGGGGGCAAAATACTCTTTGAAACTGAAAGGACAAATCAGCAAATTGGTATTCTTCATAGAAGTCCTCTGGGACAGTAACTTTCCCTTCATTTTGAAGTGATAAAAGAATTCTCTCCATGTTACGATGTACACAAACCAGTTTAATGGCTTTAATTAACCCAATTTTGGGAATTCCATTAGTATAATCACAACCTGATAAGCATACCATCATTCTAATTTCGCTCTCGTTTAGTTTTCCAATTGGAAATTTTGTTGGCAGTTTGGAAAAATCATCGCGGCATATTTCTATACACTCACCGTAATCGTTTAACTTTGTAATCAACCTCCTACAGCCGAAAACTAAGAGGTCAGAGTCCTCTGATATAATGCCTTGAATAACTCCAGATTTTTCAAGGTAAACCATCTGTGAGTCCGCTTCAAATGGGGCTACAATATATTTTATTCCGTTATTTTTACAATAGTCTATCACACATTTTGCCATCTCTGGGGTAACATCAACACATTTTTGGAAGTAATCCATAGCATTCCGTCTGTTTCCTGAATTCCACAACTTCATAGCAACTTCTTTATTGGCATGTCTTTTCTCCTTTCTTTTAGCCTCAGTTTCGCTCTTTACGTTAATCGAATCTCCATCAAACACCAAATATGGCTCAATTCCATAAGTTTTCAGCAAATTAAACCTTTTGATAAAGAATTTTAAATATTTTTCAGTAGGTAATCCCATTGCTAGCTCATAAGCACAAGAACACGAAGCTCTATGCAGCCATGCATATCCATCAACACCGAGAGTCGACCCTTCATACCTACGTAACGTGACAGGATTTTGAATGGGTTTCAATTGGGGAAGTAAGCCTGTTACACCCATTATTATTTCATATATTATTATTATCTTCGATTAGAATGAATTTATTAAAAAAAACTTCTTTAAAAAAAAATAAATAGAGAAAAAAAATAATTTTAATGAATAAATTAAATATTATTTTTTTTTTTTTTTCTTTCCTTCTTTCACTTAATAATTTTCCAAAGTTAGATATAATAACGTCTTTTATTTTATTTTTATTTTTTTTTGGATTCAATATATATATATAGTAAATTTTTAATTTTTGCTTCTGCTCTTTTTTTCTTTCTTCTTTGAGAGTTTAGTTCTACAGACACAGAGTATAGCTCAAATCCAATAGTTCCTTTTCTAATAAATTTCTATTTTCCATATATTGTCTCATTTCCCTTCCAAGTACTTAATCCTATAAAGAGCATCTCTTCATGTTAATAAGGTCGAGCCATGGCACAATTTCTTTTCTTGGTTCTTCTCTTGTGTCTTGCAACTTCTCTTGTCCTGTATTTTCTTCCAATACAATTTCAGTAAGAGAAATAGTAACTAACACGGACTATAGACCATCCCGCACCAACCGTTGAACAAACTAACGCGTCTCTCAAGCGCGTGACGAGTTTGTGCTTGGGTCTTGTGCTTGGGTCTTGTGCTTGGGTCTTGTGCTTAGGCTTGGGCTCTATAGGATTTTCACTGCCAAATCTGGTCCCCTCTAGTCTCTCACTGTGCCGTGGTAGTAGTTTTTCAACTCTTTTTTTCCGTTGCCCTCCACAAAACGGTTTAATAAATGAAATAAGCTAAGAGAAAAAGAAACGTTAAGTAAATCTCTAAAGAACATAACAAGTGAAAAGATAGGGATTGACCCTTGGGAATAAGTGAAAAAATGAAATATCAACGGAGAGTTTGGAGGGTACCAGTTAAGTTATATACTTTAAAACCAACCAAAGAAAAGTAGCAGCAACTGGTTTACTACTAAGAACACTATGAATAACCTGAATAGAATGGAGTAAAAATGAGTAATGCTTATTTGTCAATTCTATTTAGTTATAATACAATATAGATACAATATCAATAAACTGTAGAACAAATATATATAGAAAAAAAAGTAATAAACACAGAAATTGGAGGGTTGATATATTAAGATTAAGTTATTATTACGTTACAAAAAAAAAAAAAAAATTAAAAAAGAACAACAACCAAAAACTACTAAGGGAGCTGTGGGATTTAACTCATTAAGCTTAACATTGGTGGTATTGCTTCTTTATATTCTTCGTTTGTATCATCTCTTTTGAGACATTCTATTAGGGCTGTTTTCAGTAAATCGTTCTTATAGAGATTTTGTAGTTTCTGTTCTTGATTTTCCGGTTTCTCGGGGTTAATCTCAAAGAGACCATAGAAGAATATGACTAGTCGTTGTCTCAACTCCAAGTCATCCATCTGCTGGTAGAATACCGCAGTTGCCTTTTCAATAAGAGTTTTTTTGTCAAGTAGATCCTCGGCGATAAAGGGAATTGTGGTTACAATGTTTGCAAAGATAGCAGCGATTGCTCGTTGAGAAGCACTATCTTCTAATTCTATCAATTGTACCAATGTGTTGAAATTGTGAACGCTTTGTGGGTTTGCAAAGTTAAAGAAACGTGCTGCAATGGATAACGGGTGACTCATAAGATTACTGATTAGCTCCAGTGTAGACCGTTGGATCACAGGGTTCTCGTCTAGCATTAGGTTTTGGATGAGGTTCCAGTATTGTTCTTTGTTAGCTATTATTTTACATATTTCATCTCCATCTGAGTTACCTGCAGAGGCCAGATTCGTTAGCGCTAATAGCGCCTCGTATTGGTCAACAATATCAATTATTCCGTCTTCATCAAATAGTGGGTTGGAGCTTCCTGTCTTCTTTGAATCATCATTTCCAGCCGATATCTCTTCTTTGGCCACCAAATCGAACAAAAATGGCACAGCATTCAAAGGCGAGTATTTTTTGAAAACTAACTCTGGATTACTTGAGATCAGTATTCTTGTCAGAGTCCTGTATCCAAGCATTCTTAAAGGAGAACCTTGATCTTGTTTGCTGACTAAGTACTCCAAAACACAAGTAGTCACACCTTGTTGTACACATTTCGCAATGTTTTTCTTTTCTCTGGTTAAGTTATAAGCTATGCGTATTACCTGTTGTTTTGATCCAGCGCTCATCTCAGCAAATTTAGAACGCATATCAGAAAGGAGATCCTGGGATATTATATAGTCTTGTTGGAATTGTAAAGCCTCCTCAGAACTGTCTGCAACTTTATCACTGCTCTTATCTTCTGATACGTTCATACTAGCATACATACCAAGTTGTTCTATTGATTTAGACCTCCGGTCACCTCCAGCAGGATCCATTTTATCGTTTGGAATAGCTGAAAGATTGGCCAGTATGATTAAAGCACCGTATAATACGGTATTAGTACCGCTCTCTTTCTTCGTTATTTTAACTAATTCACGTGAAAATACTTCATGTATCCTCAATATTCTCTTAATTGAAACTTTAAGGGTTAAGTACGCAAGACCTTCTATGCAATAAGAGAGCTGGCTTTTAACCGTCACATCTGCTTCTTCCTCAACTTCTAGAGAAACATCATTTATAAAGTTTTCTACTAATATATTAGCCAGTTTATTCACATCCATGTGCTGCAGTTTCACGAACGACCAAGTCTTGATCAATACTAACGCAGCCATTACTTTATATTCAGGAAACCTCAATGATGTTTCGAGTATTTCAATATAATGCTCACTTATATGTACCCTAACGGCTTCATCTATACATGCAGTAGAAAGCAGAGTTAATAATTTCTGTCTAAATACACGATCATTATCCTCAGAGGTAGCTCGTAGTTTCATCAAATTGTCTGCACCTTTGCCAATAAATACAGCAGAGCACATAGCTGTTAAAGTTGGATATAACTCGGTGAGGATTTCAACTATGAGACACAATGGATCATTGCCAATATCTTCCTCAGCTTCCATAATTAAGGCATCCATGGTCTCCAAAAATTGAGCTCCAAAATCGTCAGGAAAGAGACGTTCAAGTTGTGTGAAAATTAGAAGCATCATTGGTGTGATTTCCTTCTCTCTAGCTCTTAAAGCCAAATCCCTAACTAGAAAGGATAAGTCTCGGAACTTATATTTAAATTTTGCTAGTAGTTGTAACATGATTGATAATAAATATCTGATATGTGGATCTTCGCCATAATGTAACCTAGATTTCAGTTCTTGAATTAGCAATAGAGTCTCTTCACGATTTTGGAAAACACCGACCAATACATGTATTGTAGAAAGCGATAATTCCTCGAATAAATCAAGTGAACCCACTATATTTTCTTTTATGACGTTTCCTAGCAACTGGCGACTCTCACTATGATCCTGATATGATCTAGTTATCACTTCTTCTACCCCAGGCAAATTGGCTTTGTCAACTTTCGTTTTATGGTTAACAATTTGTCTGACCTCCTCAATGGCGCCAATATACTCTGTATTATCAACTCTTATCTTGGCAGCATCCAATTTCTCACACAAGCATTGGATTGGGTCTGAAGCCTCGGACATTTTTGCAATTTCGTATTCTTATCCCCTTCTCTTACCAAGTTTATGATAATATCTATGTTATGTACCCTATGTTTCCATCCTATTACTTACAATTATTATTTAATTAATCAATTAAGTAAATTTCCTTATTTTTTTTCCTATCTACTAGCTTCATCTCCTTATATTGAAAAGAGCGAGTCTAATAAGTGGACAAACAGATAAGGAGGCAATGAGTTGTATAGATTTCTAAAGTAACCATCATCTATTAGTTGTAAATATAGTATTTATTAATAAACTGTATTCAGCTAGTTTGTGCTATAAAGTAACAGGGAGGAACGGTGTTGTTTTAGTGTTAAAATATGGATTATACAGATAGAGAGGAGGCTCCAGGGTTTACTGATTGTCCAGAGTTTGAACCTTTGAAGGATGAGATATCACAAGGATTATTTGAAGTTAATGGTCAAGTCTCTACGCTACGGCAGTTTTCAGAGACATTATCCAACTTTCTGGCGCGTGGAGAAGACATAGATGTAAATGCAAAAGTTGTGGAAAATATTAACCATAAGGCTATGGCAAATATTACAGAAGTGAATAAACTACTTAAAAATATCAATGAAAAGGTTAAAGAAATAGATGCCATAGAAGAATCCTCCCTGGATAGGCCGCAAGTTATAGCGAGGGAAAAACTATTGAGAGATGCAAATTTCTCTCTTCAGGAGTTCCAAAATGTGCAGAAAAGGTATACGGGAATTATCAAAACCATTAACGATGCAGCAAAGGGGAAACTTCGTGCAAATCAGAATCAAGCTGCATTAGTACAAGAGGAAGAAGAACAGCAGCAACAACAACAACTACTACATGGAGATAAGAACAATCAAACACGTTTTGTAATTGAACGGGAACCGATAAATAATGAGGAATTCGCTTATCAACAGAGGTTAATACAAGAAAGAGATGAGGAAATAACTAATATTGAAAGGAGTATTACTGAACTAAATGGTATTTTTAAAGATCTTGGTGCCGTCATTCAACAACAAGGTATTATGGTTGATAACATAGAGGCTAACATATACACTGCTGCAGATAATACTGTAATGGCATCTAATGAACTTGAAAGAGCCAGAAGATATCAAAAGAAAAGTAGCAAGTGGTGTCTGTATTTTTTAATTGTTCTTGTTGTTATGCTATTGTTTATGATATTGGTGACCTTCATATAACATCGAAAAGTAACATCCACGATAACTAGATTTAAATCTAGGTCGCCGATTTTTAGAGTATTTGGTCTTCTATAGCTACCTATGTCAGTCATATATACTATACTATAAATTCAATGAGAAATTATATATTCAATAGGACTCAGTAATGATGTTTCCCTACTTCATGAAATTCAACATGTTGACGCATGATTAAAAATCAATGATTATGAGAAAAAGAGAGAGTGATGAAGAACTTACGGACAATATAAATGGAGTGGCACCTTATCTATATCAATCGCTCAAATAACTAATATTGATATTGTAATGGTTTTCCGTCAAGTATTTAAGCCATATGTTTGTAAGCGGTTTATTTCGCAGCCATGTAAATCAGGAAGACCACTGCGACAGAATGTGTTACTGGGAACCCTAGTGACTGGTATAAGTGGCACTATTATTTGGAACTATCAGACCCAGATCAAAGAATTGTGGCAAGATTATATATCTGATACTAAGGAACTAAGTCCAGATGACTTTACCAAATACAGAATTACCAATAGAGTAGACATTGATAGTTGTCATTATTTCATGGAATTAACACCTATAAAAGAGCAAAAAGTCAATTTATGGGAATTGTTTGGAGGTGAGAAATTATGGTCTGTTGAGGTAAAGCAACCTGAGATTATGGTAGTACGGAACTATACTCCCCTACCTTTAAAATTTGATCCAGTTCACAAGCAACTGCAACAAATTGACGTCACATGTGGAAACAATAATGGGAAACTAGTCTTTTATATAAAAAGCTATGATAGAGGAGAAGTTGCAAGGTGGTTACATAGACTACCGATAGGAGAACTAGTAGAACTTCGAGGGCCAACGGTTGATTGTAATATTTCTATGGGACATGAAAAGATCTCACACTCAGAGCAAAAAAAACAGTCTGATATCGCAGCATTTACTGCCGGTACAGGGATTGTCGCCGCATTACAGTTAGGATTAAACCCCTATTCCAGATTCAAAGGGAAGATAGATCTATATCACTCATGTAATAGGAGCGACGAGCTGGGCCAGTTATTGAAGTTTCTGACTAGTTTAGAACAATCAGATAAGATGAGACTTCACTTATTCGAATTATCAAAAGGTGAGACCATTGGTAAAGCGAAGTCTGAAATCCCACAACCTTTCACTGATAAAAAATCATCTGATAAACTAGCATCGAATTGTAAATTAGCTTTAGTGTGTGGACCAGAAGGTTACATTACTGAAGTTGCAGGGATGAAATATGACTTGCAACAAGGACCTGTGGCAGGTTTGTTAAAGGAAAAAGGGTGGGGCAACCATAATGTTTGGAAGTTGAATTAAAGTATATACAAAAAAAATCCCATGAAAAAATTATTTCTTCTATATACAAATGCATCTATCTGTAAATAAAACTAGATTATATTTTTACTTCATTTTCCGCTTCAGTTATTGTGCTCTTGTCGAAAAAGATATTATTTGGTAATAATCCAAGTATTTCAGCGTAGCTGTTCGTTATCCTTTGGATATTTCTGATTTTTGCACAGGCGGTAATCAGGTGTTTAAGTAAATCTGTACGAGATATGCTTTTTATTAATTTTTGATCCAAATCGCCGTTGTTGTATAGCCAAGCGAATAAGTCTTCTAATCTGTCAATGTAACCAAGTTCTCCAAGTTTTACAGCATAGAGTGTAATAAATTTTTTGAATTCCAGATCTTCATGTAAACGTAAAGTTACTAGTAGTCGGTTTTCTAGATGAGATAATGTTACAACTTCTTCAATATTTTCGAAACCCTCTTTCATTAAAATTGTCCTAGCAAATCTTCGTAGGTTCTTAATACGTCCCTTCCTTGTTAACTCGTTATTTGTTTTCTTCTCCATGAATGAAACAATGCTGCCTTGACTTTGCAGAAAGTTAGGTTGTTCGGTTGTAGTGGAGTTTATGTTTTTAGGTTGCTGGTCTGGAATGAATGTCGAGGAGTTTGTGGAGTCCCAGTATTGCGAACCGTAAGCCCACCAACCATCACTGATGAGCAACCAGCATTGCATATTTCTATCAAACATATAACCATCGCCATTACTTAGGGTTGCTAATGGGAATCCATCATTTGTAACAGAACACATTGTAATGTTTTCTGCTCTGGTTAGCACATCATCTGCATATCTCAAGGAAGGGTTTAGAAGAGGGAAGACACTATTGGAGGGAAAAGCTAGTTCTCCTTTTTTGATGTCCCAGCAATATAACTCACCAATACTAGATACACATAATAAATATGAGCCACAAGCTTCTAAGAAACTAATTGGTACTCCAATTGTCAACGAGGGAATAATTTTCCTACCAGAATCGTTATAAATATAGAGTGTTCCATCGTCACTTGAGCAAGCCCAAAAAGAATCACCCGATGCTACCAAAGTAATATATTTTGGAATAAAGTCTTGAAATAGTGACTGTTCCGAACCTAGACTTTTGTCACTTAATTTTATTATCGTAGGTTTCTGTTCATTACCACTCCCATTTCTAACATTTATGACTAGCTTTTCATCTGTAGGTGGCGAGTAGTTGAAATTCATTCTTATTAGAGGAGTAGCCAACCTTATTCTTGAGAATGCGACATTTGGTAAAATGAGGTTAGTGTCAAGAAAGTCAAGAGGCTCTAATTCTTTCTTTTGTTTTTTAGCTGATCCGTTACCAACTGAATCCTCCCTTGGTTTACGCTTCAAATCCTTGGGAACAGCATAAGAGGGGTTCTTAAAGTCTTGCGAGACTTGTGTTCCACTTTTTTCTGGCTGTTGTTTGGAATCAACTTCGATTTTTACTGTAGTAGTGGGATAATTTTTGTCAGTGTTCTGTGCTGCAGATTTTTGGCCAGTTGAATCGATTTTATAATCCGAATTACTATCCACTATTTTAGTCTTAGAGTTCTCATTAACCACACCTTCGGTAGTCTTGACTTTGCCATCTTTTGCGGAGTTATTCCCATTTTGGCCGTTTTTAGCAGCATCAGTATTTTTATTGGAAGAATTATTACTAGGTTTTTTTTTACTATTATTTTTGTTATCGTCTGCTATGGAGTCACTAGTTTTGGTTTCAGATTTTGTCGTATTTTCATGATCTTGATCAGTCACAGTAGTACTTTCTGCAGTTTCAGGAGTTTTTTGTTTATTTTCAGAGACTGGATTGGATGTAGATACAATATTAGCTTCTGATTTTGGTTGTGATGGTTCTTGCGATACAGGCTTCTTTTGTGACTGTGAACTTTTTGTTACCTTTAGAACATTTGTTATTTTATTTGATTTCCAAGCCTCTTCAATTTCCTGGTCCGGTAATATATTACCCAAATCTGATTCTAAAAATGCGAAAGTATAGAGAACATTGTCATTTGAAATACCGAATAACGTCAGACCGTTTGAGGACCAAGTCATATCGGTGATCGGAGAGTCAGAAATGTGTATGCCATTAAAAAGTGGTTTTTGTCTTCTTGAGTTCCAAACAAGAACTGTGCCATCGACGTTGGTAGACGTAGCTAGGAGATTATAGCGTGTTCTAGTACCTTTTTTTGTATTAACCTTTTCATATATTTTAGGAGAATGGACTAAAACTTTGGTATTAGTAGATGCAGGTTCAATTACTGTGGCCATCACCTTATATTTTAGATTTCTATTAAATAAGGCAGTAACAGTTGATCCGGCAGTACCAGTACTTCCTTTCAGACTATTAATTACTGGTAAATAATCAGCTTGTGGAGGCATTGTAATTCTATAATTTAATGGATATACTAAAACATGATGGAGAAGTTTCTCAACAGTCTTATATTTCCCTTCTTTATTCAAGTGATACACGATAATACTCTTATCAGATGTTAGTACAGTGAAAGTACCGGCACCAGATGGATCAACGATACCGGTCAGAGGCTTAATATTCTTCTCTAACCTTATATCACAAAGCTTCTTTTTATCAGGAGACTCTAGATTGAACACATATACCCTACAAGGTTGGTCAGCTAAAACAAATAGCAATTTCAGCTTTGCGTCCCATTTGACATCAGTTATTATTGATCCTTTTTGACACTGGAATATCCTCTGTCTTTTCAACTCTGTTGCCCCGCCTTTCAATGATTTGAGCCAGTTCTCGTAGCAGTACACTCTCTGTTCAGTGGCCAAGTATAAGCATTGTTCGTCTCCCATCCCAAACACAAGTTCTTCCTCGGGATTCTCGAATTCAAAGTTAAAAACATACTTGGTCTTTAAAGTGTCTAAAGCACACTTATCAAAAGCTGTGTCTAACAGTAATTTCTGCTCCCATACTTTTACGGACCCCTTCCGCCCACATAAAACCAATAGCTCATCACCAATTGAGATTATAGAACTTGCATTTCCTTCATACCCTTCAAGAGGATATTTCAAAAGTCTCATTCGATTTTATTTATTTATTGATGGCCTGCGTTTGGTTTCTACTTGTGTTATTGATTGTGAGTTGTAATCTATGCCAGCACAAGATAAATGTCAACCAAGATCTAGCTTGCGGATTACCATTGAATGAATATCTAAATTGAGATTTTGGTGTTTACTCATTTGATATTTCACGTGTGTAATACATCATCCACGAAGAAAAAGGGTTTTTCGAGAGAGGGTGAAGCCAAGGCAATGAAAATTGAAGACAAAAAAAAAATTGCTGAGCAACAATGTATTTAGTAATTCAATGGGAACTTGGATATTATACGAACAACAGTTGCAATAGCATAAACAGGTGGGGGTACTTCATATATCTGATAAGGAAATAATTAAAGGAAGGTGTGCATAACAGTGTGAGGATAAATTAGAGGGGACAGGAAAAAAAATCACAAGAAAACGAGAATAGACGAATAGCAACAAATGGGAGACAGGGATATTCTAATGGCGGATCGAATGAGCAATACTAGTAAAGCTGATTTGGAAGATGAAGTAATGGATGATGCCACAGATTCATCGGAGTATGCGCAGATGTGGATTGATTTGTTTCTTGGGAGGAAAGGGCATGAATATTTCTGTGATGTAGACCCAGAGTATATAACAGATAGGTTTAACCTTATTAACCTACAGAAAACTGTTTCGAAGTTCAGTCAAGTTGTCCAGTACATTGTTGATGAGTTAGATGATGGGATTGTTGAGAATATGTCTAAGGCTCGATTGGAGCAGCTGGAGAACGATGCCAGGAAATTCTATGGTTTAATTCACGCTAGATACATTATTACTGTTAAGGGTCTCCAGAAGATGTTAAGTAAATACAAAGATGCCGATTTTGGAAGGTGTTCACGGGTGTACTGTAATTTTCAACCGCTCCTTCCGGTAGGTCTGCATGACGTTCCTGGAATTGACAGCGTAAAACTGTACTGTCCTTCCTGTGAAGATCTATATAACCCAAAATCATCCAGGCATAGTTCAATTGATGGGGCATATTTTGGTACTAGTTTCCCTGGTATGTTTTTACAAGCATTCCCTGATATGGTTCCAAGACATCCAAACAAAAGGTACGTTCCTAAGATCTTCGGATTTGAATTACACAAACAAGCCCAACTAACTCGTTGGCAGGAATTTCAAAGATTGAAATTGATCAAGAAATTGAACGAGAAAAATGTCGACATATCTAAGAATGGTGGTTATAGGGATTGAGCCGAACAATAGTATAATGAATTGCAATTTTAACCAAGGCCTATTGTTAAAAGTACATAATAAATAATACTGAAAATGAAACATAGGAGAGGACTTTTTGATAAATCATCAGTGGGAGATATAGAATTAATGCACGGTTACGCGCAAATAAAATAAAATCAGCACAAGATAAACTCGAAATTTATTTATTTCAAGTTATAATAATTGTTGCTATTGTTTTTTTGGCTTTTGTACTTTTTGCAGCTACGAGAACGAGTCCTCTAAGTTAATTTCAGGGACAAGTCCATTACCCCAAAGTGTCGAATTGATTGTTTTCACTTTCTCCTTTTGTTTTATTTCTTTACTGTTCTATTCACTTTAATTGCATAATTTTTTTTTTTCTTAATACATAGTACCTTATTTTGCGAAATTATAATCAATTCACATTACCATAGTAATATCATCGCTAAAAGAACAAGAAGAAACTAATTACAATGACTTTCATATAAAATCCAGTTTTTTTGTGTGATTCTGAAAGAATAATAGTTCACAGAATTATCAATGCGGTTGATCTCTCACTTGAATAAGATTTTACTTTAAAATAATTTTCTTGCAAAATAACAATATCTTAATTCTCAGTTTGTTGAGCAATTGCCTCCTTAAATCAAGTCAACAACTATATATTCATACATACATTATGCTTTCATACTTATCTTAACCTCTTATTCAAGGTCAAGGTCTACACTAGTAACCCGCATCGATTTTATAAGAGGGGGGCAGAATGGAAAAGGAAAGATACCCTCAATAGGGTAAAACTCCGTTTTTGTTAATGTAGCACAAAGCTAGGGTTGTCATGAGATGCCAAGTTTAGGGGATTATATATAAATTCAGTATTCAGATCAATATTTTATTTCTATTCCAACTGCCAAGTTTTATCTATTTTTACTTAAAAAGTGTTTTTAAGAATTTGCATGTTTAAACGTTCAATTGTCAAGTACATTAAGAGAAGTATGCATGTTAAGCCAATAAAGATGAGATGGGAGACCGGTGGGGTCAACTACAGTTACTTAGTCAGCACACAAGATAAGAAACAGTCGTGGTTGATCGATCCAGCTGAACCAGAAGAAGTGTGGCCTGCTCTGGGAGAAGAGGAAAAGTCTAGTATTTTGGCTATTGTCAATACACACCACCATTACGACCATGCTGGTGGTAACACGCAGCTTCTTATGAACTTGAGAGAGAAGGTTCCCAACGATAAGTTGGCTATCATTGGCGGCTCTGAGGAGTGTCCCCATGTTAGTGAGATTCCAGACCATATGCAGAAATATAAGTTAGAGTCATTGCAAGTTACTTGTATCCGTACACCATGTCACACTCAGGACTCTGTGTGTTATTACATCAGGGACCCTGAAACGAATGAGCAGGCTATTTTCACTGGTGACACACTATTCACTGCTGGATGTGGTAGATTCTTTGAAGGAACAGGTGAAGAGATGGATAAAGCATTGAATAAGTACATACTACAAGGTGTTGGTGAGGCCAATTGGGCCACCACTAAGGTATATCCTGGTCACGAGTACACGTTGAGTAATGTTAAATTTGTACGTAGTAAAATATTCAAGGAAGTTGGTCAGTGTCCAAGGTTTGATGAGCTTGAAAAGTACAGCCAACACCACGAAGTCACCACTGGACAATTCACCATCGCTGATGATTTGCAGTTCAACCCATTTATGATGATTGATAACCCAATAGTCAGAAAGGCTGTAGGCGATCCAGAAGGTAAGATGCACCGTGCTGTTGTCATGGACAAGTTAAGAAAGATGAAGAATGCTATGTAGATAGAGTTTTTTGTTGTTTTTTTTACCTTTTTATTTATTTATTTTATCTTTTTTTTTTTAAAAAAAAGATTCACAAGATATTCTAATTTGTATGAGAGAAACTCAGTATAAAATAACGACACGCTATTCAAGAGAAAGAAATCAGCATGTCTTTTTTTGTAAAGTCCCGGTCTCAAGCTTCTCATTTATAATGAGAAACAGTACATTTATTCTATCTCCGCTGTCCACACCTCCAGAGCAATTGAATGCCTAGGAAGTTCCTTTTCTAAAGGTCGGAGAATAAATTTTATAGATTCCGGGGATCTTAAAAGAGAACAAAAAAGAAAATAATTTTAATGATAAGAGAAATAATGAAATAATAAAAGATGGATGTTTAGAAAATATAGTGCTCTATTTATACGCAAGTAAAAAAAATACAAGAAGAGAATTTTTTTTCTTTTTACTCTTAAGAGCAGGAAACCCTAAAATCAGTTAATACGAATCGTGTGATTTATCAGCTGTAACGAAATACAAAACATCTACTTACACGAATATGTAATGTGAAGGTTACGTGTAAAAGTATGTAGATCTCTTCCGATTTTTTTTAAGTTGGAAGAAAGTAAAAACAGAAAGAGAAAAAAAAACAGAACTGCGATGCATAATCGTATTTATTTTTTTTACCCCTCTTAGAAAGTAGTTTTTAAGATACCCTTTTTTTTGTGTTGTGGGAGATTAGTAAAAAGGTAAAAATATCTTAATTTTTTCTGTGATTGCCGAAAGAAATCAATTAGCTCAAGTCGTACGTAATCTATATTTATTTTTTTTTTTTTCACTCTTTCAATTATGGAGTGAACTTATAGATGATAATATGTTGAGCGTTGGGAAGTGCTTAGAATGACGTGTAGACACGGGTGTTAAAATATATAGAAGTGGGGAGTTTAGGTTAGTAAAAATATAATATAATAGAGATAAGAAGAGGCTTAGGTACGTCATTTTTTTTATTTGCTTTTCACTATGCTATTACAAATGAATGTCTCTTTCAAGTTGTTTTTTTTTCCTAACAGCATACGCATAACGTTTCATTGGATAATTTTTTATGCCACCCACCCCCTCCACACGTTAGAAAAATAAAATAAAAATATGGATGACAGCAGTTGTTGTCTTATTTTTTTGAGGTCTGTAAGATTAGTTTCATCTTTGGTATTTACCAATATTCCGGGGTTTGTTCATTAATAAATATGTATATATATAGCCACCTTGGTCATGAGTATAGAGAATGATATTCAAAGACATGGAAATAAGAGCTAGAAAAAGGAATCTTCGTTTATTAATCTCTAAACTCCTTAAAATAACCACACCAGGGGGGCAATCCTGAATCTTCAGAAGCAAGTTTTTTTTTTTTTTTTTATTTTTCCTCTGTTAATGTCCTTGGACAATGTCTAGGTTTTTTTACTATATTCTATATATTAATTATTAACGTTGGGTGTGTATCTCAACAATGGGGAGGAAATAAAACTAATAACGTATTCGAGAAAAAATCATGTACAGTGTCTTTTAAAGAATACAAATATGTGGTTTGTCATGTTCAAAAGCATTCTTTTTTTTTTTTCTTTTTAATTGGAGAGAAACAAAATTACAATTATTAATAATATATGACGTAAAAATAATACTTTCTTCTCTGATTACATTGAACTCTCCTCTTTATCCATTATAACTTTTGATATCTTGATCTTTTATTATTATATTTTTTTTTCTTTTTCTTTTTTTATATAATTCTATAATAGTTTATATGACATCTCCAATTGAACTTCCATTAGTCCCTGTTCCGAATGGGAGTTAAAAAAAATGTGTGATTTGCACCCTCCTCGTATCAAAAAAATAATAATAATAGTAACATCTCTATCTAATAACACAATTCCTGAAATTCCCGTGCTCAGTTTTGTTTTGTTTGTTGTGTTCTTTTTTTTTACTTCTCTAAGGTATTATTTTTTGGCTCGGAACGGGATTTACCCAAGACTTTCTCAAAGAAAAAGAAGTGAATTTCTTTAAACGGGATCTCGCTCTTTGCACTGTATATCCCCCTCTTATCCCGAGTCGTGACTAAAAAAAATACTTACAAACAAAACACACACAATGCCCTTTTTTTTTTTATTACAAGATACGTAAGTTGTAGAGTTGTTTTTTTTTTCAATGTGTCATTTCCTATAATGATATATATTTTTTTTTCTGAAGAAACAGCTGTACGGAGATTTTTGATAACGTACCCGATATCAAAAAATATCATTTATAACTATATTCTTTTCTTTATTGGTCGGGAACTAGAGTTCCCGAAAATATTAAATTGGGAAAAGAACATTCCCTTTCTTCTACGTCATATCCTCTACTATCGTAATTTAATATACCCGTGTCTTTCCGACATTTAAACAAAAAAAAGAAATTTTTTGATTTTTTTTATTATTTGGTGTGAGGCTATGACAATCCGTAGGATAAGAGTGAGGTCTTTTATTTAATAAATAGTTTTCACTTTAAGGGAGATAAATGACAACACAACTGTAAGATCCTGCCACCACAGATACAAATTCTAGATAGAACTAGAGAAAGTCAAGTACATGTAATGAGGGGTGAATAATCTGGTTTTAAATTTTATGAAAAAAAAAAGGAATACCTTTCAAGGTACCGTCATCACTTAGATAATTACGTACAATTACAAAAAAAAAGCGGGAAGATTTTTTATACCGTCGTTATCATTTCCCATTTTTTTGGAAAAAAAAAAAATAAAGGGAGATTAAAGTTGCAGGGTGTTTCTTACGGAGAAAAATAGGTAATAATTTTATTGAGGGGAAGGGGGAATCACTGCAAAACTCAAGGGAGGGGGAGGTAGAAATGAGAGAAAGAGATGTAGGAAGGAAGAAAAAAAACCAAGGTCTATTTAATTTTCTTACAGATCCCGAAATACCAATAATATAAGATAAAAAAAAAAGACGTCACTGGAGATCTAGAGAATAATCCTTGTCAGCTGTACTGTGTTTTCTGAGACACCCGCGGCAAGAAAGGAAGGAAAGAAAAGAAGTAAAAAAGGAATTGGTATAATGACAAAAAGGTAGCGCACACACCTTTCAAGACACATCAAAAAAACTACACACTGAGACGAGACACAATATCTACTCCGTCAATTTCTCTCAAAAGAAACGCTTTTTAAAGGGTGGGCTATAACAAAAAAAAAGTCAGCAGTAATCATTTTGATGTGTTTATAATGGTTTTTTTGTTTTTACAAAGGGCGTGTCACTCAATGAGTTTTTGAAAAAACAAAAAAGAAAAGAATGGATGTACCAATGTAATTGCGATAGAAAGAAAGAAAATAAGAAAGCTAATTTCTCTTTCTACTCCTAAAATTCAGGTTCTTCAGCTAGCCCTCCACATCTCTCTAAGGAAATAAAAAAAAAAAAGGGAACAGAAACGGTGAGAAGTTCCCATCTCTCGCAAATAAAATAGTTACCTCCATCTCGGGTTCAACCACTTTCCGTGAGAAAATAAGCGTGGGGAAATTTCTTTTTTTTTGTCTTTCGTTCTGATGTTCTTATATACTATAAGAGAAGCAATCTCTATCTATCAATCTTCCCACTATCTTTACACACATAAACACCTAAAAAAATATTAACTTTTGTACTTCCCTTTAGAAACGGGCACTATTCTTCCTTAAGTAGATATCTGGATAAGGAAAAAACAAATAAAAAAAAAAAAACTATAGCAAGGCCCATACAAAGTAGTGTAGTCTTCCAAGGTATTTAAATGATTTTAGAGAACTGGAAGAACCTAAGAGAGTTAGAGAAGCAAGAGAGCAGAAAGTAAATTGAAAAGTATATAATATAAAGAAGAAAAAGAAAAAATAGAGAACTGGAAAGAAAGAAAGAAAGGAAAAAGGAAAAAGGAAGACTAAATAAAGACAAAGACAAAGACAAAGACAAAAAAAACCTAGTAAATACAGAAATATAAAAATAAATTAAAATATAGGAAAACTTCCACGAAATATATATATATACTAGGAAACATTTAAAGGTAATAATAACAACAACAAAAAATTAAAGAAGAAAAAAAAAAAAATAAGTCCTACGTAATATTTTGAAAAGAATAAAAATAGGTGATTAAAAAAAAAAAAAACATATACAGAAGTAAAGAAATAAAAATAATAAAGAAATTGATACAAAGATTACTGGTTTTTGAAGGACAAAAAAATATTAAAAACTAATAAATTTAAATGATATCGTATCTGCCAATGAATAATAATAATACGACGGTACAGAGAGATATTCCCCCGCTTTGGTCGGTACTTAGGGAAAGAGAGCAAGTGCCTCGATACTCATCTATTGATGCTTCACCCAGAAGTGTAGAGTATTCACAGACTGTTTCTGAAGGTGTGTTCCTGGAGAGGCACAGGGATAACTTGAATAGACTAGTGCAAGAGAAAGAGGAGCTGTTGAAACAGATGCGCGAGACGGATGACTCGCTTCTACGGGATTTTAACGAGAGGCTAGCGGTCGTACAAGCGAACATAAATGAGGTTGAAAGACTGAAGCAAGAGTATGAGAATGGGACAAGTGAGGAGAAAAGACAGATACTGGCCAGCCAGTACCCTTCGACGTACCACTTGCCATTGCCAAATCACCAAGAGCCTCATAGGGGGTTTTTGCCGCCATTCAAGAGTTTGGCTGGTACGCCCACACCCTCGTCTTCTTCCTCCTCCACTTTCCAAAGATTACCACATCTAGTGCCAGGGCTTTCTTCTTTCTCTAGTAATCCTGTATCTAGCCCACAGGTTAACAATAGCAGCCCGGGTTTGGACAGAGAGAACATCAAGAGCAGCAATAACAACTCAAATGATAATAATAATAATAATAGTAATAATAATAATAATAACAATAATAATAATGGCAATAATCAAAATATTAATGATACTAATAACGGTAATGATAATATTAATAACACGGATAGTACGGCCGCGGGTGGACTGAGCAGAACACTACAACTGACCTCTCCAAACCAATCAAAAGCTCTTGGCCCAATTGATCTCGTGAACCCTGCATTGTCGTCTGCTAGTCCAGTAAACAGTAATACTAAGAATAACTACAGTGTCATGTCTCCAACATTATCAAACTACCAGTCACAGTTCGTAAATGCGTATCAGGGGTCTAGGGGGACTTCTGAGAAGTTCTCATACCAGGGACCCTTGGAACAAAGAAGTAATTCTTTGAATGTGGCCAGCATATTGTCTGATAACCGTCGGGAGAGTGTTTCTCTACCATCTTTTGGTACAGCCACAGCTAATATTATGAATAACAATCAACTGAATAAAACAGATGCAGCTGGATCTGCAATTTTGCCATTACAAGCTGGCTATGGGAACGTTTTAGCCTCTCCTAGGTACGGAAGCTATGACTCAAATATATATGAAAGACCCTCGGTGCTCTATACTGGCGCAATGGAGACTTACTCTAACACACGTAAAGCTCCAAAAAAGAGAGGTAGAAAGAAAAGGAATAAAGAAGACCCACAATCACCATTTGGTGGTGTTTTACCTCCTCCTCATCAACTTGTTCTTAATGAGCCTCCAATCATGAAGAAAACATCTTCATCTCATAGTCATAGGACTAGTGGGACCGGCGAGGGCTCCAATTCGGTAACATCATGTCTACATTGCGGTGAAAATCATACTCCAGAGTGGCGTAGAGGACCTTACGGAAATAGAACACTTTGCAACGCTTGTGGTCTTTTTTACCGAAAGGCAATCTCGAAATTTGGTGTCAAAAATGCAAATTTACTTTTGAGATATCGCAAAAGGATCAACAATACGGCAAATAGACGTGTACCGAAAATGTTAAAGATTCCAATTGGAATAATCGAAGAGTTCGACGCTGATGCAAGCCTAGATGGTAACTATAATACGATTAGAAAAGAAGAATGAACAAAACCCAACCTAAAATATTTTTTGATTATTGCTATTTCTTTTTTTGCTTCTATACTTTACTAGGCTTTCGTCAGTTAGGTACGGACATTTATTAACTATTCTTGATCGCTTAACCCACAATTGCTGGGGACATTAATTCATTTCTTTTTAAAAATGTATTTTTATTTATTTATTGTTATTTTCTTTTCAGATTTCTGATCTTTAATTTGTGGTGACCGATACCGTTGGTTAAAGTTCTATTGCTTTTATTCTACTTTTAACTTCTAGACTATATTCAGGAAAAAAACCTAAAATTAAACAAAAAAATTAATTGCCTAAAAATGAAGGATAATGGTAAGAAATCATTCTTTTTATTGGGCTGAATAAAATGTGATCTACTAAGGTATCCACAATAGTGAAAATAACTCTTGAGTTTTTTCCTATAGATGTTTCACAAAAGATTTTAGCTCACTCATAAAAGGCAAATTGCGAATATTACATCGATATATCACCTTATTCGTTTCTTGCTTTCATTTGTCTCAATAAAACGATGGTTCATTAAGTCCTTTTTTTATTTGGTTTTGAATACCCCAACTAGTAAGATTACTAGCTATACAAATTATCTAAGATTCATTGTTGGAATCAACGATTCTTTGTTCATATTTATTTTTTCTTTATGTCTCAGTTTCTGTATAAAATCAGGTAGCAATTATATATGAAATTAACTCTTACTCTTGAGTATGTAACATTATCAAATTTATATTCATTCATATGCTAATATGAAATAATTATTCATCATATATCAAAAGAATGTCATAATTTCTAAGAAAATATAAAAAGAATATAAGAAAATCGAATTAATAATTAGCTATTCTAGTAAAGTGTCTTTATTTTCTAAAATATATTTAAATGTTTTAAACCATTCACTCGTCTCAGCACTATTTACACCATTATCAACATTGACTGTAGATATTAATGAGTGCCACGGTATATTTACGCAGAATTTGAGAAGCTCAATAAAACTACTATGTTCTGAGTATGGAACTTTGAACACTTGATATTTATTCCTAGGTTTATATTGAGTTTTCAACCACTCTAAATTATTGTTATATTTTCCCATACAATTCTCATTAAGTAGATTAACACAGAAATTTATACGATTTTTGTGATTTTCCTCGTAAGATAAATTACTATCGTATTGGAAAGCTTTTTGATATCTATTACCAAAGGTCCAGCCGGTTGGTATAAATCCAAAGATTTCTTTATAGGTAATCGTGGGGTGTTTTTCCTTTAAGTTTTTCATATATCTATCTATTGAAGTAGCATCGCTTAGGACTTTTAGTGAGACAAGGTGTACTCGAGATTGGCTAGGGTCATTTGTTAATATGTCGTTATCAAAGGTTAATGGCCAATACAATTCTACCATCTTTTTTTTTATAGAATCAGATTGCACGTATATTTTTGTTTTCAATGCTTCTGCAACTTTAATAGCTAACTTCTCCTTTCCAATGGAATATGTTCCAACCAAGTAAAGGATAGGAATTTCAGATCTGGCATCTTTGGATTTCATATCATTCATAAAGGGCAAAATAGATTTTTGCTTATCTGCAAAAAAAGAATGACGAAAATTAGGGATATTTATCTGTTTCACAAAATCAGCAATCATTTCTAACAGAATATTTTGATCTGGGAAAGTGAAAGTAGATAAAAGATAAGTGGTGTCAAGATAGATTTCGTCTATAGGTCTGCCATTAATCAATTTATTTATGCTAGCAATCACAGCTGAATCGCTGCGGAAATCTCCTGTGTGAAGTATTGTTTTAATTATGTCAGTTCTATCGGAGTTCCATTCTTCAAATAGAAATAGTGAGGCACCAGGACAATGGTTTGCCTCCAAAGTCGTTACACATATCGATTCATTAAGCCAATGTTGTTCATGATTCTGCAATTCTTTGATACAGTTTGTAATATCATCCTCTTCATTTTGGCTCTTCCTTTTTGGAGTATATCTAAATTTTAACAGGTTGCTAGTAATTACCGAGGAATATAGAGTTCCCAAATTCCACGATTTCTTTAGACCGATGTAATGGTCAGCATGGAAATGCGATAAGAAAAAATCCTTTATATTTGAATCCGGTCCTAATTTATATGTAAAACCATCCACTATGAGTTTGAAACCGGACTTGAATGTTAATATCTTGAAGCTTTGTGGTATATATTCTCTTTTTTTCTTTCTCAAAGGCTTTGTTGGTGCAAGAGAGGTGGCTATTACTGTATTTTCTATGGAGTTTGTAAATTGGCTCTGAATTTTTGGCTTAGAATTAGCTAGTGATTGTTTTCTATTGTTCTTGTCCATAGTCTTCTTACTCGAAGCCATAATCTTTTGCTTTATTTCTATTTCATTTTCATTTTGATTTTCATTTTCAATGCATTTATCACAATGTGTTTCTCTATCGAATAGAGGCATATCTTTCAAGTTCATACTACACATAGGACAAATAAGATGGCCTGTATCATCATTCTTTGGTGATTTCTTACCGAACCGTTGGACAAGAGCAGATGCTTTCAATGATTCCTGGGAAAACGATATATTGACTCTATTTGATTTCACATCCCCTTTTACAATTTCTATATCTGTGGTTGTTATTCGAGACTCGATGGCTAGTTGTGATCGTTGTGTCAAAAAAGATTTTGGTTGATTTACAGTCTTTGGTGTGCTAACTGTCTCTGCTGGCGTATCTATCTCCTTATCGCAGTCATCTAATATCTCAATACTACTGGAGCTGTCATTCTCATCGCTATCAAGAATTTCTATTGGAATATAGTCACTAAAAGAAGATGTCTCATGCAATTTTCGCCTCTTCACAGCTAAAACCGCTGTGGTAGGAATATTAAACTCAGTTAATGTCCTCTGTTTTTTGCCCACTGCAGTAGCAGGTATCGTACTGGATCGTTTGCCGTTCCTTGCCCTAAACTTAGTATCTTTTCCTTTACGTTGTCGCAGTATATCATGCTGATCAATTTCCAATAAGGACCGTCTCTGTGACATCAGCTAAGCATTTCAAACCTAAGTGGAAAAAAATTCACCACGAAGCGTTATGGTATTGTTTATTATTGTTTAATAATGGTTGTAGAACTTGCTAATAAAGTGCTAGCTATTCAAATCCTACATTAATAATATCTATGTGTCTGTGTGTGTATGTTATTGTTTATTAGGTCTCTTAACGGGGCCGGTCCCAAAACAGAAAAAAAACGCGATGAGGTAGTTTAATGAAAAGGCAATCACGTACTGAAGAATATAAACAAGATCTGGTTTTGAATAAAAAAAGTTGAGTTCATACAAAAGTGTTAATATGGGATATACTTTTCCGAAGAATTTTCGTGTTTGACTTGACTGGATATATCTATTTTCAATGGGTTTGTTGACGATTATCAAGAAACAAAAGATAAAGGATAAAGAGATTCGATGCCTAGTTCTCGGCCTTGACAACTCAGGGAAATCTACGATTGTGAATAATATTCTACCCGCCTCGGAGAGAAACGAGAGTATCACACCCACGGTGGGTTTCCAGATTCATAGTGTCCAAATACATAGCAAGCAGGACTCGCAGGATTATACGGTGTCCATGTGGGACGTAGGCGGGCAACGCACCCTACGTCCCTTCTGGGACAACTATTTCGATAAGACAGATGTGTTGGTGTGGTGTATAGACATAAGCTCCCCGATCCGCTTCGATGAGTCCTTCCGGGAACTGAAAGAACTGGTAACACAGGACAAAGACCGTATTGGGTACCAATGCAAGCTCATTGTGGCACTAAACAAATGTGATCTCATTCAGCCATCGCCTAAATTTATAGAAGAGCTAACACACGATATACAATCCCAAATAGAGTCCATGCTAAGCCAAGGAACCGGTCAAAGTAACATCGCTACGTATGTGCTGTGCAGCGGGATCACAGGAACAGGAATTGACATGCTATGTCGACAGATAGTAACCAAAAAGACAGTATAGCATCGTTGTATTTATATGCGTAACCTTCGAAATTACTACGGCTGTAGTATAAAAAGGTGCTCACATGGTTTATCGTATATTACGATCACAGTAAGCGGCTGGATTTTTTTTTTTTTTGGGAGGGGCTACTTTTAATTTTTTTTTTTTCGGCGGGATCTCCCTTTTTTTGAGGCGTATAAAAGAAATTGGATGTATATAAGGCAGCGAGAGGGAAGAGAGGTGTTTATTTCATCTCAACTAGCTCTATTGTCGAAGAATCCATTAATATTCAGCTTCTATATTGGGAATAAAGGAGTAATTGATATTTAGAGGTAGAAAGGAAAGAAAAATAGTAAGCAAAGAATATTTATCCAAGAAAAATAGGGGGGAGTCACTTGTTTCTGGATCAAAACTTAAGTTATATCAAATACAAAAGACAATATATCTAGTTGTTGTTTTTTTTGGAATAATATTAGTGTATAGATTTAGAAGAGAAGGAAAGTTCAGAGGTTAAGAAATCGGTACAATCATGGGTAACGTTCCTACTAAATTAGATCAGGAATCTAATGGCGGTAGAAGTGTCAATTCTGATACCAGTGCTAATGTTACTGGGGAAGAAGTTAGGGCGAGAGGGAAGAGGACTACATCTTTAGTTGGAAGTATACTGAGTAATAATAGGGTGAGATCTGAGTCCAATGCCGGAAAGGGATCGAGAAAGAAATCCACTAGAGAGAAGGAAGAACAGAAGGAGGATAACGCTAGAAAGTTAGTAATAAGGTTTGATGAAACTGTAGATGGTGGATACCTTGCGCCACATGGTTGTTATAGTCTTGAAAAGGTGGATTATGATGTTGATATTGTGCGTAAATTAATTATTGATAGAAAATTAGCGCCTTTCTATATACCATTGCAAGACTTTGACGAATCGTGGACTAAAGAAGAAGTTACTAAAATTGTAGATGGACTTCCGTTACATGCGCCTTTTAATGAGCATGTTGAAGAGTATGAGGATGTTCCCGTCGGAAACCTTAAGGACCCCTTTTTCGATCACTTAGTTGACAAAAGCTTAAGCAAGAAAGAACAACGGAAAATGCATGCTCTGATATTCAAAGCCAGACTTCATAGGAAACGCATTCAATGGCAGGAATCAGAGAATAATGCCTACCTGGAACAGAAATATGACGATAGAAGAGATCAATCTACCACCACGCATAAATTCTTACCGAATGATGAGCTAAAATATGAACTTTACAAGAATGGTGCGGAGTGCCCAATATGTTTCCTGTACATCCCTGGACCATTGAACTATTCAAAATGTTGTCAACAACCTATATGTACCGAATGTTTTGTACAAATTAAGAGAGCAGATCCGCATTTCCCACATGATGAGGTAGATCCAACGAAACCACAGGCTGATGACAGTGAGAAAGATCCAAACCTATTAATATCAGAACCTTCAAGTTGTCCTTATTGTGCAACACCTAACTTCAGTGTTACATATACTCCTCCTGAGGAGCGCAAAGTAGGGATAAACGGCCAGCATCCAAATTCATTCATACCTGTCACCATTACAGAAAGAGAAATAAAAAACTACACTGTCACATCTGATGATATTCGTCCTGATTGGGAGTCTAAGTTGAATAAAGAACGAGCCAGATTGGCAAGAAGGTCTGCTAATGCAACTGCTATTCATGTAAGTAATAGGTTAATTGGACCTCATAGAACGGCAACAACAGGTAGTGACGACTCACAAAGCGAGAGCACCAGCAGGGCTGGTGGTCGATCTACTGGTATAACTGACAATGCCCTAGATGAGCTAGAAAGACAAATGGTAAATGAAGCGATTAGATTAAGCTTGCAAGATGAAAAGAGAAAGCGTAAAGAAAGTAAAAAGAACTGACTGCTTGTTAAATAGTACTAATATGGACGTTATACTAGCTATCACGTACCTATATTTTTGATAAAATATGACTTGTAGATGATCAATATATGTAAGTTTTTTTTTTGTGCAAGTGATGATATATATGACGACCTGACTAATATCAATATAAGAATTATTCTATGGTTTTACTATATATGGTAGATGTTGTAGAATGCAATCTATATGTAAAAGTTGGTTCACTGTTCGATTTTTCTACTACAATCTTAATATCTTTAAACAATATATCATTCACTAATCATGCGCTAAGAGGCCAATTTGCTATTTCATTAATACCCGGATTAAGAAGTACAGTTACACGTGACATTTACATGTGACTAGGTAAATAACAATTACGTATTAAATGACCCACGCAACTTTTCTGGCAAAAAAAAAATTTTTTTTTCAAAATTTTTCAGTTGTTCATCTCTTTGGAAAATTATTTGCTCTCAATGCTTTTGAAATAAAAAACTTGTAGTACTTCCTAAGTTTAGACGCCATCTTTTCTGTTTTCTTTATCGTATTACAATTTTCGATATTTAAGATCTGTAAGGAAATAGTCTGCTTTGATTGTGTTTTTTTGGAACTACAGGAGCTTAAATTGATTATCTCTACACTGACCATTAACAAGAAATAAAGAAATGTCTACTGAATCCGCTTTGGCTTACGCTGCTTTGATCTTGGCTGACGCTGAGGTCGAAATCTCCTCCGAGAAGTTGGTTACTTTGGCTGAAGCCGCCAACGTTCAAGTCGAAGGTATCTGGGCTGATATCTTTGCTAGAGCTTTGGAAGCTCAAGACTTGAAGTCTTTGATGGTCAACTTCAGCGCTGGTGCTGCTCCAGTTGCTTCCGTTGGTGGTGGTTCTGCCGCTGCTGCCGGTGGTGACGCTGCTGAAGAAGAAAAGGAAGAAGAAGCTAAGGAAGAATCCGATGACGACATGGGTTTCGGTTTGTTCGACTAAGAATCTTAATTAAAGCAAGTAATTATCATGGGAAGAGGTTTCTCTTTTCCTCTTTATATTTCACCTTTATTTTCAAGATTTTTTTAATTGATCTATAACATAGCTCACCTTTTTTCAACATTGCATAGTATTAATTCCCATTATATAATAATAGTAATATATTATTTAATATAAAGAAATTATTGCTTCAATTAAATTGCGTTAAAATGATATATAATTTACTATATAAATGACTATTCTAATTGAGTATTTTACACTAGCAAAAGGTATCGTACGTACTACTTCTATGGCTCCCTAATAGGCGCCTTATGGCCCAGAACTAAATTTAACTATAAGGCTGAATACATGAATAAATTATATGTGACTGCTATAACATCCGGACACCTCGATAAATTGTACGTATATTTTTTTATCGAGAAATCATTTCCAAAATAAGTAAGACTAATTTACAAACAAATTTGTGCGGTGTTTTGTTCCGTCCTTGATCTTTTTTCTTGTTAAGCCCGAGGCCTTCTGTTTTGTTTTGTTTTTTCATTAGCCAAAACATTTGCGAAAATTTTCCCATTAGGACAGCTAGTAGGCAGAGGGAAGAATGGGCCCATGCTATCTAACATTCAATGTCACTATCGAGGTCCACTGGGAAGAGGAACTGCTCCCCTGCCAGCGTACGCTTCTGTTTGCGTTACACCCTGAGCCTAGCTGCCGCTATACCCCATCTCGTTACTGAGGTTCCTCCAGGACATGGAAGAACTGGCAAGGATGCGCAGCAAAGCAGGGTCTTTACTGCAGAGACTCTAAGCATGCCGAGTGGGCACAGAGCTGTGCAATCCAGAACAGCATCTTGGGAAATGAACAATTTTGCCAAAAATTACTTGATACTATAGATGAAAACAGTACCTAATTGATGTATATAGTGGTATAATTACACTAGTGTTTAGTTTGTATAGCCGCTTTTGAAATAATACCGAAAATACAACATAGCAAACGCAAGATGTCCAGTGTCCAAGTATGTCTTAATGATAATAAAACTAGCTTTGAAGATACCAATGCAAAATTGAAGAGGATAGTGAAATAGTAGCCCGTAATTAAAAGATAATGCCATACCCCGTTCCACTGCAATGAGATGATTTGAAATAACAACAATCAACTAGTAATTTGATGAAAAATCTGGATAGTAAACTTATTAGAGTGATATGTAAAAAAGATTTGAATTTACGCAGTGATTGACAAAAGAGAAGAAGAAAGAGACTTTGGAGAAGGTGAGACTTTTTTATTCCTGATCAGAATGAAGAAATAAGGATAAAAAATCAGAAATGAGAGCATCAAACAGTGGAAATGAAATTAGGATTTATATCAAAAGAAAGGCATATCCTCTATGTATTGGGATCCGAGAAATATTCACACCTAGCTGAAAATAATATTGATATTAAAGAACATTAGTTACTAACAATTATTTTTTTGTTTTTTTTTTTTTCTTTTCATGTTAATGGTTTATGTTTGCTGCTTGACAGATTTCTGGCGACAGTGCCGGAAACTTTGTTTTGTGTGCAATCTAATCTATTGAAAGATAATAAGTTAAAATAACAATTCAATTTATGAATAGACTTTTGGTAAGAAGAAGTCTGCTACTGCCGTTGCCCACGTTAAGGCCGGTAAGGGTTTGATTAAGGTCAACGGTTCTCCAATCACTTTGGTTGAACCAGAAATCTTGAGATTCAAGGTTTACGAACCATTGTTGTTGGTCGGTTTGGACAAGTTCGCCAAGATCGACATCAGAGTTAGAGTCACCGGTGGTGGTCACGTCTCTCAAGTCTACGCTATCAGACAAGCTATTGCTAAGGGTTTGGTTGCTTACCACCAAAAGTACGTTGACGAACAATCCAAGAACGAGTTGAAGAAGGCTTTCACCTCTTACGACAGAACCTTGTTGATCGCCGATGCTAGAAGACCAGAACCAAAGAAATTCGGTGGTAAGGGTGCTCGTTCCAGATTCCAAAAGTCTTACCGTTAAGACCATTCCATCTATCCAATATCCCACATCTTTTACTTCTACCATATATTTACAAAACTGTTTATCTATATCTTTGAAATTTTTTCTTAAAATTGGCATAATTTCTATGAAAATATAATTAATATATTTTTTCAATAAAAGATAATCCCATTAAAAAAAAATACATGAATGATTTCTCTGATACTAGTTATACAACCTTCTTAAATAGAAGCATAAATTACTAAGTAATAATAATACACACTATAAAAAACAATACTATATCACATATATACAAAAAATGATCGCACCTTGATCTAGTTGTAACTTACCATACATTATTTTCCCCTCACCCCAGTAACCTCTACTAGTAACTTATATGAATAATTACACTAACTTTTTATAGAAATAGGTTGAATATGTGAACTTGACGATCATTTTAGCATAATAACAGTATATCAATATATCTATATACGGATACTCACATGTCAATCGCGACACCAAAATTTTGTTTTTAGTCTTTTTATTTTTTCGTGCAGCTTTTGTGTGGTGCTTTCGAGGCCTTTTGACTGTTTTTGTTATATTAATGTATTTATTTTTCGTTCTTTCTTAGAAACTGTCGTAGGACTATAAAATTGATAATCAGACAGGCTTAGACGGCTCTGTAGGAGTGGCTCGAATATGTGAATATCCGAATTGGCAAACAGTAAACAAAAATTAATTAAAGACCAATTATATTAGTGGTATTGAGCTATGAGTATTAGAAAAACCACTTTCTTACTTGAACTAGAGCTAAGTATTGGGTAGGCATATTAAAGATATATAGGAGTTACTATTTGGAGGAACGAGAGAGTAACAAATAATAACAAAAAACCACATAAAGCAAAGTGCATGAGTGCTATATATTCAGTGATGAACGGTTCTAGTGAAGCAAAGTCCGTTGTGGAAAGGCCGCTTCAGAAGTCTATAAAGGAGGGCAAGAGCTTGTTAGATAAGCTGAAGAGTATCAAGGAGGTTGATGACTCTGTGAAGGGTGATGTAATTGAATGTATGAGCAGGATGGTCGAGCAATTGGCCGATTCGAGCGCACAAATACAGCAATTGAAGTTTAAGAATCTGATGTTGACGAATAAGGTCGATACCGAGGCAGAGTCGAGGTTTGAAGTGGAAGATAATCTGAAGAAACAGCAGTTTGAAAGGTTGAAGAGTCAGCTATATGAGGAAAATATACATCTGTCTGAACAGTTAAAGGTGAAGGATAACAAAGTGACCAAATATAAGAAAAAGATTGTAGCTAAGAACCATCATATCAATCAATTAATGAGGCTTCTAAACCAGACGCCGGCAGCTTTTGACTCCTCCCAATCTGAGAGCTCAATGATATCTAATGTAAAGGAGGATACTGAAGAAGCTGATACTACTATTCCAGTAACAGAATCTGTCAAAAAGCCTAGACAATTGAAAAATGAATCACATATGCTGCAAACACTAGGTATGCTGGCCTCTCATGTGTTGAAAGATGAGAACAAATCAGCAGGTGCTTCGCCTAATGGAGACGAGACTAGAATAGAAGATGATGACTCTCTAAATAGAACTATTATACAGAGTGCTGTGAAGAGTAGTAATGATACAGAATTAGAAGTTGATCGGAGTCCCAGCTATGGTAGAGTAATTCAACCGGTACATACCACTGGATCTAAGGAGGATCTACATAACTTGAGAGTGGTACTACCCAGTGTTCCAAGACCTGAGCTGAAGCTTGATGTAAAACTACCAATAATGAAAAGATTCAATACCTTGGATGGATCTGTTAAAGATATATCATATTGAAAAACAAAATGCATACATACGGAATAGTTGTTCGGTTAGGAAATAATTCTACTTTAAAAGATATGTAGTATCAGGGTATAACCTTAGCCACTTTTCTGAGCACATTCTAATTTCTCATATATTTAAATATGTCATGATAATAAATATATAATAAAATTCTACAATATGTTTAAAATTCTTTTATCTACTTCTATAAGATCATGCGTATTTTTATTTGCTAATTATGAAACAAGACATTCTCGCTCATCTCAATTCTTAAAGTTACTCTCCGAATACTTGACGATTGATAACTCAATAATGATTAAAACAAATATACTACTCTAGTTTTAGAAGAGGATATATATAAATGGATTTTACAAATATCCTTACATTTCAACAATAGCATCAAACAGAGTCTTCATTCATATTCAAATCTTGTATCGAAATTTATTATCGTGATTAGTTATTATACGACCAAAACATTATTTGGGCATTCCATATTCTGTCATTCTATATAAAAATATTAGTTGTAAAACCGTATAATTAAAAATACTCCTCAATATCGTTCACGCAGATTATATCATCCATTTAAAGTTTTCTTAAGATATTATCTTATAATTGTGATGTGAATTCAATAATATAAACCAACTCGATAATTGGATGTATTTATTTTAAACGACTAACAATAATATTATCATTATCATAGAATATACAAAAAGAAAGAATATTACGTAACGTGTGAATATATATCGTGAAAGAAACAGAATTTGTTACTAAAAAAGGAAGACTAAAAATGGGATGATCATACGAGGATACCTAATGCAATGTCTTCCTTTTTGTTGTTTAGCAGCTTATTCTTGAAGTCATCTTTCACATCAAGGAAATTAAGGAGTCATAGTCTTAAAAGTTAATGTTCATGCAGTACTATACAAATATCAAATTTGTCGATACCTCATAACATTTGAAAATTTCTCTTTGGTTTGTTTTCTTTGGTATTTTAGTATTGTTTGTAGCCTTATATTAATAATGATCTCATTATAAATTTTTAAGGCTGAAAGTTTCTGTTATAGCATAAGTCTGACAATAAAAAAAAAAAAGATGTTGGCGGCGAGTACAATAGAAAATAATAGTCGTTTACAAAGGTAGAGTAATCAAAAAAAAAAAATATTTGATGTCTGTCATAGCGAGACCATTTATTGATAAAATTGGAAGTCATGTCATTTCTGATATTAAGTTTATTCTCCTTTCATCTCTTTTAATTATTATTATTAAGTCGGTTAAATATCACAGAAAGTTCAAAGATAAAAGAATATTATATCAGAAAACTATGAGATAAATTGGGAGCTTTTGGTAATTTTCATTACGTAACTTTAACAAGCAGTGTTCTCTATCAAATTGGGGATGGGGGCATGGGAAATAAATTACTATCGAAAAAAGAGAGTAATGTGGAATACTAATACTAATAAAAAAACATTGGAAATTTTCCCGATTAAGCAGATGTATCTCTACCCAAGAAATAAGCCTTGGTCCAGTCCATAGCAACCAAAATTCTGTTCTTGAAGGATAGACACATGGCTAAATAGGCGTACTTCCAGAATAAGAAGGTGAAAGAGCCTGCTAGTCTGTACTTAGCTTCACCAACGGCCAAATCGGCAATAGCTTGTTCAGAACCAATGTAAGCTAGTGCACCGTGATGATTGTATTGGAAGTCTTCTATCTGAGCCTTTAAATTATTGATTTTGTTCGTTAAGTCAGAGATGTTTTCGTTGGTTTGATTGTTCTTGCTGGCCATATATTCAAATTGGTCAACCTTGTGTAATTTCTTAAAGACCTTAGCCAAGTATTCACCTTCTTGGTGGGCAACTTGAGCGGTAGGGAACAAACCTGGATAGAAAGTACAGTCACCAACTGCGAAAATCGAGTCTTCAGCACCTAGTAGTTGCATCTTCGAGTTGATTAGCAAACCACGCTTGGAATTTTGCTTCTCTGGAAGTTTGTCCATCAAACCCTTACATACATCCCTTGGAGCGTTACCGGTAGCCCACACAAGAACACCATATGGAATAGATTCAGTAGACTCTTCACACTTGGCAGTAATCTTGGTAGAGTCAACCTTCTTAACCATGGTCTTCAATCTCAAGTCAATCTTTTCTTGTCTGAACAGATCCTGGGCATAGTTAACTAATTTCTTGTCGAACATATTTAAGATGTTAGGCAAGGCTTCAACTAGAGTAATCTTAATCTCTTTGCTTAATTCAGGCATCCATTTTTGCAAGTCCTGGTCTACATAGTCTCTCAATTCAGCAGCGAATTCAACACCAGTTGGACCACCACCGACAACAACGAAACTTAACAATCTCTTTCTCTCCTCATCGTTTGGAGCCAAGGAAGCAGCCTTCTCGATGTTTCTCATAATCTTAATTCTGATCTCCTGCGCATCCGAGATCTCCTTCAAGAAAGAAGAATTCTCATACACACCAGGGATACCGAAAGTCGTAGGTTGGGCACCAACACCGACAACTAAGTAGTCGTAGTTCAAATCCAATTCGTAGTCGTTCTTCTGAGAGTTAGACTTCACTTTAACAGTCTTGGTCACGGGATCAATATCGGTTGCTTCAGCTTCGTAATAAAGCACCTCGCCTGTAGTTCTGCGGGCGATGTATCTCACTGGTTCGATGATAGACTTCAACTCGACACGGCCAACTGGCGTCGATGGCAGCAATGGAGTGAACAGGAAATAGTTTCTTGGGGAAACCACGATGACGTTGTAGATGTTCGTGTCTAGGTTCTTCAGCAATGAGATGGACCCCCAACCAGAACCCAGTATGATAATGGTCTTACGCTTCGACCCATTGGCAAAATGGTCGCTCTGGGGCTTCTGCTTAGAAGGATTCGACTCACGGTACAAAGAGTACGAGATATAACCAGCACCTAACAAAGTACCGTACAACGCAGCTCTCCACGTCCATTTCCCCAACGTCCTAAGCGCGCTTTTCTTCCCCGCGACAGGGGTTTCAGCCCCAGCGACAGGGCCAGTAGCGTAGCTACGTACGGGAGCCCTAATGGGGGCTCTCATAATGGGGGCTCTCTTAAGAGGCATGGCGAGTGTTCTACCGAACACTCTGCTTCTATTAGCTATCATATCAACTTAATTTTTTATTTTTTTTTTTTATTTTCCTTGTGGGGAGGGGAGTTCAAAGGATAAGTTAAACCTTTTTTCTGTTTGGTTTTTTTTCCAAAGGATTTTATATTATATTATTAATTTAATATGTCAATTACTTGTTATATAAAGAAAATAATAAGTTTATCAATTAGATTATATATAAAAATTTAATTAAAAAAAAATTTTTTTTTTGTCTTTCTTTCCTTCTTCGAATTCGATGCCCTAAGAAAAAACTCTATCTTCCCCTTCTAACTCTTTCTAGCTTATCCCTTCAATTTAATTACCAGCGTTTCTTTTTCCTTTTTCCATTTCCTTTACAGAGAAATCTCTCTTAGTGATGCTTCTTTGCCTAAGCTCTCTTGCTATTTTTCTATTTTCTATCTCTCACTCTCACTCTTACTCTCACTCTCACTCTCACTCTCACTCTCACTCTCACTCTAGAGCCCTAGCCCTTAGCCCTTAGTCCCTTAGCCCTACTCTTCTCTATCTCTATTACTCACACACACACTCTCTCTCTCTCTCTCTAGACTATGCGGAATTGCACTTCTGCTGTCTGCCATGGGGGTTGGTGCGTGATTTTACAAGCTTTATACACCCTCCCTTTACCGGAAAGATTGAGGGTGAAGCTACATTCCTCCTAATAGCCGATAACTGCATTTTTTCCACTTTCCCTACCCTACAATATTACTCGTAGATGCGGGGAGTTCGTTTTCTTTATTATTACTCCAACTAACACAGGAACTAAAAATAAGTAGGATGAGAAGAATAGACGTAGAGAGAAGAATAAACGGGGGATCTACTACTCTTCTCTTTCTTTTAAAAGAGGTCACGCAGCTCAAGTTTAGAAGACAAGACAGACCAAGAAACTGAAGCGGAAATATGTCCTATTGTCCTCTTCTCTTTCCACGTGTTCTCTGTGGAACTCCTTGTCAACTACCCTCCCTCCGTTTATTTATTACGGGAAAAGCTAATATACTATTTTTTTTTCCCTCAAAAGAAGATTTTTTGACATCCAAACCCGACAAATCGGGTATAATTTTATTTCCCTCCATTGAGCCTTTTTTTTTTAGGGACATGAAAACTAAAACATTTTTCCGGATAATCTCCTTGTTTTTCCGGATATTAGTAATACACTACGGGGGAAGTGGAAAAGAAGTCAAAATATTTCGTGGTTGACGAGGTGTTGCGTAATAATATTTTGTTTTATTTCTATATCGGCGGTTAAAAAAAATATATTTCTTCTTATAAAAAAGGATTTCTAAGACAAAGAATAGTAAAAATGAAGAAGATGTTACGTGGGATAGTAACTGTATGTGGAAGTTTAGTGGTAATGCCATTGTTAGTTGGTGCCACTTGGTTTGCCATATGTGTCGTTGTTTCCGGTACTCTTTCGAATACACTTTACCAGATAGCTGTATATATTTATTTAAGGACTGATGTATATATACCAATAGACCCGCCACCGACAACTGGGTACGAACAGGTACAGAATACACCACAGAGTGGGAACCAGAACCAGAAATACAGATACTCAAAGAAGAAGAAATTTGATCTGAATGTACTACAACGCAATATATAAGAGAACGAAAGAAGGTCATATGGTGTACCGTTGAACGTGATAATAGTGCACCCCTCCCAAATTTCTTCAGCATTACTTTGTACGGTTCATATGGTGATATGAAATGTTTTTTTGAAGGAAGTGCTATAAAAAAAAAAAAAAAATAGGGACACGCAATTGCTGGGCATTGTATTTTTTTCGTTGCTTGTTTTGTTTGTATTGTTTCATCGTGGATTTTCGCTTGAGGAGGCAAAACCTTTTTTTTTTATTTTTTAATTATTCCTTGGAAGTTGATATCTCGAATATCTGGAGAAATAGAGAAAATACATTAAACTAATTGATTAACCTAATTTCCATATTATTAAGAGATTAAATTAAACATTATTTTGTTGATAGTTTTTTTTGGAATTAAAATTGTTGCAATTAATTGTCTGATTCCCGAGAAGAAAGTTTTAGAGAACAAATCACGGGAAGGAAGAAAGAAAGGAAGAAAATATTAGGGAAAGATTTGCAAAAAGATAGATTTTTTTATAAAGAGAAAAACAGAAAAGTGATCAATTACTAGCTGGAATTGTAATAATTATAATAAAAAAACAACAACAAAAGAACAAGTAAAAAGATGTTATTTAGTCAACTGATTATTGCCATGGTAATGTGCTGCTTTAGCAGTGCTCTTAACGTGAAGAACCTAGAAGTTATGAATTACTTCAAGAACGAAACAGTGTTGCTTTCTTATAAGGACTTCGGTGCCGATACTGTTGTAGACCAACAGGTGAAATTGATAGAAGTGGATGATCCATTTGATGTCTTCGTGGTTAAATTCTCTACTGTCGATGGCCCTCCTCATAATGCTGAATTGTTACTAGGGTACCCAGAGTTACATCAAGAAGTTGTATACGATATTGTTGAAAGTAACGATGTGGACTTGTTTGCGTTTGCTATTAGAGTAGACACTCTAGATAGAAACCTATTAGCGCTTTATGATAAGAATGATAGAAAGCCAATGCCAGTCACGTTAATTATAAGTAATGAGGATGACACTGAGAACATCAACAGAGTATTGTTCTATATGAATTTTGAAGGTTCAGCTATCGACGGCCATTTGGCAGCCTTGGACAAGGTTCCTGAAAAAGAATTCGCCATCAAAAAAGAAATGGCACACACTTTCAACAAGCCACCAACTCAAGCACCAGCATTTGTCGCTCGTGTTTTCTCTTTGATTATTATTACCGCATTTGCTGCCCTGTTTGTTGCTTGGTCATCCATGGGTGCTTACAACTTCGACAACATGCCAAAGTCTAACTCTATCTACTTTGTTGGTTTCCTTGGTACTATCATCGGTTTCGAATATATTTTCGCTCAATACCAATTCGGTGTTGGTATTTTTGAAACCATCTACAAGGCCTTCTGTCTGGGTGTTCCAGGTATCTGGATGGGTGCTAAGTTCCTAAGATCCCTTGACAAGCCTTTGTAAATATAATACTATCTCTTTTTTTTTCTATTATCAGCAATGAAAATTGGATAATCATTTTTTTAGAAAGGACAAATTAGAAGAAATAAGATAAAGATTAAAACAATTTAATACGCTGTATTATTTTGTAAATCATTTATTTTATTTCTAGTTTTTTGTTCTATTTAATTATGATGTTATTCATATTCCTTCAAAATTTTTGATGTTAATTTATGTCATATGTATTAGATTAAATTAAACCTTACTGAGAAAAAAATGGATTAGTATTACTTTGATAGATAATATAAACGTCCATTGGTATAGTTACGGTAAATATATTTTATGACTATATACCGTTAAATTTAATAATTTTTTCATTTCTATTTGTATTACTACTAATCTTTTGTTCTGCTTTTTGATTTACTTATATACAGTTGATTATAAAAGCGCAAAATGAAACGAATAATGTAATTGGAATATATATATATATTGCTATAGAGCTGTAGGTATTTTGTTGTTTCTTTTTTTTTTGTGTTTTTGTGTTATTTTCAATTTCCATTGCTATCTACAAAAGTATTCGTGATTCTTCTAAAACCCCAGATCTTTTCAGTCATTGGATTCCAAAATGGTTCGTTAAAGTCATTAGCCGCTATGATTTTTCCCTTTATTAACCCCATAGGTAATGCATTATATGTTCTAGAGTCTAATGAGTGTGAAAGATTATCGCCAGTAACCCACACATGGCCATCAGGTACCCGTATATAAGTGTTGAACTCATCTTCTTCCATTGTGCCCCACTCATTCGGTACATAGTTGACTATATCCTTTCTGAGACCCGGATCGACAAGTATATAGTCACCAGGCATGCCACTGATCCTCTTACACACTCGATGGCTGGGATCTGTCGGTTTCACCGCTACTATACAATCTCCAATACAACAGTTCCTCCCGTTCCTATACCTCTTGTCCACATGTACAAAATCATTTGCTGCTCTAAGCGTAGGTAACATTGATTCTCCCCTAGTTTCAGTGAATTCATAGCAATATGTGTGGAAGACGTGTAGAAAACATAACGATTGTGCAACATACGCACCCGACCTGATAACTTTGTACATAACCTATAGTTGCCTTCCCCAAAAAAAAGTGAGCTACTTATAAAAATTGGTTAATCCCCTCGTTACAACGGCAATTGATGAATGGCAAGCTTAAAAATGTGAATGTATTTAAAACAATGATTTTATATACTGAGTTCCCTATAAACCCATTTTATAGGATGGAGCCTTTTTCAATTGTGAGTAAGCGATCTTCCCTTTAAAGATTAAAAAATAAAAAAAATAATGCTAGAGGACTATGTTAATGATCCAAAAGATGGAATAGTAATAAGGATACACCAAATAAGCAACCTTAGGTTTATTAATACTAGATATAAACGGGAATGCTGAGGATATTACTACAGCCACGGCTAAGGAGTTTTGTTATATCTAAGGGAAAGGTACGATGGAATCATCAGATGACTAGTGCAGAGATCCAGCGACGTATTAATGATATCCCACAAGAGAACTACCGGAACTTCTCAATTGTGGCACATGTTGATCATGGTAAGTCTACACTGAGTGATAGGTTGCTAGAGATAACTGGTGTTATCGATAAGAATTCGTCCAATAAGCTAGTCTTGGATAAGTTAGAGGTTGAGAGGGAGAGAGGTATCACGATTAAAGCGCAGACATGTACTATGTTTTATCATGACAAGCGTGACAATAAGGACTATTTGTTACATTTAGTGGATACACCTGGGCATGTTGATTTTAGAGGTGAAGTATCGAGGTCCTATGCCTCTTGTCGTGGTGCATTGCTGTTGGTAGACGCATCGCAAGGTGTCCAAGCACAAACGGTAGCAAACTTCTACTTGGCATACAGTATGGGACTGAAGTTGATCCCCGTGGTGAATAAGATTGACTTGAATATTGCTGATGTTGAGAGAGCAAAGTCTGAGATAGAAGATAATTTTGAATTACCGAAGGAAGAGGTTATCGGTGTCAGCGCTAAAACCGGTATAAATATTAAAGAACAATTACTACCAGCAATTATTGACAGAATACCACCCCCAGTTGGTAAACTAACGAAACCGTTCAGGGCCTTATTGGTTGATTCATGGTATGATTCTTACCTAGGTGTTATATTATTGGTTCATGTTGTGGATGGACAAGTTAAAAAGAGCGACAAAGTTGTATGTGCACACGCTAATAAAAAATATGATGTTAAAGAAGTAGGTATAATGTACCCTGATAGAGTTCCTACAGGCTCTTTGGTTACTGGTCAAGTAGGATATATAGTATTAGGTATGAAGGATTCCAGTGATGCCCATGTGGGTGACACATTAATGCATGTTGGTAAAGAGAATATCACCGAAGTCCTCCCGGGTTTTGAAGAGCAAAAACCTATGGTGTATGTTGGTGCATTTCCTGCCAGTGGAACAGAATTCAAAGCAATGGACGATGATATTAGCAGGCTTGTCTTGAATGATAAATCTGTAACGCTAGAAAGAGAGACCTCGAATGCTTTAGGCCAAGGTTGGAGATTAGGGTTTTTAGGTTCCCTTCATGCATCAGTGTTCAGGGAACGGTTAGAGAAGGAGTATGGCTCGAAACTTATTATTACACAACCTACTGTACCCTACTTAGTCAAGATGAATGATGGTGAGGAGAAAATTATAACAAATCCCGATGATTTCCCAGATAGTGCTACTAAGAGAATGAAGGTTGCGGAATTACAGGAACCTTACGTTGAAGCAATCATGACATTACCACAGGAATACTTGGGTAATGTTATTAAACTTTGTGATGCCAATCGTGGACAACAGAAAGAAATTAACTACCTAAATACCAATGGACAAGTACTTTTAAAATATTTTCTTCCTTTGGCACATCTTGTTGATGACTTTTTTGGGAAACTTAAGGCAGCCAGTAAGGGTTATGCATCTCTAGATTATGAAGATAATGGATACAGACCCTCAGATATAGTGAAGTTAGAGCTTTTAGTTAATGGGGAGAGTATTGATGCACTAGCAAGAGTTTTACATAGATCAGAAATTGAGAAAGTAGGTAGAGAGTGGGTATTAAAGTTTAAAGAATTTGTGAAATCTCAACTATTTGAGGTTGTTATTCAAGCTAGGGCAGGCACCAAAATCGTCGCTCGTCAAACAATAAAAGCAAGACGTAAGGATGTATTAGCAAGGTTACACGCTTCTGATGTATCAAGAAGGAAGAAACTTCTTGAGAAACAAAAGGAAGGTAAAAAGCATATGAGAACAGTAGGTAGGGTTCAAATAAATCAAGAAGCTTATCAGGCGTTCTTGAAAAGATGATATGGAGCATGTGAATAAAAAATTTTGTAAATATTTATTTATATAGAGATTGCATTTGTATATATAAGCATTCTATAGTTTTTGACGCTTTAGTAGATCCTCTAAATACATGATACCCTTAAAGTTAGGATCCATAATTTTCGAAATTAAAGATCTACTAACTTGTTGAGTGGAAACAGTAGGCCTGATAATATTATTCACACACCTGATTTTACTATTCAGGAAGGTTCTATTAGTCCAATTGAGTAGGTCTAACGCAGAGCGCATATATTCCCTCTTATCACCAATACCTCTATATTCATCAAACATGTACCCTGGTCTAACAATTATAGGCCTAAATTCATTAAATCGTAACAGTTGTGACTCAGCTTCTCTTTTAGAAGTTATGTATTCCTCTGGGATCAGAGGAAACCAATTATCAGCAGATATGTATGCAAAGGCACCCCTTGAATCATTACTTTTCACCTCCTTAAAGGCATTTGCTAAAATCAAAGCACTTTCTTTATTCATCCTTTGATATGTGAAATTGGAAGAATCGTGCTTGTCTAAAGGATTACTCCCCAAATTAAACTTGAACCCTTCTCCATTTAATGACCTCTTATAGTTCTCATTTTCGAGCAAAATCCCCATAGAATGCACAACATTATCAGCTTCAGCAAGCTTATCCTTGTACGTCTCTGGTTCAAATACATCACCAGAAGCCCATTTGACTTGTTCTATCCATTTTAAATCACCTGCAGTTGAATACCTTGGAGGTTGCCCACTCCTACTAATAGATGTGACCTTTAACCCTTGTTTTATGGCTTCTTGGCATATACGCTTGCCTAAAAATCCATTACCACCGAATACAATTAAGGACTGCATAATCTTAATATTAACATACGCCAATTGATTGATTTGACTAGAGGGTTACTATTTAGCGTAGCACCTATTATAATAATAGTAATTTAGGGCAGAGTGATATGAACGAGTGCTTCAATGCCAAAAAAAAAATGTAAAAATCGTAAATTAATCGATGAACAATATATCATATATATTAAATTAGTTGGTGCTGGTATATCATACCTTCTCAAAAGGCAATTAAGAACAACTAAATGTACAAATTTATAAGACTTTAAAATATCTATTACTTTTTGGCTGTAATAACCTTCCATATCGATGACATTTTCTTCATGCAGTTAAGAAAAAAAGTTTCTTTAAATATCACCATTATATTCAGCTAGTCTCCTCGTAATATCATACATCATGGCTTTCAATTTTGTTTCATTTGGTTGCATACTTAGCCCTCTCTCGCAAGTAACACGAGCCTCCTCTAGTTGACCTAAATTGATCAATGCATCACATTTCCTGATAAACATATCCGAATTGATAAATGCTGTGTTCAGCATGAAATCTATATCTTGTAGGGCTTCGACATACTTCTTCTGTGACAACGCTAGATCAATCTTTTGACGGGTCATAAATTGTAATTCCTGTAATTGAACAGCGAATGCCTCCCATGGTGCTCTCTTCCTCTGTGCCATTTCGATAGCTAATGTAGTACTCTTCAAGGCCTCAGGAAACTTCCTCTTCTGTATATTTTGAATTGCATTCTCAAATAAGTTCTTGATCATTTTAGTGGACTCATTGTTAGGCTCAGGAGTCAATATTGGCTTCGTAACACCAACCAGCGATTGTGTCAAATGGTTTATTTGTACAATATTAGTCTGAATGGATTCGTTCTCGATCTCAGACGATATCTTCTTGCTGTTCTCGTTATAGACCAAAGCCATCTCTTATTATGATATTTGTTATTATTACTGTTACCGTTTTGGTAATGGTAGTAACTAGTACAGTATAAATATGATACAACTTATAGATAATATACTCGCATAAAATATAGAGTGTGTGTGTCTACCATGGACTTTCTCAAATCGCGTTATCCAGCTCGTATTTAGTGATATCTTTTCTTCAATAATATAACTGCAACCAATTATGAGTTAATATTTAAAATACTGCAATAGTTATCATCTTATAATTATAAATATATTAGTCGTCTTTTAGAATTTGATACTTAGTTCTTTTATATGTCAAAAAAAAAAGGAAATACATATATATATGGGAGACTTAGTTAGAAAAAATGAAGTTTAAGTCACACTTCGAGATTTTATTTTTAATTTAAAAAGCGTATTGATATTAAACCATTGAGGGTTATAGTTGATAGATGTTAATATTATAATTAAGTTAGAGGAAAAAGAATATAGAAGACAAGATGAAAGACATAAAATAAAAATTAATCGAATAATATAACATGACATAATTTAAAGTAAGATAAAGAAGAAGAAAATGTAGTTTTTTAAAAGAATTTTAATACTAACATTTCTTAAGTATCAATATATTTTGATTATAATGTTGTTTCTTCTCTATATTAACTTAATATTACAATTATTGATCATTGTTTTACCGTTTCTTTTAAGGATAGTTTCAATTTCTTTTCTTTTATATCTTCCTGCTTGTCTTAAGGGGGGTACTTCAGATTCTCAAAGTAACTTACAAATCAGCATCATCTTCATCAGGCAATGGCAAGGCAGTAGCTTGTTCCATTTCTTGTTGGTATTGTTGCATCAACTGTTCGTCGACTTGGACCTCTGGTGGGGCCAAAGCTGGGGAGGCGACGAATTCTAGTTGAGGGTTACCAGCAAGCTTTCTAGCCAACCACAAGAATGGCTTCTCGAAGTTGTAGTTAGACTTGGCGGAAATATCGTAATATTGCAAGTTCTTCTTTCTGTGGAAAGTGATGGTCTTGGCCTTAACCTTTCTCTCCTTGACATCGACCTTGTTACCACATAGGACGATTGGAATGTTTTCACAGACACGGACCAAGTCTCTGTGCCAGTTTGGAACGTTCTTGTAGGTAATTCTGGAAGTAACATCGAACATGATGATACCACATTGGGCATTGATATAGTAACCGTCTCTCAAACCACCGAACTTTTCTTGACCAGCAGTATCCCAGACATCGAACTTGATCTCACCGAAGTTAGTGTGAAAAGCCAATGGGTGAACTTCAACACCAATAGTGGCAATGTACTTCTTCTCGAACTCACCAGTCAAATGTCTCTTGACAAAAGTGGTCTTACCGGTACCACCGTCACCGACCAAAACTAGCTTAAATGTTGGAACTTCGTTACTCATCTTATTTATTACTTATTCTATATTTTCCCGTTAACCCTTTCTAAAAACAACTAAATAACAATAAAAAAAATTTTTTTAAGTAATTTAAATGATAATTTTATATACCTAATTATCTTCTTTAATTAAATGAAAATACATAATAAATAAATAAATAACTTCTAAAAAATTTTGGCAAAAAAAAAAAAAAAATTGCACACAAAATTTTTGATCTGTCGTCACTGATGATAGTTACCGTGTAGTGTGATATTTAGATTTGTCACGTGTATAGGTATTATTTACGGTATACCACGTGACAACCGACGATGCAATATCTTATTATTTAACATAAGGAAGGATATATCAAATGAGTATATGTATGTTGATTCAGCGGCAATAGTTCAAGTCTTATTTTTGGAATGCACAGCGAATCAGAAGACTGTGTGGTGTTGTTGTTATTTTTTAGAATATATATTTGTATGTACAATTATAGTATTTGTTTTTGTTTGTTTAAAAGGATGCTTTTAAGAAATTGAAAGAAAAAAAAGAGACTCTTCTTAATGAGCAGGTTCTTCTTCAGCTAGTACTAACCAGTCTTCTTCAATCTGTTGCTGGCCTTCTTCAACAGCAGATTGGGTATGCAATGTCTCGACACCTTCTTCTTTGTAACTCTTCAACAATTCATTTCCAGATTGCAACTCACTGTTTGGCACCTGTGGTTTAGCAGGAGGAGACCATGGCTTAACATTACCTTCAGCATCCTTCAATGAGAAAGGTGCCAGCTTGACAGCCTTCAACTCCTTCAAATATAGATCAGACACAATATTTCTCGTCACTCTGCCACTACTGAACTGGCGCAGCGTAGTTCTAAACATTATTATTTTTCTTAGTGGGGATTTATTCCTTTGATTGGAAGTTTTTTCAAAACAATTAAAGAATGTTGAAATAAAACTAATATAAACATATATAGATTTTTTAATCTATATCTTTTTACAAATTACATTTACAATACAGAAACTTACCCTAATCCCTCTCTCTCTCTCTCTCTCTCTCTCTCACTCTCTCCCTTCCTTACAAAATTCCAACACAATCATGTGAATAAACCCGTACACCCAACCTGCTCCTACATGATTGGCCACAAGGTCATGTGATACTGTATAACATAGTACGGATATCACATGCTATATACCGTACATAATGTATAAATATAGAGCCCCCCCTATCGAAGCAAAGCTGTTTTTTTAGTTTTGTTTGTTTTCTAGTAGCTGTGTGAATCTTGGGAGTGTGTGTGTGTGTGGTGTTGGGTGTGCTATTATTCTTTTCTATTTCAAACACAGGGTTCCTCTGTTATCTCCGTGGAATATGTGAAAGAAAGAAATAAAAAAAAAAAGGGTGCGTCTTATGCGGCATTTTAGTAGAAGTGATACGACTAGTCTTTTTTTTTTTTTTACAACGCAAACGAATATGTACGATTTTCTTATAGCATCACTTCCAACGCTGCGCTTTTAAGGTTTTCTCTTTTCGTTTGAGTACGAACACCTTTTCTCGGTGCCTGTATTTTATTTTCTTACCCCTGGACCAATTCCGGGTTTTTTTTCTGTTTCTCGCTTCCTTCCTCGGTAGTTGCTTCGTAGTTTTCATAGCTTAATATTGTTAATGGGTGTTGTTTCTTTTTTTTTTCTTATTCCTCATGGGCAATTAAGCGAAAACCCATCGTTTGAAGGATGGATGGGGGAAGTAAATTGCCGTAGAAAGGTTTCTATCAAAAAATTCAAATTAAACCAGAAGATAAAAAAAATAAAAAAAAGGAGCGGACATAATTGCAAGTATTCTTCTATTCTATGCAATTATGTTTTTTTTTTATTAATTTTTTTGTCATTGATTTACCTGAAATGGAAATGTTATTAGTTTTCTCCGGGAGTTCTTGTGTAATCATCCCGTTTCTGTGTTAACAAATAGATAGAGAAGCAATAAAAAAAAAAATTGTTTTATAGTAATACCTCATTTTCTCTGATTTAATATATAAATAATTAAGTGCGTAACAATGAAAAATAATTACTTCTTATTTCTCAAAAGATCAAACTCTGTAACAGTGTGAACTAATACTAAAAAACAAAAAAATCATATAATATCATAAGAGACAAAATGATTAAATCCCTCGATTCTATGTACACTGTTGTAAGAGATTGTCTGTTCTCCGAGGGACAGACATTTACAGAAGAGCCAATAGAGAACGTGATAGCTCTGATGGTGATATGTTCATTAGTGACAGCGCTAGTGATGTGCGGAGTAGTGGTGGTAATACTCCTCTTAAATGTCTCCAACGATAAATTGCCAGATGAAGAGAAGCTGTGCGAGAAGTTATACACAGAGAAGTTATACGACGAGAAATTACTTGTTGATGAGGTTTAGGTTTAGATTTATAATAAAAAATAAAAAAAAACCTCAAAAAAAAATACTACTATTATTAAATTAATACCCTATCCCTACACTCCTTATTTGATCTTTTTCTTTCCATGTTATTGTTTTCCACTTTCATTTTAATTTAAGTTAATTGAATTGAATTGAATTGAATTTTAATTTAATTTTAATTTAATTTTAATTTAATTTGATTAATTTGCTTTGATTTATTTCTACGTCTGCTAAAAAAAAAACTTGTTTCAGTTCTTTTCATTAATTTATCATCCATTCCTTTTAATTATATATATTTTCATCATCCATTATTATTGTTTTTTTTATTACTCGCAATATAAATATAACAAAACTTAATTTTTATTATTTAATTTATATCTTGTTTATTACTTCTATTTTTGTACATAGGTCGTTGTATAATTGGTCTTCCAAGCAGTGAGTAATTGAGGTCTAGCCAATGTTGTATTGTTGTTATAATACTGATACATCTCATATCGGTCCTTGTACTCACGCTGCTGTGTAGTGTTAGCACGCTGTGGTAGTTTACTGGCTTTTACCGCCTCACCGACATCTAACCGGTTAGCCTCCACAAAGACGCGGTTGTAACCAGGTGAGCCCTTATACACTTGACTTAGCGTATCGATATCCCGAGACAATTCACTCCGATACACTCTGCCAAGCTTACGTTGAGCTCTCTTCTCCTTGCGACTCAATAACCGCACACCAAGTTTCTCATCATGTTTCTTGTGTGTAGATTCATCTGGACTTCGTATGTGTCTGTGCCTGTGCCTGTGGCGCTTCGGTTGATCCCTTCGTTGCTGTGCTTCGGCCTCCTTAGACCTGTAGTAGTCCGCTCGTATCCGAAGATGGTTCTTACCCATCAAATGGAACTTACGGACACTGAGAGTGTCATGTGTAAGGTATGAGTGACAATACTCACAATAATATCTAGCCATGTTCTTTGATTAAACTCTTGTGTTTTTGCTTTATTAGATCTTTTACAGAATTGATCTTTTATATATAAATGGGTGATTGATAATCATCGCATCGATTTATTCTTTTTTTTATTTTTTTTAATTTTTCACTCTCGAAAACTCTGAAAAATAAAATGAAAATAAATGTATTAAAAATAAAAAACATGATTGACCCTATATAGAGAGATAAGATTTGTTTATCGGTACATAGAAACTCGTATATAACAAAGGTAAATAAATTATGCTAGTTTCAATATATGTGGTACTAGCACTGTTTGCTGCTGTAACTGCGGAGAGGTTCCCAGATAACCCGTTTGACTGGTTCAATAGGTCAGCTGACCACAACATTGATATCGACCCGTTGCCAAGGTCGCCCACCATGGACCCTGACCAGTCGTTGCTCAAGATAGGTAGGCATGGTGCGATAAGTTCAGACCTCGAGCTTTGCAACAACATCACTAGAGACCAAGTTTTCCTTAAATACCCCGATGCTAACGCCGCGGATGCGGCTGTGACTCAGGCACTCTGTATCGGAATGGTCAATTTCTTCAATAGTGGTATTGGGGGTGGCGGCTACGTGGTGTTTGCTAAGGGTCCAGATGCACCACAGGACACAGGCGACCATCTTTTCATAGATTTCAGGGAACAGGCCCCAGCTGCTGCAGATAAGATGATGTTTCGGGATTGTGCGCTGTGTTCTAAGCTCGGAGGTCTGGCGGTGGCGGTTCCAAGTGAACTGAAGGGGATCTACGAGCTGTACAAGGCAAGAGGCAGTGGAACTGTTAGTTGGGCTCAGTTATTGGAACCTATAATTGAGCTCGGAGAGAAGGGTTGGGAAGTGGAGGATGCTCTTGGTGCTACGTTAGTCCTATATGAACCCTTTCTCCTGGCGAGAAGTGACGATTGGGAGTTCGTCCTGAACAGTACGAGGAATGGTGTCAAGAAAGTAGGTGACAAAATGACCAGACCGGTTCTGTCTAAACTGCTAAGGGAGTTAGCTACCAATGGGTCAGTGGATCCCTTTTATGATGAGAACAGTTGGATGGTAAAGGCAATGGTGACCAAGATTCAAGAATACGATGGTTTGGTGACAGAAAAGGACTTTGCCAGTTATTATGTGAGAAAGGAGAAGCCATTGAAACGGAAAATTAGACAAGGTTTTTCATTCTTGCCCAATAACGACTTGACAGTCTTGACAAGTGGTGGTTCGAGCTCTGGTCCGGCACTATTGAGCTCTCTATCAGTACTGGAAAGTTTTGGAAGTAAACTAGGTGGTGATTTTGAAGAAGGAGAGATTTTCAAGCTGGTTGAAACGATGAAATGGATGGCAAGTGCTCGTAGTCGCTTGGGTGACTATTTTGGTAAAGAACTCCCAGATAATATTTGCAAGGTCTTACGCCCCAAATGGATTTCTAAAATTATTCATTCGATCAAGAAGCAATGTAAAAAGGATAGCTATAAAACATTGGAGAACTACATGGATTATGACCCCTTATACGACATGAATGAACCACATGGTACCGCCCATTTCAGTATTACCGATAAGTTTGGGAATGCCATTTCGTTAACCACCACCGTAAATCTTCTTTTTGGGTCTTTAGTACACGACCCAAATACTGGTGTTATATTTAACAATGAGATGGATGATTTTGCTCAACCGAATAGATCCAATAGTTTCGAACTAGCTGCATCGGTATACAACTACATTGAACCAGGTAAAAGGCCCTTATCCTCAACAGCTCCCACCATTATTCTAAATGAATTAGGTTACCCAGAATTGGTAGTTGGAGCCTCTGGTGGTTCCAGAATAACGACAAGTATTCTACACACTATCATCAGGGTATATTGGTACCAAATGCCTATACTTGAGGCAATTGCTTATCCACGTGTTCATCACCAATTACTCCCAAACCAGTTAGAGGTTGAGAATGTTACGATGATAGGAAACGAGACAATTCAACAATTGAAAGACATGGGTCATAAAGTTTTAGAGCGAACCCCTAAAAGTGTAGTTAACGCAATTCATCGTGTCACAGGTGAATGGCACGCTGTAAGTGATTACTGGCGCAAGAGAGGTATTTCGGCTGTATATTAGTACCCCCTCCATCTTGTTTTACGAATTAATGATAGAATTCCCAATTTTAAATACTGTATAAAACAAAAGAAGACAGATTATTAATGTTATCATAATCTCCTGATTAAAGTGACCACGCGACATAGTTTGTTTTTTTTTGTTTATGTTTTGTGTCCATTCTTAACTCAGGTGATTTTTTATCTTTTTATTTGCATTTGTTTATATTGTTATTTGTTTGTTTACGGAGAATGACTTTTGACGTGTACTCATCTGATGTACTTATTTTATCTTTAAAGACTAAATCCTCTTGGGACTATCGTCCTATTAATTTTCTGTGTTGTAAACCTAAAAAAACAATTTCCCTCTAAACACGTTGTACTTGAAAAGAGGATTACACCAGGAACCAAAATTGTTACCCAGCGCAAGTCGAGAAAAAAAAAAGAAGTAAAAAATAGCCGTACGTTTACTTTTTTCTTTCTTTTTGTTTCTTTCTTTTTCTCATGTATAGAACATCTCGAAATAGAAGCAATCTTTGTACGCTTCTTTCAATACCCCACCATTTCTGATAGTGTCTTCTTATTTTTTTCTCTTCCAAAAAAAGTTTTGCTGCGGAGTTATTCTAATGCAGTGAGAATCTCGAGGCTAAAAGTATTCCAATTAATAATCTTTTTCTTTTTTTCAGATTTCTAATGCTTCTACCACAGGACCATCTAAGGAATTACGTATTTTTTGTTGTATTTTTTTCTGAAACGCGTAATTGTAGACTAAAAAAGAAGGTAAACAAGATATTTCCTGTCATCTTTTCTTATTTTGGAATAACAATGGAATTTGACTTTTGCTATATTCCTACACTACTGTCAGTGGCTATTGTAAAGCTCTTCTATACTCAACAGAAGCAGAGAAGATTATCTTCTTCCTTCTTTTTTGGCGATGACGAATTTTCTTATTTACAGTAGTTTATTATATTTTTGGTGTTCTTTATTGTTCTCACTCTTTTCTTCTGTAAATAGAAATGATGGTTACCGTCTTTGGGTTTCTATTCTCGGAACGTAGTAATACTTAGCACTATTTTAAATAGTCCTTTTTATATTTTTGGCAGTTTGCCGTAACTTTATTCTTAGAGTACCGTCTGTAGGATAAGAAAGAATGTTGGAAATAGCTATTTTTTGGTGTTTGTAAACAGATTGCTTTTCTTACTTTTTTCTTCAACCTGACTGCACAACATTGTGTTGTTATCTAGATCAGTAACATATACGAAATACGTGTTTAAAAAACTATTGCTACGTAGTTTACTTCGAACTTTGAAGTAATAAATAAAAAGAAAACTCATCAGCTAACGGGTTATATTTTAAAATAGTTAAAATTTTTCTCTTTGTTGACATAGTTGGAATTACTTGGTAAACAGTAGTATATATAAAGTATATATATTTGTGATATTTGTACTAAACATGTATGTCTTGAAAACTCTCTTCTTATTATATTCTTATTGTCTTGCTTAATATTATAAGGCTGACTAAAAAAAACATATATAAATACACATAAATTTGAAGCTAACTATGGTTTCTTTCTCATTCGCTACTGTGGTAGCAGCTCTTTCTGTCAGTAGTTTGGCTGCTCCAGTTATTGCTCCTAAGAACAAGGATACTTCTGTTCATTTCGTTAACGAAAAGAGATACTATGATTATGACTCTCAAGCTATTGGTGAACCAATCAGAGGTGTTAACATTGGTGGTTGGTTTGTTCTAGAACCATATATCACACCATCTCTATTCGAAGCCTTTAGAACGAACGCATATAACGACGACGGTATTCCTGTTGATGAATACCACTACTGTGAATACTTGGGTCAAGATGAAGCCAGAACTCGTCTAGAACAACACTGGTCAACTTTCTACACTGAACAAGACTTCGTTAACATCAAGGCCAACGGTTTCAACATGGTAAGAATCCCAATCGGTTACTGGGCTTTCGTTGACATGGAAAATGACCCATATGTCAAGGGCTCTCAAGAGTACTACTTAGATCAAGCTATTCAATGGGCTGCCAACAACGGTATCAAGGTTTGGGTTGATTTGCACGGTGCTGTCGGTTCTCAGAACGGGTTCGACAACTCTGGTCTAAGAGACTCTTTTGATTTCTTGGTTGATGAAAACTTGGCTGTTACCAAGCAAGTCTTGAACTATATCTTGAAGAAGTATTCCCAACAAGAATATCTAGACACTGTTATTGGTGTTGAGTTGATCAACGAACCATTGGGCCCAGTCTTGGATATGGAGAAGATGAAGGAACAGTACTTGAAGCCAGCTTATGAATACTTGAGAAGTGAGTTGCAAGGTCTCCAAGACATTATCATCCATGATGCCTTCCAACCATACCACTACTGGGATAGCTTTTTGACTGTTAGTGACGGTTACTGGGGTGTTCTTCTTGATCACCACCATTACCAAGTCTTCTCTTCCGGTGAATTGCAACGTAGCATTGATGATCACGTTCAAGTTGCCTGTGAATGGGGTACTGGTGTCTTAGATGAATCTCACTGGACCGTCGCAGGTGAATGGAGTGCCGCTTTGACTGACTGTACCAAATGGCTGAACGGTGTCGGTGTCGGCGCCAGATATGATGGTTCTTTCCAAAAGGAAGGCCAAAACTCTTTCTACATCGGCTCCTGTGCTAACAATGAGGATATCAATTCATGGAGTGAAGAAAGAAAGCAAAACACCAGAAGATACATTGAAGCCCAATTGGATGCCTTTGAGATGAGAGGCGGTTGGATTTTCTGGTGCTTCAAGACCGAAACTAACATTGAATGGGACGCCTCCAGATTGATCGAATACGGTATGTTCCCACAACCATTGACCGATAGACAATATCCAGGCCAATGTGCTAAGGCTTAAGCTACTGAAAAACTAAAAACAATAAACAATTTTTATTTTCTACAGTAATATCTCTTTTTTGGTTTCTTTATTACTACAATTTCTAGTTCGGTTTTTTGAAAGACTCCTAGTTCTCTTTTCTTTCATTGATATGTCATGGTACATTTGATTTCTTTCTTTTACATTTGCATTTCACCATATTTTTTTCATTGGTATTAAGAAATAAATCTTAAAATCACTTATATAATTTTCTATACTACATGGGTTAAGACGTATGTCTTTCTGATAAATAAATAATACTTTTAGTTTACAGCTTTTTTTCTCTTCGATCAGTTTGAAAAATCACCTTATAACTAATAAAATATAATTACAGAGAGTAGCTTTCTTATAGAAGTATGAACTTAGGTTTCATTAGGCTGATTTCGGTTATGGCATTACTAATTTTAATAACGCGGACGTCTTACATAAGCTGACAACCCGACGGAAGACGGATCCTTTCCTTTGTAAAGATCAGCTCGGACAATGGATATGACAAATAACCTGGACTACGCCAAGTGTCCGTCCGATCTTAACTTTATTTATAAAGAAGATCAATTGTAATTGCTCGATTCAATTGGAATTGATTATCTAGAAGCTGAAATTGTGCAATCTAACAATTGAGTAAAAAAATATATAATGAGTGCTGTGTTATTGAAGAGACTTGCATTCCAAGTTGGCCCAAATATCTCTGAGAACACATTTACGTTGTCATCTGTCTCGAAAGAGGGACATTTCATCTCTTTGAGACCATTCACTAAGCCTACCAAGGAACAGGAGGGGTTCCCATTTGAATGGGGGTTTGCTGGCACAAAAGAAAACTTGAAGGCTGCACCAACGAAGGATAGTGAAGGTAATGTAGTGTTACAACAGGACTTTGACATGGGATTTGACACCAATGTCTATCTCGGTATCGAAAACACACACCGTGGGGTAATTAACACTTTCTGGAAGACTTGGGACTCTGGATGTCTAGAAGAGTCTGGTAAAGTGTTCCCATTCGGAAAGGATAAAGAAGGTATTCCATTCATGGAGTTGTGGCAACCAATTGATCCTAATGTAAAGGATATGGTAATGTTGGAAGCCGGTGATGGTAGATTTGCACCAAGCTCAGTAAGATCTGTAGTGTTTAAGGTATCTGCTGGTCAAGGTTACGAGGGTCTCATTGTCGTTGTTGGAAATTGGGCTCAAGGCTATATTGCCAAAGAATCCACCAAATCCGCTGAAGGCATCAACTTCATTAGATACTACATCGAAGGCGACAAGGCCAGCCATTACTATACCAAGTTCGGTTCAGAGTGCAACAAATTCCCAACTGACTTGTCGTCTGTCTCTGTAAACTCTACTGTTACCGTGAATGGCTTGAAATGGGATATAATCGAGGCTTAATATTTGAAGAACAAAGTTATCATTATCAATATTAAATAGATCTCGAGATACGTATCATTAAAATGCTAGTCATTGTGAATGTCTTAAAAAATAAGTAATGCTATAGTACAAATGTATTAATTATTATTAATCGTCATTAACATGAAATAGGAATAGAAGGCATAGTGAACCTCTTTTTGCACTTATTGTCCTGGATCAAAACCATACTAGGCAGTTTTGTTGAGTTATTAACACAACTTCCACCCTGTGAATTCATAAAGGTGACATCGGGGACACATATAACCTTACTGTTCTCAGTGAACTCAGGAGCACAAATGTAGTCATTGATTGTGCATCTGTCACAAGCAGTGATGTTCAACTTTGTATATGATTCATCCAAGATACAGTTGACACTATCTTTTTTTGTGAATGAAGTGTAGCGTGCACCATTTATACAACCACCTTTATTAGCAGAAAATTTAATTAGGTCTGTGGAAGGGTCACAATGTTTAATATTATAGGAATCGGTTAGGTCCATTGTGAAAAGATATGTTTGATGCAATTCCTTCAGTCCAAGGAGATAAAATTTGTTGGAAACTTGATCCATCGAAGCATCAATAATGTTGTTAACTGGAATTGAAAGCTTAGCAGATTGCCAAGTAATACCTTGATCAAATGTAATATTGATTTTTGCGTAACCACTTTCATCATTATAGCTTGGAATTATTATAGTGTTACCGTAATTGCTTGTGTAGAATTTAGTAGAGCTATCTGCTAACTTTCTCCATGTATATCCACCATCATTGGATATGGCAATAAAATCATCTACATCGTCATGATATGATTTACTCATATCAACGGAGAAAGAGCTCACAATTTCAGTCGAGTCATCTTCAGTGTCAACAAATCTTGTGTCCCAGAAACTTTCATGACCTGTAGCAATAATAATACCGGTTGGATAATCCTCTAGAACCTTTGTGAGTACAAAAGTACAGTTAGAGGAATTTATATCGCAAGTATAGTTGCCAGCAGCTTTATCAGCATCAACTATTCTGGGATTACTCCAGGTGATGCCATTATCAGTTGAAATGTTGGTGAATCCAGATGTTGTGAGTAGAGAAGTAATGAAAATTGTGCCAGGTAAGGAACTTGCTAAATTAATGCTACCCAACGATCCATTATAAGAGTGTTGTAAAACAGTGAATTTCACGCCATCTGAATCTGATATATAGAACGTTGGAGAATCTAACTTATGATTTTTGGATGTTTCACTATATTGTGAATAAATTAATCTACCACCCAAAATTTCCTCAAAATAACCATTAGAATTGTTTAGGTATAGTTTTTTAAATTCTCCTCCATTCTTAGATCTATACCAGACAAGGTCAGTGTTATCCAACAGCTTGCTAGGCTGAACTAGCAAATACGAATCATAGGGAGCACCACTGAATGTAGAGTTTATTCCCTCCAGTCCAGCTACTTTTTGAAACGATTTGCCAAGATCTTTTGAGTAATAGACATCTTTAAAATCTTCATTGAAGTATGAAACAAGGGTCACACACTGAATATCAGAACCAGAATTTCCCGTGTACCAACATGTGCAATTTACTGAAGATTGATCACCAATGTGCATTGGTTCAAAAGAGTCACCCTTATCATATGAAATAAATACTTCAGAGCTTTGAGACTCTTTGAGGTGAACTTGTAACAACAAAACGCTTGAATTTGAAGGATTTACTTCCAAACCATTTACGAATGTGATATTTGGAAACTCACGTGTGATATCTTTCCAATTCATTCCGTAGTCATATGAAATGAATGTCTTCTTTTCGGCAATGATATAGACGATATTATTGAAAGTCTTATCAACACTGACACTTGAATCAATATAAGTCCAATCCTCGAATAAAGTAACCCAAGGTTTAGATAAGTCAGTATTAACCATGACATGACTTTCATTCAAGAAGATAGTTGTAGATGAGTTAGATATATGGATTAGTCCCTCTAAATAATCATCCCGATTCCAGTCTTCAAGGGTGGAATTCCAAGAACTATAAAGCACCTTTGAGCTCGATCCAGTTTTGGTATCTCTCTTTAACTTAGTAGGTGCTGCAATAGCAACGGATAGCAGCAAGAATACTGTCCACACTATCCTCATCTTTAAATTTTGAGTATTTTTTGATTATTGTTTTAGGGTTCTAGATCAGAAAAGATACTAATATCTCCAAGAATTGATATATGAAGTTTAAAAATAAGAAAAAGGATACAGATATGGCAAACATATGATGTCAATCACACTACTATTTATATCACCGAGTGGAAGTCAAGTATATGTCAATTTTTCGCGTACCCCACACGAAAAAAAGTAAGAAAGAAGGGGGAAAATAGTGCCGTGCATACATTATATGCCCTAATTAGGCTAATTAAAAATTGTTGTCATGAAGAAAGATTGTCGATGTTATAAGACCGATATAGTTGCTTTATTTAGAAATATTAATTAACACTTTAATAAGCTAATATGATACTTTACTCCATGAGCGTATCCCATAAGTTGATGATGTCGATTCTTGATTAGTACTGTACATCAACATCATCAAGAAAAGAGTATTTGAATTTAATAAGTCTCTTATATAATAAATTAACATTAAACATTTTTACCTTTTCAACTGTTTTCGAGTTAATTTCCCATAAACAGTAATAGCATCTCCTTACTCTATTAAAAACTAAGATAATGAAAAGTGAACATTGGAAAAACGAGAATTAAAAAAATTAAATGTTACTCCGATACGGGGAGTCGAACCCCGGTCTCCACGGTGAAAGCGTGATGTGATAGCCGTTACACTATATCGGAATAGTAATTTGTATGAGAACAGCGATAACATCTCTGACCGGATTCTCATAATCCTGGTCACGTTCTGTTGTTCTTATTGTATTGTCAGTCTTTCGTTGTTATACCGTTATACGACAATCGCTGCTGCACAAAAAAAAAAAAAAAAAAAATTTTTCTTCTTCATAATGAAATTTTATTTTAGGAGTTAGCAAAAGGGCTTAAGAAGAAAAAAAAAAGAAGGGGAAAAGGTAGATAGAGGAAAATACGTTATAACAGTAATTAAAAAAACTTCATAGAAAAAATTTTGATTATTATTGTAGATTTGATTCTTATTCGGGGTTTAGTTCTTTAACACTTGTATAAAGCTTTCTTTTATATCTCAATTGTATAAATAAAACAGTTGCTATTTAAGTCTTAATTTTATTTATCATCATAGAGATAGAAGGGTGAAATAAAGAGAAAAAAATTATAAAAAAAATTTAAAAAAAAAAAGAAAGAAAGAAAGAAAGGATAGCTTATATAGTCAACTATTATTTGAAGAAAAGAATAAAAAATAAATAATAATCAAGAAATCTTTCTACTAAAAAAGGGGAAAAAGCAAAGGATAAGAAAGAAACTAGTATAAAAAAAAAACTACGAATAAAAAAACAATAATGGGTTCATATTTATTCATTCTAGCTGTTGTTGTTAACTGTATCAATTTGTTTGGTCAAGTTCACTTTACTATCTTGTATGCCGATTTGGAGGCTGATTACATCAATCCAATTGAGTTGTGTTCTAAGGTTAACAAGTTGATTGTCCCTGAGGCAGCTTTGCATGCTGTTATTTCTATTTTGATGCTATTGAATGGATACTGGTTTGTTTTCCTACTGAACTTGCCTGTTCTAGCATATAACATTGATAAGTTCTATAAGAAGGTCCAATTGTTGGATGCTACTGAGATTTTCAGAACCTTAGGTAAGCACAAAAGAGAGAGTTTCCTAAAGTTGGGTTTCTACCTAGTGATGTTCTTCTTCTACTTATACAGAATGATCATGGCTTTGATTGCTGATAGTGAGGATTAAATCTAATATAGATTGAGAAACTAGACAACAAAAAATCCTTTATGTCCAAATATAAGGATCAGATATACCGCAGAGGCAATCAATTGAAAAAAAATAAAACTATGACTGAAAAGTACTTTGTTCTCTTATATACTAAAGAAAGAATATAGCTAATACGAAGTATATATTATATATGTAAATTTTAATATTAAAAAACAATAAAAATAGTAAAGAACTATTAAATATATGATTTTGTATTTATTTCATTAGTAGCTGATGTTTCTATCCTTAGATACGGCTACCCGATACAATGTTCTTTCATGGTTATCAGAACAAAACATTAAAAAAAAAAGAGCATACATCTCAAATAATAATTAATATTATAATTTTTAAAACATTGAAATAGTTTTCTTTAAAAGTAAATACACATAAATAAATAAAATATATAGAGAGCAACTGCCTGAAAGAAATAAAAATTAATAAATGAACGAGAAAAAATTGGCCAGCTCTCAGGGGGGAAATATTGTTTTATATATAAAAAAAACTCATCTAAAAGTCGTAACAAGTAAAATCTATTAAATATCCATTTAACTGGAATTGTGAAAAGCATGATATAATCTCTGCTCTTTCTTTTTTTTTTTGGGTTTTGCTATTTTTTGTAATTTATTCTGTAATAAATGAAGAAAAAATGGTTAAATTCAGTTTAGGTGAGCTCTATCAACATGTTCACCTCTCTTACCAGCAAAACGAATAGCAGTTTCCCGGTCTTCCTTAAGAACGGCGACTCTCATAGAAGCTAAAACATTTTGAGCGGTGTTAGTGTGACGGTAGACACCACCACTGAAGGCCTTAGTAGCATCTTTACCCAAAGCACTTCTCAACAACTTCTCACCACCTGGATGTTCGGTAATGTAGCCAGAGACATCATGGACGATACCACCAACAATTACCAGACCATCGTTTTGCTTGTTCTTTTCCAAGAATTCTTCCTTGGTCCAGGTTGGCAAATCGACAATCTTTGGACCCCAGTTGACCTTGGCGCTTTGTTGGTCGATCTTCTTTTGTTCTTGTTGAATCAAAGCTTGTTGAATAGCGTTTTGGGAGAAGGTCTTCAAGTTGTAAGATAGGCCGACCAAAGAAGACATGTAGATGAAAACCTTGGTTGGATCATATTGGTACCACTTAATAGCGTTTCTGTAGTCACTTGGGAATTCGTGGTGGAAGTTGTGGTAACCTTCACCGAAGGTGACAATAGCAGTGACCCAGTTGTCACGAGGAGTTCTCTTGTCATCGAATGGTTGGGTACCCAAGTAGTGAGCCATAGAGTTAATACAGAAAGTAGCTTGTTGGATAACGAAGACACGGATGAAACCACCGTAGATCAAACCACCCAAGTAGTCGTTAAACAAATAACCACCCAATAGACATGGCAAGATGAAACCGGAGATCAACATCATTGGAATGTAGTGCTTATGTTGGAATCTAACAACCCATTCATCGGTCAAGTCAGAGATATCAGCACGAGCCTTGTACTTTGGGTTTGGCTTCAACAACATCCAGCCCATGTGGGAGTACCATAGACCTTGTCTAGCGTCATATGGGTCTCTTAGAGTGTCAGTGTATCTGTGGTGGATTCTGTGAGAGTGACCCCACCATTTGATAGAACCTTGCACAGAGGCAGCACCGAAAAAGGCAAAGAAGATCTTCAATGGCAGACGGGCGCTGTAAGCTCTGTGAGACCACAGTCTGTGGTAACCGGCGGTAACGGAGACACCACCAAGAGCATAGTACACGGTGGCGAACAAGGCCATCTTCCAGCTCAAAGGAGCCTTACCAGACAAAGCCAAGGACCAACCGATCATAGGCAAACCGACAACCAGTGCCAAGTTCAGCCAGTTCAAATGCTCGTGCCAGTTATTCAGAGTCCATGGTTGCTCGGAGATATGTGGTGTACTGGCGCTTATCTTAGAGGAAACGTTACCCTCCTTGATATTCTTCTGAGCCTTTTCGTCAGTAGCGAAGTCGACTTGGGTAACCTCCTTGGTACCCATCAACTTACCTAAACCGTTAACGACACGAACGGACTTCTTATCCAGACCAGCGGCCAAAATGTTGGCCTGCACCAGGTCAACCTCGGACAATCCATCCTTCTCGAAGGATGTAGTTGTATTAGTCTCTACTCTAGACATTTTAGATTTATGCTTTTTAGTTTGTTGGTTTTTTTTCTAGTAAATAGTTTCTAGAAAGAGAGAAGGGAATTTTGTTATCTAAATATGTAATATGTATAAACTCTTTTTATATATATATTTTTTTTCTTTCTTTCTTTCATTTTCATTTATTTTATCTAATCCTAACACCCTTCTCCCCCCTCGGTTATTTTTACATATTGAACAATGAGTCTCAACAATCATTAATAGTTTACTATAATAAAATGTATTGTACAAGAAAAAAAAAAAGAGGCCAAATAATTGAGTTGTTTTAAGATAGATTCAACAAAATCGCTATCCCGATGATCTTTTAATCAGAAAAAAAACCGATAGATACTTCGGTTTATTATTATTTATTTTTGTTTTGTTTTTGTAGGCTTATTTTTTACGGCCCTACATTCTTTTCTTGGTTTGTACACTTATAGTATCTCTCACACACTCTCTAATACACAAGAATAGTCATTATTTCCCTTTAAAATAACCTTGATCATTAATCTTTAAACAATATCACTTTATTCCATCTTGTTCCCTTCTTTCTTTCTTTTTTTCTTCCATCCATCATTTTGACACCCTCATCTCTTTTTCACTCTCTCTCCGTCGATCTCTCAGCTCATTCTTTTCTATATACAGCATCCTTCCTTTCTTTTTTTGTCCAGGTGTCGTCCTAACTTTCAATTCTTTGAGCCCTGTTTAACCTCTTTTTGTTGAGATCACGTGTCTATAAATAGCTCTATCTTGTACTTCTGCTGTTCAGATACTAGCTGCATATACCTATGTACGGAGATAAAGTTTACATTTTTTTTTTTTTTTTGTTGGGTGCGGTGGGTTAGTGTGTATGGGGATTAGCGAGAGAAGCCTTTCTGAACCTCTCTACCATGTATTCTTTGATTTGGGCTTGTGTTGAGTGTTGAGCGTTTTCGAAGACCCTTCCACTCACTAGCCACCTTTCCCCGGAGTTTTCGTTTTTTTTTTGGTTAAGTGAGAAACCTTGTATCGGGTTTTAGTATGGACATACCCGTTGTTGAGTAGCAGAACTAGTTACACTTCCCTTTCCTTTCCTTCCTTTTTTCATCATCATCATTATTTTCATTTACATTTACATTTACAATTACGACTAAGCTTTCTTTTTGGTTGTTTTTGTTGAATTTATTCTGATCTTCTCTCCCCTTAAAAATAGATTAAAAGAATTATAAATCCACCCTAAACTAAATTAAGAAGTGCTACAGTGACAAACACACCATAAAGCCTAGAAGCGATAAACCTTAACACATAAAACAGAAAAAAAAAAACTGTGGGTGAAAAAAAAAATAAAAATTAAAACCCAACCAAAGTAAATAAAAACTTACAAAATGAGACAGGTACCGAAATCATTACTGTTGAAACAGAAGAAACGGTTGCAGCGCATCGTATCGAACAACTCAGTCCGGGATATCCGATCGAAACTCTTCGCTGCTTCTATAGCCGATGTGTTCCAGCCATTGAACCCCGTAACAAAAGATACCGACGCACCTCAGGACTTGGCATTGTTCAACAGCTCCCAGATTCTAGACTACAACGAAACAGTGGAACAATTTTTCAGCCTGGCCTCCAATCCTGAAACAATGCGGACATGGTATAACAACAGACACGGAACCACACGAAGGGAATGGCATACACTGGAGTACAGCACATCTCTATACAACAGCAGTGCGTCGTGGCGGGATGTGCCGCGCGATGTCGCTAAATCGATGTACCTTCACGGTTTCGGCCAGTTCGGCCCACGCCGCGATTTTTCCTTGCCACTGAACGGGACGCACAGATACTCCGGCTGGTTCTACAAAGAACCGCTTACCTCATCTGTACTGTTGTACGGGTCCCTTCTCGGATTACTTGGCTTTTGTATAGCATAATACTACACAGCAAATCTATATTCTAGTTTTTTTGTTTATTGTTTTCCTTTTTTCTCATATATATATATTATATATATAAAATTCTATTCTGTATATATAAGCATATTTATTTCATTATTCATCTTCCTCAGAATCATCCATGTCGTCCATATTGTCTTCCCAGGACTTCTCTACGGTCTCTTTTACTCTTTTCACGTATTGGGACTTGTGGTCCTTGAATAACGTCGCCGCTTCGACGTTAGCGGGAGATGCTGGGTTCGGATCGTTGAACAGACTCTGGATTGACGTAAGTATAGAGGCAACATCATATGTGGGTGTCCACCTGTTCTGTAGAATATCTAGACAAATCTCACCATTGGCATACACATTCGGATGGAACATCTCGCTCAGAAACTTGACATGCGGTGGTTTATTTGGGTATTCTTCGTCAAACTCAAGTAATAGTCTAAATGTACCGTCCTCATACGGCGTGTCAGCAGGACCGATAATCATTGCATTCCATACCATGACATTGTCCGGAAGTGGTGACGCCGAAACTCCAGGTGGAGAGTCGGCCTTCATCCTCTTGAAATCTCTCATTAATCTTCTTCTTGCGGCTGTAGACATTTTATTACCTCTCTATCTCTATATTTGTATTTGGTATTTCTCTATTTCCCAGACGAATCTCTATCCTTCTTCTTCTTCTTTTATGTTCAGATAATTTCCCACCTTTTTTTTTAAAGAAAAGCAATATTTAACTTAAAAACTTATTATAGTAAAAGAATAAAAACAATAATTGTTGTTTCCTGTTCGATTTACAACTAAAATAATTGGCATCTCTTACAACGCGCCATTTCATCACTTACTTTATAAACCACCTTGTAGATCAATCTCGGCCTGCTCGCTTTCTTCACAACGTACCTTTTTTTTTTCTCCTGCTGCAGCGGGCAGTGGCAAATTTTATATATAAATCACATGATAATAACCGTTATCTATGACAATACATTATTATAATTGGTATTAGTTAATTAAATTGATAATACTCGAAATATTTACATAAAAATGATAATTAAATGACTAATCTAGGTAGTATAGTGTAGCTGCTACAATATAGGCGAAGAACAGACCGCTCAGTTGTTCAGAGAATGTGTGGAAGACTATCACAGTGAGGATTAAGTTCCACAACCACAGGGCCAGTAACACTACTAGGAGGATTATAGGGTTCTCCCATAGGATATACCTTGCAAGGAATACAGTTAGTTTTATAGCCTTTTGTATGCGTTGTTCCCACACCGGCGTTCTATTATCCTGCGGTGGAGCACTTATTATCTTCTTGCATTGGTCGATGCAGTAGGACTTAGTTGATAGACAGTGTTGTATGGCTTTGAAGAAGAATTGACGCGACTCCCCAATAAGGAACAAGATCATCAGCGTCAATAGGAATATGTGACCTGATGGATCATGACCGCCTTTCCAGTAGCCGCCGTTAATCCTGCATGCCGAGGAGTTATCTAGGGTGGAGTTTGTGCCTGATGTAGTATTTAGAGAGATGTTCGCAATGAAGTCCTTGATGAACTGATTTATTTGTCTGTTACTGTAGTCCAGGTTGTTCTCCATCAGAAATTTATTGACTTCACGGATTACGGTACTCTTGCGTATCTGCTGGCCGTAATGATCCAAGGCCTTCTCTATGCTACCAGTGACAAACTCCATCATTTTAGAATCCACACCCAGTGGGTTCTTCCCGTTTACCTGGTAGTCTTTCACTTTGTTATAAATCTTTCGCCATGAGCTTAACCTTCTTCTCCAAGAGTCCTGAAATTCTAAGTTGACATTTCCGTCAGAGTCATACAGATCAAAGTTGCAAGACCCACCACTGAATTTAAATATCAGATCCATAATAGGTGGCAGATCAAACCATAGTATACCTTGCGTGAAGACATACCACCACACCGTCAGTATAAGGTATCTTTTAAGACTGGTTTTCCATAACTGTCTCGTATCATACCTTACTATACATAACCATCCTACCAGAGTGGTCCAAAACCAACCCTTTTTCACAAATATGCTGTTTATTATACCGTCTTTATTGATCTCCCAGGGCTCTCTCAGCACAAATAAAGAGAGTAGATTCCCCAAAATCAATATAGCTGGACATAACCCAAGCAACGCCCATTTATATATACTATTCCGTTCTAGCATTTAATTTTTGTTTGTTTGTTTGTGTGTGTGTAATGATATCTAAGAGCAAAAACCGATCCTGCAGTTTTACACTTTAATAAGTTCGAGATAAATATAATTAATTTTAGAATGAAGTTCTTTTAAGAAGTAGAAAAATTTGCTTTTCCTTCTTTTGGGTAGGGGCTCATCGCAAAACCTTTTCTTTTATTTGCAAATTGATTGCTATGGTTGAGTTTTCCTTAATTTCTTTTACACAATGGGGCAAAAAAACAAGAACCCAATACCGACATTTTAAAAAAAAAGCAATATATAATATTGTATTTGTAAAATTGTAGTATTGCATAATGATAGATAATTAAAACAATCACACTAGTATATTAAGAGGAAGGAAGATTATAAAGAACATGAGTAATGATGTTGTAGAAGAGAAAGAAGCTGCTCTTCCCACGAGGTTTGAAGTTGAGCTCGAGTTCGTACAATCGCTGGCGAATATACCGTACGTTACTTATCTGTTAACACAACAACAGCTACTGTGGAAGGACCCCAAGTTCAAGAACTATCTGAAATACCTGGAATACTGGTGTGAACCACCATACGCACAATGCATAGTGTACCCTAACGCATTGTTCGTCCTCAAATTACTCAACGGTTTCATGGAGAACGCTACAGTGAACGAGGACGGTCTACTCGATGGCCTCGACGATTTACCAAAGGTAATCCAACTACAAGGTGGCCAATGGATGAACGAAATGGTAGAGAGATGGGCTAACTAATATACATATATATATATCATATATATAAGCACCTTTTAGTCATATGACAACAAATACATTTATACGAATTCGTACAAGAATATATCACGATATTATTTATTACAAAATGACTTATCGCAGTTCAAACAGCGACCCGGCATTCTTTTTATGACTGGCTGTGTGTGAAAAGAAAGGGCACTGCACAAAGAAGAAGTTTGAAATCGAAGAGCCTAACAAAAAAATGTAAGTGACCAACAAAACCGGTGTATGCCGGTCTATAATATCTTAATAACTTGACTAATGGGTAATAAATAAAGCTATTTTCTCATGATGTCACTACACACCGGTCATGGGTAAGAGATTACGTTTCTTATCAGCAAATGGGTCTCTCAATTTGAACTTGGATTTGTTCTGCGTGTGACCCAATCATTAAAACCAAGTCTTGAGTGATTCAAAGAATCAACGACTACTTTTTGTCCTTATTGTGTGTATAATGTGTGGGCACCGTGTGTAGTGTGTTATAGTTAAAAAATCGTATGTAAAAACTAGTGCTTGCTGTACTGTGTAACGTCTAAGTATAGAGAGAGGGAGAGAGCTAGAGACAGCTAGAACGGCTAAGGGAGAATTCCACAGAGAACAATAGAGAACTTATGCAGAGAGAGAGAGAGAGAGAGAGAGAGAGAGGGAGCTTGGGTCCAGAGTAGAGAGAGAGTAGAGATACAGTGTGTGGATTGTGTATGTGTGAGAACAATAGTAGATCCCTTATTATAAATAAGAATACAAAATTTTTTTCAAGAAGACTCAATTGGAATTCCTAATATTTATTAATTTCTTAATTAATCTTAATTTAGTATATTCTTAAGAACAAGACCCAAAATACAAACAGGTGCTTTTCAAGGATGCAACAAGAGAAGAAGAATGCTCCAAAGAAGAAGTTAGCCGGATTAAGGGCTAACTTTAATGTCTTAGGAGAGAAGGATAAGATTTTGGTGGCTAACAGAGGTGAAATTCCTATTAGAATTTTCAGAACTGCACATGAGTTGTCTATGCGTACAGTTGCTATATATTCGCATGAGGATAGGTTATCTACACACAGGTTAAAGGCTGATGAAGCTTATGTTATCGGTGAAGAAGGACAGTACACCCCCGTGGGTGCTTACTTGGCTATCGATGAGATTATTAGCATCGCTAAGAAACATGGCGTTGACTTCATCCATCCTGGTTACGGTTTCTTGTCTGAGAACTCTGAGTTCGCCGACAAAGTGCAAAAAGCCGGTATCACTTGGGTGGGGCCTCCTGCTCAGGTAATCGATGCTGTGGGTGATAAAGTGTCCGCCAGAAATCTAGCTGCCCGGGCCCAAGTGCCTACTGTCCCTGGTACTCCTGGTCCAATTGAGAGTGTAGAGGAAGCTGAAGACTTCGTTAAGAAATATGGATACCCTGTTATTATCAAGGCAGCTTTCGGTGGTGGTGGTAGAGGTATGAGAGTCGTCAGAGAGGGTGAAGATATCGCAGATGCTTTCCAACGTGCTACTTCTGAGGCTAAGACGGCTTTCGGTAATGGTACTTGTTTTGTAGAAAGATTCTTGAACAAGCCTAAACATATTGAAGTGCAATTGTTGGCAGACAACCACGGTAACGTAGTCCATTTGTTTGAAAGAGACTGTTCCGTACAGAGAAGACACCAAAAGGTTGTAGAAGTTGCCCCAGCAAAGACTCTACCTCGTGAGGTCAGAGACGCCATCCTAACAGATGCTGTTAAATTAGCTAAGGAGGCCGGTTACAGAAATGCTGGTACTGCTGAATTTTTAGTCGATGACCAAAACAGACATTATTTCATCGAAATTAACCCAAGAATCCAAGTCGAGCACACAATTACTGAAGAAATCACCGGTATTGATATTGTTGCCGCACAAATTCAGATTGCCGCTGGTGCTTCCTTAAGCGACCTAGGTCTGCTTCAGGACAGAATCACTACCCGTGGTTTTGCCATTCAGTGCCGTATTACCACTGAAGATCCTTCCAAGAACTTCCAACCTGATACTGGTAGAATCGAAGTCTACAGTTCAGCTGGTGGTAACGGTGTCAGATTAGATGGTGGTAACGCATACGCCGGTGCTGTTATTTCTCCTCATTACGATTCTATGTTGGTGAAATGTTCTTGTTCTGGTTCGACATATGAAATCGTACGTCGTAAGATGATTCGTTCATTGATTGAATTCAGAATTAGAGGTGTCAAAACCAATATTCCATTTTTATTGACTCTGTTAACTCACCCAGTATTTATTAATGGCCAGTACTGGACCACATTTATTGATGATACCCCACAATTATTCCACATGGTTTCATCTCAAAACAGAGCCCAAAAGCTGCTACATTATCTAGCTGATCTTGCTGTTAATGGTTCTTCGATCAAGGGTCAAATTGGTCTACCAAAACTGAAGACTAAGCCAAATATTCCTCATCTATACGATGACAAGGGCGAAATAATTAACGTCAAAAATACCCCACCACCAAACGGTTGGAGACAAGTACTATTAGAAAAGGGTCCTGAAGCCTTTGCTAAGGAAGTTAGAGCTTTTAATGGTACTTTATTGATGGATACTACTTGGAGAGATGCCCATCAATCTCTATTGGCAACTAGAGTTAGAACTCATGATCTTGCTGCTATTGCTCCTACCACTGCCCATGCTTTGGCTGGTGCATTTGCATTAGAATGTTGGGGTGGTGCTACTTTCGATGTTGCTATGAGATTCTTGCATGAGGATCCATGGGAACGTCTAAGAGTCCTAAGAAAACTAGTTCCAAATATTCCTTTCCAAATGTTGCTACGTGGTGCCAACGGTGTAGCTTATTCATCTCTACCAGACAATGCTATCGATCACTTCGTCAAGCAAGCCAAAGACAATGGTGTTGATATTTTCAGAGTATTTGATGCTTTGAACGACCTTGAACAATTGAAGGTCGGTGTTGATGCTGTTAAGAAGGCAGGAGGTGTTGTTGAAGCTACCGTTTGTTACTCCGGTGACATGCTACAACCAGGTAAGAAATATAACCTAGATTACTACCTGGAAGTTACTGACCGTATCGTAAAGATGGGTACCCATATTTTGGGTATTAAGGATATGGCTGGTACCATGAAGCCAGCTGCAGCTAAGTTGTTGATTGGATCTATTAGAGCAAAATTCCCAGATTTGCCAATTCATGTGCATACTCATGATTCTGCTGGTACTGCCGTTGCATCTATGGCAGCAGCAGCTTTCGCTGGTGCTGATGTTGTTGATGTCGCCATTAATTCTATGTCTGGTATGACTGCCCAACCTTCAATCAATGCTCTATTAGCTTCTTTGGACGGTGATATCGATTGTGGCGTTAACGTCAAACATGCCCGTGAATTAGATGCATACTGGGCAGAAATGAGATTGTTATACTCTTGTTTCGAAGCAGATCTAAAGGGTCCAGATCCAGAAGTTTATGATCATGAAATTCCAGGTGGTCAACTAACCAATCTTTTGTTCCAAGCTCAGCAGTTGGGTCTTGGTGAGAAGTGGATTGAAACAAAGAAGGCTTACAAACAAGCTAACATGCTATTGGGTGATATTGTTAAAGTTACTCCAACTTCTAAAGTTGTTGGTGACTTAGCACAATTCATGGTCTCTAACCAATTAACTCCAGAAGACTTCAAGCGTTTGGCTAGTACTTTGGATCTGCCAGACTCTGTTATGGACTTCTTCGAAGGTCTAATGGGTCAACCATACGGTGGTTTCCCTGAACCTTTGAGAACAGATATCTTAAAAGACAAGAGAAGAAAATTGACAGTTCGTCCAGGTTTAGAATTAGAACCATTTGATCTTGAAGGAATCAGGGAAGACTTAGAGAACAGATTTGGTGAAGTCGACGAATGTGCAGTTGCCTCATACAACATGTATCCAAAGGTCTACGAAGATTTCCAAAAGGTCAAGGAACTGTATGGTGATTTATCTGTCCTTCCAACTAAAAACTTTTTGGCTCCTCCAGATATTGGGGAGGATATTGAAGTCCACATTGAGCAAGGTAAGACTTTAATCATTAGATTGCAAGCTATTGGTGACCTCCACAAGGAAACTGGTATTAGAGATGTTTACTTCGAATTAAATGGTGAAATGAGAAAAATCCGTGTTGCAGACAAATCTCAAAAGGTTGAAACTGTCTCTAAACCAAAGGCTGATGGTCACGACCCATTCCAGGTTGGTTCTCCTATGGCTGGTGTTATTGTCGAAGTTAAGGTACACAAGGGATCATTAGTGAAGAAGGGTCAACCAGTCGCTGTTTTGAGTGCAATGAAAATGGAAATGGTTGTCTCTTCCCCAGCAGATGGTCAAGTTAAGGACGTCTTTGTCAAGGACGGTGAGAATGTTGATGCTTCTGACTTGCTGGTATTATTGGAAGATGCTGTTCCACCAGCTGAGTAAAAAGAAAACAGAACAGAGCTAGAAAATACAAATATGATCTTTTAAAGCTATTTTTTCCTTTCCTTTATCACAATAATAAACTGCGACGGAAATTCATGTAACTATAGATGTGACGATTATTTTGTAACACTCCACCAGTTTCGCTTGAATATACCATCGGAATTATGACAAATCTTTTATACAATCTACGAAATCAATTTTTTTTTATGTATCCCTAAGTTTGTTTATTTATTTTGTTTCATTTACAAATAATATTATTCCTTTTTATAATAATTCATATTTACCAATATTCCACATTATTTTGTGTTCTCATTCCATACTGATTTATATTGTTTAATCAATAAATAATAGTACAACTTATGTATTTTCTTCTAAACTAAATACACAAACAAAGACAAGGATTGACAATTCACCTTTGCCTTTTCATCTGACTACTAGCTGTAGGTCTCGTTAATCTATCCGATATTTGAGATCCATACCTATTTCTGGCGTTCCGCAAGCTAGTAGCCTTAGTGACCCTTCCAACAGGGTTTCTTTTCTGCATGGGGAGCCTACTTCCAATATTAGGTGTTTTCTCGCCGTTTACTTTGTCCTGTTCTTGCTTCAATTCTTTCTTTAATTGATCTATCTCCTCAGTGTACTTTTTAACAAGATCTCCGCCACTCAGAGAACCTCCATGCTCTTCCATTATCTGATAAGCATAACCAGCTTGCGACTGAATGTTAATCCAGTTATCCAACATCCTATTAGTGGATTTACATACATGGTGTATCTTATTCATGTGGCTCGGGAGAGCCCCTTTCACCACATCATCAACCCTCTTGATAGTATCAATTATCTTATCCAGCGTCTCCAACTCCTTCAACAGACTCTGAGTAGTTATACCCTCATCAACCATCGCACTTGGCCGTTGTTTATCATCTCTACCACTAACATTAGTCCTCATTTGATCAAATATCTGCGGTATCAGCTGGTTAATAGCCGAGTTATCAAGATCCTCCATAGCTTTGACTTTATTATATATTATAGCCTCTATCTAACTTACACTTCAGTTTCTACAAGAACCCCTTGCCTATGGTTAGATGATTGTCATAATTGGCGTTTTTTGATTATCTTTCACTGTTGTGGGTTTTCGGGTTCCCACAATAGGGCCTTGTCAAAAAATCATAATGAAATGGATAAAGGGCCTCCTAAGATAAAAACATATATTTGAAAAGGATACTGTTGGTTAGAAAGCAAGCTGGCTAACGATATAGAAACAATCCATCAGCTAAGAGAAGGATGAGTGAAGAGCTGGGTCAGTTGAGGCGATTTGTCGATCAAGAAGAGTTTGATGCTTTGACATTCTTAGTCTTGCTCGAAGAGAATTGTGTTAATGTGCGTGGAAATCTCCACCATGCACTGGAGTACTACAGTGGACTTAGTGAGATAATTACTAAACAGAATGGTAGTAATGAGGAGCTCGTGTGGGGCTTACCGAAGGTGTTATTGAGTGAAATCAGGGAGAGTTCTATTGAGGATGACGAGCTATTAAGAAGTATTAGACAATGCCTAGCCAATGCTTCTGAATTAGGTGATAAAGAGCATAATCTTTTATTTGCTTCTGAATCTTTGAAAAGTTATCAAGTTGGAGAGGTAGATATATATTCAGATACTAATTTGTTGGATGGAAGCCAAGAATTGGTGATTAGGGCGTTTCAGTTAAAGATTGAGTTAATGCTAGAGCTGTACATTATCCCGGCGCTAGCATCTCTTAGTAACCCATCTAAATTTCTTGCCACGGTGGTTTCGGCGCTAATGCAGTTACTTGTAAAGAACCTAAACAATCAAGACTATGATCTCACGGAGGCTTTATTAAATATTGTGATATTTTTCTATGACAATTACACAATCCCAGATTTAACTGGTGACATTAAGACAGATGAGCTCTACATAATAGACAAGATACTAGTAAGTTTTTGGACCTTCTCAATAAATTTGTGCTTAAAAGAGAAACCATGTTATGCTGAAGTGTATCAACTAGCTCAAACCGATAAACTGAACAATTTGGCAGAGGGAAACCCTATGTTTGATGACAAGTATGTTGAGAAGTGTAGAACAATTATTCGTATATCGCAGGAAAAACTTGGTATCGATATAGTGAAGAAGTGCCATGAATGCATCGAGGAAACAAATAATATATATATCAAACTGCCTAGCGAAGTAGATGGGAATATTACTAGTGAGTTAACTGAAGAAGTGTATCAAATGTCTTATATCAATGGTATAACTATGATGGAAACTAGACAGGCAAAATTATTGAGCGACCCTGTTGGCTCCTTGGCCTTAAGTGCCATACATTATATTGCATACAATAAGCTTCCACCAATTTCAATTGGCATAAATGACGCAATAATGTTATATATAAGGTTTGCTAGTGCATCTTTATATTCAACTGCTTTCCACAATACCTTTGTCGAGGGAATATGCAGATTTTTCCTGTGGAATTGCATCTTTAATAATAGTGATAGTGGATTAGTATTAAAGAAAACAATTGAATTGCTTCCAGAATATATGGTAAAGATATTTCTACAGTTACTACTCCTAAAGACGTGTAATGAGGCCACGACCTCTCAGAAGAGAATGAATTTTGCCCTTATTACCCATATACTTGCATTTAGTAACGACACCCTTGCTTTTGAGTTCATATTAGATACTTTACTCTCTTGTCCGTACCTAGAGGCAAAGATAGCAGTAGCTGGCCTACTAAAAGATCTTATGTCTAAAAACGTCAGCGACTTCAAGATTAAAACCAAGTCTGCTAAAGAGGTGGATCCATCAGAGAAAAAAGCACCACCATTGCCACACAGACCACCAATTCCAGTTAATGAACATCGTATAGCAAGTGTACACACTCTAGTGAAAATGTGCATTGAGCATGCAAGAAAACCCGTCAATAACAAAAGCCAAGGTAATTTGATCCTGCTTCAATACTATGTTAACCTTTTGGTGACTCTACATAGACATTGGGATAGTGTATTACTAAGAGAGATCAACGAGGATATTGAAAAACAGTTTAATAGCCGTGCTAATAATGAATTCCCTGAAATTGAGTTTATCCGCATCAATAATGCTGCTCTGGCGCAGTGCTTAAATAAGTAGACAAGAACATAACATAGTGCATAAATTCATTGGTAAAAGCTAAATATTAACGTCTATATAAATAATTTAGAATTTTAGATGATCTTATTCTATTCATAATTAGCATATTTCTCATTGGTTCGGAGATGCGCTGCGGGATGGATGCTTTAAGGGAAAAAAATTAATATAAAAGAGATAAAACTCGATGATGTGCTTTGATTTTAATTTACTGATCTGATAGATATAGGTAAAAGAGGTAGCAAACTGCCATTGTATTAATCGGGAACTATTATGCTAAAGTTTAACGTTTCGCATGCGCTGCATTCGGTGCGGACTCCGACGATTACTCAGATTCCGGATTTTACGAAATACTCTCCAGTACGGCCAATTAATGAGGAGCTGGCGCCTTATATTTACGAGACGATGAAGGCATTCCCGTCCAAATCACATTATATTAATCAACAGCACTACTACCACAACGACATTGTACTTATAAATGATTATTTGAAGAAAAAGCCCACCCCGGTCTCGCTAACGCAGCTGGCGCAATATTATGATGATTCTACAACACTAACAAAGCAGAAGCTTATCAGTTCCGCTAAGTTTGTCAAGGAGGAACTGGCGATAAGGATGGCACATAAGATTCATGCGTTGCAGATGCTTCCGTTCAATGTTGTTAATAATTTCCATTTCGTACAGGTTTATGAGTCATATTATAACATTTTTGAAAGATTCAGGAAATTTCCAGCCATACATACATTAGATGATAGCATTCGGTTTACTAAGTTTACGAGAGAGATCTTGAAGGATTTCAACACGTTAAACCTACCGCATCTGATCATGGGGGCCCTAGAGTGTACCACTTTGGACTTATATCCTACTGATAAAATGGACGAACTTCTCTCTGATCTCCTCCGAGCCCGTATCTCAAGAAGATTAATAGTAGAAGAACATATCAGTATAGCTGATAACTATTTCAGTGGTAAAAAGCGTAACACTTTAGTTTTAGGTGACATCTTCCAAGAGTGTTCTGCCAAAAAATATTTACTCGAGGCCAGCAAGACCTCGGAAAAATTTATCAAGGATATGTATTTTGAGAGTATGCCTATGCCAGAGCTTATAATAAACGGTGCCACAGATCTAAATTTCTATTTCTTGCCTTCACACCTCAAGTATTTGTTAGGTGAAATATTGAGGAATACATATGAGGCCACGATCAAGGATTACATTCGCAAGGGTCTCGATAAACCTGAGCCTATCGTAGTCACCATTATCAAGAACGATGAGTCCTACCTATTCCGGGTATGCGATAAAGCAGGTGGGATAATAAACCACGATGCTGCGATGAACATCTGGTCGTTCGGCAAGACCAAAGCACAGGCAGCACAGTCGCTATCGAATTTCCACAAGCTACCAGGGCTACAAACAGTGTCATTGTATGACCATCTATATAGCGGCACTAAGTCAAATAGTCCTATCAACAAGCCATATATAAACACGTCGCTGGAACCAATGGCACACTACAATCTGAAGGATGTAGTTCCAGGATACGAGGTACCCTTACTGAAACTATTGAAAAGGTCGTTCAGATACAAGCTGGGCATTGGCCTAGCCATGTGTAAAGTATATGCCGAATACTGGAACGGAGACCTAACACTACACTCTATCCATGGCTTCGGCACAGACACAGTACTGAAACTGGGTAACCTAATGAAACACACAAAAGAACTACAACTTGACAGGGTTTAGCATACTTTTCTCTCTGTAGTGTTCCTTCAAATTGCATCAGTACAAGCATATACAAATATATATATTTTGATCATTATACGTATAAAACACATGTTTCACGAAACAACTCACATGCTACACTACCAATTAACACGGTGCATGTGACTGCATGACTCACACACAGTTTTCTTTTCACGTATCCAAATACGTGAATAGTGATATACAGCTTCTTCACGTGACTATTGTTTATTGTTATTGTTATTTTTGAGCCCGAAATCACGTGCAGAGAGTGTTTGCTTGCTGGCTGACCCGGACTTCGCGTCTTGTTAATGCCGGTGTATGCTCTCTGCGCATGTCTACTGGAAAAACAATTACTGTGTAATTTTTTTGCCGTTACAACCTGGGTTCTTCCTCTCACAGTGTGTCTAAGATATCTCTGCTTTTCTCCCAGCTCAACTTCATGTTATAAATGTGGGGAGGTTGGACTGTATTTGGGCCATGAACTGTGATCCTAGTTCGGATGCTAACTGTGTACCCTCTTGATCTTTCCGTTACTATGACCAGATGACCAAATCACATGCTAGATGCTTTTATGCTAGTAATTGTGTTGAGTCTCCTCCTTCTTGCTTCTGATCCCAGCTTTCTTGCTCTTCGGTTGTCGTTGTTAGTCACACAATCACAGTTTTTATAAGACATAACGATCCACTCAACTCCCCTTGTTTTTTTCTTCTTTTCTATGGACTGCAGACTATACGATGGATGCTCTCACCCCTTCACCTCGAAGGATTGTTATTATGGTTGGTACATCTCTACATGGATATATATATATATAGGTCTATATATAGGTCTATGTGTGTCTATAGATGTATAGTCTTGTCCCTTTGATTACAGTATCAAATATACAGTAAAACTCAAAGTAAGATAATGAAGATTACTGACAAGCTGCAGCAGCAGCATGAAGCACAGGATAAAGCTACATTTTCATTTGAATATTTCGTTCCAAAGACTACTCAAGGTGTACAGAACCTATATGACCGTATGGACCGTATGTACGAGGCCTCCATGCCTGAGTTCATAGATATTACTTGGAACGCAGGTGGTGGACGGTTCTCACAGCTGTCCACGGAGCTAGTGTCCACTGCTCAGAGTGTGCTGGGTCTCGAGACCTGTATGCACTTAACATGTACCAACATGCCGGTCTCTGAGATAGAAGAAGCTTTGGAGGACGCTTACAACTCAGGGTGTCAGAATATACTAGCTCTAAGGGGTGACCCGCCTCTAAATGCTCCTAACGGATGGCAACCAGTGGAAGGTGGGTTTAACTACGCCAAGGACCTGATTAAGTACATTAAGGACAAGTATGGCGACCACTTTGACATTGGTGTGGCTGGGTACCCAGAAGGTCACCCAGAGGAGAAAGATAGGTCGAAGGACCTGGTCTACTTGAAGGAGAAGATCGATGCGGGTGGGAGCTTCATCATCACTCAGATGTTCTACGATGTCGATAACTTCATCAAGTGGTGTCATGACGTGAGAGCCATCGGGATCGACGTGCCTATTATCCCCGGTATCATGCCTATCACAACTTATGCTGCGTTCTTGAGAAGGGCTCAATGGGGTAAAGTTGTTATACCACAGAAATTCTTGGACGCACTGGAACCTGTGAAGGATGACGATCAATTGGTCAGAGACTTGGGCTCCGAACTGGTCGTCGAAATGTGCCAACAGATACTTGATAGTGGCTACGTGAAGCACCTACACTTGTACACCATGAACCTGGAAAAGGCCCCACTAATTATCCTAGAGAAACTTGGTCTGTTACCTGCAGAAGGTGAAACAAATGGTAGTCCATTGGCTGCCCTACCTTGGAGAAAATCTTTGAATCCGAAGAGGAAAAATGAAGAAGTCAGACCTATCTTCTGGAAACGTAGACCTTATTCGTACGTCGCAAGAACATCCCAATGGGCTGTGGACGAGTTCCCTAACGGTAGATTCGGTGACTCCTCATCTCCGGCTTTTGGTGATCTCGATCTTTGTGGATCTTCGTTGATTAGACAATCAGGTAAAAAATCGTTGGAACTATGGTCTACTCCAACCTCCATACAAGAAGTCTCTCAATTGGTTATTAATTACTTGACTGGTACCCTAAAATGTCTACCTTGGAGTGATACAGCCCTAGATGCCGAAATTGACCCAATTTTGGAACACTTGTTGGAATTGAATAGAAGGTTAATTATCACGATCAACTCTCAACCTCAGATTAACGGTATTAGATCGAATGATAAGATTCATGGTTGGGGTCCAAAAGATGGTTACGTATACCAGAAGCAATACTTAGAGTTCCTTCTACCTAAGGAGAAGGTAAATAAGCTGGAAGAAAAACTGGCAGGTAATGAAATGCTAACTTATTTTGCGGTTGATAACCAAGACAACTTAAGCAGTAATCATCCAGATGGCTCAAAAGCGAACGCTGTGACGTGGGGTATTTTCCCAGGTAGAGAAGTACTACAACCAACCATTGTCGAAAAGGTTTCGTTTTTGGCTTGGAAGGAAGAATTCTTCAGAATCCTGGAAGAATGGAAATGGAATTTCCAAGAAAACAATGAACAGGATAGTGCTAACTTCATCCAGCATATCATCGATAATTACATGCTAGTGAACATTGTGGACAATGATTATATTAGTTCTGAGGATCAAATATTCAATGTCTTGAGTACACTTTAATACATCTATTTTGATCCTTTTTTTATTATTTCCCTTGTCTTTTGATTTATTTCTAAATTCTTCTATTGAAGGATTCACGGATTACAAATTCAACATATTGTAAATCCTTTCTAAATATTTTTATTCTGCATCTCTACATTCAACATTGCATTATTATTTAATTTTTAAATGAACTATTACTGTTCTTATTAGTGATTTTAATTGTATATCTTATATAATATAATTAAAATTAACAACCAGTATTACTATTCTACTTATATGAGTTTATTTTGCATTGAATTACAATGGTTTTTTGATATTTACCATTATGATGAAATTTTTAATAAGAGTCTATTAATGATATTAGATCTAAAATATAGCTCCCTCATTTATAAATAATCGGGACTCATGCTTATTACACCAATGCACGATCCTGCGAGCACTGTTAAGAGCAACATTTTTATTTTGGATGCCATTATTACATATCAGATAAAGTTCAAATTTAGGAGTTACCCACGCCATTCCCAGCATGTTTATGGGCTCTTTAATAAAAGTAGAGTTTTTTATGGACTCTATTTCGTCCGTTGTAGTTTCGTTTCGCCATTGTATGAATATTATTGCAACCTTATTAGGATTATTATTCATTTCCTCAGTAACTGAATTTTCAAGACTTTGGTAGTAGAGTTTTAACTTCTTTTCGTAGATCATCTTCTGATAGCTGTCAGCCGAGTTACTTTCTAATTGAGGCATAGTATATTGTATGTGTTTACGAGACTTGAAAATAAAATGATGTACCAGAGGGGCAGGTATATCAGCTACTGAGTACGGCTTTAAAATATTTGCTTGTAATTGTTGTAAGAGGCTCTTGGTATTTTGGAGCTCTTTAATTAAACTGTCACAATACATCTTCATCTTAAAGAATGCATCCTTTTGACCGCTAATAGCTACGATGACTGAAGGGTTGTTTGTATTACCCGCAATGTTTGACTCTAGTGGGTTTATTAGATTCTTAATGTAACAATACAGGTAACCATTAGAATTAAATTTAGGGAAACAAAGTGGTATCCACAGCTCTTTCTGTGCCTCAAGATTTTGAAATTGAGTAGATATTACCAAGAAAAGGATCTGCAGGTCGGTTGGATGTAATGTATGGCTTTTTGGTCGCAATACACTACATATTCGATTATTTGGAGCTATAATAAAAGAATAAAGCAGTGTTCCTCTCGGCATGTCATCCATTTTTTCCAGTTCTTTAGCCATTATTTTGTGAAATTTGCTTCTCATAGACTTTCTCATATCAAGACATTGCAATGCGTTCAAGTACAATTCAGGGTACAATTTATCTGTAAACCTTTCACATATCTCTGTAAGCGAATCAAAATCCGTAGATTCCAGATGACTCCGTAGATCGAAATTTTGTCTCTTTTCAAAATATCTCATTAATTGTTTCCTTGTTAGGGTGGAAAGAATGTACGAGTGCAGAAATTCTAATTGATCGTTTAGTTCCTGTTTAGTTTCATCCCTACCTTGTGAATAAGCAACGTAAAATATCGGGGTCTTGTTCAAGAACACAAATTTTGCTTTAGATTTTTCGGTGGTAAATGACTTGATATCATCTTCGGCTGAAACTTGGAAGTAGCTTATTATGGAGGTAAGCAATCCGATATATGAAGTGGACTCACTGTCATTCTCATTCATAGTAAATACAGGTTTACCAGCCGAGGTAAAGATGAAGAAATTTTTCGTCGAAACATCTTCTATATCAGTATCAAATATATCTGGAATCTCATTACTGACATAACTCTTCGTGATTGCTCCGTCAACAGAGTACAAGCTCTCGTCTAATGTCCTTATCAGATCAAACTCGGCATCGTTACTATCATATGATCTACCAGGGTTACTATTATTCATGCTGGGTCTAAAACTCAACACTGATCGCGACCTCGAAGTTAATGATCCTGTTACTATTGTGTCTTCATCATCACCCACTAAACTATTAGCCACACTAGAATCTACAGATGATAACTGGGTCGTTACTTGGGTATCTTCAAGATTTAAAGAGGTAGTCGGCAGGGACTGCTGAGGTACCCTTAACTTTACCATCTTTGGATCCACCTCCATATATGTATATATTGATCTCCCGACTCTCTCTCTCACCCTTACCACAATAGTGATCTTAACTAAATTTAGAATTTACAGCAATTTGTGTTAGAGTAGGCAATAATAAGTTCAAAGTAGTACTATAACAATATTATTACTATGTATATAATAATGGTAGAAACCGCACCAGTCTATCATATTAACAGAATAGGAATTTCCGATGTTTTATCCGGGTAACAAGTTGTATTTTAATAAACCTTACCCGGATTATGTCTTATCCTCGTATACATACAGTCACATGTACTTTCGTTTCCAGCTACGTATTCTTTTTTTTGTGACTACTTTTTTTTTAACAATAAAAAAAATGACAATTTTATCCAAACATCATTTCACCACATATTTAACGGGTGTTTTTATTCCTAATCAGGTAATTTGAGCTCTGAAATTTAAAAAAAAAAAAGTTATTTTATTTTTCAAAAAATTTTATTTCAAATTTTTTTTCAATAAAACTAGCAAATTCTTTGAGTTGGGACTCAAAAGAGGGTAACCATTTAAATTTTTTTTTTTCACTGTGCGGTTTTTTGATGGAAGTTCACTTCAAGCAGGTTGGTTTTTTTTTCACTTTTTTTTTTTTAGCACAGCTTTAAAAATTATTGTATTCTGTTTTGATGTTTCAATCTATTTGCTATCTAACCTTTAGTAATTCTTTTCTTCCATTCAGAGAAACCGTTCGAGTCTTTTTTGAATTATTTGTCGATTGAAAGTTACCAACATCAACTTTCCGTGTTCCATTCCGACATTTTTTTGATTTAAAAAGAAGAAAACTAATAACAAACAGATAGATAATGTCCGCTCCAGCTGCTGCTCCAGAAGGTCAACAAAGAAGAGGTGGTTTCGGTAACAGAAACAGAAGAGGTGGTAACAGAAGAGGTGGTAGACAAACCGAAGAAAAGGGATGGGTTCCAGTTACCAAGCTAGGTAGACTAGTTAAGGCTGGTAAGATCACCACCATTGAAGAAATCTTCTTGCACTCTTTGCCAGTCAAGGAGTTCCAAATCATCGACACTTTGTTGCCAAACTTGCAAGATGAAGTTATGAACATCAAGCCAGTTCAAAAGCAAACCCGTGCCGGTCAAAGAACCAGATTTAAGGCTGTCGTTGTTGTCGGTGACTCCAACGGTCACGTCGGTCTAGGTATCAAGACTGCTAAGGAAGTTGCTGGTGCCATCAGAGCCGGTATCATCATTGCTAAGTTGTCTGTTATTCCAATCAGAAGAGGTTACTGGGGTACCAACTTGGGTCAACCACACTCTTTGGCTACCAAGACCACCGGTAAGTGTGGTTCCGTCACTGTTAGATTGATCCCAGCCCCAAGAGGTTCCGGTATCGTCGCTTCCCCAGCTGTCAAGAAGTTGATGCAATTGGCTGGTGTTGAAGATGTCTACACCCAATCCAACGGTAAGACCAGAACTTTGGAAAACACCTTGAAGGCTGCTTTCGTTGCCATCGGTAACACTTACGGTTTCTTGACCCCAGACTTGTGGACCGAACAACCATTGCCATTGTCTCCATTGGATGTCTACTCCGATGAAGCCTCTGCTCAAAAGAAGAAGTTCTAAGCTGATTAGGAATTCATTTTCTCTTTCAATCACTTTTCGAATCATTGTATAATTCCAATTCTATAATACAAATTTTTTTGTACAATCTTTTAATAAACTTTTTCTAAAACTCTATCACTAAATTGTGTTACACTAACATCATTAATTGCTCTGTAGTTAATGAAGCTGGTTGTAGAAACGATATTAACTAGCGTTGCTCCGGAAAGCACAGGACTTTTTCGAGATTACTACTAGAAGGGTTATTCTTCTCTACTAGTAAGTTACTATTGGACAAGGTATCAAAAAGTTCTACAACTACAATTTAATTTACGTCACAATAGAAATATTTTAAAATAAAGGTTACTGATTACCAAGAGCTTTTCTACTTGGATATCATCCATGATGATAATATTTTTACAGGGTAGCTCTTATCCGAACAAAGAGCTTTAGTTTTGTATCTCTTCCTTGGGGCTACAGTTATATAGTCAAGATTGGAAAACAACCATTTATTGCAAATGGTTTTTGTATAATTATTTAGTAAATATTTTTTTTCTTTAATCTTTTTATATTTTTGTTTTAATTTTTTTATTATTTTTTTTGTTTAAATTAAAATTATCGAATCGTGACATTATTAATAAAACTATAATACATGTAATGAACAAAAAAACTGAGACTCTAGCTGAATAGAGTTTATAGTCTTTCGTTCCAGTGGTTGGAGAGTCAACAGCGATAAACAATAAATCATAATACTTAATTCATATCCATATCCTGTTGAGGAGCAGCTTCAATGTTGGAGCCTTCTGGAAGAGCGAACATTCTATTAGTGGTTTGAATTCCTTGTGCTGGGAATGCGAATTGTTGTTGCTGCTGTTGTTGGCTTTCACCCTCAGTACCCTTCTTTTCAGGTAGCATTCTGCCCTCTGGATGTCTGAATAAACAGTTAGGGTTCTTACATTCAACGCCAAACCTACAATCTTCATTGATTGGGTGGCCAAAGAAACAATCTATTCTGGTACAGTTTGCACCCTCACGACACATAATGTGGGACTTGGCGTGTCTGAACTTACAGCGCTTATTCGTACAGTGTGTACCATATTTACATTGTTCCAAAGACTTTTCGACAGGACCACGAGGAGCACTTGGCGCTATCACCTTCTTGACACTCATTGGTTTGACTTCTCTAATCTTGGACAGAGAAGAGTGGGCCTTTGTACATTGTGGATCCGTACAGGTCAAATTGTTTGGACACCACATCAAGTCAATAACCTTTGCGTCTTCGTTAGCAGGTGTTGGATGACCGAATGGGCACATAGGGTTCGAACACAAGGCACCGAATTTACATAGAACAATACCGGTTTGAACAGGTTTCTTCTTAGCAGCTAATAAAGCCAATTTTCTCTGCTGGAACTCTTCACGTGTTCTTTCAATCTCCTTCATCAACTCTTCGTCTTCGTTAGGATGTAAGAATTCACAAGTACCAGGAGCCTTTGGACAGTTTGGATATTCACTACAGACCTTGGTAGGGTGCGCATGTGGGCATGATCTGCCCAGTGGACAATGTGGGAAGACTTTACAACGACCCTCCTTCTTAGTACGAACGAAATTGACATTTTGCTCGTCACCATCAGTCATACCTAAGGCACGAGCTAATGGGTTAAACCTATTACCACCATTATTGTTCTCACGGTAGTTATTGGTACGAGCACCACCTCTAGCACCACCACGGCCACCTCTACGGCCCTTGTTTACACCACCACCTCTAGATTGGAATTTTGGCTGGAAGGAGACCGCAGAAAAAGCAGATTGTGGTTGTTCATTAGCATTATCGTTAGGAGTGGTATTAATAACGTTTTGGAAAGCTGAAACTGGTTGTTGTTGTTCACCAGGTTGAGGAGCATGTTGCGAGACCAGCATGGATTGCTGTTGAGGCTGTTGTTGCTCTGGTTGCTGTTGTTGTTGTGGAGGCTGTTGAGGCTGTTGAGGCTGTTGAGGCTGTTGTTGTTGTTGTTGATTTGGATCTTGCATCTGAGCATTCATCATTCTAATCTTCTCGACAATATTTTCAGCACTTTCACCCTGCTGGAGAGCCTCAAGAGCAAAAAAGGTAGTCTGAACTACGTCTTGTAAGGCCTCTGTTGGAACAGAATCAAATAGAGAAGATAGTTCCTGTACAACAGACTCAACGGTACCACCGTTTACTATCAATAACACAATATACTCAGCAACATATGTGATATCTTCGTTGAAATTTGGGACACCCTTAAGTCTCTCGGCAACTATAACTTTTAGATTCTCAGAAAACTGTTCTTGTGACATGGTTATTTAGTAATGTATGATTTATTATCTCTATATTGTTAATAAGAGAAATGAAAACTAGATCTCAATATGTAATATTTTTTTTTACATACAGCTTTTATATATGTATCACACACAATTTTTTTCGAGAACTTTTCGCCACTTAGTACTTTTATACGTATCTATCACACTAATATGCGTATATAGTGATATTTAGCATACTTAAATGTGCATAACGTGTGTATACTGTGGATATTTATTGTTTTATCTTAGTTATAGGTTATCATCAATGTCGTTTTAATTTCGTATTATATTTATAATCATATGTTGTTTTATCTACCTTCCTTTTCCTTAGCGAGAAGATCCTCTGTGTGGATATAGGGACAATAGTTCGTCGGTCCTAGCCAGTTCTGCCTCAAGCTCTTTGACTGTGGTGTCTAGATCCCAATGGTGTTCAGAGAACTTAGTGGTCAACACATCCTTGTATTGTCGTCTAGCTTGTTCCCGACGCTCCATCATCAGAGCCATAAGACTAGGCAAGTGTGACCTCGTAGTCTCCACAGTCTCGGGCGACTCCCTATACTTCGATATCTGGTCCGTCAGCTCCCGGAGTTCCCTCGTACTGTCCATTAACCTCTGCTGTGTCCGCGTAAACAACATCAGCTCAGATACACCACGCTCCTCACACTCGGCACGGTAGATCAGCCCCGACCCCTCTGTACGGTTACCCCTAGTAGTCTCCGTATATTCAACATAAGTAGTACGGTAAGACATTTTTTTGCAGTTTTTTTTTTTGTTTAGCTTACAATGTTGTTAGTTTTATTATCACACCCTTTTTCCCACCCAAAGCATACCAAAAACTCTGGCTGTTCCTATCCTAGCCCTTTTATATATCAATAGTACTCCCCTGTCTGGTGATGGCCCCATCAAACCCATCAAAAAAAAAAAAAAATTGAAAGTCACTCAAAATGGAATGAGAAGATCCCCGCATTCTTGCTTCGTACGGGGTGTTCTGTGGTCATGATGACTAATGGAATGCTCTTTGATGTGAATTGTGCCTGTAATTGATTGATTTCAACTATAATTTACAATATTATTATATTTATTATATAATTCTTGTTGTTTTTAAATGATTAATATATATATTTATGATGGGGGTGTGGGGCTCTATCTCTTTCTTTTTTTTCTCTATGTTATTTCTATCTCTTACTCTTCTTCTTGTCTTTCTTTAATTCTGTCATTCTATCGACCTTTTCCTTGATTCTCTCGAGGGACATCTTAACGTCACCTTTCTGGAAGTTATCGAGGTCGAAGTAGGCGGGTGCCAGTTCTATCAGCCACTCCGGTCTCACAGAGGTGACAGTTCTGATATAGTTCTTAGATGTCAGGACGAATTCATTGTAGATGACCCATTCAGCATCGTGGCCCAGCACTGTGCTTGGATGTATCAGGACGTCCTGGTTGTCCTTCACCGTGATATAACCCTTACCTCCTGATCTCTTCTTGGCAGCTTGCATGAAGAAACCTGAGGCGAGGGCCTTTCTGATGTTGTCAAAGTACTGTGGGCTCTCGTAGTCTGTAGTGTTCAGTTCCAGGTTGTAACGGATCATGAGTCTCTCCAACTGTGATCTGATGTTGTCTGCTGAAGAAAGAGCTCTGTAGTTTAAGTAGTGGTCACGGCACCACTTGTTAATACCGTACTCGTAGGCCTCATCGGACTTAAAGGCGTGGTACACATTCAGAAGGGTGATGTGGTCACCATCTGGGTGCGCAAATATGTTCTTGGCATCATCAGCACGCTTCTTGTCCTTTGTTGGACGGATAAAGACATTTGGAACAGAAAGCATGGCAACAATAGTCAATATATCTTGAGAACATTTGAACTCAAAAGAACCAATCAACATAACAGCAAGCATTGGGTCTAATGGGAATTGGGATGCCAGTCTACCTAGAGCTGTCAAGTTACCATCGTCATCCAGACAGGCCAAGTAGTTCAGTTCTTCAAGGGCTCTCATCATGGTCTCAGGGGCTGGAGGATCCATAAAATCGAAATGAACCAAGTCATCAATACCTAGTTTTTTCAATTCCAACACAGTAGAAGCCAAGTTGGAACGTAGAATTTCTGGATACGATTGTTCAATCAATTCCTTTTGGAATGCTTCCTCGGTATATAGTCTGAAACATTTACCTGGTCTGGTACGACCAGCTCTACCAGCTCTTTGTTGTGCAGAAGCCTTGGAGATTGGGGATACCAGAAGAGACTCTACTCTGATTCTTGGATTATACACTTTTTGCTTGGAAAAACCTGGATCAACGACATACACGATACCATCGATAGTCAAAGAAGTTTCGGCAATATTTGTAGAGACGACCACTTTTCTACCGGGTCTACCATTGTGTGACTCTGGAGCAGGATCGAAAATCTTCTGTTGCTGATGTGGCGGCAGGGAACCGTACAATGGGTATACGGATAGTGGACCACAACCTTCATCTCTTACCAATTGATCACCTTCCAAAGAAATCTTTCTAACAGCATCTTCAATCTCATCTTCACCGGTCAAGAACAGTAGGATATCACCAGCTTCTTCTGTGGCATGAATTTGTAGGACGGTACGAATTGCAGAGTCTAAATAATCTCTTTGGAACTCTGGTGTGTAGTATAATTCGACTGGATATGTTCTACCTGGGACTGCCAATAATGGAGCATTGTGGAAGTAGTTTTGGAACTTCTCAGCATCCAAAGTAGCAGACATGACGATGATCTTCAAGTCTGGTCTTCTCAACACAACTTGCTTCAATAAACCCATCAAGATATCAGTGGCCAAAGTACGTTCATGCGCTTCATCCAGAATGATACAGGAGTAACGCTTCAAGTCGTGATCCTCCATGGCTTCTCTTAAAAGCATACCATCAGTCATATACTTCAAAATAGTCTTGTTGGAAGTTTTGTTTTCAAATCTGATAGAGTAACCTACTTCCTCACCTAGCTTAACATCCATCTCCTCCGCAACTCTTTGTGCAACAGACATTGCAGCAACACGACGAGGCTGGGTACAAGCAACCTGAGTGTTCTCCAAGTGCGGCATCTCATCAAATAACACAAACTGAGGAATCTGCGTGGTCTTACCAGAACCGGTCTCACCGACGAAAACCATGATTTGGTGCTCTTGGTATATCTTCAAAAACTCAGCACGTTGAGCGTGAACTGGTAAATCACGCCTCACCTTTAGTATCCCAAAGTACTTGTCACTAAACTGCTTACCAGTAAATGGATTGACAGGCCCATCCTCCAGAGAAGCAGCCTGGTCCACGGTGGTCTTATGACGTACAAGCCCACTAAACTCACCAGCATCATGGTGAACTAGCGGCTCAGGACTTGGAATCCCATGCTGCTTGGTCAACTCCTCAGCTATCTCAGCAGCATGTTCTGGAATTGACGTCTCTACTGGGTCATGCGACGATGACGAAAACCTTCTCTTACCCATTATTTTACTTCTATTGTGTTTTTTTTCTTATTTTACCTTCTTATTTGGTTTCAAAGGGAATATCAGTCAATTAACCTTAAGTCAATATAGTATTAATATAGGTATAGGCATATCGGCTAAATTTTGGTTAAAATATTATAATATAATATACTATTGCAAAACTATATGAGAGCTCATCGCATCGCATCGCAAAAAATTTGAGAATCCCACAGAAAATTTTTCAAACCGGGTAACATTCCAACGGGTTTTTTTGTTAAAGGAAAATAAGGAAGACTTATATTAATAATACAAACGAGACAATGGTATTGACATATTTCAAAATTGAGTTCATTTCTTTCTCTTGACTACTGTATAGATTTGTCATTGACGTAATTGTCTTACTTACATCTACAACTATCATGTCTACGAGGAAATCGCTATATCATGCGTACTGTGTTGGGAGTTCTATTGGGGAGACGTTAAGTCAGAGTGTTCGGTTTGGTTTGCAGTCTGCTAAGGTGTATGCCAGGACTTCTGGGGTCATGAGACCTGTGGTGTCAGGTGTTCAGCGTGGTTTAGGCTGTGGACTTGACCGTGGCTCTTCTTGGGAGGACTCCAAGAGACTTTCGCAGACTGTTAGGATGGGATCAAGGAGACAGTACTCTACAAATGTATGTTTAAACAGAATAACTTTATAATTGGAATTAAAAATAAAAAAAAAACTATAAAAATAAAATAAAAGAAATGATTAAAATGACACCCACCCAGACAAACGAAATTACTAAGCTTGCTTTGTATTTTTTATTGGATATAAAATGTTTTATAAAATTGCTGAATTATAATGAGAAATACTATTAGACTTTATTTTTTAATTTCTTTGAATTAACAAACTAAAACAAATAATCAAATATGACTAACAATAATTTTTTAGGCAAGAAAGACTGAAAAGGAAGAAGAAGAGGAGAGGATCAGGATTGCTAATGAAAGAAGTTCCCAGGTGCCGTCGTCAAGGATATCGCGTTTATTCCACTATGGTACATTGGCTGCAGGTGTCGGTATGAATGCTGCAGCTGAAGGTCTTGCACAGGTATCGAAGGGTCAATCACCTACATGGAAGTCATTAATACTTTCAGACAGCAATATTGATCGTATCACTAAGAAATTCTCACAAATGAGAGGTGCTGCATTGAAAATTGGCCAAATGATGTCTTTCCAGGACGAGAAAATTTTGCCTAAGGAACTCTATGAGATTTTGTCCAGGGTTCAAAACAATGCTAATTTCATGCCACGCAGACAGCTTGATAAGGTTATGGCTAAGGAACTCGGTGAAAATTGGGAGTCCCTTTTTAAGATGTTTGATAAGATCCCAATTGCTGCAGCCAGTATTGGGCAAGTCCATAACGCAGAACTTCTTGACGGGACCAAAATTGTAGTCAAAGTACAATATCCAGGTGTGAAAGAGTCCATTGATTCTGATTTAAACAACTTGTTGTTGCTTTTAACAGCCTCAAGTCTTTTACCAAAAGGTTTATTTCTGGATAAAACTGTAGCTAATGCAAGGACTGAACTAAAATGGGAATGTGATTATTTAAGAGAAGCTAAAGCCTTACAAAAATTCGAAGCATTACTAAAGGATGATCCTGTATTTGTAGTTCCTCACGTTTTTGACGAGCTGACGACCTCTAATGTCTTGACAATGTCGAGGATGGAAGGTACTGAAATAATGCATCTCAAGGAAGAGCAAAATACACAGGAAATCAAGAACTTCATCTCTGAGAATATAATGAGACTTTGTCTAGAAGAAATTGCTGTATTTGAGTATATGCAAACTGACCCAAATTGGGCTAATTTCTTGTACAATGGTAAAACTGGCAAGATTGAACTCTTGGATTTCGGTGCTTCCAGACCATTCCCTTCTGAATTCATCGATAAGTATAGAAAATTACTAACCTATGCCACCAGAGATGATCGTGAAGGAGCCTATCAAATGTCCAAGGAATTGGGCTACTTGACAGGATTGGAATCTCAAGCCATGAAAGATGCTCATGTTGATAGCGTGATGACATTGGGAGAACCATTCCGTGGTTCTATTGATCAGGCGTTTGATTTCTCTAATCAGACAGTATCGGATAGAATTAGAGGTAATATTGGTTTAATGGTTAATGAGAGATTGTGTCCTCCTCCAGAGGAGACCTACTCTCTGCATAGAAAGTTCAGTGGTATATTTTTACTCTGTGCGAGAATGGGAGCCTCCGTGCATTGTGCAGAGCTATTTGCCAAATACTTTGCCCTGGACTGAAAAATATAGAAAGCTCCAAAGTTATTTGATCTTTTAGTTGTTTTTATGTTTGTTTGTTTGTTTGTTTGTTTGTTTGTTTTATTTACATTTCAAAACTGTATATAATATTTTATCAACACTTTTATTTAAGTTTATCCTATAACTTTAGCCCATATGTATATAGAATTATTAAAGAATAAGCTCAAAAAGAGTAAATATCTGTTAGTGCTAAGACAATAATTTTACCATTGTTTGTATTCATTTAGGGTATCACTTTGTCTGCTCTTTGCAACTGTCACGCCTAAACATGAAAAATAACGTGAAGAAAACAAAACAAATATGATTAAAGTAAGGTAATAATTATATAATTATTATACAAACACGTTTCCATTGTATTTTGAATATATGGTAGTGGATTTGTGATCCTACCTTGATGATATGTTTAAAAACGAAATATGAGCCGTACGTCTACCAACTACCAAATCCCGGCCCTTATAAATTACTAATTCATTAGATTTACAAAATCACTTTTTTATTGCTACTTTTCTTTTTTCTCCGTCTTTTTTTATTTTTTATTTTTTTTTTGAGTCTCTCCGGTGTATGTACAAGAGGTATTTATATCAGGTTCCTTTCTGTATGACGGCTGTCGGCAAAGGGTGAATGTGAGAAAGTTTATGAACCAGATAGAGCTAAATGCTCTTCTTTGCCCCCTCTTCCCCCCGGTAAGACCGTACAACGGCTACAGGGATCTCTAGTAGAAGTGATGAACAAACAACAATCGGGAAGTTGAGAGAATGAGATCAACTTAATAATGTTTTATTAGTTCTTAGTATTTCCTATCTTGAACTTTTGCCGTTTGTCGTGGTACTACAATATCATAGGCTCCCTTTATCTTCTCTGACTCCATTCGCAGCCGTATTTTCATCCTTTTCCTTCTTTGTAACCACACACCCTTAATGTGTTGGGAGCTGACTGCTGTATTCACATAACTTCCTTTAGGCCCATACTGTAAATCAACAGATACATACCAAATTGAGTTAACCAAAAGAGAAAAGAAAGACGTAAGTGTTTAGGTAAGTGTTTTTATTTTTTAGTTTTTTTTTGAAATAGGAGATGACAATTCTAGGTCCCAAAACTTAAGTGATATTTCCCGAAACTTTAAAGTAGTCATGAAGATCAACTGATTTTTCTACACCCTTCCCCTTCCATTCAATTTGAGTGTTATGATGTACATTATGAAAAGTAAGTCAAGAACTAAAATATAAGAAAAAAAAAAGTATATATATGTCAATTGTATTCCTTATAGATAGTGAAAATTTCTTTACCAACTTTCTTATCAAAACTAGATATTTTGTTGTTGAAGACAGAAAATAAATTTAGTAAGGGAGTCTTTCTTTTTTTGAATGGCTCCCTTCATACTCATCTCTTTGATAGATTAATAGCTACTGGGAGAGTTGATGTATGGTTGTATTAACGGATAAATTACAATAGCATTCCTGCTCATACAAAAGGATATATTATGAAAGTCAAAAGAAAGGACGTCGCTAATGGGTTCAATAATACGGAATTAGACCGAACAGCTACCCTTTCAGTCGATAGTATTATTGTAGAAATAAGATATTACGGAAAATCTTATTAAGAAATATAAAAAAAAAAAATACTGTAACAGTTTATTTTTTTCTATTACGATAATTCTAAATTCCCAGTTCATAAGAAAAAGAATAATAGTGATAGTTCAAATACGAACAAACTTATAACTCGGATGTATGATAATACCTATCCTATGAAGGGGAAACCAGTTTTTTTACTTTTATAATCATTGTTTTGTTCATGAGACAAGTTGTTTAAGTTATTTGCTTTTACTTTTTTTTACGGATTATGTGTCATTAATTAATAACACAGAACGGATTTTTATTTTCAAAGAGAAAGAAAATATCCAGACAATAATATATATGTAACAATAAATTGTATTATTACATAAAATTTAATTTTTAATAAATTAATTGAACAACATAACTAATTTAAAGGTCGAAATATGTTAATGATTAAAAAAATATCGAGCGCTGTTGATAGCTTAAGGAGTATACTATGATACGACATGTACAAAAAAATGGAAGAGCAAAAAAAATATAAATGAAACGGACAGGAATTGAACCTGCAACCCTTCGATTGCAATTGTTGTGATTCCGAGAAATCCCAGAGATTTAACTGGAGTCGAAAGCTCTACCATTGAGCCACCGCTTCATCTATTTGTTATGATTATTGCCTTTGAGAATAACAATACACCTTAGAGACAAACGTCATGTGATAGCACCAGTATTATCAATTGTTGCTAATATTTACCAATAACCTAGCTGATGTATACTTCTTATCTATATACAACAAAACTCTGTAATATTAACAATTTTTATACTGCAAGTTGATAATATTTGATATTATTCACCATTTATATGAATAACTATTTACGACAGTAGTGAAAAGGGCCTATAAACTTTTTTTCTCTCTCTCCATATTCAAGTTATCAACATTTGAGAATGGGCAATTTTAATGAGCAGAGCAGATTGAACATATAATATAAGAGAGGTAGAGAAGTCTGCTAAGAGCTAATTGAGGAAATTAAGATATATACCACTGTCTTCTCATTCTCAATTCCTTCTTCTTTTGTTAATTCACCAGAAAACAACTTTAACTACTCAAACTAAGTATTTGGAAAACCATAAAGTATTAGTAGTTTCCAGATTTAGAAGGTGACATTCCGAGATATAAAAGAATACACAAAACTAACGCAGTTTTCAAACAATAGTTAATTGGAAAAAAAAATAAAGGAGAAATAATAAGTATTATTATTATTTTTAAGAAGTAACGATGACGACTAATAATAATCCTCAAAATACCCCAGCTAATGGTAACCCTCCACCACAACAACAATCGTTTACAATATGGTCTCCTCAGGATACCGTGAAAGATGTAGCCGAATCCCTAGGCCTAGAAAACATAAACGATGACGTTTTGAAGGCATTGGCTATGGATGTTGAATATCGTATTTTGGAGATAATAGAGCAAGCTGTGAAATTTAAGAGACACTCAAAACGTGACACTTTGACTACAGATGACGTTAGTAAAGCTCTACGGGTTTTGAATGTCGAACCCTTGTACGGGTACCATGATAATTCAGCTACAAATAAGGAAGTTTCTTTCGCTAAAGTGAATACTGCAGGTGGCCAAAGTGTGTATTATCTGGATGAAGAAGAAGTGGACTTTGACAAACTTATTAACGAGCCACTGCCGCAAGTTCCTCGTGTACCAACATTCACCACCCATTGGTTGGCTGTGGAAGGTGTTCAACCTGCTATTGTACAAAATCCAAATTTGAATGATATCCGTCTATCGCAACCTCCAATAGTTAGAGGTGCCATAGTGACAGCATTGAATGAGAATACATCACAACTTGGAGCTCCAGCAGCTTCAACTGCTAATAGTCAGGCCAACTTGACCAACGGTTCAAGTAGTAGTCAAAAACTGGCAAGTTCTGTTCAACCAGGACAGAATATTGATGTCAAACCTCTTGTAAAACACGTTTTATCCAAGGAACTACAAATATATTTCAACCAAATCATATCTACGCTAACTAAGAAATCTGACCCAGATGATCTAGATACACAGCATCTAAAGAGTGCTGCTCTAATGTCCTTGAAGACAGATACAGGACTGCATCAGTTGGTTCCATATTTTATCCAGTTTATTGCTGAACAGATTACACACAACTTGTCGGATCTTGAACTTTTGAGTACAATCTTGGAAATGATGTATTCTCTGTTGAGTAATGTTTCGATCTTCCTTGATCCATATATCCATTCCTTAATGCCTTCTATCCTTACACTTTTGCTGGCGAAGAGGCTAGGTGGGAATTTAGCGGACGAAGAGAGTATCCATGAATTTCATGAGAAGACCAACGCAGTTAGAGACTTTGCTGCATCTTTGTTAGACCACATCCTAAAGAAGTTCCCTCAAGTTTATAAGTCTCTAAAGCCTCGTGTAACAAGAACGCTATTAAAAACTTTCCTGGATACTAACCGTTCATTCGGCACCTACTACGGTTGTCTACGTGGTGTCTCCGTGCTGGAATCCGAATCAATCAGATTCTTCCTAGGTAACCTAAGCAACTGGTCACACCTAGTATTCGAAGAACAAGAACTATCTCTAGAGAAACTTGAATCATCCAAGCAAGACGATAAAATTACCTACCAATGGAACAAGTTTTCGAACGAAGAAGTTGAGTATTTGGTCCAAGCAGTGATAAGTGCATTACTAGTGCTAAAGAAAGACCTACCAGATATATACGACGGGAAAGGTGATGAAGTATCCGAAGAGGACAAAACTAGGCTTGTCGGTAAATGCGGTGTCACCATATCCCACTACATCCTAGCCCGCCCTGACGCAAAAGAACTCATAGCTGCAGTCTTCTTTGGTGAAAACTAAATAAAAAAAATCTAAATAAAGATAAAGGAGAATGTAATAATAAAATATGTTATTTTGTTTCAATTAAAAAACAGAAAATAGGTATAGCAATCAGTATAACAATCATAATAACAATCAATATCACAACCAACAAAATATATACTATATAAAATCATTATAACATAGTATATGAAATAGATCAACTACTAATGGTACACCCACACACCCGACCCTCCCCAATTCATTACCCGGACCGTATCGTCTCTGTAAAAAATAAGAAAGAAGGAAATCGAAATGGTTCTGCAAGCGTTTCTTCGAAAAAAAAAACTATGTCCCTTTATCCGATCCCTCGCATCACTAATTTCTTTTTTTTAAGCACAGAAACTGTCGTAGCCAAGTAGCACTGCTAGGCACTCGAAGAGAAAATTTTTTTTTTGTATTAGTGCCATCTCATTTGGCACCAATGTGAGCTTGACTCATTTTAATTTTATTTTATTATTGTAGACATCAATACGAGTCTGGCAATACATAGGGAGTATATATATATGGTCTCTACAAAAAAATTCTCACAAAGGATATTCTTTGATTTTCACCGATTTTTGTTATTACTATATAGAGGAAAGTAAGCCACCTAGTATAAGTACTTTTTTTCAAAGATGATGCAATTCAATGTTCGCAGTCCAGTTGTCAAGGCTCGTGAAGAGACCTACCTGAAGAAGATTGAGCGTGTTCTGAATGTTGAGAAAGTGAGCAACGATGATCTGTTGAGGTTAGAGACGGCTCATCTGTGTGAACCATTGGAATACTTCTGTAACGGTCTCATTGAGGCATTAATGTATCCTGACCAAAAGTTCATGGTACACCATGTGCAAAAGAGCAATAAATTGGTGGTAGATTATCTTTCCATCGACCAGGCCCTACAGTTGGGTCACCCTAAGATGCTAGAAATTATCTACCTACGGAGTAGGGTACAGAGGCTTAACAAAAGGGTTAGCGGTGAGGAGAAGGTAACTACGATGCTGGGCGAGAGTCTACAGGAGATACACTCGCTGATGCTTCTTATTTTCCATGAATTTAAAGAACATATGAAAGTGCATTTGTATGAGGAGTTCTATGGGTTCATACTTGAATCTCAAAAACAACACTTCCACGCTATGATGCAACTAGTACAAAAGTACATTAATGTTGTTGAAACTACCAAGAAGAACGTATCACCAGCAGTTCTACTAACTGCCCTCAAAAACTACAATATAGAACTCAATATGATAACGGATAAAATGGTACGGTGCTCACCTTGTTACAAGGAATACGTAGCTACAATAGACGGCCTAGAGGACGCTGACAACTTCGACCCACAAGAGCTTATCGATCTGGCCAGTAACTCCGAATTCTTACAATTCTACAAGGACCGTTCCGATAAACTAAGAATATCCTCAAGAAAACTTTTCTAAATGTCCTCTAACGAATCAAAAAACAACATACAACAAAACATAAACACCTATATGTCATTAAATGAAATACTGTTTGTATACAATAGTATATTTTATATCCGAATATACGTTATAATCACATTAATATCCGTAATAAACTATAAATAATTCTTTTTTTTCTTTGGTCCCAATAAATTCATCATTTTTCCAAATGAGGTAAAAGGTAAATATGAGCTCATCGAGCACAAAGTGCCAAATGGAAAGTTCCAATAAGAAGTTCTTTTGTATTGTTTTACCATTATCGGTATTATTATCCAAGGAGGCTCTAAAGTGGGAATGTAATTGTACTTCCAAATTAGGTCAATTATATTTTAAACTTTCTCGAATACTAAAAAAAGATTTTCCTCCCAAAGGAGGCATATTTTTTACTATTTCTATAGATATATATAAAACCTTTTTCTCCCTCTTTGAACTATCAACGTTATAATAAATCAAGAACCTTTGTGAATATTAATTGGACCATATACCCTAAAATTACAGAAAGTATAGAAAGTATAGAAAGGGTCAAGAACAAGTAGAGATATTGAAAAAATATACGAAAAATAATAAAAGGTTCACAAATGCTTAATAAAAATGAGAAAACTAGCCTTGCAAATAGTGCGAAGAGATCAGCACTTTCAATCACCTCACCAACAAAGCTGAATATAATGGCCACCTCTGCACCAATTGGGCTGAAACCAAGTAAAATAACTAAACGTCCGTTGGAGAGATCACGTTCATTAAATATCAAAGGTGGAGCTGAAGCGTTCGGCAAATTTCCCAGGCCTAAGATATCACTACAAGCCCCACCATTGTTGAGAAGAAACTCATCGTTTTTCAAAGAAAATAGCAACAACAGATTAACCAAGTCTGAATTAGATTTTAGTTCACCTTCCTCGTCTCAGGATGTTATGTCGGCGTCTCAACCTGCCTTCTCTTCAAATGAAGAAAGTGTAACATTGACCGATAGGTTTATGCCAACCATACAGACTGGATCACAGACAAAGGTTCAGCCAATATCAGTCAATGAAGAACTACCGCCACCAAATGCATCACCAATAACACATTTGAGAGCCCAGACTAAGCTAGTATTCAAACAGAATGTGGCAGAAGCTTGTGGCCTAGAAATGGATAATAGGATACTCCAGTACCTGCCACCACCACCTAGTTACTCCAGGGAAAGACCCACAGTCTTAATGAGAAGAAGGCAATATCATTACCAAAATAAAAGCAACCAGATGCAAATACCAAAGAAGAATACGGATATTATGAGATTAAGAAAAATTAACACGAACCCAGAACGTATTTTGGATGCACCAGGCTTCCAAGATGATTTCTACTTGAACTTGATTGACTGGTCTAAAAAAAATGTCTTAGCCATTGCCCTTAACGATGCCCTATATTTATGGAATGGTAATACAGGTGATGCCAGTTTGTTAACTGAATATAATGATGCACAGATAACAAGTGTCCACTGGTCTGATGATGATTATCATATATCAATTGGTAAATCAGATGGTAACACTGAAATTTGGGACGTCGAAACGTCTTCCTTAATTAGAACAATGAGATCAGGACTCAATGTGAGAATTGGATCACAGTCTTGGCTTGAAACCCTAGTAGCCACCGGCTCCAGAAGTGGAGAGATACAGATCAATGATGTGCGTATAAAAGACCATATAGTTAGTACATGGGAGAAACATTCTGGCGAAGTTTGTGGGCTAAGCTACAAACCGGACGGGCTTCAATTGGCATCCGGTGGTAATGATAATATGATGATGATTTGGGATACCAGAGTTTCCATGCCACAATTCATTAAGAAAGATCACACTGCTGCGGTGAAGGCACTAAGTTGGTCACCTACAAACCCAAACATGTTAGCAAGTGGTGGTGGTCAAACCGATCAACAGATATACTTCTGGAACACTACCACTGGGGGTAAATTGGGTTCTATCAATACAGGTTCTCAAGTCAGTTCTCTTCATTGGGGCCAGAGTTATGACACGAAGGGTGCTATGAATACTGAGATTGTCGCCACTGGTGGCGCACCCGATAACTCTATCTCAATATATAACTTCGACACAAAGTACAAAGTTGCTGAAGTAATACACGCACACGATTCAAGAATTTGTTGCTCAAAGCTATCGCCGGACGGTACTGTACTAGCAACAATTGGTGGGGATGAAAACCTTAAGTTCTACAAAATCTTCGAACCGAAGAGAAAGTATAAAAATAAGTCTAAGGGTAGCGCAGTAGAAGATATTCTGACAAATGGTAATCCATACTACCGCGAAAGAGAAACCAGAGCTTCTCAGGATGATGAATACCCAAGAAGAAATACACAAAACGCTAAATCCCCTACATCTGCTGCTAAAGCAACTGATTTCTTAATCAGATAACTTTAAAAAGACCTAAAAATAAAAAAAGAATATACAGCATATCTGTTTTTGTTGTTGCATCTAAATAGCATTTATATTTTTTTAACGCCACATATTGTCTATATAATATTTAACATCTGCATAGAGACTGAGTTCTTAACAAATTTCAATATACAGTAGACAAACAATATACTCACAATGCAATATAGCAATATACAAGAAAAGTAAATAGATTAATGTACTTGTTAATGAGTTGTAGTTGTTAATATATTGAAAAAGCAGCATTTTTAAGGTGAAAAAAGCCTTTTCGCGGGGAAGTACGGTGGGTCGGGCAAAAGGGGATAAGCGAGGAACAAAGGCAGAGAGAGAGAGAGAGAGAGGGAGAGAGTTGCAGCTGCAGCGGGAGTTGCAGCGAAGTGGAGGGGAATGCCATATAGAAATATAGTTATAAAGCTAAGTATAAAAAGCAAAACTTTGCGTTTATAAATCCATTAGGAAGAAAAACGTAAAGAGTGTAAATATATCTTGATACTTATAAAGGAAAAGAAAAAAAAAAAGATTTACGGGAAACAGTAACGAAGATGAGAGATTTAACTGCTGATCAGAAGGAGAAGATTGCCATTGAGCAGAAGCTCGCGGTACAGTCTATACGATCATTTCTACAGTCCAAGACTTCTTATGATGTTCTACCTGTGTCATACCGTCTAGTTGTCCTCGACACTGCACTATTGGTCAAGAAGTCACTGAATGTGCTATTACAGAATAGTATTGTCTCTGCCCCGCTTTGGGACTCTAAGACGTCCAGATTTGCTGGTCTTTTGACCACTACTGATTTCATTAATGTCATCCAGTACTACTTCTCTAACCCAGATAAGTTTGACTTCGTGGACAAATTGCAATTAGACGGCCTAAAAGAGGTTGAAAGAGCCATTGGTGTGAGCCAACTAGACACAGCATTCGTGCATCCATCTAGACCTCTTTATGATGCCTGTCTTAAGATGCTGGAGTCCCGCAGTGGGCGTATTCCGCTTATTGACGAGGATGAAGAGACACACAGAGAAATTGTTGTTAGTGTCTTGACACAGTACAGAATTCTGAAATTTGTGTCGCTGAATTGTAGAGAGACTCACCTGCTACAGAGACCGATTGGCGAGCTCGGTATAATCTCAGAGCAGAACATGAAGTTCTGCTACATGAGCACACCCGTAATTGATGTCATCCAGCTTTTGACCCAAGCGGGGGTCTCCTCAGTCCCCATCACTGATGAAAATGGTGTACTAATTAATGTCTACGAAGCTTACGACGTCCTAGGCCTGATCAAAGGAGGCATTTACAATGACCTCTCATTGAGTGTTGGAGAGGCCCTAATGAGAAGAAGTGACGAGTTCGAAGGTGTTTACACATGTACTAAGAACGATAAACTGTCGTCCATCTTGGACAACATAAGAAAATCAAGAATACATAGATTCTTCATGGTCGATGAACAAGGCAGACTCACAGGTGTCTTGACCCTAAGTGACATTCTAAGGTATATTTTGCTGGGCAATAACTAACGAAAAACAACAACAACCTTTTCTCAAATATAATGTAGAGCCAAGAATTCAATATCAAAAAACTTGTTATTTTTTAGAGTTATATTAGAATTAAATTTAATATTGGTCCTTAAACTATCTTTATCATATTCAATTCATTATAATATCATGTACATCAATTCATTATAATGCTGTGTATATATATTCTTCATGATGCCATGTATATCAATTCATTATAATGCCCATCTAGGTTTGTAATATTACATAACTGCCATTTCGATAACACAGTTACCTTGTGCTTACTAAGGAAAATGCGGCTGTGAAGAAAACGCGCAGGACAACTTTGAAAAAGTGTGCTGAATGAAAAAAAAATACGAATATAAGAGATCAATCACCAGCTCTTGTGAAGTCATCGATGGCCAATTCGACTTAATTGATCTTAAGCTGCTGGATCAATCCGAGTTTTAAAAAGGACAGAGGACAGAGCAAGGACTATATTATTGAACTGTGATGGGAATTGTTTTATGAGACTTTGTTATAGATAATACGAATAAAATAAAATTTCAAAATAAAAAGCAAGAAGGGATACATATTTTGTGAGTAGCCAGATATTAATTATTAACGACAATCAACGATATAATTCTAATATAAAAAATAATGCTTTATGAGAATGGAAGGCGCTTTACGCACTTGACAACTAATACTATGAACTCTGACAGTTCCACAAGATGGGCTGATAAGCCTGCTATTAAACAGATAACGCTTCGTGGCACTATAGCTGGTATATTTATAGGGTCACTGGTGTTGATCTCAAATTTTCAATTTGGCTTACAGACAGGATGGGTCTCCATGATGTCATTACCTTCTGCTCTACTGGCATGTGCTATATTCAGACAGGTATGGCCGTATATTTTGCCAAATGATCCCCCTTTCACCGATGTGGAGGCCGTTTATGTACAGAGCATGGCTGTAGCTATCGGTACGGGTCCGCTGGCGCTTGGATTCGTTGGTGTAATACCAGCCATCGAGAAGTTTTTGACATTTGAAGAATCAGGTGGGACCAGAGCCCAAGGGGAGCCCTTCTCACTCGCCCAGTTATTACTATGGTCTGGTGCGTTGACCTATTTTGGTATATTTTTTGCTGTACCTTTAAGGAAACAAGTTATAGTGAGAGAAAAGTTACCTTTTCCAAGTGGCAGTGCAACAGCAACACTAATAGCTGTTCTGAATGGTACTGAGATTCTGCAAGAAGTGTCTAGGAAGGAGATCATGGAGATGCGTAAGAGACGACTACAAGAATGCCCTGAAGTACTGAGACCAGATTCTGACTCTGACGAAAATGAAATAGAGAATGATAATTATATGCCCCTTTTAAATAACGGCAATCTACCAAATTATAATACAAACACTAATGAAGCATCAACGAACGGAAATCAATTATATAACAAAAATATCAAACTACTGAGCCGAATGTTCATCGTATCGTCTATCTACACGGTAGCAACTTACTTCCTTCCTATGGTTAAAGAAATTCCATTTCTAGGTAGAAAATTGTCGGATAGATATCTTTGGAATATGCAACCATCACCAGCATATTTTGGACAAGGAATTATAATGGGGCTTCCAACAGTCTCATATATGCTATTTGGATGTATACTTGGGTGGGGAATTCTTGCTCCTTATGCTGTATCAAAAGGCTGGGTTTTGCATGAAGAAAAGTCTTGGGATAAAGGGGTGCAAGGTTGGGTACTTTGGTGTTCCTTAGCTATTATGATAACAGACAGCCTTGTTGGATTTATTGTAATGACTACTAATTCTTTATTGAGTTTCTTTATGGTAGATGATAGAAGAAGAATGTTGAGCAATATAATCGATGATTCTTTCGAATCTATGATCCTAGAGGAAGAAGAAGCAATTAATAAAATGAAATCTGTAAATAACCTTTCATCTGCAGGAACAGTTAGGTTGGTCAGCAGAGATGTCGAACATGAAGTTGACCAAAAACACTTAGTTAAGTACACGACCGTACTATCGGGGATTGTAATATCTTCCATTCTCTGCGTTGTGTTAGTAATTTACATTTTCGGAGCCGAGATCATACCTGCATATTCTATGGTATTGGCTCTCTTCATTGCTCTTTTTTTATCTATACTTGGAATAAGAGCTCTTGGTGAGACCGATTTAAACCCAGTAAGTGGAATTGGTAAAATCTCCCAATTGTTCTTTGCATTAATCATACCCAAGGACAATCCAGCTGCAGTTTTAATAAACCTTGTTGCGGGTGGTATTGCAGAAGCAGGTGCTCAGCAAGCAGGTGATTTGATGCAGGACTTGAAGACGGGACATCTTCTAGGTGCCTCCCCTAAAGCGCAATTTATGGCACAACTTATTGGGGTTACATGGTCAATGATATTGTCTTCATTTATGTATATGCTGTACAACAAAGTGTATACTATACCGAGTACCCAATTCAGGATCCCAACGGCCTCTGTTTGGATTGACTGTGCACGTCTTGTAACCGGAAAAGACCTTCCAAAGGGGACTTTGGAATGTTCAATAGTACTTGCAAGTATATTTGCACTCTTGTCCCTGATCAAGAACTGCTACAGACAGAGGGAGTACTGGTGGTTGAAATATGTACCATCAGGAGTTGCGGTTGGAATTGGTATCTTCAATTCTCCAAGTTTTACAATAGCAAGGTTTATAGGTGGCCTTGCTGCACACATGTGGCTCACTAGACATAGAGGTAAACTAGACTCAAAAACTACACTCATTGTATGTAGTTCCGGATTGATATTGGGCGAAGGAATTTGCAGTTTACTGAATATATTAATGACGACCATTAGAGTACCTCATTTTTAAAGTGCGATTACGAAAAGAAAACACAAACACAGTGGTTTTTTATAATATAGATGTTTTAACGGATAAATATTCATAAATAGTAGATAAAAGTCTGTGATGTTATTGATCTTTTTCTTATTTATGTTGTAGTAGCTAGTTCCTTTTGGGACCGAAATATAGCTCATCGCATTATTATGAAAAAATATGAAAAATCAATATTTTGATAAAATATACTTAAAAGATGTCGAATAAATCGTTTTCACCATTGATAGAAAACCAGACTATATAAAAATTTATCAACAATAGCATATTGCATACCTCTTATTTACTAATTAAGAGGAATATCCTTATATTATTTCAAAATAATTAATAGACTATAAAGTTAAATTGCATAAAAAAAAACAATTGGAAGATAACTGGCCGATTAGAACGGACTTTATTATTCCAATCCTAGTAAACAAAGAGTCTTTCTGTATGTTATGGAACAATGGGAAATAGTTGCAACAGTACCGTGTTTACCACGAAATACTGTAACAGCGAATAGAAGGCCTAAAGTGATAGATATATTATCGTTACCCAATCAAATTCAGATGTATATTAAGAATAGTAAGGCATATTTAAAGCATGTTATTAAAGGCGAAGACCAAGTGCATCATATTCTTGAAAGGTATGGGCAGAATTTTGGCATAATATGGGAGGCGGTAATAAATGATGATGTGATGAATGATATTAACTCAATTTCAGAACATTACAAGAAAGCCCAAGAGGTGGAAGAGGTCTTTGATAGTAACGAGTTTATAATAAAGGATTGGGAGGACTTAAGACTGTCCAAGATAATTAATAACTATGGAGAAGGAAGAAGGCAGACTTTAAATAGTTCCGAACCCTTAATAATGAGATTGCCTGATGATCTAGTACCTGCTAATGAAAACACTACGACTACAAATGAAGTGACTAGTGATCCTAAAACATATTTCGAGGAGAAGTACTTCTGTAACGTTTTTGATTTGACTATGCCTCTAGCTTACTTTGTCAAGTCTAGCCTTTCTAGAACGAAAAATCTGTGCAAAATTGTATGTGTTAACCAAGAATATCAAAATATGTATGAAGCATTGATTCATGATAATATTATGCCTGTCCCAACTTTTGATGAAAGACATGATACATATAGAATATTAGAAATGGAGTTTGGTATTCCCTTTGTTGCTGAATTCCAAAGAAAATGTATAGAACAATACGGCTATCAATTAAATGCAGAATCTAAACTCCGAAATGATACTTATGACTTCGAAAATGTAACTTTTGCTAACAATACCAACAACTTATTGAAGTCAATCCTGAAATTAAGAGAACTAAAATTACAGATCATCCTCATCTTGGAAATGTTATATATGAACAAACTTGATGAAAAATTTAAAGATTTTGAGGCAACCTATAAACAAAAGTTAGTACAGAGATCTAGAAACTTATCCAAGGTACGTTTCCGAAATCGTAGATCAAAGAAGAAAACTACGTTAAATAAATCTAACTCTGATAATCCAAGCGAAGTCATTGAAGAGTCAGAAAAGACCTCTAGCAACAAGGATGGAAATATTATAGCCAAAACAACTACTGAAGCAATCGATTATTGTGAGCTACTTGATCTCTATCTAGATAAATTAACCATTCTCGATATTTTAATTACTTCAGGTATGATAGCTAACACTGAGGATATTAATAGTACTGACACACCTACTGGATGGGAACAACTAAAAGAATACCAAGCGAGATTAATAGATAAAAATAATGAGGCATCACTGGTAGGATTTGCTAATTACATTCTGATCCCATACTTTAGTAAAAAAACGCCACAGGCTATTAAATTTGTAATAAAAAAGTTAAAAGGCCCAAGCCTTAGGAGAAATGCAGGGTTGGATAGATCTAAAACTATAGAAAGAAATAAATCTGACCTAATGCACATTTATAATAAAACGGAGATAATTTCTGAGACACCAACTAGGAAAAACTCATTTTCAAGTATTAATTATTCATCAGATGATAAGGCGGACGGCAGTGGTAACTCAAAGATTAGACCTAGCATACCATCTATTCAAGAAAATACGAACCTTTCACGTACGTCATCCAATCTCTCAGAATTTTTTGACACAGTAGGACCACCATTAAAGAAACTAGGCCCAGTTTCTCGTACTAAGTCTGACTTATCATTTTTACAACGACGTCAATTTGCAATGGATTTACCAAAGATTGTAGATGAAGAAAAAATACCCACTGATGGAATTAAAAACTCATTGACACAACCAACAAATAATAATCTGAGTCAAACATACCCGAGACAAGGAATGAACTCCATTACACGTACAAAACAACAATCATTCAGAAGAGTTGGACGTCAAAACTCTACCAAAATTACCAAGAAAGCACATGAATTAATTACTCCCGGTCAAACCAACCTTGTACAAGTTATGGCTACACCAATGGGTAAAGGAAGTGCACGAAATACTAAGAGCGCATTCATATCACCAGGTATTATTGAATCTCCAGATATTGGTACAGGTATTTCTACCCCATCAATACAAAATCAACTTGCTAATGGTCCTGATAAGAACAATACTAGTGCTGGCAAAAGTATTGTTTCTCCAAAACAAAAGAAAGTCAAAAGAAGATTATTCGCTCCTTGAGGAGTCATTAGAAGTTAAAAAAAAACTAAGCATCGAGTTTGATAATAATATAATTGTAATTTACATAATTAACACAAAGAGGACTGACTAACATTAGTTCCTTATTTAAATTGGAATAGTAAATGCTATACTAAAGTAAATGATCATTCCCAATATATAAATATATCTGTTAATCATGTTATAATTCGTATATAGGTATCAATATGAAAAATTTCCAATTGCGGCCAATAGAAAAATTAAATAATGCGATGAGCTAACTCATCGCAACTTTATACAAGTAATTCATGACATTCACATAATTTGCATAGGCTCTCTAACGTCTCAACTAAAACATATCAAGTATTCTTTCCCTTATAAGTTTCACCAAATAATTAACAAAGATGAGAATTTATACAAGCTGCATCGATAATGGTGCATTGAAGGAATTTGTTTGCGGGCCAGGAACTGATACATCAGTACAAACAGCTGCGCAGCCGCTGTTATGCGAGACTCACATGCCTGAGGGGTTGAATTCTGCCATTGAACAAATAACCGAAGTTGATGACAAAATAATGTTGATTGCTCGTAGAAATGGGTCTGTGCAATTGGTATCCCGTGAACTGAAAAGCGAACAAGAGGATAAACCATCAGTATCCGAATTTAGCTTATTAGATACCGTCTCTGGGCTTTTAGATAATTCCAGATTAGACCCTTTTAATGCCAGCAGCAAGAAAAGAACCAAACTAGTAGACGGTTTCCTATCTATCGCTTCTATAAATGACGAAGGTGACTACCTAGTGGGAACAAAATCAGGATTAATTCATATTATCAAGCTAAGAACCGATAAATTAGAAAAGTTAAATACGTTAGAAGTCAGAGCACCATTAGATTTTGTGCAGTTTTATGATATAGAAAGAACCAACTCACCAACTTTTGCATGTGGTGGTGAAGAGAATCTAGTCAGGTTATTTGAAATTCAAAAGAACTATTCTGAAATAATCAACATATGGGAGGCCAAGAATGTAAAAAATGACAGGCTTGATATGAGAGTTCCAGTTTGGCCTGTTGCATTAAAATTTTTTAAACCAATGTCCACAGATAGTCCAGGTTATGATTCCTCTAAACCAAATTTTCAATTTGTGGTAATTACAAAATGGTCCCATCTAGGTATATATAAAACCCAGCATGGTAAGAGACCTCTTAAGTACATTGACTTACTTCCAAATCGTGAACCGCTTCTGCAATTAGAAATCATTGATCCTGAAACGAACCCTTTGAACTTCACACCAGAAAAGAATTACTTATCAGCTGACATAAATAACTTTGAATTCATAACCACTGATTTGAAGAGGGATGTCATGAGATTCAACCAAAATGGTAGACTGATTAGCAAATATGGTAGGGGAGATATAACCGGTGCCGCTACTCATATATCGATATACAATCAAAAATACTTATTGCAAGGTGGACTTGATAGGTATTTAAGGGTATTCAAACTAAGCGACCGTACAATTTTGGACAAAATCTATGTCGGAGCAAATATAAATAAGATAATGATAATGGAAGACGATGTAGAAGTAGAGATTATAGAAAAGAGCAACAAAAAGAGATCTGCCAAAAATGAAGATGAGGAATCTGATGAAGAGGATGCCGAAAAACTCTGGTCAGAACTAGAAAAGAAAAATAAGAAGAAGCAAAAGAAATAGAGAAAATTAAAATAAAATTCCATTTTACTTATATAACATTATATTAGCCTAGTCATTAAATGCATAATTAATTCCGCGCAAAAAGTTGACCAAATATTTACTATGGACCACCCGCTCTACTCATTTTTTTCATACTTCCAGCCTTTCTATTGTGATTTGCTTTACTAGATTTGTTCTTCTCATTTCTTGCCTGTTGCCTCTTAACCTTTGTCGGATCAGGTGTATTTTCTTTACTACCTGTATCTGATTTATTGGCTGGTGCCTTTTCTGGTTTGCGATTTCTATTTCCTGACCTTTTTTCAAATGTATTTTCACCAGTACCATCCCTATTTTTTACATACGCAGTTTTACCAGACTTCCTATTTCCTCTAAACATATACTTCTCCTCAAGGATACGAGCACGTTGAGGGGATTTTTCTAACATTCTAGCCCATCCTTCAATTTGTTCGTCCGACCAGTTCGTATTTTTTTTGATATTTTTTCTTTCTTTTGATCCTCTTCTAGATCTGCTAAAGATATCCTTATCTTGTTTCAATAAATCCCATAAGTATCCTTCATTTGCTTCAAATTGGCTCTGTATATTGTTCTTATTTTCATCAGTCTTCTTAGGTTTATTTCCTTCATCTAATGCCTCATCTATAGTGATCTTTTCAGCAAGATTAGTACGATCAACCTCTGATTCATCATATGTATCATCGCGTTCATCTTCATCATTTTCATAGAGAAGCTGCAGAGCTCTAGTCAGGGTCTTATTACGTAATTCATCTGGGACATGTCTAGCAGTAGAGTCAGACGTAGTATCTTTGGAACTATTCCTTACACGACGATATATTTTTGTGGGTTCAACAGGCTTCTCTTTCGCTATCACAGGCTTCGTTTCTTTTGGAATATCATCAACAATGGAAGGGTTCTCGAAAAGTATATTTGTCAATCTTTCAATGTCATTATCATATCTTTGCAACAGTACAGTAACTTGATGTTGAGAGAGTTGTGGAAATATTTCTAATATAGCAGTAATGGATTCTTGCTTTGCAGTAAATAGCTTCTGTTCTGGTGGTTCTACTTCAGTATCCATAGATACGTTTATATTCATAAATGGGAGTTCTTTCTTTAGTAATGGATTATGCTTGTCATAGGAAGGATGAAGTAATAAGGATCCAAACAATGGGTATACGACAAGACTTTCCAAGTTCACGATATCGAGTGCCTTAACTGTATTAACTATAACTAAATCAGGAGATGATATAAGCGAGACTAGAAAAACTTGTTTAGCAAAAATACTAGCCCTCCCTTGACCTTTATTCCATAATACTTCTATCATTTCCACCCAACTTGTGGTAAAAAACTGCTTATGAAATTCACTATTCCTATAATCGCCGCCGGCTAACAAACCTTCAAAACTTTTCAAGTCTATTCTTGTGAATTTTCCTGACTCCAATAATTGCTTAAGGTGTTGTTGCATCTGCTTAGACCAATTTAGTTGTGTACGTGTTGTATTTACTTCAGGTTTTAATGTGCCGTCCAACAATGACCTCACTGTGTTCGGGTTCTTGCCTACATAGTATTTAACAAAATTCCAAACGGTTTCTCCATGGATTTGTAAGTGCATTAGCCCACATTTTTTTATTAGCTCAAAAACCCATATCCTCAATTGTTTCACTTGTTCTGTCACATCACTGTTAACACCCAAACTTAGCAGCTTTCCTTCTTCCTCACCCATCTCCTTCAGATAGGTTCTAATGAATATACATAAATGATCAAATGTAGATTCACTAAGCGATTCAACGTTATTCTCATAATTCAAAAATTTAAAATACTGGACATATGTCTCCAAAAGATGTGCCCAAACAACTGGATCCTTCTCAATCAACCAGGCCCTTAACCTAAATGGAGGAAACTTGACAATAGGAAGTTCTAGAATAGGTCTCTCACCGGTAATTTCTAACATATTATTATAGTAGAAAACACAAGATATTACCTAAATGTGTTTGTTATAACAAATTTTCACTACCTAAGCAGTCTTTGTTTAAATACTTTGGCTGTTATAAAGTCTAGTTCATATAGGAAGCCAATTTTTTTTTTTTCAAGCTCATCGCGCAAGTTAATTAAATATGGATGTTAACTTAAAGCCATAATTAGCTTTATACAATAAAGCTTTATCATTTTCACATTACTATTACATTAACAATTGTGTTTACATATAAATAAAAGATCACATAACTATTGCTGAAACAGCCCTCTCCCTTTTCCTGCATAAGGGCCGTCGCTATAATTATATATATAACTTGTAATTTAAATTTGTTTCAGAGATTAATCCCATTGTAACCTCTCATGTTCAGCTTTGCGTTGTTCAGCTTCTTCTAAAACTTTGGCTTTATGAGACTTACTCTTCTCTTGCTCGAGTTTCTTACCTAGCTCACCCTTGGTATTCTTCTGTTGCGTCTCTTGAGCTCTCTTCTCAGCTGCCAATCGAGCTGCTTCTCGAGGTGATAGTTTTTCTGGTTCACCCTCACCTAGAACCTCATCCCCCCCTAACTTCTTCTTCTTCGTAGCGGCCTTATTAACAGGTTTTGGTGTGTTCTTTACAGTAGGCTCCTTTCGTTGTGGCCCCGTCCTCTGTACAGGCTTTCGAGTAGTACTAGACCCAGCAGTTGGAGCCTCTTTACTAGCACAAACACCCATAACTTAATTCTAATGAGACTCTCTATTTTATATCTCAATAAGGGAAGAATATAAACGATTTCAGATATTTTGAATAGTAAACTCTTAGAAAACCCTTTTTTTCTTATAAAATCCTCTTAGGGTCCCTTTAAAATACCAAAAAATAATGATTTACGGGCAGTTTTCAGTTTGTCTTGGCAATTACATAAGAATTTATAGAAGTTATATTAAAGCTCTAAAAGTAAGTTATACCATGTTAGTAGTTTTTGGTTTTGGTTATGGCTGTATTTTCAAGTGGTTTAAAAAACTATTTACACGTTTGCACAGTGATTGAAAATATAAAATAAGATGGAAAGTATGTCCAAATGCTAATTTAATAATAATAACGAAACTGGTTGGAAAGGAAAACAATAATACAGACCAAAAGAATTTGAATCAGTGAGGTGAGTGTAAGAAAAAGAAATCGGGAGAAATTCCAAAGTAAATAGGCCTTATACTGTTTCTTCTTTATTAAAAAATAGGTTTAATTATCAGAAATTCTTAGATTTTGTAGTTCTGGCACAATAATAGACGAAGCATCAAGCTTATTGAGTTTGTGCAAGTTCTCTGCTAATATAGGGAAACTTCTTGAGCAACCTTTTAGAATTCTGAACCTCTGATGACCAGCACTACAGAATTTTTGGTATTGTTTTACAATTTGCAAGTATAATTCGACTCTTTGCTGCGCAGCCTCTGATGACTCATTCTCCTGGGCCCATTTAACAGTTGCATCTCTCAATGCTGCCCAATCTGCATTTGCAATGTATGTGTTACCTTGGCTGTCAATCTTTTGGATAATATCCTGCCATCTAGAAAGTAATTCTTCAGAGGTCACACCATCAACAGATCCCAGTGCCTTCAATAAGATTCTGTAACTGATAAGTGATTTTGGAACATTGAACAGCTCGAAGTTCTTCTCAATGTATCTGATAACTTCTTTCTCTCTCCACACGCCGCACTTGGCAAGTATAACATTTAGGAATGGCTCATCAATACCTTTAAGTTCATTATATTGAGAAATGATATCTTGTAATTTGACTAGACCCACCTCTTTATCATTCTTATATGTTTCGAAGAAGTATGTAAAAAACTCATTGTTCAATGATGAAAACACTGAAAGTCTCAATTTATTCTCAGCGTAGAACTTGATAACTTTTTTCCATACATTCTCTATCTTGGAGAAATCCTTTTGAGTGTTCCATATATTATTCAGGAGCGAGTTGACATAGGATACCTGCACTTCTACTCTGTACGGCATCTCATTGTTTAGAGCTCTATCCAAGAACTTTTCTGAGATATCGAAATCCTTACATTGACCGATAAATGCCAAATGTGTTTCAGTAATGTAACCATAAGCAGTACCAGTAGCATTAGCACACAATTTCTCAAACAGCTCCAAAGCCTTAATGTCTTCTTTTGCTTTCAAAGAGGTCAAAATCATACCAACGTATAAATTATGTGGGAAGTAATTTTGAGCTAGGTCACGAGCATCTACAAATAGTTTCTCTGCCTCAGCAAATGTGATGAGCTGGGATTCAAAGATGATCGGAAGGAGAGTGCCTACAACCGATGGTGATTTAAATAGTTTCTTAACGTCAGGTGTAGCTGAACCAGACTCTCCTTCAGGTGCCTTAACAGCATTCCAAATCTGGATGATTTGCTCTTCGAAACCCATCTCCTGGTAACTTGTCAACAGATGAACAGCACCACTAGCATTAATAGCTACTGTGCCATTAAGGATATCCTCAGTGATTTCATTCAATGATGCGTAAATGAAGTTGACCATTTCCTTGTGGAAGGATTGTGCATCATAATCAGGCTTCTTATTCAAGCTTCCTAACAATTGTCTATCTGTCCTTAACCCATTATGCAAAAGATGAACTAATTCTCCAACACGGTGCCCAGTCAACTCGGGGCACTCCTTTAGCTCATTATATAATGACACAGCTCTCGATATTGAATCCCAGAAAGTTGTACTCGAACCAAGTTGCGGATGTGCCACACGATCATTCAACATCTTCCGCACTGGAGTACTGGACAACTGCAACGTCGACGCCAGGCAATCATCCAGAGCACATAGCTGGTTATACCAAGGCGATGTCTTGTCCTTAGGGTACATAAACTTCTTACTATCCACAGATTTCTTTGACTTCGCAGAGTTCAATATACTATTCAACTTCTCATCCAATGCATCCCCACTCCCATTCCTATTATTCCCACGCCTACCAGAATTATTCCGCTTCCTATTATTCCTACCACCTTCATTATCAGATCTAGTACCGTAATAACGGGTACTACCTTCCTGTGGACCATGAACTGCAACAGCGGCATTCTTAGTTGTAGCAACGACCCGATACGCTAGCCCCGATGACCTCGATAAGTATCTAAACATTACTAAAATTCCACAACAAAAGAAAAAAAGGAAGAAAAGAGCTTGAACGGACTAGTTTATATCCTTTATGACTGGTTTGACAACTATATACTATATATAAATATTGTGTATTAACGCTATATATACTCTCATAATAAGTAATTTGAATCAGCTTATGGTTTCTTTAGAGCACCATTCGCCCTCGAATATACAGTCATATTATACGGAACAATCACATGGGCACCAACGTTGTTAATTACATCTATATGATTACAAACGAACATCATGTGATATAATAACACCATATACGTCATATCACATGACTGTCAATTGACGTAACGTAACACGAACTTGGTTTTTTTTCTTCTTAACCGTGTGTTACCCTCTTTATGCCATTTTATTTTCTGTGTCTGGGCGCATTCGTGTTGTTATTGTTTTGATTTGTAAAATTGATTCGATAAATAGTGTAAGTCGTTGTTACAATTGTAATATATAGCATATTTTAAAGGGGAATGGTGATATATCTATACTGTATTTCTGTGTCTATACAATAATATAAACTATTTAACAACAACAGAAAAACAAAAATAACACAACAACATAATTAATGTCTCAAAATAAGGATATTTTTACACTGTTTGACAAGAAGGGTCAAGGTTCTATTCCTAAGGATGTTGTAGGAGACTATCTGAGGGCAATTGGGTACAATCCAACCAACAAGCAAGTGGCAGATATACTAAGTGGTTCAGGTGAGACACTGACTCTTGACGAAGTGGAGAAACTAGTTTCTTCCCACCAAGATCTGTTGGACGCGACCACAAAGGGTAAAGTCGAGGATTTCGTCAAGGCTTTCCAGGTATTCGACAAGGACAACACAGGGAAAGTCTCTGTGGGTGATCTGAGGTACATGCTAACAGGTTTAGGTGAGAAACTAACCGATGAAGAAGTTGACGAACTACTGAAAGGTGTCGAGGTAGACTCCGAAGGTATGATAGATTACAAGAAGTTCATTGAAGACGTGTTGAGGCAATAAGCTCATAAAAATAAACAATCCCCCCTCCACAGACAAACACAATACTACTATATATATTATAATTACTAGCAACAAAGAACTTTAAGTACCAGTGTTCATCCAGTATGTAAAATCACATGATATACTTAGTACATGGTGATTAGATCAATTACTTAAATTTTAGTTTCCTTCTTTCTTTTTTTATTTGAATATTTCAATTTTTTTTTTTCCAGTTTTTTTGGTTGGAAGTTTCCCATTTCTAACTAATTAAATATTTAGGTTATACCTAATTTATTACATCTGGGACTCTCATATTTCGTGATCTTGTACCCATCTTTGCTTGGGTTGAAACTCGTATTTTGAATTTATTTTATTGTATTTTTTTTAGCTCTTTTTTATATATGCTAAAGTGGATAACGATACGTAGGAACATGTCTGATTTAGTAGCTAAGTTCAAAGGTTTGTCTATTGCTGAGAGCAATTTGTCTAGGGAGCAATTGGCTCAAGTGTCTCAATGGGAGTCTATCTTGAAGACCGGTCAATTACAAGCTAACTTGGGTAATCTAAACTTGCAATTGAGAGACAACACTTTCATTGCCAGCACTGCTCAGCCAACTGTTCACGATGTTGAATTGTTTGAAGCCACTTTGCCAGTTGTCAAGGAGTTGGTTTCCAGCACCAAGGATGTCAAGAACACCATTGCCTCTTACAGACACGTTATCAGATGGGTTGACTACTTGCAATCGTTGTTGCAATTGTCTAAGGACCAGACTCTAGAATTCGACCGTGACATTGAGTTGCCTCGTGAGATCATTGAGAAGCCAAAGAAGAAGGATGAGAAGAAGGAAGCACCTGCTGAAGCTAACAAGAAGAACAAGAAGGAAGAAAGTGGTGAGAAGAAAATGAGAGGTAAGCCGGATGAGGAGACCCTAAAGAAGTTGAGAGAAGAAGCCAAGGCTAAGAAGGCCGCCAAGAAGGCTGCCCAGGCCCAACAACAACAGGACCAAGCCAAGGCCCCAGAGAAGCCACAACCATCTGTCATTGATTTCCGTGTTGGTTTCATTCAAAAGGCTATTAAGCACCCAGATGCCGACAGTTTGTACGTCTCCACCATCGATGTCGGTGACGAAGAAGGTCCAAGAACCGTCTGTTCTGGTTTGGTAAAGCACTTCCCATTGGAAGCAATGCAAGAACGTTATGTTGTTGTTGTATGTAACCTAAAGCCAGTTAACATGAGAGGTATCAAGTCCACCGCCATGGTTCTATGTGGTTCCAATGCTGAAGATAAGGTCGAATTCGTCGAACCACCACAAGGTTCTAAGGCTGGTGACAAGGTATTCTTCGAAGGTTTCGGTGAAGAAGAACCTTTGAAGCAAATGAACCCAAAGAAGAAACTATGGGAACAACTGCAACCACACTTCACCACCGATGGTGAACTAAAGGTCATCTTCAAGGACGAAGAAGATAAGGAACACCCAATCAGAAAGTTGACCAACGCTAAGGGTGAAGAGTTCAAGGTTGCTACTATATCAAATGCTACCGTCCGTTAAAATCATTATTAAAAAGATAACTAAACAATAACAAATAACAAATACACTATTTAATAAATGTCCATAATGCAAACTACCGTAAGTTGAAAATAATCTGTTTTTTTTTTACTGTATGTATAACTATAATGTCAATATAGAAGACAAAAAAGAAATATTAGCGAATAGGTGATAATGTACAGAGCAACCGTTTTATAATTAAAATGTACTCATATATTATATTATGGCTCATGTTTACCTGTAGTCATATTATATCTTAGCACACGAATTGTCCTAAATTTGTGACTGCCCACATCAGTACACCATTTATTGTATAAAGAAATCCAATATGACTGTTTTGTTGTAATAATTTCTGTAATAAGAAATAACGAATCTATGTACTATGTTTTTCACGGACGATATTATATTTTTGTAATGTTTACCCGGACACATATCAAATTTTGACGCAATTTTTTTACAATCCAAAATTTTTTTCATAATGGCCGATGCTCAATGCCGGTTATTTAATTGTAGTGTTGAATAGATGTCTACAAATTTTAAAGAATCAGATTTCAATTCTGATACTTTTATCTTGTCTACCCTTTGTCAATACTAAGATAATCAAGTCAATCAGAAATGCCAACCAGATTAACCAAGACTAGAAAGCACAGAGGTCACGTCTCAGGTATGTAATTCCATCAAACAAAATAACTATCGGAAGAAAGGATGGAATGAAAGAACCAAGGCGATGATGTGTTTTTATAAATGTTTTATTATCTTTCTTCCTTTTAAACCCATTATTTACGGAACATGGTATCACTTTTCAGGACACCCCACATATTTGAATCATTATAAAATAGTTATAATTACCGGGATTATATAGAATGAAATAAAATGAGGGGAATATATTTTTAAAACAAAAACTGAATTGGATCTTTAACTCTTATTAATGAGTGAATAAATAAAAACAACGAATAATGGAATAAAAGGTGAGCAATACGAAATTTAATCCTTTAACTAGGTCATTTTAATTTTATTTGCAACAAAAGAAGAAGAGAAGAAGAAAATATAATACAACATTTAAAACACTGACATCACCAGGTTACTTTCACCAACCTATAATTCAAAAATATTGATCATAAAGTTTTACTAACATGAATTATTTTCTTTTTTTATAAAATCATAATTTTGACTATAATTTCTTTAAAAAAGGAAGCTTAATATTTCTATAGCCGGTAACGGTAGAGTTGGTAAGCACAGAAAGCACCCTGGTGGTAGAGGTATGGCCGGTGGTCAACACCACCACAGAATTAACTTGGATAAGTACCATCCAGGTTACTTCGGTAAGGTTGGTATGAGATACTTCCACAAGCAACCAAACCACTTCTGGAAGCCAGTCTTGAACTTGGACAAGTTGTGGACTTTGATCCCAGAAGAGAAGAGAGATGAATACTTGAAGTCCTCTTCCAAGTCTGCTGCTCCAGTCATTGACACCTTGGCTGCCGGTTACGGTAAGGTCTTGGGTAAGGGTAGAATCCCACAAGTCCCAGTCATCGTCAAGGCTAGATTCGTCTCCAAGTTGGCCGAAGAGAAGATCAAGGCTGCTGGTGGTGTCGTTGAATTGGTTGCTTAAATTTTATGAACATGTAATTTGTATAAAAAAAATAACATTATCTAAAATTTAAACTATCATTTCTTTAAACTCGCATATCCCCCATTTTTTAAACTGAATATTCTCTACTAATATTTTAATATACTTTTGTACACTATTATACATTATATTATATATAAAACTAATGATGATTGGAGTTTATCGGTGTTAACTGGAAGGTGATATTGCTAAAATTTTTTTTTTATAATTACAAGGAGGATATGTAAACAAGGGCAAAACTACGTAAAGATTGCCTCTACATGAATATTTGAGCTGAGATCGAAATTTGATTTCTAGCCAATACTTCAAGTAACAATTAAAAGAACTACATATAATATTTAACATGAGTGATACTACATGGAAACCGGAGGATCATATACCAGAATATATTAAAGCTAACTTAAGCAACGGTAAGAAAAATTATGTATTAGCCATCTTAAATATTGTTCAACAATTAAAGATTCAGAAAAGAACTGGTTGGGTTAACCATGGCATTGAGTCTCCAGAGAGTATATCTGACCACATGTACAGAATGGGTATCACTTCGATGCTAATTACAAATCCCGAAGTGAATAAGGATAAATGTGTGAGGATATCTCTCGTACATGATCTTGCTGAGGCTCTAGTTGGCGACATTACTCCATATGATCCAATGACTAAAGAGGAGAAACATAGAAGGGAATATGAAACTATAAAATATCTTTGCAAGAAACTAATCAGCCCTATGAACCCAGTTGCAGCTAAAGAAATCGAGGAAGATTGGGTTGCATACGAAACTGTGTCCTCCCTTGAGGCCCGTTACGTTAAGGACATAGACAAATTTGAAATGCTAGTACAGGCCTTCGAATATGAACAAGCACACAATGTTAGATTGAATCAATTCTGGAGCGCAGTAAGTGACATAAAGACTAAGGAGGTAACTCAGTGGTGTAGTGACTTAATTGAACAGCGTGATTCTTATTTTGCTGCCAAATAAAAAGTAAATTTAGAATACAAAGCTATCAATCTAATACTGCTTTGATGTTATTATTTATCAATAGAGGATACTTGCATGGGCATAAGGTCTGCAAATTGGTTGTAACTTTCTAAACTACAACAATACTGGGGTTAATGTATATTTATTTGTGTATAATAAACTAAAAGAACTAGGTATTTTGTATATTCGATGATTTTATCACTAATAACACCATATTTTAATTTTTGTTGCCCGTAACGATATTTCATAATGTGAAAATTAGGATTTTAAAGGAAATGAAATGTAATCTAAGAATCAAGAAAGGATCTAGAATTTTAAGAGCTATAATATAATACAAAACAAGGAAAAACGATAGATTAAGAATATGCAGCCATTCAATACCGGCCACGAAGACATTGTCCATGATGTACAATATGACTTTTATGGGAGAAGTGTAGCTACATGCTCGTCGGACCAACACATTAAGGTATTTAAGCTAGACAGGGAATCAACACAATGGGTTCTAAATGATTCATGGAGAGCACATGATAGTAGTATCGTCTCATTAGATTGGGCCAGCCCTGAATATGGTAGATTGATAGCGTCGGCATCATATGACAAGACGGTCAAGATATGGGAAGAAGACCCTGATCAGGAGGAATGTTCTGGCCGTAGATGGACGAGATTGTGTACACTTAATGATTCCAAAGGATCATTATACTGTGTAAAATTTGCACCAGCGCATTTAGGACTACGATTGGCGTGCATAGGGAATGATGGTATGGTCAGAATATATGATGCGTTGGATCCTTCTAACCTACGGTCCTGGGCATTGACTACAGAGATCAATGTATTACCTGTGGCTCCAGCGAACAACTTGCAATCAGCATTCGGGTTATCATGGTGTATCTCCAGATTCTCTGCAGAGAAACTTGCAGTATGTGCACTAGATCAGGCATATATCTATCAAAGAGCCAAAGATGGTAATATGTACCAAGCTGGGAAATTACCGGGACATGCATCCTTGATAAGGTGTATAAGCTGGGCTCCATCTATAGGTCGCTCTTACCATCTTATCGCAACTGGTTGTAAAGATGGAAAAGTACGTATTTTCAAAGTTAACGAAAGACAGTCTGGGGAATCTACACCAGCACTAAGTGACGATGAGATGACAATGGATGGGGCGAAGTCACCAAAGCCTAGACAATCTAATTTACAAGTAGAACTACTTAGCGAACATGATGATCACAAGAGTGAAGTGTGGTCGGTCTCATGGAATCTAACTGGAACAATCTTAAGTAGTACAGGTGAAGATGGGAAAGTACGTCTGTGGAAATCCACTTACTCAAAGGAGTACAAGTGCATGTCCATTATAACTGCAAAACAAAACATCTAGAAAACACAAATAGAAAATATATATATTATAAAAACGAAAGAGCCCCAAAAACGTTTCTTTTCCTTTTGCATGAAAAGGTTAAATGGATCTCATCATATAGATAATGAGCTACTAAAATTAGTATATTCTATAAGTCGTTTTTGTTGTTAACATCATATCAATTGCCTTTGGCCCCACTTTTGACCTTCCAAACTGGATTCCACAAGACATAACACATCATAAGGTGAGAACTGCAGTTCTATCCATCATTCCACTCATTGCATCAACCGTATTGATTATATTTGATATTTAATGCTGGGCTGGTCTATATTTTTTCCAGCGATTTTATTTACTTTCCTGTGCATACGTTTCTAAGCATTCTAAGCGATGCCTTGAAAAAAAAATGTAAATGAGAATATATCGAAAAAATATAATAACCTGGCTGGGTTTTTATTGTATTGAACTATAGAAAATCGGTGAGAAACTGGAAATTGGTTTTAAACAACTACTACATGATATGAATTAGCAATAAGTTCCTGCTATGAAACAGTGCTGGGTTCTTTTCTCCTTAGCCGTCTTGGAACAGTATAAAAAAAAATAGCGACTTATTTCTAATAAAGAAACTATTTATCCTATAATTAGCAACTGAGGGTATATTTAATTGATCGGAGCACCAGTAGTGAGGTACTATATATATACATTAAGGAGCAACTAAATCTAAAGATAGACTACCTATTAATAACCTGTTCCTATAAAAAGATTTCTCTAAGAAAAATATAGTCATAGAATACAAGTTCAGCTTAAAAACAATAAGAAATACATATATTCGTGCTGTTAATAATTAATATATATATATTACAAGGAATGAATTGCCAATGAACCAAAATGATGAATCAACAAGGCTGGTTGAACAAGACATATTGAATGCTGTTTCCAATTGGGAAAGATATAAGAAAGGTGATGCCCAACTCCCGTCTCATAATAGAACTCCTTTACTAGATGTAAAGGTCAACTTGAATCCCAAGTTAGAGACTAGTACGTACGGATCTATAAATAAAGAACAAAACCGACAGCAACCAACGCCCAAACAACAAATAATTCCCCAACAGCAAACTACACAGAGACAACAAACTACGCAAAGAACACTACCTACGCAGAGACAATCGTCTATTCATAGACAAGGATCTATGGAAGGCCTTCATAGGCAACCATCTATACAGAGGTTAGCCGGTACTCGTCAGAGTGATTTTACTAATGCTCAGGAATATAAAAAGTTTAAGGAAAAGAAGAGATTCATCTTTCATAAAGGGTTTTTTAAGAGAAACAATAATAAGAAAATACCTACATTAAATAATGATAGTGTGTTCACTGCAAACCAATTCACAAATAGCAGATCCTTTGCCAATAGGTTGAGAACTAAAACTGAGTTAGAAGCAGTACTCAATTATGCAGATGTTAGGTCATTGAATTTTAATGATATGTTCCCGCAGGCGAGGGACAATCTTACAAGGATCTATAGACCTATCCGGAAATATCACTTTAGACCTCTGGTCGAACCTACCAGCGACTTTTTGCCAATATCACAATACTCTATTCAGCCGAAGATCTCCAGGACGAGCTCCATAAAGAGGTCCATTCCATCAGCAAAGACCCATGAGAGAAATATATTGAAGCCTAACGATCTTTTAGTCGATATACCAAGTTTTAATACTACTGAAGTACGAAATAATACTCCACAAAGGATATTAAGAAGAAGCAAGACATCCCCAGGCGGTTACAGAAATCTCAGAATGAGGAATATGTCCCCGAAAAGAAGGGCCATCCAAGAGTTATGGAAACAATACATGAAGTATGTGGTATACCAACGAATAAGTCTAAGAATCTCACTGCTGACCACTGCGCTGACCTCTGACGATTCTACATCCTCCGATGATGGAATGGAGGAAGGTGATTACACTGATGAGATTTTACAGCACTATGTGAGTGCGATGCAGAGACCTCCAGAGATCAATAACCCTTCACTGAGCTCACTATCATACAAAGTAACCCCAACGAGTGGTCTGAGCATCAATGACCCTATTGTAATACCCGAGGAAGATGAATTAGATCAAATAATGTTAAACCACTCCTCCACAGTAATGTCTTCGAGACTACACCTCATTGCTAGCCCAAGCGCTACAGGCACATCTTCTCACTCGTCCACACGATCCACTAGCTACCATCCACCATCATCTTTCAATGCATTTAGAAGATCAGACATAACATCATAAGCATCTTATTTTTTTTTTATTATACACATTTATTTAAAATAGCATTTAATTATTATATATAGTTTAATATACATTCCTACCCCCTTGAATTCCATCCATAATAAACATGATCAGTTTCAGAACTCAAATATACCAGTTGTAATACAATATATGCACAAATATATAACATAATATTTAGCATTATTATGTTATATATAATTAATAGAGATCACATGCAAAATACAAGGGTACGAAATACACGTGCTATCTTAGTATAAAAGAATCTCTTAAAAGTTTGAAGAAAAAAAAAGGGGAGCAGTTTTTTTTTCTGTTTACCCGCATTCTAGCGGCAGTCCTGTCCGGAGAAACCCTCGTAGAGGGTTAACGATTGTACGTCTGTTTCTGTGTAGAATCGGCATGAATGTTCTGGAAAAAAAGTTAAAGAACGAATAAGAAAAAGCAAAAAGCCCGTTCTCTTTGGTTTCTACGTAGAAGATCCCGCACGAAATGGACGGCTGTTGAAGAGCTAGAAAACAACGTTAGAAGAGCGCGAAGAGAGGAGGGGCCACCCATGCGAGTGTCAGGCACCTCATCGCGAATAGCTTGTAGAGCTAGAATTGGGCGTTATATAAATATAGCTTTGACGGTGATTAGGATAGACGATTCTAAATACGGGAGATGGCCAATTGCCCAATATTAAAGAAACAGAGACAGAGAGAGAGAGAGAGACTAGATCAAAGAGTACAAACATTCATGGTTAAGGATACTAAGTTGTATGATTTACTGAATGTGGAGGTGACGGCGACAGCGGCGGATATAAAGAAGGCGTTTCGGTTGGCGGCACTAAAGTGTCATCCTGACAAGAATAATCACAGTGAAGAATCTAAGGAGAAGTTTCAGGAGATCTCGAAGGCATATGAGGTATTATCTGATGAGAAGAAACGGGCACTGTACGATACGTATGGTACAGCTGATGAGTCGATGATTGCGAGCCATATGTCTTCTGATGATGACGATGAGATGAACGCTACGTTTTTCAACCATCCAGCTGATCCGCTTCACATGTTTGGCACTTCTGCAGGAGATCTATTTGCACAATTTTTCAATAACTCTGGGAGCGGTCCCTCGTTTGGGTTTAACCAAGGCAAATATGATAGTTTTTCTAACTTCAATGGGTTTGGGCAACGTACGGATATGAGGGCGGGTCCTGATATCAAACATTACTTGAAGTGTGTGTTGTCAGATCTTTATCTCGGTAAGAAGACGAAACTGGGATTGAATAGAATGAGGATATGTAAGCAGTGTGACGGCAAAGGTGGTATGAAGAGTGTAGCATGTAGATCATGTAACGGTCAAGGTGAGATAGTGAAGACAAGACGTATGGGTCCCATGGTACAGACGTTTAGTTCGACGTGTAACAGTTGCCGAGGCTCTGGATCTTACATCAGAAAAGCGGATATATGCTCCAAGTGCAGCGGCACGGGCGTCTACAAAGAGAGGAAGATATTCGATGTCGAAGTAAATCCTGGTATGTCGAACGAGCAGATGATAGTGTTACCAGGAGAAGCTGATGAAGTGCTTGAGACCAGCCACGGGCTGATGAAGGTCCGTCCTGGTGATGTAGTGATTGTGATAGATATAATAAAGGATAAGAAGTTCGAGATAGTCAACGAACACGATCTCGTGCTTCGAAACTACCAAGTCCCACTAAAGACGTGTCTCTGTGGTGGTGAAGTATACATCGAGGACCACCCATCAGGGAAGCTAATCAAACTAAGCATAATACCAAACGAGCTACTGAAATCATCTACTTTCAAGACACTGGAGGGTTTAGGTATGCCGAAACCCGCGAAGAACTACGGTTCGTCAAACTCTTCCACCACTGAGATAGAAGGTTACGGAAACCTGTACGTACAGTTCCAGATCAAATTTCCCGAGAGACTAGAGGACGACACCATCGCCAGCCTACAGGACGTGCTCGACAAGGACCCCAACATTGTCCGCGAAACGCAAAACGAGTCACAGAGACTCGAGCATATAATAAACGTCGACGGCACCGTAGAAGTAGAAGAACACGTCCTCAGCGACTTTGTACCGAACTACAGAGAGTTCAAGGAGTACAAGAATAACGACAACAAGAAACGAAAGACTAACGACAATAACGAAGACTGCACAGTATCATAATAATATACATATCATACATACATTACAATACAAAGAAATATAATATTTAAGATACTATTCCTGCTCAATACTTTGGTCATTGAATACAGTGATGCATCGGAGATTAGCCCCGATGTCCCCGGGTAACGCCCTTTGCTCTATAGAGGACAAAACAATGGTGTCAAGAAAGGGAAAATACCAAATCCGGCACAGAAATTCTCGTAGAAATGCAAGAGTGCGTTCATGAATATTCGGTATTCCCTTAGTGATACAAGGGCATAATGGAATGTTGTCTTAGAAGCACCCGCAGGGAAGGCAGTACTAACGGTGAAGGGAGGTTTTTTTTTACCCTCGAAGAAGAAAAACTAGCTACAAAAAAAAAAAAAGCTATGATGAAGAAGCAAGTAAGAAAGAATTGCTTAAATAGAGTTTATCAAGTATCCGGATATATCTTCTAAAGGTAAGGTAAAAAGTAATTATTATTTAAAAAAACAAGAGAATCTTGTGCTGAAAGAAGAAACTTTGTTAACGGCTATTATAGCAACAACGAGAACAATAATATAAATCAGAAACTCCTTTTTAGAACTATAGAGAATATAGACCTGAAGAATTATACTATTATAGGAGTCAGAATAAAGATAAATATAGTGGTAAGAGAGGCTAATACATGCATTAGATAAAATTAAGATACTATAATTGATACTAAGAAAGTAAAAAGAAGGGTGAAGACATAAAGGAAATAGGCCTTTTTTTATTAGAAAAAAACAAAACCATTAAGAACAATAAAAAAACTGAATAAGTAAAATTTTAAGAAGTAATGCCGACACCGGGGCTTCCGAATGGTTCATATATACCTACATTAGAGTTGCCTCCAGCTAGTAATTCGAATATTAAGTTTAGTAATGATTCCAATGGTATTAAAAGTAAGCTTGATTCAAAGGCGAAATCTTCCACGAGTATCAATCAAATAAATTTAGGTAATAATAGTGATGATAAATCTAATCAGAGTCAAAAATCTGGTGATTTTCTAAAGGTTTCCCCAAATCTATTCACCCCGGAGAGATTATACCTGTTTGACACACTTGATCTGTACCTGACTCTAATAAAGGCATCTAATACAGTGCAGCAAGGTGATAGGTTAGGAAATCTAAGTTGGCGTATCTTGAACAAAGCTCTTCTACGAAACAAGGACATCAACTCATCGAAAAAGAGAGATGGTGTTAAGAACATGTTCCATATATTGAACCCTATGAACCAGCCCGCGTCCGGAAATGCCATGTCAAACCTAGGTGGCAAGAAACTTGGTCAAGATCAGGTACGAACGAGTGAAAATAGAGTTAGACAACCTGTAGTACGACCCATGGAAACACTTCATAGTAATAGCAAGAATGTGGCAAAAAACAAAAGCAACGAGAACCTCCATAGGACTGTATCTCAACCAGATAATCAACAGCATTTAGTCAAAGAAAGACAACATAAATCAACAACAGCTCTGTTCCAAAAACATAACCAAGCGGAAAGGTCGACTAGTCATACTAATAGTGGTGATGGAAACAATAACCCAAGGATGTACTTTAATAAACAATATGCTCAAATTCAACAGGTTAGTAAGAAGGAAAATCCACAGATGATAGTCACTGGGTTTGATACTAATATGGTTATCGTTAGAAAAACAACTACAAATGAGTCCCTACATAATAAAAGAAGCAAGAGTAGATCAAAGTCGCCGGCTGACATTGCTACTCGAAAGTCCACACATAAAAGAACCACGTCTAATGCTTCATCTAATTCTAGTAAGCACGAAAATAAGCACAGCATTTTTAAGCATGAATCTCTCTTTGGGAAACCTAAACAGGCACAAAGTGATGATAGTAACGGAAATGGTAAAAGAGATAATAAGATATTTTTCAGCAGTGAGGATGAAGATGAGTCTGATTGGGACAGTGTTTCGGATAGTTCAGAATTTTATACTGATGATATTGAGGATGACGAAGAAGGTGAGAACTATAATGACGAAGATGACGACCAATACTATAAAAAACAATGGGACAAGCTATTGTTCTCGAAGGGAAATCATATGGACAAGAAAGCAAGCTCAAATTCCCCTGAGAATCTCGATAATTTACACCCACTGGATAAATTACATTCAGCATCACAGCCGCAACAATTACGTAGGAGTCTGTTAAGTGGGCTTTTCCATAACGAATCTTCGAATTCTAGCCTTAAGAGTAGTAAAGAAATCAGTGATCATTCTGAAAAACCAAATGCACCTTCACACCAGAGCTCAGCATCGACTACGTTATCGTCTCCAAATTATCCAATTAACTCATCACAGCATAAACCAACTATTGAGACTACAAACATAACAGCCATTGGGTCCGTGACTCCCCCACAAAACACATTTATAGAACCTTCCCAGTTTATCAGGGAAACATTGACCAGGACATCATCTAATATGCAATCAAACACTTCTAGACGTGGTAGTTCTAGTAGTATTGTTTCAAGTAATACTAGTGCCAGGTACCTCCATGAATCTAATGCTCCACTGACTGCCCAAACATTGTTGCCAACGGCTTTAGCTACACATATGTTCCTGCCTAATAGTGTCCAACAGCAAAGAAAAGCAGTCGCTGCTGCAGTCGCACAACGTGAAGGTAGACGGTTAACAAGACGTGAATCAATGGATATACCAATAAAGAATGTCAAAAACTCAGCTTTGAAGACAAGAATGGAGATTTCGGAAGAGGAAAGATATCAAAGATCGCACAATACTAGGCGACATAAATGACCTTATGACTGTGCATTTAAGTTCTAAAATTATTTCCATTATAAAATAATAATATTAATTAATTTTTATTCTTCCTAACTTTTATATTTTCTATTTTTGATCTTTCCAGCAATATTGTTTCATCATTATTAATGAATACCTCGGTTTTTACGTTATTACTGTCATTAATGGTAATTATAAACGTATAAGATACAAGTTTTCCGTGTTTTTAATATATTTTTATAATAGTCTCTAATATTAATTTTTCATTTTTTTTAGCTACATATCAATCACCAATTGTACTAGTATAATGAAATGCCATATGCATGCGTTAAAATTTCATACATTTAGATAATCTAATAAAATCATACTACAATATCAATGTAACATTAAACCCATTGCAATATAGGTATACTGTAATGCTCTAGTCCTTATTCAAAAGAGTATACGGTTATACTACAGTTTCTGTGTAATAATGAGACCTCATCGCATTTTATTCCGTCCCGCTGAAATTTTTTCAAGGTTTCCCATTCTGAAAATTTTTGAAAATTTTTGCGATGAGCTCTTTAAAAAATGAAGTATTATAGAATTAAAAATATAATATATTTGTTATTTAGATAACCTACTAAATAAAATAACAGGTTAATTTTACATCCTTGCTATTTTAAATTGGTTAGGTAAAATAAACTGAAAGACTTTAATTCATACTCATAGATAAGAATAACTAAGATATTAAGATGTTGAGAAGACAGGCCCGTGAGAGAAGAGAGTATCTTTATAAGAAGGCTCAAGAATTACAAGAGACGCAGCTGCAACAGAAGAGACAGATAATCAAACAAGCTCTGGCACAAGGTAAACCACTACCGAAGGAACTTGCTGAGGATGAGCAGTTACAAAAGGATTTCAGATATGACCAGAGTATGGCTGATAAAGAAGATGAAGCTGGAGTTGATGATGAGTATGCTGCCAGTAGTGGTATAGTAGATGCACGTGTGATAGTTACAACTTCTAGAGATCCCAGCTCTAGACTGGCGCAATTTGCCAAAGAGATCAAACTACTATTCCCAAATGCTGTCAGGCTAAATAGAGGTAACTATGTGATGCCAGATTTGGTATCAGCGTGTCAAAAATCAGGTACTACTGACTTAGTAGTACTGCATGAACATAGAGGTGTGCCTACATCTTTGACTATATCGCATTTCCCATACGGACCTACAGCATTTTTCAGTTTACACAACGTTGTCCTAAGACATGACATCGTAAATGGTGGTAATCAAAGTGAGGTCAACCCACATCTAATATTTGACAACTTTACTACTCCATTGGGTAAGAGAGTAGAAACTATTCTAAAACATTTATTCCCACCAGGGCCTAAGAAGGATTCTTCAAGAGTGATAACCTTTGCTAACAGAGGTGATTTCATCAGTGTCAGACAACATGTCTACGTACGTACAAGAGATGGTGTTGAGATGGCAGAAGTTGGACCAAGATTTGAAATGAGGCTCTATGAGTTGAGATTAGGTACTCTAGAGAACAAGGATGCTGATGTTGAATGGCAATTAAGAAGGTTCGTTAGAACTGCTAATAGAAAGGATTACTTATAAGGATCTATACTGCATATAATTTTAAAAATTATGGTTATTATTAAATTTTAAATGGGTAAGTAACTATTATAGAAATTCATAAGAGTGCTCGATTTTTCTTCTATTCTTTTGTGAGACCAAATCAATTTTTTTACCGGTATGTTAATCATCGGTCGATAACAGAATATTACATAGAAGACATCTATACAAATTTTTTTTTTTGTTTGAAGCAACCAGCAACTAATACTTAATATGATATATGCTATGTTAGTATTTAAAACTATCTAAGCATATAGCTTGGCTTGATTGATACTTGTTTGATGCCATTATATAGATGTGCCATAATAGTTTAATTATTCATTTACCCGGTATTTACTATATTGGAATAGAATTAAAAAAATAAAGGTCTCTATAACTATCAAGCAGATTTAGCTATCTGTAATACTGCACATTTCCAGCTTAATTGTTTATATTATTATAGGAGCTTGCAATAGTGATCTACAATGCATTGTACCAGGTGGAGGTTCGTCAATGTGATACGGCTGCCGTTGAACCGGGTCCGGTATTCTTCGAAACTGGCAATTGATTCAAGTAACTTGGAATTTTCCAATCGAAATGCTGATATTCTCGAATCACTTTTGAAATACTATCCATCTATGACGGAATTGGGCGGTAATGATGTTTTGAGAGTGAAAGAATTCAAGGAGCGATATGGTAATTTTGAAGAAACTCAATTAAATGAGCTACATGATAGTATTACTATTAATGGTAGAATTAAACGAATACGGTTTTCGGGGAAGAAGATGGTGTTTATAGATCTTGTCGAGGATAGCAATGATATTCAACTGATTCTTAACTATAATGAAATTACTGATAATGAACATTTTGAGTCTAAATTGACTTTCCTAAAAAGAGGTGATTATATTCAATCTTATGGAGTGCCGAGGCTTTCTAGATCAAAGATGAAAAACCTCTCTTTGCGTTGCAATAAGCTTCCTGTAATCCTTGCACCTGCACAGATGCCGTTACCATTAAAGCTTACTGATGTAGTAAAAGCTAAGAGTAATAAAGTTGCGAATTATCAAATTAATGGTGTAGGTAATCTATTAATCAGGAACTCTGTTATAAAATCTATAAGGAAATTCCTGGAGCAGAGAGATTTTGTAGAAGTTGAAACACCTATTATGTCATCTAAAAGTAATGGAGCCATTGCGAAGCCATTTAAGACCTCTTCAAAGGATTTTAGTGAATTATTATTACGAGTCGCACCCGAGCTGTGGTTGAAAAGGTTGATAGTCGGCGGTTTTAGTAGAGTTTTTGAGATCGGAAAATCATTTAGGAATGAGGGTATCGACGGGACACATAACCCTGAGTTTACAACTCTGGAATTTTACCAATCATATTTATCCATGGATGGGTTAATAGAAATGAATGAAATACTTTTCAAGCAAATCATCCAAGATCTATTCTCTAATGAACTCTTGGAGAGTTATATTCCTGAGAGTACACATGAATTAAAGAAAATCCTGGAAGATAATAAATGGAAATTTCAAAAGATTGAATTCTTGCCGACTTTATCGAAGGAACTAGGAGTGGATTTGAGCTCAATTGACTTTGAGAATCCTAGTAAGTTGATTAGCGTTATTCCGCATGAGGTTAGAAAGCAACATCTCGGTGATGAGACGAATCTTTCATCGTCACATATCTTGAACAAGCTTTGCGGCGTATTAATTGAAGAAAAATACTGCAAGAGCCTTCTACCTACTCTGATTTATCATCATCCTGCAGTGATATCTCCATTAGCAAAGAGTAACCCATCAGATGTAAGAACAACGAAGAGATTTGAGCTCTTTATAAGTGGGAGGGAATATACTAATGCTTACGAGGAAGAAAATTGTCCTCAGGCTCAACTACAGAAATTTGAACAACAGGCACAGCTCAAAGAGGATTTTAATGATAACGAAACTCTGAATTCAATTGACCATGAATATATAAATGCTATGAAGTGGGGTATGCCACCTATTGGGGGATTCGGCCTTGGTGTTGACCGTCTCTGTATGCTACTTACAGGAGCAAAGAGAATAGAAGAAGTACTATCATTCGGATCAATTGATGATGTAAATAGACAATAAAGCTAATATCTTGTACATAAGAAAAACAACCATACATCATTGTCTTTCATTAATGTGAATTTAAAAAATACAGTATAACACGTGATTCAGCGGATTCGGCTGATTCGCGTTTTTTCGCGTAGCCTAAGATGGTAAATAAAAATGATGAAACTCATCGCAAGAATTAGCTTATTAAATTGGTTATATTACCAGATAGTATAATTGCATAAGGTCAATATACTAAGCAGCTCTCTATTTGGTACAGAAAACATGACTATTGATACTACCTTACCTCCAACTGTTGTAGAGTCGCTGGGCTCATTGAAAACTAAGACATACTTCTCTTCAGTGCCCGATCAGATAAAAAATAGTAGCTCACCCATTATATTAGGTGTAGATGAAGCTGGTCGTGGCCCAGTGATGGGTCCCATGGTGTATGGTATAAGTTACTGCACAAAAGATTACCAGGACAATGTATTAATTCCAAATTACTCCTTTGATGATTCGAAAAAACTTACTGATCCAGTACGTCGTCAATTATTCAAACTGATCTATGAAGGAGAGATAGGAGAAGTCGGTTATGCTACTACTGCAATTACAGCTTTTGATATTTCCACCGGTATGTCGCGTTATCCACCTTCTCGTAACTATAATCTTAATGAGCAGGCACACGATGTTACCATGGCTTTGATCCAAGGAGTTGTGGATAGAGGCGTTAAATTAGAGCACGTATATGTCGATACAGTGGGTCCACCAGCATCATATCAAAAAAAACTGGAACAGAGGTTTCCAACCATAAAATTTACTGTCGCAAAGAAGGCTGATTCATTGTACTGTGTGGTTAGTGTTGCAAGTGTTGTCGCAAAAGTCACTAGAGACCTGTTGATAGAAAGCCTGAAGAGATCACCAGAGGAAGTAATGGGGTCAGGGTACCCTTCTGACCCAAAGACCGTTGCATGGCTCAAAGCTAACCAAAAACCGTTACAAGGATGGCCTATTGAGATGGTCAGATTCTCATGGCAAACATGCCAGACACTACTGAAAGATAAATCTACAGGGAGTATATCTATAACGTGGGATGAGGACTACACTAACACAAAACGTAAGCTAGTTCCACCAACGATCGAGGACCCAGACTACCTGAAAAACCCAATAACCCTAGATAACTGGTTTATCAGGGACTAACCGATACTGCAAAAACAAAGCATAGTCTAAAATAATAATTTTAAATAATCAATTGATGGATTTGATATGTCTAATATTTTATAAATATAACTATTATAACGTTGATTCATAACGTGACTATGTACGTAGATCACGTGCCATACCCTACGGCTGACTGCTCATTGTTCCCGTATATTATGATTGGTTTTGGGCTTGTGGCCTTGAGCTGAGAGGAAGGAGAAGGGGAAGAAACCAAAAGGGATTCGTTAAGCAGACCAAGTTTTGGAGGGGGAATTAGTGAAGGCATAGCCATTTGCATCAGAGCATCTAGCTATTAAACTATAAGTGAAACACACTACACTTCATACCTAGGTGAACTTTATCAGAAAAGATAGACAGCCCCAGGAAGTAACGAATTGAGTATTTTGTTTTGTTTTGTATATATTTGGGTACACACCATTTTGACTATATTCTAGGTAATAACGAGGGAAATTATAATCAAAATATATATAAAATAAAAGGAAAACATTGAAAAGAAATCTACTTGTCTATAATAAGCTCTAAAGAGAAAAAATAAAAGGTATATCAACCTAAATATATTTTTTTTTTTTCAGAAATAACAAAAACAATTGAATCATGTCTGCATTTTTGAGAGCTTTACCTAGAACTGCTAGGGCTTCGTTGGTCAATGCCCGTATTACTCCTTTGCAATTGAGATTATATGCTTCGTACCCCCCACACACCGTGATTGGTATGCCAGCCTTATCTCCAACTATGGTTCAAGGTAATTTGGCCGTGTGGTCTAAGAAAGAAGGTGATTCTTTGGCACCTGGTGAAGTTTTGGCTGAGATTGAGACTGACAAAGCTCAGATGGATTTTGAATTCCAAGAGGAAGGTTATTTGGCAAAGATATTGGTGCCTGCTGGTACCAAGGATGTTCCTGTAAGTAAGCCAATTGCTGTCTACGTTGAGGATGCCGATGATGTAGCTGCTTTCAAGGACTTTACCGTTGAAGATGCTGGTGGCTCTTCCCAACCAGCTGCGGCACCAGCTGCTGAAGAAAAAAAGGCTGAAGAACCTAAGGCTGAAGCTAAGTCAGAACCAAAGGCTAAGGCTAAGTCCTCCTCTTCCACTCCTGTTGCTACTGATAGAATTATTGCCTCCCCATTGGCTAAGAACATTGCTTTGGAGAAGGGTATTTCTCTGAAGAGTGTTAAGGGTACTGGTCCACACGGACGTATTACTAAGTCAGATGTTGAGAAATACTTGGAAAGCGCACCAAAGAGCTCTTCTGCTGGTAGTGCTTCATCAAGTGCGCCATCGGGTTCCTTGGGCGGTGCTTCTTACGAAGATATCGAAATCTCTAACATGAGAAGTATCATTGGTAAGCGTCTTCTAGAATCTACCCAAGGTACTCCTTCATATATTGTCTCCTCTGATATCTCAGTTTCTAAGCTATTGAAACTAAGACAATCTCTAAACGCAACTTCTAAGGACCAATATAAACTATCTATTAACGATATTCTAATTAAGGCAGTTACTGTTGCTGCTAGGAGAGTCCCAGATGCCAACTCTTACTGGTTAGAAAATGAGGGAGTTATCAGAAGATTCAAGAACGTTGATGTCTCTGTCGCTGTCGCAACACCAACTGGTCTATTAACACCAATTGTTAAGAATGCTGAATCCAAGGGTTTGGTTGAAATTTCTAAACAAGTTAAAGAACTTGCACAACGTGCCAAGATTAACAAGTTGACTCCTGACGAGTTCCAAGGCGGAACCATCTGTATCTCTAACCTGGGTATGAACCATGCAGTATCCATGTTCACATCTATTATCAACCCTCCTCAATCCACTATTTTGGCAATTGGTACTGTGAAGAGAGTCGCAGTTGAAGACGCTGGTGCTGAAAATGGTATCGCTTTCGATGACCAAGTTACCATCACTGGTACTTTTGACCACAGAACCATAGATGGTGCTAAGGGTGGTGACTTTATGAAAGAATTGAAGACAGTCATTGAGAACCCACTGCAGCTATTGCTATGAGCTGATTGACTATATTACTATCATCCATTTTTAAGAAAAATGAAAGAAATAATATAAACAAAAAAAAGTAAATAATAAATTAGTTGCTCGAATTTGAGCAAACAGTAACTACATATGAACTGTATGAGTCGAATATTGATATTCTATAATTAAAAATAAAAAATCACCTCTTAAATCTATCACATCTGCTTCACATAACTATCCATTGACGCTACCAACTTATGTGTGATTCATATCGTATATTATGATGCTATCCTACCAATTTTTGTCATGGGGGCTGTTGAGTGAGTGAGAGAGTGAGAAAGCACTGAATTGAAAAGAAATACACCAACGATAGAGGTACTTGGCCGTTCTATATATGGGTTTAGCTTATTTGGGTTTTCAAGAAAAGGTTATCAATCAGAAATCTATCACAAATACAACAACAAACTATGATGAACTTTCTACCATCTTTTATTCTAAGTGACGAGTCCAAGGAACGTTTCAACAAGATTTTCGATTTAACTCAAAGAGTTGCTCACTATGGTTGGATCCCATTCGTTTTATACCTAGGTTGGGCCCATACTGCTAACAAGCCAAATCTATTCAATTTGTTGTCGCCATTACCAAGTGTTTAAAAAATACAGAACAACAGAAATAAGCTAATAATGAATTGACGTAAAACTTCCGAATTGGGAAGAATTACTACCATGTAACTACGTTTTGCATACCCATGTACATATTTAAATTCACAATTACTTTTATCATTATTTGAGTTTTATTTGTGGTTACTGTTTATCATATATATATATATCTTTATTGTGCGTTTTCCAAATTTTATAATACAATATACATTTACTTAAGAATTTTGAAATTGGACTTCTAATATCATGTGATTTAGCAGTCATTTATGTATGTTTATAATTTAAGTATCAAAATGCCCTTAAGTTTTAAGTCAAAAGAACGGAACACTATGAGCTAAAAATTGATACATTATGTAAGGCTTTACAAAAGGATAAACTATTGTAAAGATTCTAGAGTGACTATTACGTTTTTTAAATGAAAAGTTATGTTATATTATAATATAAAATAAAAAGGATTTTTTGGATGGTTTATATTTGATTTAAAATTTAAATTAAAAATTTTATTATATTCGTTTTTGATGTTTTGATGTTAGTTAAGAGTTGAAGAGGATAAATGGATGCGGGTTATAAAATGCTTAGTAACCTAGAGCAGCCAACTTCTTAGCAGCATCAGATTCGGCAGCGGCAGCGGAAGCAGCAGTGACCTTCTTGTTGAAAGCTCTCTTCTTGGCGTAGTATTCAGCGGATCTGACCTTTCTCTTTTCTTCCAACTTGGCAACAACGTCCTCGTATTTCCAACCGACGGAAGTAGACAACTTAGCAAGAGTGGTGTACTTTCTACCTGGCTTCAATCTCAAGACTCTCAAAGCTTCTGGGACAACAACTCTCTTCTTCTTGTCGTATGGAGGTGGGACACCTTCGAAGACCTTTAATCTTTCCAAAGCAGCCTTACCACGGGCAGTCTTGTGGGAGATCATACCACGGACAGCCTTGTAAAAGATTCTGGATGGGGCTCTGAAGTGGAATGGACCACGGGTCTTGTTGAAAGCAGTAGCCTTTCTCAAGAAGTCGTGGTACTTCAACTTGTTTCTGAAGAACTCACCAGAGATGTTTAGGGCTTCAGCTCTGACAAGAACAATCTTTTGACCGTTCAATAGTTGCTTAGCAACAATGGAGGCCAAACGACCGACTAAGTGACCCTTAGCTATATGTATATTATAATTCTCCCTTTTTGTATAATCTAATCTTAAAAGATTAGTATAATTCCCAAAAAAAAAAAATTATTTTATTGTTAGTAAAAAAGAAGCTTTTTTTAAATTTTTTTTAATAAGTTCCAATAGAGTGCTATTTTTATCATTGACTAGAAATGCTATCCTTTTTATTATTAATATTCATTATTATAGTTTCAAATACTGTATCCTAAATCATCTTTGATCTCACGAGTTTGTTGTTGGTTGCTACTCCATCCAAGTTTTTAGCTGTTTCACTTCTCTTTTATGACTTTTCCCACATATTAATCTAGTTACTATAGTTTTCATTCTGCATCAAAGGCATCACTTCATTTTCTCTAGTTCAACATTCTTTCTTTGTTTTGCTTGTCAATAGGAATGGCATTATTCAAATATTAAAAACTAGCCCATCGGATTGCTTATTATTGCATTTAAATTTGTTATTATTCAATATTACGTACCATCAATTACAACGACTTTTTCGAAAGTAGACATCTTATCTCTTCTTAGGTTGTGGTTTCTTAGTGTCTCTTGAAATAGAGGTTAATTCAAAAAAATAAGGCCTGTTTTGTACAAAATAATAGCTCTAATTTTTAATAATATGCCTAACAGCTAAGTTGAAATTCAATAACATTTTTTTGCAAAAATACAAAAGACCTACACCTTGCGTTGTTGCAGAGGAATCCCAGGAGCACAATCCACTACATTCGCAGGTTTGAGCTTAGAGAGAAGTGTCTCTCTCCCTCTGTGTTCAAACCTCGGCTTGCGTGAGGCCTTTGCGTTTGGTAATGGGGCAGTAGGAAGGCGAGACTAGTGGGAGGGCGGTACTGAGGTTGTGAGGGGAGGCTGGAGGTTGGAGGTTGGCTTCCTTGCCTAGGGGACGAGTTTAGACGGTAGCCCAGTCTTAGGCTGGGAACCGTTACCGTTTGCAGAAGGGGGGGGCCTTGGTAGAAGGGAAAACTGAGCTCAAACTATTGAGTGGCTAGACTGGTATGCTGTTTGGAGTGTGTGGACGTTGACAGTAAAGGAACAGGATTACACACCTAATGGAGCTGAGCCCTAGGCCGAGCATAGTACTTACGATGCTACCACTTTCCCAATACCAGGTATTCACTACAGATCCGAGCTTACTACTGCAGAAGGGTAGAATCTACCAGTGGGTAGGTAAAAGGTATAGGTAAAGCTGTGCCATACCATCAACCAACAGCCTGTAAGTCATTGTGGACAATGCTACCAAAGGCGACACATCCTATTATCAGGCCTCTTCTATGCACGTGCAGTTCTTAAATTCTAAACGGAAAATATATTTTCTCTGGATTGCAGTTGAAAAACTCAGTTATAACAATAGGTGTTTGGGTGCAACAGTACTAGGGTGTACGGTTGTAGTAGTCACAGAAACTTAATTCATCGGTACGTATATAGTGCTCAAATACATTCTAAACTTTTGTTTTGTGGTCTCTCGTTTTTGTTTTTGTTTTTGTTTTCATTAAATTTAGTCATCAATACGGGTAACTATGATTTATTTATTGTTTTATTTGGTATTCTTATCCTTTTTCTTTTTTTACAATATTCCTCTTTGGGGGAAAGTCCTCTTTTGGGAGGAAAGTGATACTCCATTAATTATCTATTACGTCAAATGTGATCCTTATTGAGAGTTATTAATATTGTAATTTATAATATTAAATAAATTGAAATTGTTATTTACATATATTGCTGGTCATTATATAAGCTATAAAAATAATCTATAGCTGTAATCAGGGATAGTAATCAGAAGGAAGTAAATAACAAATACACCAATCTTGGAAAATAAAAAAATTGTTAATAAAAAATTAGTTACACAGGTTAAATGTTTAAAAGTAATATAAGTTGATTTTTTTATCGTGTATATGCGTATGAAATTTATTTTTTTGTACCTAAAAATAATTATATATATATATTTTTTCCTTTCTTAATCTATTTCACAATTGTTATTTTAGCACTATCAGTATCTAGTAATAGGCCCTTATCATTCTTTCTTGATGAATCATCGGAGATATTACCATCTCTTCTGTTTTCCAAATGCCTTTTCAGTGGGGATGACGTTATTTCTTTGTTATCTACATCAGGCATGTTTACCGTAAGCTCGGGTATTTTGTCATTTTTTAGGTTTGTTTCATTTGGCTTACTCTCGCCAATATGGTTATTTTCTAATGAGACACTTCTACCGTTTTCATGATCAGTTTTATGTATGTCATTATTATCCAAACTAAATTTAGGTGTATTGTTCACTGAACTGAAGAGAAGAGAATTCCAACCATTGGGGGAGCTTTTGAATTGTGATGACTTAGCACTACCAAAATTGGCTGGTGTAAATCTTTCATTAAGGGCATTAAGGCCCTTTTGTGTTCCAGGTTCCTGTAAGTTTGCATTGTCCGATTTTCTGAGGTTATCGTTATAGCTAGAACCATTGTTCGCCATGTTTTGACTAATTGGATTTACCATATTACTAGTACCATTGCTACGACTTTGGGTTGGAGATGGATTAGTTTGTGCGCTTCCTCTTTCAGGTGTATATGCTTCCATTGCAGTTACGTGAAAGGTCTTCGTAGGTGATCTCAGTAAGGAATCATAAGAAGGTGAGATGTGTGGATTAGTAGCAGAAAGGAGATTTGAAGATGGAGGATTTAAATTGTTATTAGATGAGCTAGGTGCACCAGGAAGTGGTAGGTTCTGTATACCGGAAGTAGTTATACTGGGTAAACTCGGAATACCAGTATTAATAGAGTTTGGTTTATTATAAGTAGCTGACGCATTTGTAAAGGAGACTAATGCATTATTTGTTGGATTCTTCCTTGCAAAATTGTAGTTCGCAGGAGGTTCTAAGGTCTCTCTAGAGGGGGCTTGCATTTGAGTGCTATAACCTGGGTTTTGTTCAGATATTGTTGGAGGTAGTAATTGCATGCCATTTCTTTGATTTCCCATCATGCTGTACTTATCAAAGGCTATATCTGGATGACTGTCGATTGAGCTCAATGAGTTCTGTCCACTGTTTACTGTGCTCATAGTACCGCCACTACTCGTGCTAGACTTTTTAGAGTGTTTTTTGGAAATTCTCTTATCCTCAGCTACGTAACTTTCATTGTATGCAGGTTGTGTCGGAAGGCTGTTAAACTTTGACATGTGTAGTTGCAATTGTCTAGAAACAGACGAACCCCTTCTTATCTTATTGCCATTACCACTATTCCATTTTTGTAAAAATTCTTCTTGGTAGTCTCTGCTGATTCTCCACTTCATACCTTTACCAGGTTCATTTGGTCTCCTAGGTACCTTCTCGAATGCTTTGTTTAGTGATAGATTATGACGAATGGAGTTTTGCCAACCAGTTTTTGCAAACCGATAATAGGCATAATGTGACGCAATATATTTGTATATGTCAGCCAATGATATAACACCTTCTTCTGTAGAAAGGATCGCTTGTGTGATCATGGTAGCGTAGGAGTAAGGAGGTTTAATGTTTCTATTCTCGTCTCTTGATAGGTCAGATGCAAAATCCAAAGACTGTGGGAAATCATTCATGGTACCAATGTTTGAAGGCATCATTGATGTACTTCCAACACTACTATTGCTATTCGAGTAGGTATGACTAACTTTTCTGTTATTTCCAGGAGCCCCCATTGCACCTGCTCCGGCCACTGGTGTGGCCGCGGTACCGTAGAAATTCGGGGTACCATCGCTCAAGTTCAAAGATGACCCACTACCGTACATCTTGAACGTCCTGATCTGCTGGCCGTTACTCTGTTGTCGTGAGAGCTCTTTGTGCGTTCTGACGTAGTTCGATTCACGTATCACTTCCTGCAGCAATGGGTTATCCTGTACATTGGAACCATCAACACCGTAGATACTAACCAACGTTGGCATAAGATTCTCAAGACACTCCTGTGGAACAAAAGGTTCCTGGTCTGGCAGTATAAACATCATCTGCGTTCCACCAATATCTAGAATCGTACCAGAAGATAATTTAATGCTTGGTGCATCGGGCCCCGCTTCTACCCTGTGGAAGTTCACTTTGGCCCCATTACGACCCGAAACCTGCAGTTCCCATCTCCCATAAGGTATATTAAACTTTATAGATGCATGTCTCCGGGAAACCACTTTGGCGGGACCCAAGTCTATGTCTATCGAGGACTCCGCGTCCTCCTTGCTGCTCGATACAAGATCGGTATGTCTACCTATCGAAACCTCCAAATCCTTGACATAATACGTCCAATCACGACCAGATATCTTCGCATATGCCTGAACCTCCGTAGCTATATTCCTCTCATTAGAATACTGTTTCGCAACAGTAGTAGGCTGCTCCGGCACCGCCAAAGCAGATATAACCGCATTGGTCAGACCTTGCTGATTCCTAGCATTAACTGACATTGTATTGAAATTTTTTTTATCTCTTAACAAATAAAAACACCACCTTCCCCTAAAATCTTTTTGCTATTATTTTGCTTTTAGTTAATACTTTATGTTTATATGTTTTTTTATTCTCTTTGTTTATAAAGGAATGCTTGTTTGTTATCTTCTCCACTGTTTTGTATTTTTTTGGTTTGATTTTTTGTGGGGGGATTTTTCTCCTTATTCTAACCTCTAAACCTCTATCTTACCTCTGGCTGATCAAGTAGATATCCTAAAGCTTTTTGTTATTGTTTTGTATTCCCTCTTCAAATTCAAAAATTCCTCTCTCTCTCTCTCTTTCGCCAAAAAAAAAATAATTAAATAAATAAACAAACAAATAGCCAAACAAAGAGGAATTGATTATTTTTACACAGAAATCCCCGCACAAAAGACCATTTACTACTGAAAAAATATAGAGGGAATTTTTTTTATAGTGGAACTACGGGGGTTTCTAAGATACTCATCGCAATATGTCGATATATTGTATATTGTATATTGTATATTGTATATTGTATATTGCCTACATCTTACTAATATTGTTAAATATGTCTTCGGAGTGCGAAGCGAGGTACTGTACTGGCGTCCTTGAGTATATCTGTTTCGAAGAGGGTGATGAACTCCAGGTCAGCTTCGTCCTTGAGGCCACCGGAAAAGAGGCCGTACTCCTGGTATATCCCTGCGACGGACCAGCCCTGTAGCAGTTTACGTATGATGCCCACCACTACACCTACGCGGTGTTTCCCCTTGTTGGAGTGTATCAGTATCGGGTAGTTCTGGACGTTGAGCACGAGTTGTAGGACGCGGTCCATCTGTGCGTCGATGTCGGGGTCACGGCACGAGTCCATGTATATGTGGTGGTAGTTGATCTTCTGGTCATGGAGAAACTCCGCGTACTCCGGCAGCGGTTCGGTTTTGTCACCAACATATATTATCGTCTTCAAGTGCAGCTGGTCCCTGATGAAAGGGAAGTTTAAGGGCATCGGGTACCCTGACCTATACAGCGACACATCAGTGCTGACAATAGGCGCAAAATTCAACGGCGGTATATACTTCTTCCTCTCCTTAGACATTCCTTTTTTTTTATTACCCGTTTTTTTTTATTCTATATTCTAAGATCGATAAGGTTGCTGTAATAAGAACCACTATTTCTAGAAATGGTTCCTTTTGGGTGGGGGGTGGGAAGTGAACGAACTCTTAAAACAGAAAAAAATGATTGCAAAGCAGGGTAAGAAGATACATATTCAGCACTATATTGCAGTTGATATCTTTGTCTACTTTTAATAGAACAATATACTATATTTAATAACTATACAATAATCAATACTGCTAGAAATATCAAATCACGGCAATATATTGGGTCCTTAATACTTTAGATTTTAATGTTGTGCGGGTACTTCTAAGAAGCCCCCCCCTTGTCTATGCTTTTTTTTCCTTTCTTTTTTTTCGCTCACCAATTACTATACCGGATCAGGAAAAATGTAAACAATATGAATTTTAATTTTAATAATTTTTCAATTGGGTATTATATTTAGCATTTATTACTTGGACAAGGAGAGGGTTTTTTATTGGAAGGGTATTGAAAAGTTTACTAGTTTAAAAAGGCTAAGTATTTATAATAAAAAAAAATAAGATCTTCAAATATTTTCAATTAGCTAAAGAGAGAGGTAAAAGAGAGCACAACATATAGAACAAAATATGTCGAGAAGGAAAAGAGCATTTACGGATGAGACCTTGATGTTGAGAGAACGTGGTTTACCAAAGCTGGTTACCACTTCTAGTACTAGTACTACACCTACAAGCACTCTCAGTACTAGTACTGATGTAAGTACAGAGTCAAGCACAAGTTCAAATCCAAGTACAGAAAGTACAAGTACAGAAAGTACAAGTACTGGGAGCTCAACTACTGGGAGCTCAACTACTGATAGTATTACCAGTAGCTCCTCAACTGCTTCAAGTATAACTTCTTCCAGCTCAAGTTTGAGTTCGATTACCCCTACTGCTTCTATATCACCTCCTAGTGGTGACGACAATCCGTATATCTTCAGAACACATGCACTGTCTGGAACAGTGTTTATTGCTGTTGGTGCTGTTGCTGGTTTCATATTTATGATGATCTTTCTGTGGTGGGCCATCTCTAGCTACTTGTCCTACAAGAGGACAAAGAGAGACTATATCGAGAGTATGGGCGCAGAGAACAAATTCCACAGGGGTCACGGCCACCATCCTTCCATATTCAGCAACGCTAGTAGCGATATATACAGCTATGGTGGAGAGGATGAGAAACTCGGTTTATCTAGGTCCTCCACCAGCAACAACCAAGCATATCAAAAAATCAAAAAGTCCAAGGTTGGTTTATTCGGTAACGATGTCATGAAAACTCCTACGAGGAATGACTCCTGGGAGTCCCTCACCGATGCTTACACTGTGTTGGGACACGAAGATAAGAGCGTCCAGAGGTTTAACCCTGTACAAGACGAAATTCAATACAACAGAAGATCACTGTTTATCTCACCCACAGTTGAAGTCATGAATATGCAGCAACTGAAAAATGATTCTAATACTAATATATTTATGACCCCAAGGAAACCACCTAACCCATTCTACGAGAGTAATAATACTCCATCTGTACAGGAACTGAGCAGACCAGAAGATGTTGCAATGTCTCCAGAAAGAACGCACAGAAAGACTCCATCGAAGGATAAATACCACAGAAGAAATAAATCATCTCTGAGTATGTCACCAACGAGGTCTCCAACGAGGTCTCCAAATAGATCTCCCACAAGGACACCAATTAGAAACCATAGAAAGACTCCATCGATGTACCTTGAGGACCTGTTGGATGATAATTTCTAAATTTACTTCAAGTACGTATCTTCAAATTGTCAACAATTATTCTTCCTTCAAGCTTTCAAATAGAAAAAAATAGCTACCAGTTAAGGATAAGTATAACTAATTCTCGCTCTTGTATACACATATATATTTCCTTACCTGTTTTACTTGCAATACCAATACATCTTCCCCCATTTTAAATACAATATATATAGTAAATTTATATACATAATCTCGATTATTCCCAAAATATTAGAACTATCTATCAATCGAATTATAGAATTGCTAAAGTTATATAAATGTAACTTACTCGATCAATTGGAGCTTGTAAAATTGGTTTTGCCTTTTAAAAGCTTAATTATCCTTCCATTTTATTAAATCCGCACTTTATCTTAAAAGGCGGACTGAGAGGAAGAGAAACAAAGTCAAAGACCTATAGAAAAAACAATTAAGAGCAGGAGCTTCAGAGTACTTGTGAGGGATATCAAGAGGCAATATTGATAGGCAGTACCGTGCTAGAAGAATATTATGAGTCGAGATATGTCCAGAGACACTTCCTTGACACCACTGAAAGTTACTGTGATTAACGAACCTGCTTTGAGAGATGCTCCAGAACCCGTCTTAGATAGTTCAAGTTATGACCCTAGTGTTCCTATTGCAATTGATTTTGGTTCTTATGAGCTCAGAGCAGGGTTTACCAATGGTATTTCGCCTGCGCTGACGTTTCCTAATCGTTATTCCAAGTACCGTGACAGAAGAGTGAACAAGTACTATGCTTGTATCGGATATGATGTGTGGTTGGACCAAACCACCAGAGGGCAGGCAAGGAGTCCCTATGATGGTTCTATGGTAGTAAACTGGGATATGACTGAAGACATACTGCAGTATACTTTTCATCATTTGGGTGTACAACCAGATAATGGTATTTCAAATCCAATTCTGATGAACGAAAAGTTGGCTTGTATTCAATCTCAGAGGACCAACTGGTACCAGACCTTGTTTGAGTCGTTCGGTGCTCCGAAGGTTTCGATGGGTGTTGAAGGTCTACTGGCATTTTATGGGCATAACGACTGGAATTCTACAGGTATCGTGGTTGATAGTGGTTATGAAGATACCACTGTTATTCCAGTTATTGAAGGCAAAGGTATGCTATCTGATGCCAAAAGAATAAACTGGGGTGGCCATCAGTCTATTGATTACTTGAGTAATCTATTATATCTGAAATACCCTTACTTTCCAACCAAACTTTCGTTTTATCAATATGAACAAATGTATAAGGATTACTGCTACGTTTCTAACGACTATTTTGAAGAAATTAATGGTTACTTAAGGCTGGACAATTTGGAAAAGAATAATGTGGTATTAGAGGCACCTTTCACTGAAGTACAGGCACCTCAAAAAAGTGAAGAGGAGCTCCGTATTCAGGCTGAAAAGAGGAAAGAAAGTGGTAAAAGACTTCAGGAACAAGCTAGATTGAAAAGAAAGGAGCGTTTAGTACAAAAAAGAGAAGAATTTGAATACTTCTCTAAGGTAAAGGAGCAATTAGAAGGTGAACCAAAGAAAAAAGTTCTCTCGATTTTGCAGAATGCAGGATTTGATGATGAAAGAGACTTCAAAAAATATCTTTATAATGTCCAGAGGTCTATAAAGAAAGCTGAGGCCATGGAATTGGCTGATGCCGTTGATGAAGTTGATGAAGATGAAAATATGGAAGGCAAGTTTGAACTAGTTGATATACCTGATGAGGAGCTGAATGAAGAACAACTACGTGAAAAAAAAGTACAAAAGTTAATGAAAGCTAACTATGATGCTAGGCAAAGAGCTAAAGAAGAAAAGGAAAGGTTAATTAAAGAAGCTGAAGAAAAGAAAGTAAAGGAGGAAGAATGGCGAAAGAATGACTTTAAAGGATGGTTAAAGGATAAAAGAGACAAATTAAATGACTTGCTTAAGAAAAGAAAAGATAAGCTTAAACTAAAAGAAGATATGAAAGATCGTAAATCTCAAGTATCCCAAAACCGTATGAAAAACCTAGCTAGTCTTGCAGAAGATGGCGCTAGAGGTACCAAGAGAACAAGGCAACAGGCAACAATAGATAATGACCCAAATGACACATTTGGTGCTAACGATGATGATTGGATGGTATATAATGATATTACTCAAAATCCAGAAGCTTTAGATGAAGCTATTGAGGATGAATATAAGGAAATCGTTGATCTAGAAGGCATTTTGTTAGAACATGATCCTAATTTTACAGAGGAGGATACCTTGGATGCTCAATATGACTGGAGAAATTCTGTATTTCATCTCTTTTTGAGGGGACCAAGGCCTCACGATAGTGAGAATGTCCATGAGCAACATCAACTTCATCTCAATGTAGAGCGTATTCGGGTTCCTGAGGTAATGTTTGAACCAATAATGGGAGGGCAAGATCAAGCAGGTATTACCGAACTCTGTGAAACCATGATTGTAAACAAGTTTGATTCAACGCCAAGAGAGCTCAGTGCGCAGGGTAAAGCCATGGCTAATAATGTTTGGTTAACTGGCGGTAACTCTAAAGTCCCTGGTCTTCGAGAAAGAGTCGTCAAAGAGTTTACACAATTTCTACCAGCAGGTTCTCAGATGTCCATAAATATTTCTGAAAACCCATCCATTGATGTTTGGAATGGAATGCAAAAATTAGCCAATAATAAGGAGGATTTTGAACAAACACTTATAACAAGAGAAGAATACGAAGAATGTGGACCAGATTATTTAAAAGAGCATAAATTAAGCAACTGGTCATATTTTGAATAAGTCCTTCAGTTAAAGCATTAATTTCATGGGATACTTTTTATTAGTAGTTAAATGATAGATAAAATTTACATATGCAGAATATGTGTGTAATATACAATATTTTTACTTATTCCTAAAAAATTAAAACATTTAAAAGGACTATAGAGAAATGAAAATATGATAGAATGTGATTTACTGATGATTGTCGTTTATTTATTTCTTACCCGTTGTAGCCTTTGGATTGACACCCTTCTTTTTTAGTAGTTTAGACTTAGACTTCTCCATGTATTCCTTATCTTCATCTTCGTTAAAGTTAGCAAAATCTTCGTGAATAATACCTTCTTCAGCAGCCTCTTGTCTGGCGGCGGCCTCCTTCTCTCTAGCAGTTGCTTGGTTATCATCATGTGGTGATGGGGCGATCTTCTGGAACTTTGCGACGAAGAAACCATCCACATTATATGTGTGAGGATAGTATCTTCTTGTCAATTTTAGACTTGGGTGGAACTTCTTACCTCTGAAACTGGAGAAACCTTCCTTACCGATTTTTAAACCAGTTTCAACTAATTTAACATTTGGTCTTTTTCTAAGGGCGTAGTCAACTACAGCCTCGTCTTCTTCGACAGCAACAGAACAAGTGGAATAGACGATTACACCACCAAGCTTTGAGTTCGAATCGACTGAATCAATAGCTGATAGCAGAAGTTGCTTTTGTAGATGTGGGATTTGGATAAAGTCCTTCTCAGTACGTGATACCTTAACAGATTGATCCTTACCAATAACACCTGTACCAGAACATGGAGCATCCAATAGAATTCTGTCAAAACCACCAATTACCTTAGGGAACTCACGGGCATCGTAGTTACATACAATTGTGTTAGTGCAGCCCAAACGATGGATATTAGCGATCAAAGACTTTGTTCTCTTCTTGTTAGCATCATTTGCGAAAACACAACCGGTGTTCTTCATCAATGCTGAAATGTAAGTAGTCTTACCACCTGGGGCAGAAGCCATATCAAGGATTCTTTCATTTTCTTGAGGATCCAAAGCTACTACGGGAAGGAAAGAAGATGCAGCTTGTAGAATATAATTACCAGCTAGATATTCAGGAGTGGCACCAATTGGAACTTGAGAGTCAAAAATTTGTAGACCCACCTTAGTCCAGGAACCGATTGGTTGCAAATTAACACCTCTGTTAACCAAAGCCTGAGCCAAGTCTCTCCTACTGGTCTTCAAAGTGTTAGTTCTTATCGTAATAGGTCTAGCAATTTCGTTAGCTTCGAAGAACTCCAAAGCTTCAGCAGGGGAGAAAAGGTTGAACAACTTCTCGGCAAGGAAAGGAGTATAACCAAAATAATCACAGATGTCCTTCAATAGTCTGTCAGTGTACTCACTACGAGATCTGCCTTCCGCACCAAGGTTCTTAAAGTCTTCCAAAACCTTGACAATTTCAATAATTCTAGTTCTAACGGAGGTCAAGTCAGGTGGTTGCTGAGACATTAGTTCCTCTTCTTCTTTGGATGGCAAAACATCAGCTCTTGGGTTAGCCATGTGAGCTTCCTGTAATTCTAATTCGGCTTCTTCGGCTTCTTCGGCCTCCTCTTCATCCAATTGCTTAGATAGATACTCCATGTTAGCAGCATTTAACTGTTCTAACTCAACCTCATCTTCTTCTTCCTCATCAGAAAACATTGGCTTGGCATGGGCCTCATCATCGTCTTCGTACTCATATTCTTGTTCCAGATCAAACTCATCCTTCAATTCCTCATCGTCTGATTCGGCAACTTCCTCTTCTTCTTCATCATCGTCAAATAAAGACTTCTTGGCCTTGGACAAAGCCTCATAATCAACCTCAGGCAAATCAGCTGGCTCTTCATTTACTTCCTCATCAACTCTCTTACTCTTGGGCTTCTTAGCTCTCTTACTGCTCTTCTTCTGCTCATCCTCATGGGTTCTCTTAGAAGACTTCTTCTTGTCTTTTCTCTCTTTCTTAGCCAGAAATTCATCCAAACTTGGTGGAGCTGCTTGCTTAAACTTAGAACGACCTTTACCCATTATTACAGTATTATCTTATCAGTTATAGTTAGAGATATCTATTTGTTACTTTCAACACAATCTAGTAATCAGGTGTACAACTATAATAACACTTCCTTTTAAATTATAGAGCTCATCGCAAAAAAAATTTTCCAGCTTTCACAAGCTCATCGCAAAAAAATTTTCCAGAATTCCATTTTCACAGAGAAAATCACGTACAAAACCCAAATTGTTAAATCAACAAAATTTGAAAAAAAAATATTGAAATTAATGAAAATATTGAAATATAATTTTAGTTAAAGCTATCTCTGTGTCTATTGTATTGAATAGTGAAGTAATACTGTACTTATTGTTTATTGTTATTTTGTGCAGGTAGACATATTATTTTTAGAACAGAAGAGCAGAAGCAACAATGGATCCGTTGAAGCACATTGTCGCTGGACAACATGTAATGTTGACATTACCTTCTGGTAATCATAAGATTGTTGAATTGAAGGATGGATTATCAATTTCCTTAGGGAAGTTTGGTGCTTTTCAAGTTAATGATATTTTGGGGTACCCATTAGGGACCACATTTGAGATATATTACGATAATGTCGATGAGGTCATCGCTGACAAGCAGAAGAAGCCTAAACGGAATGAGTTGAATAAAGTACCTGTTGGGAAAGTGAGGCTATATAATGAGTCGAAACCTGAACAAACTGATGTTGGTGAGGAGGAGAGTGATTCTGAGGAGTCGATGACTCTCCCCGCTGAGTTGCAGAACGTGTTGAGTAGTTCAAGTAATAAAGGGCTGATCAATATAGGTAATGACATCCAGAAGCTGACCATGAAAGATATTGAGCAATTGAAGGAGCAGTCTGCTACCGCCGATGAGATTATCACTAAGATGATTGAGTCTCATGGCAGTTTCCACAAGAAGACTATACATTCGCAGGAGAAATACCTGAAGAGGAAGAAGCAGAAATTCGCCAAATACTTCACAGTAGACTATTTGAGTAGCACAATGTTACTAAATTTCTTGTTGGAAAAGGGAGATATGCAAAGGGTGATGGATATATCCGAAGAATCCATCGGTTTGCTATTGAACCTAGGTAATATAAGATCAGACGGTACTTACCTGTGTATGGATGAAACCGGAGGTTTACTGGTTTATGTTCTGATGGAGAGGATGTTTGGTGGTGATAATGCCTCTGAGGCTCCAGGTAAGATTATAGTAGTACATGAGAATGAACACCCTAATCTTGACCTGCTAAAATTCTCAAACTACTCGGAAAAGTTTATTGAGAATCATGTTATTTGTCTATCTATTCTCGACTACTTTAGACCACCTACTGTACAGGAAATCGAGTCAAGGTTCACACCATTACCACAAGAGGAAGTAAAGCAAATGAAGAGTGGTAAAAGAAACACTTACTCTAGAAAGTTGAAATGGTACTATAACCAGTTACGTACCGTTGAATTAGCTTCGAAACAAGAATATGACGGGCTTGTGGTAGCCTCCACATTACATCTGCCGACACTTGTGCCTAGACTAGCTGAAAGGGTCCATGGCTCTAGACCAATTATCTGTTTCAGTCAATTTAAGGAAACTCTATTGGAGTTATCGCATACACTATACAGTGATTTAAGATACCTAGCCCCAACCATATTAGAGACGAGATGTAGACCATATCAGTCCATTAGAGGAAAACTACATCCTCTAATGACTATGAGAGGTGGAGGTGGCTATATTTTGTGGTGCCACAGAGTGATACCTGCTCCAGAACCAGAAATCGATGAGGAAGAGGTAAACGATCAGGAAAATAAGAAGCAGAAGATTGACGCCTCTGAGTAATTCATAATTATAGGTTTCATATAATACTACATAAACATCTGACCGCAAAATGGATAACAAGTCTATAAAAATGCATATTAGTATATTTCATTATTTTTTCGGATTTATTATATAATACATGAAGATTTACTAGTTAAAATTATAAAGAGGTGATCACAATGAAGCAAACGCCTTGAAAATTTCTGTTATGTGGCCCACATCGTTTCTGTACCCGTATACACACCGTGGTTTCCCGTTTGAATCTATAAAGAGGTCTACAGTCCACTCCTTGTTTTCCAATCTGTCTTTGACATATCGAAACTGGGACTCATCACCTATTTCATATATGAAGGAGTTGGTATTTGGTAACCACTTGGCTAACAAATTGTCATAAAATTCCTTGTCGCCAATCAATGCCAGGTGAGGTTCAAATAGTTTCACGGACTTGGTTGTACCGGAACTAAAATGCTTTCTCGGTATATAAGGTGGGTTACAAGTAAGGACATCTATTCGCTCGCCATGTAGCTCATGAGGTATAGATTTGGATGCTAATATATCCTGTTGTATTATCTTGATATTCCGGCCTTTGCAATTGTGTTGAGCCAGCCGCACAGCATCCGGTGATACGTCAATAGCTGTGATTTCAACTGGTATCTTTTTAGCGTGCAATTGTTCATGTAGACACATCGGTATACAACCAGTCCCGGTACACAAATCCCACAGGACAAGTTTTCTGATACTGGAGCTGTTCTGCTCGATACTATCTGCTAACCGCATACACCACTCCTCGGTCTCCCACCTAGGGATCAACACTTTTCGGCCACACCGCACCTCCACAGACCCGAACGGCTGCGTCCCTAACACATATTGTAGCGGGTACCGCCAATACCTAGCCCTCACCGCACGCCCCACTGAGTCTGGCATACTAGCTTTGATCCATCCAAGCTCTACCTTTGAGGACTCGAGAGTCCGACACTCAGGTAGTAACAACGGCAACAACCGGTCACACCGCCATGCCTCCCATGCAACACGGGGCCGGATACGCATATAAATCTATTATTCCTTATTGAACAGGCTAAGTTATACAACAGTTTACTAGTCATTGTATATGCTAAAGTCCTGATAATATAGCTGTGGTAAGAGAAGAAAACCCTAATAACTGTTTTGTAACCCTAAACCGTCATTTTGCAGGAAACCCTAATCTGGTAAAGAAAACCCTAAAAATCGACAACCCTAAAAAAATCAGAAAATTATTCAAACCCTAAAAATTTTGAGTATACAAACCCTAAACCCTAATTTTGGAATGGCGAAGAACGCGGCAGAAAAAAAAGAAAGAAATAAAAATTTTTTTTTGGTGCAAAGCGAAGAGAACGGCGATGGGCCAATATAAATGAAATGTAATTTCATTAGATATTTAAATAAGCAAGTGATTAGCTAGGTATATCAAGTGGCAATCCTGGATTAAAGAAACTATCAATCAAGAATAAGAACTTACTTAGGTTTTTTTTTTGTTTTTTTTTTAGAACTGGGCTAGAAAAGAAATTTTATTGAGGTAGAAAAAACACATTTCAAGTTGTTTCGGACAGATAATAGTAATAAGAGAGCCAAGATGGTTAAGGATACGAAGTTGTACGATGTGCTAGGTGTTGCTCCTGGTGCCAGTGATGGTGAGATTAAGAAGGCTTACAGAAAGGCTGCTTTGAAGTTCCATCCAGATAAGAACCCAACAGAGGAGGCTGCTGAGAAGTTTAAAGAGTGTTCTAGTGCGTATGAGATTCTATCGGACTCGCAGAAGCGTGAGATCTACGACCAGTACGGTGAAGAAGGTTTGAGTGGTGGTGGTGCTGGTGGCTTCCCAGGTGGTGGATTTGGTTTCGGTGACGATATCTTCTCACAGTTCTTCGGTGGTGCCGGTGGCGGTAGACCAAGAGGTCCTCAACGTGGTAGAGACATTAAGCATGAGATTGCTGCCTCTTTGGAGGAGTTGTACAAGGGTAGAACCGCTAAGCTGGCTCTAAACAAGCAGATTCTGTGTAAGAGCTGTGAAGGTAGAGGTGGTAAGGCTGGTGCCGTCAAGAAGTGTAGCAGCTGTAACGGTCAAGGTATCAAGTTTGTCACTAGACAAATGGGTCCTATGATCCAGAGATTCCAAACAGAGTGTGATGTCTGTGCCGGTACTGGTGACATCATCGACGCTAAGGACCGTTGTAAGTCCTGTAAGGGTAAGAAGGTCGAGAATGAGAGAAAGATCTTGGAAGTCCGTATTGAGCCTGGTATGAAGGACGGTCAAAGAATCGTATTCAAGGGTGAGGCTGACCAAGCCCCAGATATCATTCCTGGTGACGTTGTCTTCGTCGTTTCCGAGAAGCCACACAAGCACTTCCAAAGAGCTGGTGATGACTTGATATATGAAGCTGAGATCGATCTATTGACTGCTCTAGCTGGTGGTCAATTCGCTCTAGAACACGTTTCTGGTGACTGGTTGAAGATTGATATCGTTCCAGGTGAAGTTATTGCCCCAGGTACCCGTAAGATTGTCGAAGGTAAGGGTATGCCAATTCCTAAGTATGGTGGTTACGGTAACTTGTTGATCAAGTTTAACATTAAGTTCCCAGAAAACCACTTCACTTCTGAAGAAAACTTGAAGAAGCTAGAGCAAATCTTGCCTCCAAGAAAGAGTGTTAATATTCCTGCTAAGGCCACAGTTGATGATTGTGTATTGAGTGAATTCGATCCAGCCAAGTTCAACAACTCTCGTGGTGGTAGAGGTGGTGCTAACTACGATTCTGATGAAGAAGAAGGACATGGTGCCGAGGGTGTTCAATGTGCCTCTCAATGATTTTCTTAACATTTGCAAAAGTATAATATCGAGTGAACATCCTTTTTTTTTTTCAGAAAATCATAACATAAAAAATATTATTTTTATTAAACCAAAAAAAATACTAAAACATACAATACAAACCACACTCATACAGGATTTAAAATTAATGGTGATTAGAGATAGAGTTCCCATACAAATATAAATTAAATGGATCACATGCAGATAGAAAACTAATTTTTTTTCATAAAACCTTAACCTATAACTACCACAAATATTGTAAATTATTATCATAGGAGCATTAAAGGAATATATAGAGTAACTCTCTTTTTTTTCTATTGTTATTATTATTTTTTATTACTATTTTCGTTATTGTTATAGTTTCTTCTTATCAAAGAATAACCTGTAATCAATATGAGGGAACAAAGAAAACTATTTGACATAGTTGTTTTTTTTTTTTATTTTCTTTAAAAAAAATTGTTAGTTAGGAAATATAATTTTACTTTAATGATTGCTTATTTATTCCTAATATATATAGTTAATTGATTTCATTCTTCAACTTAGAAGAATACCAAAATTTCCATCACTGGTTTTCTGTTTTTTTTACTTAATTATTACTATTTATCACACAACCTTCGAGGTTACTGATAGTATACATAGTCTATTTTCAATACCAAAATAATAAAATACAATGATGTATAATATAATGTTGATAATATTTATAAATATTGTAATTAGAGTAGTATGAAAAAAAAGTCTATAAATGTAATTATTAATTAAATAAAGCGTTATGTCTATATGTACAAAATCTCTTCATGAGATTATATTATGGGAGGTGTCATTAAAATAGTAAAAAACAAATAACAAAAGCTCAGATAAAGCTAAGTAATTAAACTTCACCAGTCTTAGTTTTCTTGAATGGGGATTTAATGTTGAATTTATCCTTGAAAGAGGTAGAGTTTTGATCGTTCTTTGATTTCTCTTCTTCTTTTAGTTGTCTCTTGATTTCTCTTGCTTCTCTCCAAGCCATACCGTACCTCATTGGAATGGTCATAGCTAAGTTACCTAGGAAAGCTAGACCACATAGGAATGTAAAGGTTCCGCCGACAGTCATGGAATGCTTCATCTTAGCGAAACAACCCATAAACAAAGCACTCAAACTACATCTGATAAAGTTGAAACAACTACTAGCAGTAGAAGACTTTGTTGGGTAAAGGTCGACCAACAATGTTGTAGAAGAAGATAAAGTACTCATGGCACAGAAAGAACTGACACAGGATGTAATCAACACAGCTGGGATTTTCCAGCCCTTGTCAACACTCCAGCCGAATAGGATGAAACTGATGATAGATAAGAAGTTTTGTGGTAGGACAGATTGAATTCTAGCACCTAACAGATTAAATTTCTCATCCTCTGGGATCAGACCAGCTGCCTTTTTGTCTTCAAATGCCTTTAATTTCCTTCTGTATTGGAAATCAATGAATTTACCTGTTAGGAAGGAACCCAGGAGACCACCTATACCAGCAGGTAGATAGCAAATACCGATAATGATCAACCTGTAATTGTATGGAGCCTGTGAAAGTTCTGAGGAGATGGAGGATAACATTAGTGTCCACATCGCAAATGACAAACCAGGTGGGAATAACGATAAGAAGATTTCTGGGAGGGCACAGATTTTAAAAGCAGTGGTTAAATCGAATTTTGGTTTCGTCTGATCTAAGGTTTCATAGTCTGGGTTGTCGTACTTGAATTTTCTTTTAATGGCTGGTAAAAAAGTCATTGGTGCAATATTTAGTAGTTTCTTTGGTTTGATAGATAGATTACCAACGATGGTTCTCTTAGTTTCTGGTAATAAGCAGAATGCAATCGAAAGACAAGCACCACAACCAATTGCTAAGAACCAAAAGATGGCTCTCCAGTTCCAAGCAGCTGCCAAAGCGGCACCTATCAAAGAACCAAAGGCTTGACCCAACAGCACAAACCCTGAGGTTGCACCAACAAATGTACCTCTCTCAGATTTTATTGTAAAGTCACCAACTACACCAGAACTAATGGCAATAATCGGGGAGATACCAATACTCTGTACACATCTCAAGAAAACAATAACACCGTATGATGGAGCACAAGCTAGACCAATGGATGCAACCACATAAACCAGCATACCGATTAGAATAACAGGTCTACGACCATAGATGTCAGCTAGACCACCACTAACTGTTGGAGCTAAACCTTGGAACAATAAATACACCACAACTGTAACGTTAACCAAGTTTTCATCAATATCGAATTGTTTTTCTAGTTCTCTTAGCGCTGGGTAGTAAATAGGTGAACCTAATGAAGACCAGAACCCACACATCGTCAGGAGACCGACCATGATCCATTTATCTCTGTAACAAAGAAGGGAGTATGGAGCAGCTGAATGATCTATAACTAGATCTTCTTTTACCTCTGAAGAACGAGTAGATGATATTTCGGACTCTAAGTCATCCGGGAGTTCTCTAGTGGTAGTCCGTGATACTGTACCATGTAGTTGAGAGTAACCAGGTTTCTTGTCCTCCTCGTTTTTGTTGTCATCAAATGATACAGTCTCGTCTTCATAATATCTTGACTGGGTAGGATAGATTTCCTTAGAGGTCATACTGTCCTGTGACAGTATACTATCCTGCATGGTAAATTCTTCAGTATATTACTTATAGATTTATATTGTCTAAACTATTGTCGATATCTGATTGACGAGTACTAAATAAGAAAACATTTTATGTATCCCATGTTCTGTTAAAGAAATATAGCGAAACATAAAATATCCCGACTATATATACAATCTATGTTGAGACTGTACTCCGTTACAATAAAAACTCCTTTGTAAAACGTAGGGGTATTCAAATTGAATCTGATCAATAATATAAAATTTTATAGTATTAATGGTATATTTCTTAACTGAACACTAGCTGTGATAAAAAGAAATACTCATCTACAGATACTTCTTCTTAGAGACGTAGGGAGAACTACGCACTTATTTTCGTGTCAATGGGGGGGATAAAGAAGTTAATTGTACATCTAGTACCTGTTTTAACATTTCCTTTCTTTTTTTTTTAGATGCTTTGTTCCTCAATCTTCCGTTAATATTCCTTACTCCCTTAAGAATTGTCTGCAGGGAGGGCACATTTTTTTTTAAGTTGTGTTATAAAATTTAGTAATCCCGCGTTGTTCCGGGATCTCGAGATACAGTTTTTTTGCCTATACTCCTGTATGTATACAAACCCCTAGTAAAATGCCCGCACAAGGAGGAAACAATTGACGGGGAGTTCCGGAAAAGTAGATCTTTGTAGATTGCCACGTAGAGAGAGTAGCGGAAAAATTCAGGAAGGCATCGGAAAAATGTTCCTTTGTTCTCCACCTATGAGAGCGAGTTTTTCCGAGACAGGAACTGCATTTATAGGGCCAGTTGTTCCAGTTGAAGGAACGAGGTAACAAAATGGGTAGTGCTACACAGGAAGAGAACGGAAACGAATTAGCGATTTGTTCCGTAAGGGTTTCAAATATCAATACTTATCAGGGTAATATTTTAGAGATAAGGGAAGCGCGCTAATATTTTTTATTATTATAAGGACTAAGGAAAGGAAGAGAACAGTAATAACCACATCATCTTATTTAAGCAAAAACGGGATGTAGTACATAATTTTGTGAGTCATAGATAGGTTTTTTAGATAACCAGTATTCGGGGTTTGTAGATAGTTATAGATGTTGTGTATGTCGTTTGAAATGAAAATGATACGTTAGTTATTTATTTTCTTCTGGTTAATAAAACTAATATAGAAATTATATAATTTTATTTAATAAAAAAGTATAGATAACGGGCAGTAAAAAGAATTGTTTATTCTGGCTTATAGTTTATCTAAAGATGCGACCAAAAAAAAAGAAAATAGAGAAATAAAAAAACACAGAAAATGATTGATATGAAATAAAAGAGAATAATAATAAAAAAGGAAAATAAAAACAAAATGAGGAAATAAAGTTAAGAAAAGAAAAAAATAAAATGTTTTTTTGAATAGAATAGTAGTAACTTCGCATATGAAATAATAAGTAATAATATCTTGCTGTACAAATCACTCGTAAGCTACTTCATTTTTAATTGTTTTCCTCCTAGCACTAGAAACTGTTTCCCAAAGGAAAATTCAGAAACTGCTTGCATCCACAAATAGAAAAGTTTAAAATTATTATTAAAAGCATAGAATAAAAATAGTAAAAAATATCCTGACGATTACAATGAGCAATCAAGGAAGATTTGTATTTGTAATTTGTGAGAACACTTTTTTATTCATATTCCAGTTTCTTTTTAATCCTTTCAGTATAGAACGAACTTGGCCTTACCAGATCTGACGGCAACAGTACAACCGTCAGCACCACCGCTGTAGACACCATTCTCGTAGGAACATTCACCGTTGACTACAGAGTTAGAATCAGCAGCAACAATCTTGACGTTGAAGTTCAATGGAGTCTTGTTGTTTGGGTTTGGAATTAGGGACAAGTAAGTAATACCGTTAGTGGCACCAGCACCGAAGTTCAATGGGGCCCAGTTACCGACACCAGAACCAGCAGTAGCCCAGACACAACCATCCTCAACAGAAACACCAGCGTTGTTAACGTAGTATTGAGCGGAGGTCTTCATTCCTTGCCATTGGTAGTAGGTGTCTTGGTCGACAACGGTCAATGGCAAAGTAGCACCAGCTTCGACGAAAGTTGGGATAACCATATTTTCAGTACCTGGGTAGTCAGTTCTACAGATAGCAACGCCTTGGCTCAATTCAGAGGTGACTTCGGCAGAGTTAACACCCCATTCACACAAGTAGTCAGCATCGGTGTTGGAACGGTACAAGTAACCGTTCTTACATAGCAAACCACCAACAGATCTACCATCAGCTGGTTGAGAAGATGGCCATTGGGTCTTAGACATACCTGGTTGACAAGCGTAAGAACAGTAAGCACCTTCCTTACAGTCACCGCCAGTGGAAGTGTCAGCGTTTTCAACACCAGACCAGCCGTTTTCACCCAACCAGGAGATTGGAATGACACCTTGACCAGATGGGAATTGGGAACATGGGATAACACCATCTTGGAACTTTTCAGTTGGACCAGAGAAGGAAGCCAAATCACCATAGATGCTACCAGAGGATGAAGAGGATGAAGAAGAACCAGAAGTGGCAGCAGAAGTGGCAGCAGCAGTAGAAGCAGCAGCAGTAGAAGCAGCAGCAGTAGAAGCAGCAGCGGTAGAGGTAGCTGGAGCTAGAGTAGAGGTGGTTGGGGAAGCAGCCTTTTGTTCTTGAGTGGTAGCAGAAGTGGTTGGAGCCAAGGTAGAAGTAGTACCTTGGGCAGTTTGGGTAGCTGGGGCAACGTCAACGTTTTGAACAGCTGGGGCATTTAGAGTGTGACCTTCACCGTCGACGATAACAGTTTCGTAGACGTATTCGACAGCAACAGCTCTCTTGTGGTGGTGGGAACCTTGAGCAGTAGTAGTGCAGTCAGACAAATCAGGCATGGCAGCGGCCATAACAGAGGCGCTTAGCAAAGAAGCAGCAGCTAAAGTAGCAGCAGTAGTCAAAAACTTCATTTCAGGAAATAATAAATTCGTTAACTATATCAAAAAGCTTGCTTTTTTTTATATGTTTGTCACGGTTATTATTGTTATTGGTTAATAGCGTATAATATTGAAATCTTATTGTTTTCAATTTCCTAATTTCGATTTATATCTTCTGACTTGTTGGTAGAGGTATCTTATTTGGGGTATCGTTGTGATGAAATATTTTTGTTTCTCTTTTGGAACTTAATATAACAATGTACTAATATAGAAGCATCTTTACAGTTAATTATAATGCTCACTATATTCTATCGAGGAGGTGAAATCATTTAGTGCAAATAAAAAAGTCTTCAAACTTTTTGATAAAAACTAACAAGCAACAACTCCTTAATCATGATACCTCGAAAAGGGAAGAAGAGAGTAACAGGAGCAAAATTAAAGGAAAATCGAAATTATAATAAAAAATATATTATACGTATTCATCACCACTATTAGCACCGAGGGACAAATGACAAAAAAAAAGAAAGAAAAGTTAGTATTAATGGTCTAAATAAAAAGATACCACACGCCAATCATATATTTTATTGTTCAACAAAAATAAAAAATAAAATAAAATAAAGTAAAAATTTATTTGTTTATTGTTTACATTCCATACGGATAAGGAAATATGTAAACAGACTTCGTTAAAGAATATAAAACGCGAAATGTTGTTTTTTTAATGAGGGGAAAACGCCATGATCGAAAAAGGAAATGTGTTCTGAAACGCGAAATGTCGAGAAGTTTGCCATGAAAAGGTGTTTTACTATAGTAATCAAATCTCATCACAAAATAAATATTCTTTCATAAAAATGACGTATTGTAATTGTTAATAAAAAATGAGCAGCCACAATATTTTACAATTGGGAACGATCTATTGCCTGCTTTTTATTTTAATTTTTAATTATTAGTTTATTTTTACTGTTGGAATTGAAAAGTAATGATTGTGCTTGTTAAAAGTGGTAAAAAAAGTTGGAAATAGAAAGATAACATACCTTAAAAAATGAGAGACTTTTTTTTTATTGTAGTATTTTAGTTCAAGTTATTTTTTGTATATTGTAAAAAAATAACTAGTGTTTTTCAAATAATAGAAAAAAAAGGAGTGTAAATAGTTGGAATAGTTTTTTAATCGCTAAAGGATTGTACAAATAAAAAATTTGTTTTTTTAAAGGAAAGTAAAAAGTTGGATTTTAGTTTTGGTTTGTAGCTTTGTGATAGTTAGTCTCTTGCTTGGTTTCTTTTATTTGAAGAAAGAAGAACTTTTACAAAATAAAATATTTAAAAGATAAGAAATAAGAAGTGTCCAAACTGAATGGCAAATAAATAATTTATAGGAAGAAAATAAATTAAAAAAAAATAAAAAAAGACTAAAAGAAAAATCTGTTAGGTATATCGATCAAAGAATGAAAAATATATCACAAGAACAAATCAACTTTTCCAACTCCTTATATATTTCTTTTCATAATATTTTTTTTTCTTTAATTCTATTGCTTCCCCCCATTGCAATCGAGAGTGTGTTTTTTTCTTTTGGTTTGCTTTGTTTACATTTCTTAAAAGTAAATAAACAAACGGGAAATTCTGTCCCTTTGCTTTGTCTTCACGATGTTCTTACTTACTTTGGAAGGAATATCGTTTCAGGGCAGCTCTGAGTGTATGTTTTTTCTCTGTGTCGCGTTTATTTTGTTTCTCTCTTTCTCATGTCCTTCCTCCACCTACTCTCTCTCTTTCGGTTAAGAGGTACTATGAAAGAGGTACGTGTCTTTCTGCGCCCAGCCCAAAAACGTCTTTATATTAAGAAAAAATTAAAAAATAAAAAAATCCCGTATACGGGCTATATGCCGTACAAAAAATAAATTAGCCCTGCACTGCCTTTCTCTACTACAGGTGTGTGTTCGTAGTATTCAGGATGATTACTAAATTTTTCCCAGAAAATAGGCCAGAGAAAAGATTTGAGACGTCACAATGAAAAGGAAATAATGAGAACATAAAAAATGGATCTACCTTTTTCTTACACACAGATAATGACGTATAACTCCACAGTGAAAGAACCGTAGAAAAATGTCTTTCTTTTAGTGATACATATTTTTTTTGCTGGGTCTCATCTTATTGTTCTGACTTTTTTTTTTTGCTGAGACATTACTAAAACACAGCAAAACGTCTTAACACCGCCTCATTTTGTATTTTCCTTCCTATTGGTTTTTATTCTTCCCCCTTGATAAAACCCAGCACAAAAATAACTTTTTTGTTCTTCAAAACGGGTAATTGAGGGGGGGAAAGAATCGGATTTACTCGATGTAGTAACTATCTTACTACGATATAAGTCATGTGATATGCTGGTTCAGATATAATTTTTTGATAAAACCCAGCTTGGCGGGAAAATCCATTATCTTTTGTAATTATGAATATGACTTAGATAAGGAGTGTGATAATCTATTTATTAGGATTTATTTCCTCTTATGTGAACATCTTTGATGCTGGTTAGCAATTAAAAATAAATAATAATTTAATATCGGTATCAAGATCTCCAGATCTAAGGGTGTCTAGACATCACATTCTCTTACCAAAAAAAAAAATAATAATAATAATAATAATAATAATAATCCATATCTTAATTATAAATCATTTGCGCTCAATTTATTTCAATAATTTTTTTTTATTTACTTCAATTCTTCTATCTTTGAATAATGATAAGTTGACGATAGAATACATTATGATATATTTCTGATCCAAAATATAAAATTAGTCGTGAATTGGTATATCAATTTAATTATCAAAATTAAAAGACTAAAACAATGAAGGGATACTATATGAATAGGAATATATGTTATTGTGTTTTTTTAATTATTTTCTTATTTAAATTTTTTTGATATAAGGACAAAAAAAATAGAAGTATTTACATACACACCTTTTCTGATAATAGGAAGGGGAGACTTAGGGGAGTTATATCCTTGTAATAATAATAATAAAAAAAGATTTATTTTTTTTTATGTAGCGAAAGAATAATCATAAGTGAGCTAAAGCCAACAAAATAAACAAAATAACCTTCTTATCCTCTTATTTCAATTCCTCTTTTAAAGAGCGAAAGACAAGGACCAACCTAGCTTGTGGACAGGCTCGCTCAACTTCAAGGCATCGAATGAAGTACCGACACCCAAAATAACACCTGGTCTCAAGACTTGCTTGTAGGATAGACCGACGACACCAGCATCAGAGATTCTAGCCTTAACCTGGGAGTTAGGGTCTGGTAAGTACTTGGTAGCGAACTCGATGTTGACGTTAGAGATGGTTTGTCTTGGGTTCAAAGTAGCTCTAGTACCAACTTGCAATTGTTGGGAGACGTTCTGGAAGAAAGTAGCAGTGGTGACTTGGTCGTTGTTGATGTTCAAACCCAAGTGGTAGTCTTGAGCACCGTAACCCAAGGCAACGGCGTACTTGGACAAAGAACCAGCAGCGATGTCGTAACCGAATTGAGCACCAGCGACAACACCGGACTCGTGAGCCAAAGTCATGTCACCAATGAAGCTTGGGCCCTTCAACAAGTCGAAGTTACCTCTAGCGGTGAAGAATGGCTGCACAAAGGACAAGTTCAATAGGGCAGCCTTAGAGATGTTTGGAACCAAGGAGGTCAGCAGTTCAGTCTTTAGACCTGGGGTCAATTCTGCCAACTCAATCTTGGTGGTCAAAACATTGCTGTTAGACCAGCCTTGAGTCAAAGTCAAACCAGTGGCCTTGTCAAAAAACTTAGCATCAACATTGGCAGCCAATGGCCCTTCCTTAACCAATTGCTTGGCCTTAACATTGAACTTAACACCGTTCTTAGCAACAGTCTCCAAATCAACAGAGGCTGGAGTACCATGGTAGAAATCCTTGTTGAACAAGTCATTCACACCCTTGAAAACATCAGAGAAAAATGGTGGGCTCATCGTTTATTATTAATATTTGTTTTTTTTGATTTCTTGGTTATAAGTTATTTGTTATTGGTTTTAACTTAGTATATCTACTAAAACCTTTTTTTTTTTTTTTTTATCGGTTAGAATACAAAGATAGAATACAAAGTATATTTATATTAAAAGTATATATAATAAGTCCCCTTAACCATAAATCAAAGAATTCCCTTTATTCTGGAATAAAGTCAAAATAAAATTCTGGGGGGGGGGGAAAGAGAGAGAGAGAGAGAGTCGAACCTAACGTCAATGCCCAACAAAAAAAATATATATATCAAATATAAAATAGTGGTATATTTGATATAACGAGGGCATTTCCCAATGGCATTTTGGGATTAGCCCAATAAACTGGTTTTTAGCCAATTAGCCGTAAGCCAATTAAGACATCTTTTTTTTTTTACCCTTCTAATTTCCCATATTCGCACAGAACTGGCCGTATTAACCGTTATTTCTTACTCTTTTTAGTGAACGCTTTCTATATTGGCATACCTAAAGACTGAGTGTGTGCTTAGAAACACCCGCACGGAAGGAGGATACCCATGTGCTCCCTTGAACGGCCCTCTTTTCTTCTTCCTCAACAAAAAAGAAATTATATCACTAAATACTAAAAATGCCATGCTGTTACTTCGTGTTACTTGATCACAAATAATATACGGATACACGTGGTATTCACGTGCTGTAGTACATAATGATAGAGCCGGGTAAGTCTGGGCTATCGTTTTTTAGTTTGGTGATCTCTATTAAGATGTGAATGGATTACAAGGTACTACATAGTGGGGAGGGAGGTGTGTAGAGGATAACCACTACCAATTGGGGCTTTAAAAATATGATTATTATATAAATATTACTGCATTTTCAATAGTTACACAATTGCTAGGGGCTGTATTAAACAAGGGTAGAAAAACAAAAAGTTATAAGATGGATGATACTGTTAGAGAGCATACGCTTGATCTGCCGCAAATACCCAGTGTGGAGTTTCCCTTAAACATATCAAGGAAACAGCAGAGTATAGTGAGAGCCATTGATATGTGTGGTGGTATCGAGAAAGTAAAAGCCGTGTTCACCACCAATGGTGCGAATAATGCTGCGAATGTGGCTACGGAGAAAGGGTTAGAGTTGTTTTTGAATAAACTTCCCAGAGATACTACAATACACGACGACAGTGAGGATGAAGGGTCATGGAAAGATGATGCGGACCGTATTGGAGAGGAGGTAGACCAAGGTACAAAAAATGATTCTGACTTCTTTAATGAGCACCCAATTATAGGTAAACGCGTACCATTTAGAGATGATTCTGTAGTGTTGAAGATTTCTATGCCTAAGGGAACAATGGAAAATAATAACGGAAACGTATTGGCCGCATTGAAATCACTAAAAGACGATGAGTATTGCGCTGAGCCTGTCGCTATTATCAATAACACAGTTAAATTTAGGGAGATGTCGGATTTCCAAGTAACATTAGATAACGTACCTGCTGCTCGTGAGTTTCAAAGAAGTTTTGGGTCGTTGGATTGGGATAATTTCAAGCAATTTGTAGATTCAGTACCAGATAATGATAGCAGGCCGTTTGAGAATATCAATAACTTGATAATAGATCGGTCTGTAAAATCACCCAACTCTGATTATCAATTACCACCACCTCCAAGGCTATCAATGGTAGGATATCCACTCCTCTATAAGTATAAAGGTAACCCCTTCGCAGTCAAGAAAGAGAATGGTACTAATGAGGTAAAGGGCTCTTACATAAAAAACTACCAACTTTTCGTACATGATATGAACGACGATGTGAAGGTGCCGGATTCCCCAGCAGAAGAGTTAAAAGAAGCTTATGAAAAAGCGAAGAAAGACGGAATCTATCCTGGTACCAAGAAAGATTCTAAATTCTACGAATATTTGGAAGAGTGTATAAGTATTCTAAGAGGGAAATTTAATGAGAGACCCATTTGGGTTAAAAGACATCTGGATGGTATAGTGCCGAAAAGGATTCATCATACTATAAAGATTGCTCTGGCTCTTCTTTCATATAGATTCACTATGGGTCCATGGAGAAATACATATATCCAATTTGGGGTCGATCCTAGAACTTCCTCTGAATATGCTAAGTATCAAACTGAGTATTTCAAGATCGAAAGAAGGTTACTGTCTTCTCCTATGGTGAGGAAGAATGTACCCAAACCACCACCTTTGGTATTTGAATCTGACACTCCTGGAGAGATCGATTCAAGGTTTAAATTCGATGGTTCAAGAATACCGTGGTATCTAATGCTTCAAATTGATTTACTTATACAAGAACCCAATATTCTCGAAGTATTTGAAAAAGTAGAGTATCTAAGTAAACCAAACGAGGTTACTGGTTGGTTCACAGAACTGGATTTAGCCAAAATCAGAAGAATTGTGAAATATGAACTGGGATGCATGGTTCAAGGTAAGTATGACTTCAATGTCTATAAATTGAAGTACTACAAGAGTATGCTATTCTTCAAGGAGTCAATGATGACCCAGAAAGATGGCAGTATAGATGATGATGGTGATGTCAATATGGCTGACGGCGAACAGAGCAATGAAAACGTTGGCGAGGAAGATGAGGAAGACAATGGTGTCGAAGCTGGCGAGGAAGATGATACAGTAAGGGAACATGAAGAATCTGAATCATACTCACAACTCCAAACCAGTCAATCTAAGGATATTTCTGATGAGGAAGAAGAAGAAGATACTTTTGACATTAGGAACGCTTCATTTAAAGAAGTAATCGATCGGATCAGACAAAGTGACCCTGACACCGCGAAGAAATTGAGCAAGCAACTGGAGGGTCTAGTAAATTTATCCAGTTTGTAATATTAAATAACTTAGTGTATTAATATACTTTAGCTACAAGCCCATCTTGTTTTCCACTATGCTTTCTTATAAATGATCATATGTAACGAATCCTGTTTTCTGAAAATGCGACTCAAAAACTCAGGAAAGAGCTAAAGCAAGTTAATGCGAGAATATGAAGTGAAGACAATCGAATCACATGTTATTAAGGAATTAAGAGAGCAACTGTGATAAAGTTCAAGAGTTATAAACTAACATACCCAAAGTTGAAACAAAAATGTTCAGGTCTACAATTTGGAAAAGACTGGCGTCTACTGGGGGTCATCCTAATGCTACAAAAGTATCGCTTCCTAGAAGACCGTTAAAGAAAATTCGTCTAGGAAAAGCCAGGCCAGCCATTTACCACCAATTCAAAGTTAAAGTAGAACTCAGTGATGGCTCTGTTATTACCAGAAGATCTCAGTTTCCTAAAGATGAAATTCGTTTAATTTCAGACCAAAGAAATAGCCCGCTGTGGAATCCCAGCAGAGATGATTTGGTTGTTGTGGATGTTAATTCTGGTGGTAGTAAAGACAAATTCAAGCAAAAATATAGCTCTATATTTTCCATGGATGAAAAGTCTGATGTCATTGATGAGTCCGCTATTGATAAAAAAGAAACCAAAACAGAATCGAAGTCACAACCCGATAATAAGGTCAAAGAGGCAGAACCAGAGGAAGATGCATTTGGAGTTGATGATTATCTATCATTATTGGACGATAACACTAAACAAATCAAGACTGGTAGACTAGTTCAGAAAAAGAAGAAAGATAAGAAATAACGAGCACATTAAACATTCTTAAAGATAAATACTAGAGAAACACATCTCTAAAAGGTGAAAGAAACCCTTTCAAACATTGTTCCTCTTAAAATGTAAGGATAAGCATTTATATAGTACTTTTGATGATTTACCTTGTATATATATAAAATGAATCATACGTATTTTTATCGTCATTACTTTTAATACAATAATATATAAAAATATTTATAGCAATACACTTCGTTATGTTAAGTGTAATAAAGACCAGTTCATCGATATCTCTTAATATCCATAAAATGCTATGAACAATAGCTTCTATCACTAGATAGGGAAGGCATAAATATGCGATAAACCATTTATCATAATGTCATATCGAAGCCTTTTCACTGCTAAGGTATAAAAGTTCAAATAATGCAAATAAAATTCATGCAAGTCCCTTCTCTCTCTCTAACCTTAGTTTCATTTTCGTCATCCAATCACTTAGAGATTCATCCGGTCTATTTAGAACTACTACAATAGCAGTCATATTATCAAAACCAACACCAGTACTGCTATTAGCTTGGGCGATACCATGATCTAGTAATTTTGTCAATATACCGTCTAGTTTCATTCCCAATAGTAAATGATATTTGATAAATTGCACAAGCCGTGTATTGTTATATATATCCCATATACCATCGCAGGCGAGAACTAGGAACTCATCTTTAGAGTAGTCTATCTTATGCATCAGCACATCAGGCTCAACCGTTACCTGGGCTTCTTGAGGCGGTATACCCTGAGTGTTTGCATTAAGCGCTGCTACTCGTACCGCGTTACCAGACTTATAAATAACACCCCGCTTAAATTGGAAGTCGCTAAATGCCCTACTTAGAGCCAGAACACCACCCACTCTGCCTAATGAAACCGTACCACCACTGTCGTTTATTCTTATCAGTTCACCTATATGTTGAGGTTTGTGATCGAATGACATTGTCTTTATACCTTTTGACTTTGATGATAAAATGCACCTTGAATCACCACTGTTAGCTACATAAAGCATAGAGCCGTTGATAATCAGGGCCACTACAGCAGTAGAGCCACATGCACTATTCGCAAAATGTTGATGCAGTTCTTGATCCTGTTTCATAAATGCATCTTTGATGATCTGCGATATAAGACCTTCGAGGGTATGATAATTCTTCCAATATATATCTTTTTTATTATTGACATCCTCAATGTCCGGATGATCCTTATCTACAGTACTGCCGCTGTTATGTCTTCCATCTCCATTCTTCATTTTAGCTCCATACCTGTGATTCTCAAAACTGTAAACTATCCATTTTGATAAGCCTGCCCTGAGTTGTGGATTTGAAGTACCGCTTAGGAACTTCGAGCAAGAGTCGCCCCCATGACCATCGAAAACAGCAAACATCGATATAAACATCTTTTCATGTTTACCAGTGAATGGATTGAAGAAATTTACCTTCAATATCGAATCTTCATTCTGTATCTTATGAGCATCCTCTTGTGATAACCTATACCCTTGCATTGACCCGACACAGTTGTAAAATCTGGGAACAGAACCTAACGGTTTTGTATGCTTGTAGTCATTGTACTCAATTGTCTTCTCCGTTAGCGGATGTGATAAAAGTTGACCCATTATATAATCTTGGTGATTAACACTTTTTCTTGACTACCCCAAATATTCTCCCCTCACCACTCTATTTGATCGGTAATGCAGACAGAACTTTAATTCTTAAAAACTTGATCAAGCCTTGGTAACAATATAGACTTCGATATCAAATCAAAATTTAGCTACAGCCAGTATGGGTATCCTTAAGTTTAAACTTTTTTAAAATCTTTCTATCCGCTGTACTATTCACGATGTATGACCACTTTTCCAATACGGTTTTCTCCACCAAATTAGGAATTAACTCTAAATCGTAACTTGTTTAGGTTCTGATATGTAAGAATATGGAAACAGATCACAAAATACATACACTCCGTCCACAATTGGGCATTGCCATTACTAATTTATGGTTGAGAGCCTCCACTTCAATACCTTCTGGCTATCATCCACACCAAAATAAAAAAACGAACCATGATTTACGATCCCTCTCCACCCGGGTAACAGTAACATATCAATCTCATCGTATAGTATGAGATAACTTTTATAAGATATTAAATATTTTAAATATTGCTTTAGTTTCTTATTGGTGTTTAGTTTCGATAGTACTGGTTAAACAAAGTTGTTTATCATAAAATTTATTTCTTCTGTTTTATTATATAAAGATTATCTACGTACATTTTATCTTTAGATACACAATAGCAAGGAAAATATGCCCCTCTATTCTTTTTTTATTAGTATATATATATATTTTTTTTCTGGTTCTAACGAAGAGTGTGAGATTAATAGTAGTATAACAGTTATATCAAGGGTCTTCTTTTATTTTTAATTCGTGACTATTTTATGAATATCATAAATGTTTTCCAGTAAGGAATTTATAAAGAGAAAGGAAGAATAATCGGTAATGGGTAATAGAGAAAAAGAGTATGTCATCATCAAAAGTATATGTTTCTTTAGTTTTTTTTTTCTTTTTTTTTCATTTTCCTAATATTAATATAGGAAATTTGTTTTTATTGTTTTTTCCATTCTTATATCCAAATAACTTTTTAATGCTTCTTATCTTCAGAAATCTTTGAAGTGCTGGTTGCTGTTGTATTGTACAACTCGTGAACGAAGTTCTCACCCCAGAAGGCAGAGGTGTATTTAGAAATGTACTTGAACAATTTCTCCCAGTTAGCTTCCCTTTTGACCTCTGGAAGGGTTAAGGCCTCATTTAGAGCATCAGACATTTCGTCAATGTTCCATGGGTTAACAATAATGGCACCATTCAACGATTGCGCAGCACCCGCGAATTCACTCAAGACTAGAGTACCTTTAGTTTCTTCTTGACAAGCAATGTACTCGTAGGACACCAAGTTCATACCATCTCTGGTAGAGGACACCAAACATACGTCACTGACAGCATACAAGGAAATCAATTCCTCAAATGGAACACTCTTGTGCATGAAATGGATTGGAACAAATTCAGCGGTACCGAATTGACCGTTGATTCTACCGACTAGTTCATTGACTACAGATCTCAAATACTGATATTCTTCGACATCACCTCTACTTGGAACGGCCACTTGAACAAGAACGGCTTTACCTCTCCACTCTGGGTGTTCACTCAAGAACACTTCCATAGCATGTAGTTTCTGAGGGACACCTTTGATGTAATCCAGTCTATCGACACCGATAATGATCTTTTGTCCCTTGAAGGTCTCTTTCAATTGTTTTATTCTGTCCTTAACCTGTTGCTTTAGCAGACCGTCTTGGAAGGTAGAGACATCGATACCGATTGGGAATGCACCTACGTTAACGAATCTACCTTGGTACTCGACACCGTTAGGCAGTGTATTGACGTTCAGCACCCTCTGCACCGAGGACAAGAAGTGACGAGCATAGTCGTAAGTATGGAAACCCAACAGGTCACAACTCAAGACACCTCTTAGAATCTCCTGTCTCACAGGCAGGATTCTGTAGATCTCAGAAGATGGGAAAGGTGTGTGTAAGAACCAACCAAGCTTCACGTTCTGCAGCTTTCTCTTGGTAATCTCCTCCTGCAGCATCTGTGGCAGCAACATCAGATGGTAGTCATGTACCCAAATTAGATCATCATCGCTCATGGTCTCGAATATAACCTCTGCGAAAGCCTTGTTGGCCTCATTGTACGCCAACCACGCATTCTCATCGAAATTAATCTCACCTGGGTGGTAGTGGAACAAAGGCCACAAGATAGAGTTACTGAACCCGTTGTAGTGCAGATCAGCCACCTCGTCACTCAAAAATACAGGAACCGCATTGAACTTCTCGAGCAAATCCTTCTTCACTTGCTCCTTCTCATCATCCGGAATCTCAAGACCAGGCCACCCATACCACTTAAACGTAGCGGTCTTCTTCAACCCTTGTAAGGCAGTAACTAGACCACCAGAAGACATCTTGTACTGATACTTCCCATCGTTATCCTTGGAAATAGTAACTGGTAATCTATTCGAAACCACAATAATGTTCCCAGATATATCTTTCTTCGCAACCTGTGTCATTCTGTTTTTCTTTTTTTATTGTAATATTTAAGTCTCTCTTGTCTCTATCCTACCCCTTATTTTTAAGTTGTTATTTAGCAGTAATTCAAAAGAAATAAACACTCTACTTTTTTTTTTGTAACTTCTTTTTAACAACAATTGAGTCTTCTCTTTATCTTATATCAACTTAATATATTCCAATTGCAAAATATACATACATATACATATAAATACAAATATATACATCTAGATATACCCCTTATATATATAACTATACACTGGTCTTCTCCCTTCACTCCCTTTTTTCTTTCTCCCCCGTAGAATTTCTTTAATATTTTTTTTTTTCGCCCTTTATATCATAGTATACGAAAAGTCATTGTGTTGTGTGTAACTACATATATAAACATCAATAGTATAGTATTTTCTGTAATAATGCAGCAGTGAAGCCCGTATTGTATCTCTACCCCCTTCTTTACTTCCCACGAGCTTCCTCCCTCCTTTAGCCTCTGCCCCTCCCTCCCCCACTTACCTCGCTGCCCCCCTCGCTGCCCCCCCCTTACTTAACGGTATTTATGCATTGCCCCTCACAACTCTTTTATTTCCTACTGCGTTCTCTTTTCTTTTTCTTTTTCTTTTTCTATTCTTACTGCCCTTCCTATGGACTCTCCTACGGCTTGACCAGATTCCCCCCCCCACCATCCTCCTCTCCTACATTATAACATGATGTACGTTAGTGGTTCACGTGGTTACCAATAGGTATATTGTTATACGTATATCATATATAACGGTATTAGCACATTATATGGTGATCGTACAATATTACTCGTTATTTTTTTTTCTTTCTCGCTAGTACTTTCCGCCCTTTTGTGAGATTCTCTTATCTCGCTTGTATATTCCGTCTGTTTTTGGGTTTTCATTGTTGATTTGCAACTTGCTCGCTTGTACTTTCTTTGTTTTTATTGATATATCTTTATAACAGTAAGGTATCTTGCCATATATAATTACAAAAAAAATAGCACTATTTTTTCATTTGTGTGGATTGGGATATTCCGTCTTTTGATTTTCTGAATGGAATAGGATTACCTTATTTGATTGGATAAAAAAAAGTATATATATTCAATATTTGTTTTCTTAACTAGACAGCAACATTATATTTGGATAAACTTCTTTTTTAATCAATTCAGAAGTACAAGAAGTTGAACTAGTACAGTACTAAAAAAAAACTAAAGAAAGATGGCTCATAATGATAAGAAACAGAGTGGGGTTGCTAGACTCTTGGGGTCTGCCTCTGCTGGTATACTAGAGATCGGTGTCTTTCACCCGGTAGATACAATCTCCAAGAGATTGATGTCTAACCACACCAAAATCACCAGTTCCGCTCAATTGAACTCGGTTATCTTCCGTGACCACGCCGCTGAGGCGTTCAGTAAGCGTGTCTTCACTCTGTTCCCGGGTCTAGGTTACGCCGCGGTATACAAGATCCTACAGAGAGTGTACAAGTACGGTGGCCAGCCATTCGCCAACGAGTTCTTGAACAAACACTTCAAGGCTGACTTCGACGGAGCTTTCGGTGAGAAGACCGGTAAAGCCATGCGTTCTGCTGCAGCAGGTTCTCTGATAGGTATCGGTGAAATCGTACTCCTGCCTTTGGATGTTCTGAAGATTAAGAGACAGACAAACCCAGAGGCTTTCAAAGGTAGAGGCTTCCTACGTATCCTAAAGGATGAAGGGATCTTTAACTTGTACCGTGGTTGGGGCTGGACTGCCGCTAGAAATGCACCAGGGTCCTTCGCACTTTTCGGAGGTAACGCTTTCGCCAAGGAATACATACTAGGTCTACAAGATTACTCCCAAGCTACATGGTCTCAGAACTTCATCTCCTCCATCGTTGGTGCTTCTGCTTCTCTGATTGTATCAGCTCCATTAGATGTCATCAAAACCAGAATCCAGAACAGAAACTTCGATAACCCAGAAAGTGGTTTCAAAATCGTCAAGAACACCTTGAAAAACGAAGGTGTTACAGCTTTCTTCAAAGGTCTAACTCCAAAACTGTTGACCACCGGTCCTAAACTAGTCTTCTCATTCGCTTTGGCACAATCCTTGATCCCAATGTTCGATAACGCATTGAAGAAGTGAAAGAATTAATCATAATAAAAAAAAAACATATAAAAAAACAAGAAAATAATATAAAAACAAAATAATGATGCATTGTTTCTTTAAGTTTATATGTTTGTTGACTTTCTTTTACGAATTGATCTTCTATACATTGTATCCATGCATTTTCTCAACCATGTAATTAGCTTATAATATTAATTATTTTTTTTTTTTCCCTATTTGATCCATAACCCTTTATAAATGTTGCTAATTTAATTCATATATAGTCCAATCTGAAAACACTTAAGACATGACAGGTACAAAGTGAATCTCGAAATATTATTCTAGTTATCATTCACATGCTGTGTACCGTCTAGAAGTCCTAAATCGAATCCTAAAAATCCTTTTACCTGATCAGGAATTGAACTAAGACCATGCAACCCGAGAAACAGGTTTGTGTTCAAAACAGGGCCCGCTTTTGAGGATTTGTAGAGAATGAGCAGCTGTTTGGCTCCATCAGCGATTTTTTGTTGCAAATCCAATTAGCAAACTTTCTTTTTTTACCTAATCATCATCCAACTCTTTTTTTTTCTTCCTTTCATATTTGATAACGTAAAACTATGTTCTTGATAGTATACTATTCTCCAAAGTACATAGCAGTATATAGAAATTTACCGATCGAAACAAAGATCAAAATAGACTAATTCTATGGAGGATTTGTTGTACAGTTTTGTAGTAACGGACATTGCGTCAGCTTTGATATTTGTGAGAAGGTCTACTGATGCCCTGGTTTATGCATCGTTGGGTCTGAACAAGAAACAGCTGCTAAAAATAGCTAGAAACTCATTTAACCAACTTTCGAAGAAGACAGAAATACACTATAACTTCAAGCAGATCGAGGTAGAGAGTGATGAAGATCATGTAAGGAAGTTTGAAGAGATAGTGCAGCAGTTCAAATTGCTATTGGAAGGGCATAAAGTATCTAATTTGCATTATGAATATATGTTTGGGACATCACTCCAGCATCGCATATGGGATGAGCTAGTGCGGATACCACACGGAAGGGTGAGCACTTACAAAGAAATTGCAGAAAGGCTCAATATCAGGAACGGCAGTCGGGCCGTCGGTAGTGGCATAGGGTCTAATAACATAGCAGTTGTGATACCATGTCACAGAGTTGTGGGAAGTAATGGTACCCTAACTGGTTATAAGTGGTCTACATCATTGAAGAGGAAACTTCTAGAACGAGAACATGTATACTCTGTTGATGTGAAACACGATGCCACCAAAGATACAAAAATCTCCCTCATGAAATACAAATACAGTGCATAGCGAAGGTATTTATTATCTTTCCCCCCATCATACCCCATCTTTATAATTTATGCATATACCTAAGGAAATGAAAGAGCTATGCATTCTCAGTATATATATTTTTATCACTATATTAGAAATACTATTCATATTGTGCTTTTTTTTTACTGCTGACCTCTTATTGTTATTCAAAATTTAATGCTTTCACACATATTGGTGAAGATCTCACTTTAATTTACCGCCTATAATGTAATTAAAATGGCTAATATTTTATTATACAAATTTTGAGAAAAGAATTTATATATTTAACTTCATTATACTATCTCTGGTGTTGGAAGTCTTCTGAAACATGCTACAAATTTATCACCCTTCTTTCTTTCAACCTTCTTACCTTCTTCAGTAGCGTGTCTCATTATCTGTACACACTTATCTTCTTCCTCCCATTCCTCTGGCAACCTTTCAAATAGCGGGTGCTCTTCAAGATGCTTAACCATCCATTCGTGGAGGTCTTTAACATCTGTAATTGTGTATACTACACCACCTTCTTTCAAAACATAGGCATATTCACTTAGTAGAGTATTGGTGATAATTCTAGCCTTGTGTTTTCTTTGTTTAAAATGTGGATCAGGGAAACAGAAAAACATTTTAGATAGTTGTCCCTTATGGAAAAAGTTAGGCAAAAATTTCATTGCGTTACCTCTTAGAACATTTATATTTTGATAGCCTTGGTCTTTGACATGGTTGGTTCTTAGGGCAATAATTCTATCTTCCACATAATTCGTAACTTGAACACGGATTTCCATCCCTAATATCAAATCTTCAGGGAAGGCTGGCGACAGGTCAACCAATAAACCTCCAAACCCACAACCAATGTCAGCAATGGTAACGTTCTTCGTCATTTTTCCAGATTCAGGATCAACATAATGTGGATACAGTCTTGTCCAATCCATCTCATCTGGAGAGCTTGGATACTCTAGCTGGTGGTCTGAAAAAGGATTAGAGTGCGCTCTTTGACGGTAAAACCTTTTCTTTGGTAAATCAACTTGCTTCCCCTCTACTAAGGATGATTCATCAATCTTCACATGTTTCAGCTCCTTCCTATTTTCTTCCTTATTGACTCTATAGGCATATCTCTTAGAACCTGGATCGTTATTTAGTGGCTTGGCCTTCATTACTCTAATATATTATTTGATTTATTGTATCACTTTCCTAGGCAGTATTTAATTCCCCTCAAAATACCTCTCACTTTGAATATATTGTGTTGCGATGAGCTACCTCATCAATTTTTTTTTATTTTTTTTTTTCACCAAATTTTTTTTCACTTCCGCAAAAAACTTGAAAAAATAACGAAATATCAAGAAAAGTAGCCCATTCCACAGAAACCACCGCAGAGCAAGATCATATATAGCAACTACAATTTATATTCAATCTGGATATATCTCAACAAGCATACATATTAACTGCTGTAGTCTTATGTTTGAGTCTTATATCTTTTTGATTAGACAGTTATGCAATGCTAGTCACGTTATTAGAAATGAATATTTATCTAAATGCATTTATATATACATAGATTGGGGATAAAATTAGAAAAAATATATTATATATACATGCAGCTTGCTTTTAAATGTGAGGTGATAATCTCTCTCTCAACTGCAACTATTATTTACAGTAGTAATATTTTCTTCTTCTATGTGAGCTCTGTAGCCTTAGAGCGTGAACATTTTGAGTATTTTTCTTTCTATTCTTCCTTCATATTCTCTTCATGGGCCTTCAACGTCAGGTATAGGTGTTGTTTATTAGCATCCAAGACTTGCACTAAACCGGCACCACCTAACATCTGTAACATTCCTACCAATTGTCCTTGTAAGACCGGCTTCGATGGCAGAGATTTAAATTGATCCAATTTGTTAGAGTCGTAGATATCTTTATCGATCTGCGCTCCCATGATGAACAGCTTATCTTGTGCGTTCTTCAGCACCTTGAAGAGTTTAGCTACCTGTTGTGGGTCAGTCTCTTTGAAGGATATTGTAGCCGTAGGACCCTTTAATAGAGGCAGGAGAGGGTGCTTGCGCAACGATTTCCTGTCCCTGATCTTTACGCATGGGTCAGGAAGCTCCAGTGTGCGCAGACACACTTTCAATATATTATTCCTTATTCTCGTTAAACGGCCACCAGCTTGCCTAATTTGCTCCCTAAAGTGATGGTCCTCGTTCTTCGTTAAATTATTGTAATGCGCAAACAAAACCATACTATTATTGTCCATCATATGTCTGTAAGAATCCAACAGAAACGTCTTACGAGACTCCAGCGGCTTTATCGTCTCCCTCCTCACAGGAACCGAGTACTGCCTCACACATTGCCAGAGAGTGCTAACACCAGATTTAAACATTTAGCAAATAAATAAACAAACAACTCAAGTTAGACCTTAGTTTCTGTTATATCGTACTTCCAGTTATAATAGTAGCAACTGCTAATCGTTATAAAAAATAATTGAAATTAAGATTTAGAAAAGGCCTTTACTTTGTGCTTTTGCCAGGTTTTTGCTCCTTTTGCGTTTTCTTCGTCGAAGGGCACTTCACGAAATCTGTGAAATGGGAAATTTCACCTCATTTTTTCATATAGAGAGAAAGAGAGAGAGAGAGAGAGAGAGATATCGGGTTCAATGGATATTCATAGATCTCGAGGTGGTCACGACATTGATATTATAATAATACGAATATTGTCGATAGCCTACCACAGATACAAGAATAAAAAAAGCAAAATTTTAACCAGATCTCCCCTCATCGAAAGAACATTTTAAAGGATTTACTTTTGAATATAGAGCTAGAGAAGTAAGCAAATCAAAGTATAAACTATAAGTGAAATCAGGGCATAAATAGGGAGAATGTTTGGAAGGAAGAATAATACTCGGTATGATACCCATATCAATATGTTTCCACAACCGCAGCCGCAGGTACAGCCACAACAACAAACTCATACAGATACGAGGGCACCTTATCCGATAGAAGATACAACGATTGGAACATTGAACCAAATACCTGTGTTTACAGCTAAGCCATCGCAAGGATCTCTGGGCTCTCGAGGCAGCCCTACACCAGAAGACAGTAGTCACTTACATATGAATAGCAGTCATTCACATATGAATAGTGGTCATGTACATATGAATAGCGGTATAGTTAATGGTAGTAGCAGTAGTAGTAGTAGTCGGAGTGGTCACGAAAGCGGAAGTGCCAGCGGCAATACAAGACTGAGTACCAAAGATTCAAATACAGTGGAGGAAGATGCAAGATATAACCTACCTTTCTTGTTGAAGAAGGCTACTTTAGACGAAGTACCGAAAGATACAGAGATACCTGAGACAATCTTAAGGCCTAATGTTGAGGTACGGGCTGACAACAACCCATTTAGACAAGTAATGAATGAGGACCTGATAACTCCGCCACCACCTTATGAAGAGAAGGATAAAGAGACCAATGTACTGCGAGAGAAGATGTATAGGTCCGAGAGTAGTGATAGTACTAAAGGCAGGGGCATAATTAGTGATAGCACTGAGAGTAAAAAGAGCATTAGTCCTGAAAAGGAGAAAGAAAGTATACGTAACAGAGATTTAGCATCATATTCTACAGAAGCACTGACATTTTATGAAGTATACAATGACGTTGTGGCTGACCAAGGTCAATTTACTCCTAAGGTACAATTAAAATGGTGCGAGACACTTCTAGAGTTTGTATTTAAGGAAAACTTCATTTCTCATTATAACATCAATGCTGAGAAATTGAAAAGAGAGCTCAGACCAGAAGAAGCTCAGAAAAACCAGAAAGTTATCCTGGAACATGCTTTCAAAGTACTGAAAAAACTAATAGCTTCGCGATATGCTCCAGCTATATATCTGATGGGTACGTTGTACTCCCATCAACCGTACCTTGAGATCAAGAATAAGAACATCGTAACCAGGAATGACCAAAAAGCGCTAGAATTCTACTGTAAGTCTGCAGCATTGAACCACAGCGACTCCTGTTACCGTGCTGGTGTATGCTTCGAATTTCAAAGAGGAACACCATCCGAACTCTCCAAGTATCAGTGTCTGGAGAAGGCTTTCCAGTACTACAGACAAGGTGCGCAAGAGTGTAACAACACATCCTGCATGTACAAACTCGGAATGACTCACTTGCACGGTTTGCAGATCATGAATTACACAAATGATAACGATGATCCACGTGAACTTGACCGTATAATACGCCAAGACATCGCGCGCTCGATCTTCTGGTTTGAAAAAGCCGCCGACCTCGGTACATCTCCACAAGCGTGCTACGAGTTAGGAAAGATCTACGAGTTCTCAAACATGCCGCTGAATATCCAGACACTGTTACTAGAGCACGGTGTACACCGCGACACAGCACAAGCACTGCGATATTATCGCGAATGTGCAACTCGTCACAACTACCCACTTGCACAATGGAAGCTGGGACACTGCTACGAGATAGGTGAGTTGAACCTGGCGCGCGATCCAGCGAAATCTATTGCATGGTACTACCGAAGTGCCAACGGTGGAAACATCGCTGGTACCAAGAACCACCCTTCAAACAGCGGTGCATCGAACACTCCCATGCATGGAAACCCGATGGCCATGCTTGCGCTAAGCGGCTGGTGTTTAACCGGAGCATCCGGCGTGATGCAACCCAACGATAAGGAAGCCCTGAAATGGGCCCTCCGAGCCTCCGAACAGAGTGACCATAAGCTCGCACGCGCAGAATACGTCCTAGGACGTATGTACGAGCTCGGTCTAGGAACCCAACCGGATCTCTCCAAGGCCCGTAGCTACTACAACACAGCCGCTCAGCACGGATTTCCTAAAGCAATCCAGCGTCTTACGAAATAGAAAAGAAAAGATCTAAAAAAGAAAGAATCAAAAAAATTATACGAGCAAATGAAAAAAATAGATCAACATCTTTTTTATTTTTCCTCTCCTAATGTCCACACATAAGAGAGTAATAGACTATTTTTTTTTTTTGACAGTACCGAAGTCCATATGAATTCCTTTTTTCCTTTCTTCTATGGACTTGTGCGCTCTTATCTTTGTGTTCCACATTTGCATCAGCCGGTCTTCGAGGCCATCGCCATTTTTTTTTTCTTTCTGTTCAGTTTCGTCTTGATAAGCTTTTTTCATCTTTCTGAGTAAGCAGAGTAATTACCGGATAGAGCAAAACTGTTTTTTTGACGCTAAACGAGGGAAACCTTTAGCCTTCATTATCGTATATTGTGTTTTTTTGTTGTGTTAATTCTCCGGGGAGACGGCACAAGTATTCTCTCTCTTTCTCTCTCTCTCTGCCTCTGCCTCTGCCTTTCAGTGATCCCCTATGTGCGTCATATTCTGTGCACTGGAATGTCTCTCAGCTGTTTTTTTTCTTCTCTTCTGGCTTTGTTACTATGAATAGAGTACATTTGCTTGCGAAAGTTGTTCACACGCAGATACAGAGATTAAGAGCGAAAGCCTTTTTTTTTTTTATTTTTTTTATTTTTTTCTTACTTATTGTTCTCTTGTGATTCCCCCGCAGAAAGAGTTTACCGACCAATCAAAGTCCTAGGAAGTATTAGCAAGACAGTTTATAGGCAGTTCTGCCCAATCTTTGAATATGTGTGTTAGTAAGCTCGACATTGTTGGTTGGTTCATAGTCCTTATTCCCACCAAACAAATTATAGCCTGTTATAGAGACTTATAGCGAGAGAATCTAAGCTAAGGTACAAAGTTCAATAAAACAACAAAAAAACACGGGATGTGTGGGAGATATTTCTGGAAAAAAAAAGGGTTTAATACACAGAAAAGCACGGAGACGGATCAGTCTCTGAGTAATGAACGATTGTTATTTGTTCAAAACTGTCTGATATCCCATTTTTTTTTTTATTTTATTTTTTTTTTTTAATTTTTAATTTTTTTTTTTTAATTTTTATTAATATTTTTTCTGAAGATGGTTAGAAAGATGTGTACAAAAGTCGATCTTTAACTAATGACAGGATCATGGTTCCAGACTATCCATTCTTTTTTAATAATTATTTTTTTTTTCTTTCTTTCTTCATTACTTTGCTATTGCTTCTGCTTTTTGAAAAATTAGTTGTTTAAGAAAAAAAAAAAAAAAAAAAGAAATGAAAATATAAATGATACACTCATATAGTATTCTTAACTTTCTTTTCTTTGGAATATAAAGGATTGGTTATTTGATTTTTTTTATTAAATAGAAGGATAATCAGATAATATAAGACGCTCTTTTTTTTTATTGGGCTTAAAGTGGATTTTTGTTAGAGTAAAAGAAGATACAAAGAACGTTTGTATTTTTATTTCTATTTTCTAATAAAATAATAGGGAAAAAACAATTATTTTTTTTTTTGTCAACTTCCAAGTTTTTTGCTTTAGTTTGAAACAACAGTAAGCCGAAAAAACAACACCTCAACACCTACCAAAAAGCAACGACAAGTTATCTTTGCATTTATCATGACTAGAGAGGCTATTAATATTGGTGGAAGACGTTCTAAGTTGGCTGTTGTTCAGTCTAATCATGTTAGAGATTTAGTTCAAGCTAAGTTTCCTCAATATGACTGTTCCGTATTTACACTACAGACCTTAGGTGATCAAATACAGTTCAAACCACTGTACTCCTTTGGTGGCAAAGCTCTATGGACTAAAGAACTAGAAGATTATCTGTATTGTGAGGATCAGGATAAGAGATTGGATTTGATTGTCCACTCTTTGAAGGATATGCCTACACTTTTACCAGACGGGTTTGAACTTGGCTGCATTACAAAACGTGTTGACCCTACAGACTGTATTGTGATGCCTAAAGGGTCTCCTCACAAATGTCTGGCTGAATTGCCGGAAGGTGCCATCGTCGGTACTTCTTCAGTTCGTAGGTCTGCTCAGTTGAAGAGGAAGTACCCACACTTGAAGTACCAAAGTGTGCGTGGTAATATCCATACTAGGCTGGAGAAGCTAGACGACCCTGAAACTCCTTTCCAGTGTCTAGTCTTGGCCTCCGCTGGTTTAGTTCGTATGGGTCTCGAGGACAGAATTACACAGAGACTACACTCTGATATTATGTACCATGCCGTTGGCCAAGGTGCTCTTGGTGTCGAGATCAGACAAGGTGACAAGAAGATACTACAAATTCTAGATGAAATTGCCGACTTAGAGTCCACAGTATGTTGTCTTGCCGAACGTTCGTTAATGAGAACTCTGGAAGGTGGCTGTTCCGTGCCTATTGGTGTCGAGTCTTCTTATGACCATAAGGAAAAAAAATTGGTCTTAAAGGGTATCGTAGTCAATGTCGAAGGTACCATGGCTATCGAAGACCAACAAGAAGTTATAGTCAATGATATAAGAGAAGATTCTATCGCCTGTGGTGTATTACTAGCACAGAAGATGATCAAAGATGGTGCTAAGAAGATTTTGGACGAGATTAATTTGGATAGAGTGATTCAACAGTGAAAACTATGAACCGGATTCCTCACTATGTCACCCTGTTGGGTGTTATTGTACACTCTGAAACTTTTTCTCTCATCGTCACATTTACTGAGAATGGTGACTTTGAACTTATATTAGAAAAAAAGTCCCAAATATAACAAAACAAATAATAATATTTTCTGAAAAATATTAACTTATGACTTTTACGAAAATAAACCCAAGTTTTTACTTATAACTTCCTTTTCTAATTGAGATTCGTTTCCTTAAAAAAAAAATAAAAACCTAAAAAAAATTGTTAAGAAAAAAAATTATCATTTCATGTGTCTAATAATACAATGTTTTATTTTATTTTTTTTTTTTTGCCTATTTTCATTTTTTTTTTACTTATTTCATTGTCAAATAAAAAAAATATTAAAAAAAAAACTTAAAAAATAGGAATCGTTTTACTCTATCTGCTGTTTTCCCTATTTATTGTACCCAAATGCTGATTTAAATTAAAAAAGACAAAACAAAACTAAAACAATCCACACTTTTGGGCCTTAATGATGTTTTTTCCTGTATTTCTGTTATCTATTTATTTCTCCATTTCATGATATTGCCAAATGAATAATGATCACCCCCCTCAAAAAAAAAAGATATAAAAAATGTAATAAAAGAAGGAAAATACTGATAATTATTTTATTAAAAAAAAAAAAAAAGAATTATGTGACTATATCCTTACCCGTTTTATTTTTTTATTTATTTATTTTTATTTATTTTTTTGTTGCATTCTTAATTTTGAAAGAAAGCTTTAAGAAAAGATATTTCTTCCTTGTTCCCTGATAATATTTATTGATATTTGTATTTCAATTTATCTTTTTTTTTTAATCATGTTTAAACGTCTATTTTTTTGGTCAATGCCATGAAAAATGTCTGTAAAAAGAGAAAAAAAAAATTTCACTTTATTTATTAATAATCAAAGTATTTAATCTAAACATATTTCTGAATATTCATATCTATAACGACTTATTAGAGTTATTTTTTTATCTACATTAAAAACTCAATGCAAGTATGATATTTATCACGGTAACAAAAGCATAAAGAGACAAAAGCCACGTACTTATTCTAGAGTCCAATCTCCAATGGTTTAATGGCACCCCGACAATCAAAATTAAGAATGCCAAGATTATTCCAACACATGTGCTGATCAGATGCGCATCCACTTTGAATTCAATGAAACTAGTTAACAACGCGCCTAGTCCATTACGCTCCTTGAACGCATGTTTGTTCAACAATATAATCGCTCCATCCATACCTATCCCAAATAATATGTATAGAAGTGGACTTCCAAAACAAGCGCCCAGCGCAACATCCAATACACCAAGCTGAACAAATGTTATGTTCGATACAAGGTCTCCCACAGAATTACCCCATGCAAAAATGGTAAGGCCTAAAACCGTCTGAGAAAGGTTGAAGGAATCAGCCCAACTAGTCAAAATGTCCAGGATGAGGTGTACCGTGTATGAAATTCCTCCAAGTGACAAGATAAATCCGAATACTGAAATAATATCCGGACGATAGAGACGTAGTGGAGTTTCAAACAACGAAAATATTAATATCAACATGAAAGAAATAGTTACCAACACATAATAACCAAATAAGTTATCCAAGGTAAATGATAACACTATCGGAGCCATTGAAAGTTGAATGGTAGTTACGACATTGTTATTATTATACATTTGTCTAGTTTCTTCACTGGGTATCAAAACAGCTAGTATAAATGATATTGGGGTACTGAACAATAAAGTAACCAGCTCTGTTGGCGACATATCGATATCGGGATCCAAAAGATAATTGAAAAGCTTGAAGCTCTTATACCATGTCATATTCCTGGAAGTTCCACTTACTCTACTTATTATCTCTTGGAGTTCCTCATTAATTTCGTCATCATCAACCTCTATGCTACCATAACTAGGTGTTGGGGATTCCTGTTGTATTATATCACCTAGATGGTCGTAACTCAACGACCTCCATGTTGGTGGTCGTCCTTCAAAAGCGGCAATTGAATTTGGCTGTGGTCTTGAAAACTGTTTAGTAGCATCTACTACCTCCAAGGTGTTTTTGCCGCCTTGGCCAGTATAATCCGAATATACAAATGTAGGTAGGGCATCCCTTTCTGAGGCTGTCCCTAGCGTTGAAGATCTCCTCTTCGTTCTTTTATTAGTTTGGATACGGTCAAGCTTAGGTAGTTCTGGTACTACATCAATTGCTTCGTCTTGCGAAGATTCTCCTTGTTCTTGCATCGTAGTGACCTCCTCAGTTTTCGAATTGCCTTCTTTATTTATTATTTCTGAGTGTTCCCATAAATCTAGACAATCTTGCAAAGTTAACCTAACCCATCCTTTATAGTGTGTTCTTAGATATTTTTGCACGCCAAGACGTAAATATTTTCTTCGTACATCTACTCCTTCCTCAAACATTCTAATATTAGCATTTTCACTTAGTATAGGTTCGATTGTTGTTGGACTACGAATTAATGAGTCATTTCCATCTGAGCAAGTGGATAAGTTGTCATTTATTAACTCTCTTAAGGATGACTCTTCCACAATCTCGGAGTTTGCTTCACTTGTCGAACAATAGCTCAGATGACTCGAAACCATGTAGATCGCACAACATATGTATGTAATAACCATCAGTAAACACTCCCAGAAATATAACCTCCCATCGAAGAGAAAAGAAGTAGAAACCACAATCATTACTAAGAATATTCCCAAGTCCTGCAAGTAAACATCCCTACTATATGCATTTGATCTGATATTTTCATTATAAGAGTCAAACCTTTCCGCGTAGTGCCCAAAGGGTGACGTGGGTTCAAACCTTACAGTGGAAACTAGTCCGATGACCCCTAAGACCACCGTAAGTAGAAAGAAGACGCCTCCCATTAACTCACCAAAGGCAAGCGATGTAGCGTTCCTCTTCATTGACTGATATGTCGTCGTTATATCGGGAAGAGCATTCCCAAATGCAAGCAATGTCATCCCCGATATTCTATCGGATATATGTAGAATCTCTCGAGAAATAAAGGAAAGTGACGGCGTCAAATAATCAGAAGTAAGTACACCCAGCATCACAAAACATTCTGTCAATAGTACCATCTTAGAATAAAACCCTCCCCTACTCCTATCGTCATTATCGAGATATCGCACCACAGCGATAAGATTAATAAAATAAAACAAGGCGGTGAACAGCCACCGCCGTACCAAACCCATTTTTTTTATATATATATGTTGCCTCCTCTATAACAAGCCTTCTTTTGTAGATTTTAAGGTGTTAATTGATAAGCATATGACTACTAATCACTACAATTATCGTTAAATTTAAAGATTATTAATCAGTTTCGAAGCCTTCAATTTGTCATTGAAACTTTTTCATGGCCAATTTTTTCATCAGCTATCTTTGTTGTACGGGAGTTTCTGTGAAACTAAGCGTTGCTCATCGCATAAGCAAAAATAGCTTCAATTATAAGCCCTCATTGATAAATGTTTGAACCGTATGATGGTTTTAAATGCTTATTTTATATTACGAGAGGTTAAAAGATCAAAATTTTATATGTAGGAGTTTTCTATTGTGAATATGTAGTTGGGTATCTATGGTAGTTTTTATGGTACCATCTCTGGGAAGCAATCGATGGTGTTATTCTGCCATGCCTCTAGTAGGATTCTCAGCCTTGCAGCACCGACGTATTTCCTTTCAGCGACTGCTGAGGTCAAGGAGTCACCTATTAACATTAAGAGTTTTCCTGCTTGTGCTCCATAAGCCTGTAGGAACTCCTTCGCAGCTGCATCCCACCAGGATCCCAATACAACGAAATGGGTGTCTTGTATCAAGTTTAATGGAGTGTTGGCAATACGTGCTACCAGTTGCCATGAGTGTGAAATTGGTAGTGGGTGTTGAGAAGTTTGTATAAACTCAGGTGGCAGTTGTAATCTCGTAATAACAGAGTATAAGGTTGCCATGGAACCAATTCTTTCATTATAGGAAGTAGGTTCTTCCCATTTACCACCGGAGTCACGTTTCCAGCCCATATTTGATCTCCCTTCCTCAGTGTCAATGTTACAAGTGAAGCCAATAACGAAGGGGCATTTTTTGACGAATCTTGCCATCAGAAGTTCATTAAATTCAGGGTACCTTACCATTAAATACAATGTCAGTCTAGCCAAGGGAACTGAGGCCTCAGGTTTTGCACGGACTTCTGTTTCTGCTTGATGTACGATAGCCTTTGCTATGAAATTTAAAATCCATAGATATGACAATTGGTCTTCTTTCGTTTGATCAATTAAATGACTCAATTCATTCTGTATACTTACTAACTGGCTAAAGGTATTAGTTAGCTGACCAAATTTAGGATTAATCTTTCTCTTATGCTTTGAAAGTATATTTCTGATCTGTTTATCTGCAGATTTAACAGGAAGAACTATCTCATCCTTAATCGATTTAATCTTGGCTTTATATTTCCAGAACGTCTTGGCAATATCATCAAAGTTTGTCGTTGCACTTTTTGCCTTCTCTTTTTCTTGTTCCTTTTGTTTCTGTAGCGCCTTCTCTTTCTCCTTTTGCTCTTGCTCTTGTTTTAACTTTTCTTCTGCCTCTTTCTTCTTCTTCAGATCAGCTTCAAGTAGTTGCTTCTTTTTCATTTCTTCTTCTTCTTTACGTTTACGTTCTTCTTCTTCTCTACGTTTACGTTCTTCTTCTTCCTTCCGCCTACGTTCCTCTTCCAACCTCTTCTTCTCTTCTTCAACACGTTTCCTTTCATCTCTAATTGATTTAACTAGTTTCATGTTCTCATTTTCTACACTTTTGAACTTATTCAAAAGTAAATTGGTAAATTGTTGTTCTATCTCTTGCATATCCACCTTCAAATTGTCCTTTGGCATTGATGTTATCTCCAATAATTTATCATTGTCATCATCGGATTTATTCTTTTGATCCCTTAAAGACCCTAAAACATGTGGTACTGTGTCTTGCTCTATTATACCTTTCTTAAACTCGTCGCTTTCGAGTAGTTTCTGCAAATGTGCAGGCAATTCTTCCTGAATTTCTTGCCTTTCAGGCCTGTTCACGACAATTTTCTGCTTAGGTAGTTTTAAACTCGGTATATACTCATCATCCGACTCATTAACTATGGTATACTCAACCGGTCCTGAAGAACTAGAGGAAAGTGATTTAAGGTCCATCGACGAATCCTCATCTTCTGAGTATAGCTCATCTAGCACAAATCGCATTGTTGCCTTTTTTTTTTTTATTTTTTTTGCTTGTATATGTTCACCAGGCTACTTATTCTTCTCTTCAGTAGTTTCAATGTGTTTCAATTCCTGCAAGCAGCCTTAAACGTTTATAAATACTATTCCTCTTTGTCTCTCTCTTTCTCTCTCGAGCATAAAGCATAAAGATTTTTTTTAATATTACCTGATAAAATCAACAAGTCACGTGACACAGTTAAGGATCAATCTAAATACCAATTCAATATACTTCCACATTCTTTGTTTACTTTAAATACTTTGATATCAATTAATTTACATAATAAAAATTTAGGGTTAATACATATTAAGTCTATGCAGAAATGGGTTTTGATGTTTTAAAAAAAAAAACACTCAAAAAAAAAAAATTGTCATCCTTTATTCGGGATAAAAAGCTTCTGTAATTTTTTTTTTTTACAATTTTTTAATTATTATTTTACAATGCCTTAACTTCCTTGACGATCTCGTTATAGGAGTCCTTGTATTCCTCTTCCTTGGACTTGTCCTTCTTGTTACTACCTGGAACGATGAATATCACAGAGGTAGGTCTCTTGGTAGCACTAGCAGAGCCCAAGTCTTGCTTGGATGGTACGAAGATGTAAGGAACACCGTGGTCCTCACACAAGATAGGAATGTGAGAGATCACATCTGCTGGTGAGATATCACCAGCAATAACAACGAGTCCCTTCTCACCTTTCCTTAGAGCCTTAACAACCTCTTTAACACCACGCTTCACATTCTTAGCCTTAGAAGCCTTCTTAACAGTCTTCAACACCTTCTTGTTTAACTTCTTAGTAGCCAATGGCTTGGCAAATGGCAATACTGCCGGCATTCTAGCCTCATAGTTATCTTCTTTACTCTCCTTAGCCATTTCTTTCTTCTTTGTTACAAACCTTTATAGTTTTTGTTTATTGATCTATTATGAACAAAGTACAAACAGATGTTAGAGAGATTTCAGTTCAGTTATAAACCTCATCGCAAAATCTAAAAAATTTTTTAGTTTTTTTTCATAATACAAACCCCCCATCCACACACAACGAAAAAGTTGAATAAGAAGAAAAAAATTTTCCTCATTTCGTATGAATATACAAATCACATGTCAAAGAAAATTAATATTAAAAAAAAAGAAATAAATGGAGTTATTAGTGTATTGTGTGGTATGTAATATTGGTGTGTTGTGTAATAGTGGTGTATTCGAGTAAGAAGGTATAAAAGCAATATGTCTTGGAAGGATAAGAAAGCTGTTGTTCAGTTGCGGGAGGAGGACCTTCCATCAGGGGTTCCCAAGCAGAACGGGTTGTCGTTCAATGTGTGGTATAACCGGTGGTCACAAGGCACTGGGCGTCAGGAGAGGTATGCGTCGCGGTACAGGCTGGACCCCAGCGACAGTGGGTACACGCAAGGGGACCGCAATGGGACCTCGAAGTTCTGTCTGTACTTTGCGAAGGGGATGTGCAGTCTGGGCCACCGGTGCGAGTACCTGCACCATGTTCCCGAGACAGAGGACCACGTCCGGTATACCACGTCCGGGAACCAGCTGTTGGACTGTTTCGGTCGCGAGAAGTTCGGGGAGTACCGGGAGGACATGGGCGGTGTGGGAAGTTTCCAGACGAACAAGACACTGTACATCGGCGGCATCACCGGGGCACTACAAGGAGACAACATTGCCACTGGCAGTGGCAATGGTAATGCAAGTGCTCGTAGGATAGAGAGCAGGGTGCGGTACCTATTTGGACAACTGGGAGAGCTCGACCGTGTGCGGTACGTCGAGTCCAAGAACTGTGCCTTCGTGCGGTACAGATCTCAGCTCAACGCGGAGTTCGCCAAGGAAGCCATGGCCAACCAACCCCTCACACTCCGCCGCAGAACTGGAAGCAGGAATGCTAACGATGGCGGCACACTGCCAGACACCGGGTTGCTCGTCAAGTGGGCTCACGAGGACCCAGACCCTGAATCTCAACGCCGCCAGGAACAAGAACGGCTGAATGAGTCAGTACAAGCAATGGTACACTTGCTCCAACAGTCTCAGACTCAGTCTCAGACTCAGTCTCAGACTCAGTCTCAGAAGCAGGCTGAGAAGTTGCCAATCCAGAGGGAAACTGAGGGGAGGGCTGAAACACACTCTACCTCCATCGCGCAGAGACTCGCGTACACCGTGCCTCACAAGATACGCACACGGATAATACGTACCACTACCCCAGCATTAGCACACACAGACCTCGTCTCACTCTACGACTCTGACTAAGAGATCTCAGCATAACTCCAAACCGCCTCTCTTCTTGCCTCCCCCCACTCTCCAACATTTCCCAGTACTCCAATTCGGGGCATCGCCAATAATCACCGACAAAAAACTGATTTACCATATAGCGCTGCGCGCGTTGGTCATGGAGAGAAATTACGCAGAGAAGGAGTCACCTAGAAGTTAAAGTAGAGACAGAGAAAACTGCCATAGCGCAGAAGACACAGCACTGTAACAAATTTTGGAGTTGGTGTAAGCTCTTACGGAAGTTTCTGTGGTAAGCTATATTAATTGTCTTTTTTGGGCTTAATACGTAAGCTAAAGCTTTCCTTTTCCTCTCCCCTTAAAAAATAAAAAAAAAAATAAAATAAAATAAAATTGTTTGTATGTGTGCGGCGGTACTGAAATTAATTCCGATCTTTGCTGTTACTATATAAAGTGTGTGGATCTTGTGTTTCTCAAATATTTCATCTCTCTCTTTTGCCTACCAAGGGAAAAAGAAAAAAAAAATAACACAATGGATTGTCACGGTGGGAATAGTGTGTTGCAATTGAGTAGGAGGATAGATACTTCGTTACGGATCAATCATAGGTATGGGCGTAAAGAAGCTGACTTCGTGAGGCAGAAGAATAATGTAGGGCTGGATATGGATGTGGATATGGATATGAAGTTGAATGAGAAGCTGCCGTTGTTTGTACCAATGGCTAAGACCAATGAGATTACCAGTAATATTTCTAGCAACAATAATAATCATATCAATAATAACATGATTAACAATAGTATCAATGCCTCTAGGTTGATTAATGAGTTTAATGCTAAAGTACACAAGAGTAATACTGTCAGTCGCAAGTATGGGAACGCTATGTACCATCATACAAGTAACTACATTCCACAGTTCAATACCAATATTGGCTTAAACTCATATAGGAGAAAAGAGGAGTTTGATTGGGACACTGAGTTTGCTAACATGGAGCAAGAGTTGGAGTTGGTCGAGGAAGAATCGATGATGAGACACTCCCAGGCGGCATCTGACACCACTACGGCTACTGGGGCTCGTGGTTTGCAAGCTACTGTAGGGTACCACTACTCCTCAGACATGGAAGAGGATTGTCAGAATATATACGACTATGTCTCTAGCAAAGCCACTTCTGTGGCGTCAAACAGCTCTTCCTACATGGGATCTTTAGCGACCGCAGATGCATTCATTGCAACTTACGAATTCAACAAGGATAACAAGTATATGTATAGGACACCAAGTGCGTATGAGGTCGGTTGCATCTTGATGGAGAACAACTGCAATCTGACAGAGATAGCTTTGGCTTTCGAGGCTGCAATCCAGGAGCAAGACCAACAGCATTTGATAGACTCGTGGTATAGATTAGGTCTCGTCCAGTTGCAGAATGAAAGGGAGGAAAAAGCAGTAGAAGCGTTCCAACAGGTGCTGGCACTTGACCCTAACCACATCGAAGCTATGAAATTACTCGCGGTGTCATATATCAATGAAGGTGATAAGACAAGAGCAATCGGTGCAATTACTGGCATCCTGGCAGCCAAGGGTATCAAGACAGAAGAATTCAAAGAAGAACTGAATATAGTAAACACTAAAGAAGTACTGGAACACATACTAAGGCATATCCCTTCGACATCCATCAATATCAACCATGACAAGGATATCCTAACAGCTCTAGCACTGATCAATTACCTACTAAACAGACCCGAAAACTCAATCAAGTGCTTCGAAAAGATTCTGGAGCATGATCCCAAAGACGAGATCGTCTGGAACCATCTAGGGGCCACCATGGCCAACTCTTCTCAATACGAACGCGCTATCAAAACTTACCTTAGGACCATTGAACTAAAACCATCTTTCGTGAGAGCACGTTACAACTTAGGAAGCACACTCGTGAAAACAGGTGAATACCAGAAAGGTATCGAGAGCTTGTTAATCGCATTGACGATGCAAGGAACGAAAGTACCTATCCAGTTCAAAAACCTTTCGGAGTTCATAGAAATCTTGCGTGGTATCGAAACAGAAACCAACAACACAATCATAAAGTCCCTCAAAAATGCACTCACAAAACTCCCACCAGATGATGATCATACAGCTATAGAGGTCAAGATTAAGATGGTATTGAACTGATTATAAAACTAATATTTTTTTTGTTTCTTTTTTTTTTCTATTTTTCTTTTTCTTTTTTTTTTTTTTGTCCACATACTTCCTTGAAAAAAGATATATACCACTTATTGTACATATATTATTCCACCTACATCTAATATCAAATCAAATTTGAAGTAATTATGTTCTATATAACATCAATATAAACTCAATATAATATAAAATTTATTAATTAAACCATCTCACTTTCATTACCCGGAGATCACGGTTCCGTCAATATTTTTTTTTTTTTTGGTTTTCCCGGAAAATTTCCCGCTGCACGATGGAGGGAAGCCCATAAAGGAACAAAACAAATGCATTTCAGATGCAATGCTAGTGCAAGTTGGATGAATAACATCAACGGAAAGGGCTATACAAAGCTGATATCAAAGGAATACAATACAGTGATATCCTTACTTTACATCCTTTCTTTCAAGCATCTTTTTTTTCAATCCTGTATTTGAGATTTATTTATTCCTTTTCATTATTGAATTGATAGCTAATAAATTATAATATAGTTTGATTAAAACTAAGGTTTTTTTGGGATTATATTGTGCTATTTTGGATTTTTCACGAAGATAAGCTTGTCAAAATCATTATATCAGGAAAAAAACTCGAACGAAGGGAATTATGGATTTTTTCAATTCTAATATAGGTGATGATAACAATATGGACTCCCCATTCTTCAATAATGACATGAATACAAATCTCATGTTTGGAGATACTGGTGGGAACGTCAAGTCTGATGATTTTGGTTTCTACAACAACAACAACAATATGAGAAACGGAAGTAATAATAACAACAACATGATGGCGCAGAATAATAGTGTTGGAAACTTTGGCTCTAACCCTAATACCCCGTTTGCTGTACCTGGGAATTTCATGCAAAACCAGTCTCCTATGGGATCTGTAGGCTCGAATTTTGATATGGCGAACAACAATAACTCCGGAAACAATAGTAATAGTAATTTCCCAGCCAGTGGGAGTCTCTCTCCTCAGGCCATACTAGCCAAGAACTCTATAGTGGACAATCAAATGCTACAGATGAATTTCAACAATAATGGTGGAAATAATAATGCTAATAATAACAATACGTTATCACCCCAGATGACAATGTCAAATATGCAATCTAGTGCCAACACTCCTCAACAAATTCTAATGTTTAACAATAATAAGAACCAAAATAATGGAGGAAGCACTGATAATGTTGCTGAAGGAGGAAATGCGCCAACGCCAGGCAATGTTTTGAATCAAGGAAACGTGAACATGCCTTATGGGTCAGTCTCATCTCCTCAGAATATTATGTCTAACCATGGCTCACCAGCATTTAATAACCAGATGGCCCAACAAGATAAGTTTAACTCTAATACAGGCAGGTCCAATAGTAACAATAGTAAACTTTCCGCCAGAGAAGCGCAAATACTTCAGAATGCCAACCCACAAGATAGAGCCGCGATATTGGCTGCATTACAACAGAGACAACAAAAAAGGTTCCAAGCCTTGCAACAACAGCAACAGATACGACAACAAGCGCAACAAGCGCAACAGGCACATCAACAACAGCAGCAAAAACACCAACAAGCCCAACAGCAGCAACAAAAACAGCAGCAGCAACTCCAACAGCAGCAAGCTCAAAGACAACAAGCTCAAAAAGCGCAACAGTTGAAAAAGGCTCAAATGGCACAACAGGCACAACAGGCACAACAAGCACAACAAGCACGCCAGGCATCTCAAGCTCAAATACAAAAACCACCTAGTCAATCACCTGCTAACCAAAATCCCTCTCCAGGTCAGCAGAGAAAAGCGCTGTTGCAAAATCTTAATCCAGCCTTACAACAAAAAATATCATTAGAGCTTAATAACAAACAGTATGAATTATTTATGAAATCTTTGATCGAGAATTGTAAGCGTATCAATATGCCTCTTCAAACAATTCCTGAAGTTCAAGGAAAGAAAGTAAATTTATTTTTCCTATTCATGTTTACTCAAAAACTTGGCGGTGGTGAACAGATATCGAGGAACCAGCAATGGAATTTTATTGCTCAAAAGCTTCAAATCAGTAACCCCCAAGAACTGGAAGGAATTTACTACAAGTTGATATACCCATATGAAAAATATATGGAGACCGCAGAAGGTAAAAAGGAAACTGAAGCAAAGAAATTTTTCTTACAGCAGTTCCTACAAGAAATTTTGAAAAAGGTCCAACAACAACAACAAATGCAAGCACAACAAGGGAATATGCAGCAAATGCAAAAACAACAAGGAAATATGCCACCACAACAGGTACAGCAGCCACCACAAAGGCAAAATATGAATCAGAGTTCAATGGCCGCTGCAGTACCGCCGCAAAATCAATTCCCTCAACATAATCCTCAACAGGGAAAGCAAAAGAAAACTACAAAGAGAAAGAAAGCACCTGGTCCAGATTCAGTAGAAACTCCAGTTGCTTCTGTCGGGACGCCTATTGCTACCACTCCAATGGCTACTACGCCCATGGCAGGAACTCCTATGGCCTCAACTGGAGTAGTGAATCTTGATAACTCTAAAAAAGTTGCCAAAAAGCCTCGTAAACCACGTCAAAAGAAGAAAACTAAGAAAGAGATGGAAATGGAACGTAAGATGTTAGAGGAAGCGGAAAGAAGACAAAAACTATATATTGATGAGCAGCAAGAAAAACAAAAACGTGCTATAGAGCAGAAATTACATCTTCAATTCAAAGCCGAACTTGAAAAACTTCCGAAGGTGTTTAAGCGGTCACTTTGTAGAAATTATAATTCCGCCAAGAGAACTATCCAGAGATCGAATGGCTACGATATAGAATATATTGCAAGGGTTGGTGAAAAAGTGAATGCCAATAAACCTATATTTCTGTTTGCACCCGAGCTAGGAACTGTTAACTTGCATGCATTATCAATGTCACTACAAACTGGAAATATTGGTGAGATTAATGTGGCACTAAACACACTACTAGTTACCAGTTCTGATGCTGTACTGGAGTTGGAGATCCACAAATATCCTGAAATTATTGACTCCTTATGCATGTTAGGTATAAAGTTATTATATCACTTGTGTTCCAATAGTGTTAACCTTAGAGCTGCTCAAAGCAATATGTTATCATATCTTAGCGAGTATCCTGTAGGAGAATTTTTGAAAAAGAACAGTACTACTTACTCTGCTGCTGATTCTAAAATATCACAAATCTTTGAGAGTTTAACTAAGAGTAAACGTAATAAAGAAAAGACAATTGTTGTGGACTCATTGACTGGTCAAAACATCACCCAGATACCTGATGGAAATACAAACTATTCAGTTATCGATAAATCGGTACAGGAAGACAAAATAAAAAAGTTGTCCGACGCATTAAGGCAATCATTTACTGATTCTTGGGACCTCCTTCCTACTCCAATCAAATATCTACAAAATCAATTCCCAAACAAATTATACACTCCATCGTACCTGCTTGCTCTCAGATCTGTTAAGGATGAAGTTGATTGTCCTTTGACTAAAGTTAATAGAAAAGGAGCTGAGGATCCTAAAATATTAGTCTCTGATCAGATATCAACTATATGCATGATCTTGAGAAATGTTTCATTTTCAGAACCCAACGCAAAAATTTTGTCTTCAAGCCCTTTCTTGAAAAGATTCTTTACTGATCTTCTATGGGCAATTTTTTTAGATCACGAAAAATTTGTATTTGAGCGAAAGAGATTAAATTTTAGGAAGGATATAGTTATCACATTGACTAACATAGCTCATTTAATCCCAATACACTCCTCAGTCGATATATTCTTATTAACAACCCTGATATTAAGCTTTGGAGAACCAAGAAAAAATGCAAGTAGCTTTAGAAGTGATGAAGTTTCCTTCCGCGAATATTCTTTGTCTTGGGGGAAGTATCAGTCTTTTGGTGTTGATGTTCTTGCTAAATTGCTCTCAGTGGAAAGAACAACCAAAGATATGTTCATGAAACTATTGTTTTTCACAAGTACCTCAATAGGAGACGATTCTTTCAGCAATGATGAAATTCTGACGAGAAAACTTTTGGAGGCCTATTGTAAGGGCGATCCATTCAAATTACTAAATGATACTGTTTCCTTCTTGTTTTCTGTTATTCCATTTTCTCAATTGAACGAGAATCAATCGCTAGTATATCAAGTGACGCCATTAATATCACAATCTCTAACTTGTCTGCTCATAATTATCGAATATCTCAATGTCCATTGCACTAGCAAAGAACATACAATTACGAAAAATCTCCCACTTGTTTGGTTAACTTCTCGTGAAAATTACGGATTTAAACTAAGAGCTCTTTCGAAATTATTTAGCAACTTTTTGCAGGATGGAGCCGAGTTGCCAAAGCCAGTAGACAACGGTGTTATCGATGCTTCCGAGTTGAAAACGATGTCGCCACTAATAAGCTCATCTTGTATGAAATTAGTCAACCTATTAGTAGATAAAGCTATTGAAATTGATGAAAAAAGAAATAGTGAGGATTCAAAACTAGAAGTATATGAAAGATTAGCCACAATTCCAGAGTTGTTCCCAAGCGATATCGAGAGTATGGATATCATCACCAATCCATATTTACATCCTGATGTATTGCAGCAAACTCAATGTATGGTGGAACTAAAGAATGAAGTAATGTCTAAATGTGCATGAGAGAACTCGTTGTATTATATGCAACCAGACATAAATAGATAAAAGCATATTCTATAAATATATTATAATATTATATTGTAACATTATACTTAGATGCATATATAAGATGTTCCTACTAGGTAATACTACTATTCTGTAGAATTCTTGAATAGAGAAAATTACTGATGGCCACAGATAAACCATATTTCCCTTATTTTCACTATTGTAAGACTAAAAAAGTATATCATCCTCAGATGAGTCTTCGTCCTCCTTTTGTAGGAATTCATATATATGTTTAGCAACAGTTTCATTACCTACTATATTTTGCAGATCTATTAACCTCATTTTTTTTAACTTGCTAAATGATTTGACCTTTTTGCGAATGTTAAAGTAGTCAATTTTAGACAAAATTGGTAAACTTAATAGTTTTCTGAAACTTCCCTCATTATCATTCACATTTTTGGAGGATGCTGTCTTCTTACGATTCATCCCCAAATTAATAGCAATGTTAGGATCAGGTTGTTCTCTTCCCAACTTCAACTCTAAGATAACATTTACTGACTGAAGAGGTGATGAGCACCACATGATACGTAATCCTGGAAATTTCATAACTAATTTACTCAGTTTTACTTGAATTTCATCTTGTGATAGTTTATTTGAAATGGGATGTACAGCAGATGAATCACGAGATTTAAATAATCTTCTTTCACTAAATGGTTCTAATGAAAAAGACTGGCCTTCGTCAAATTCAATTAATAGTGTAGGATATTTATAGTGTCTTGTCATTTTTCGACACTGTGATTCCAATCTATTATTTTGTAGGGAACCAATCAAATCAGCGATCGATTTTCTTTCAATACATATATCAGGAGAGATGATATAATCACCAACAGTAAGCATACATGGCACAACCCGCACACCGTATCTAAATAATAGACCAGGCAACGAGGCGTTAAATTCCCTTGTATCAACAATAACAATATCTTGGGTCAAATCACGCATGCCCTCTTGACCACCAGCCATTCTAGTATTCGTTTTCCTTAGACTTGACAAACGTAATTTTCTATCAGCTAGGTTTTTATAGTGGGATAAGTCTTCTGGGGCTTCAAATCGTTGTGCTAACGAAGCATTTTCCCTAATAAGCTTGGAGAAAGCATCCTTCTCTTTTTTGATCGACATTAGGTGACTCTGTTCTTCAACACTATCGCCATAATAAAGGAAGAATACCTTTGGAGGATCTTCTTTCTTTAAGGCTCTAAAAATTTCTACCTTACGGATAAATGCTAGGTCAGGTTCATAAAGAACTATATATGCAGGCATAATTTCCTCCAATGTCATTTCATTGCCAATTCGGCTAAACGTCTCAACTATGAGTTGATCCTGGCGATCTACGTAATTATAATTAAAGTTTCTCTTAGCCATAATATCTGCAGATATCTCAGCTTCTTTACGCTGAAACTCTTGGAATATAGTACTTGTCTCAAAATTATCATAAACATCATCATCTATTATATCCTCATGTTCATTTTCCTGAAACTCTGAGAAAAGTTCATTTACGTAATCGTGTCCATCACCTTCAGTAATTTTACTAACTTCCTGAATATAATTATAATTTTCAATAGCGTCTTCGATATCGTTACCAGAACCAGCTGTACGAAGTTTTTGAACAGCTGCTACTGCAGCTGCGCCACGAGTCCGTCTTCTTTTCGTTACTACTTCTTCTTTTGCAAAAGACGTACTAACAACCAAAGGGATCTCAGTTTCTTGTTCTTCTTTCTTAACGTCTTTAATCATCCTTTTTCGATCATCTCTTTGAAGTTTATACCATTCCAATTTTCTGAGCATGACATTTCTTTGACCATCTTTCTTGTCTGAGAGACTTAATATCTGCCTGAGTTGGTTAGCTATCCCTTTATTTGAGCAGGCAATTAAGGTTGAACCTTGTATATTTTTCGTAGTTTTCTCATAGGTGATGTCATCCATAATTCTTAAAAGCTGATCCCACTTTGGAAGCTCCTCTAATACATAATTCTCTCCATCATATATTCTTTGTCTGGCATAAGAAATTACCATTTGGGATTCATCAGCCATTAGCCAAGGTGATTCTGAATATTTTCTAGCTAATGAGGGCTTATTTGCCTCCAAACTCAATTGTACCTCTTCATAAAAATCTACCGCATCGCAAGAGAATAGCATTTTGAGTAATCTCTTTAAAAACTTGATATCCTTTACCAATTGCTTTGATTCGAAAGAAATACGGTGCCAATTTGGTATCATTATAGCATCGATGGATTTGATAAAATTAGCGTCCAGAACGTTTTCAACATTCCAGTAATCTATACTGAGTTCCGTATTCTTTCTATTCAACTCTTCAATGCATTTCTTCAGACACTCCATTAAGCCAAATTGAATTTGCGACATTGAGTTCGTTGGGGAGACCCTGACTTCTACTACTTTATTCGAAAATTTTTGTCCACTAACAATCCTATCCCAATTTAGCGATGACGATACTTCTACTCGGAATCTTGGCCAGAGAAGTACATTTTTCAGTCTCAGGTCTTTCATCTTGCTCACAAGAGGTGCAAAACTCATAGTGAAAAGCTCTGGGTTGTTAGAAAATGCCTTAATAAATCCCCAATTGTTCTTTGATCTGTACATTTCAAGGATAAAGGATTCATTTGAAAATGTTTTAATATTATCCACATTCAATATTACAAAACCTGTTATTCTATTCGGATGTATTGTACCGGAGAGTAAGTCCACTATGAAAATACGGGAAGTCACACTGACGATACCACCTGTAAGGTATAACTGCCTTCTTTTTTCTACACTCAACGTATCCGCAGTAACTTCACTAAACCGTGAGTACTTAAAGTCGTCGCCTTCATCATCATCAGCCTCTGGGTCATATATACCGTGGTCATCACCATTCTCTAAATCCTGAGTCTCCACAAGCCAGTTCAACTCCTCTAACTCTTCAGAAATTTGTCTATTTTCTGTACCAGTTGCATTCAATACTACAACCAAAGACCTTTTGAGCTGTCCTTTGATCCTTGTTGGCGTCGCCAGTATATGCAACAAGTTCGCAACAATTGCTATTAATCCTAGACCTTTACCGAGTAGTACCAACGGATCTTCCGTTACCAGCACATTCTCTACAACTTGCTGTTGAAATGGCAACGACAGGTTTAACTGGACATCCACAGGCCTGATATCTTCAATGTTAGGCTTGTATGGATCATTCTCATCCGCATCATCAGGGATCAAAGGATACAATGTAACATCTTCCTCCGCTTCTCTCCGACTCATACTCTCATTACCATCCCCAGTAGTTCCCTCAATAACATTACCGTATTCATGGCCCACATCTAGTTGTGCAGAGCTTTGTGTTGCCAATTGAGGCTGCAACTGCTGTGACAGCTCCATTTGCAATGACTCCTCATCGGAATCATCCTGAACAAAGAGTTGAGACATCTTTTTCAACCCCTCCTCAGTACCAAGGTTATAATTTCCTAACAGATATAGTAACTAGAATTAAATATAGCACTAGTATTCTCTTATCAATCGGATCAGGGGATATTTAGAGCTCATCGCATTTTTTTTTAAATTAAGTATTTTTTTCAATTCTAAATTTTCACTTTTTTATTTTTTTTTCAGAGGCTCCTCTTCACAAGCAAAATTTCATTTCATTTATAAGAAACAAAGCTTCTTTGACAGTTTAGAAGGACTATGGCGTGAGGTCTTACTCAAATTGAAGTAAGCTAGACTACCTATCTGTAAATCTTTTAAAAGGAGTTATTAGTATTAAGCGGCTGGGGGTCAAACTTCGGGAAATCTGTCGAAACAAGCTAGAAGAATAAGTATGACTATCAGAGACCTTTACAATCAGCGGGATGGCCCATTGATATCGTTGGAGTTCTTTCCTCCTAAGACCGAGTCAGGTAAGAGGAACTTATTGGAGCGTATGGAGCGTATGTCAGCATTAGATCCTTTATTTATCACGGTGACCTGGGGAGCTGGTGGTAGTACTGCTGAGAAAACTCTTGAGCTTGCGAAGATTGCTCAGAGTGATCTACATGTTCCTATTTGCATGCATCTTACTTGCACCAATATGGATACCAAGCTTATTACTGAGGCACTTGAAGCTTGCCGTGAACATGGAATTAAGAACATCCTTGCTCTCCGTGGTGACGCTCCTATCAGTGAGGACTGGCACAATAATAATGATGTTGTTGAAGAGCCTCAGTTTAAGTATGCAGTTGATTTGGTTAAGTTTATAAAGGCCAATTACGGAGATGAGTTTTGTATCGGTGTTGCTGCCTATCCAGAGGGCCATTGTGAGGGAGAAGCTGAAGGTAATGAGCAAAACCCGTTGAAGGACTTGGTTTATCTGAAGGAGAAGATCGATGCAGGTGCTGAATTTGTTATCACACAACTGTTTTATGATGTCAACAAATTTCTGGATTTTGAAAGGCTTTTCCGCGAGAGGATCTCAAAGGATATCCCAGTTTTCCCTGGATTGATGCCTATAAATTCATTTAGTTTATTCCACAGAGCAGCAAGGCTTTCTCATGCAAGTATCCCTCAGCATATCATCGATAAGTTCCCAACTGAAATCCAAAATGATGATGGTATTGTAAAGACCATTGGTGTAGAAATACTGATAGATATCATTGAGGAAATTCACAGCAAGACCAACGGAAGAGTCAAATGTTTCCATTTCTACACGCTAAACTTAGAAAAAGCTGTGGCCCAGATAGTATCACAGTCTACTACACTTTCCAAAATCCTTGAGGACAGTGATAACGAAGATGACGAAGTATTCGAGCAAGAAGATGACGACGGTGACATCGTTCTAGCTGATTCACATGAAGAGAATCCTACCAAATTCAAAAGAAGAAGACAATCCAGTACCGTATCAGCAGATATTATGCATAATAGAGCCATAATAAGCCGAGGTAAGACAGATCGAAGCGAGTCTGCCGAATTCCCTTCGAAGAAATTAGTTGTATCGATATCCAGTGGTTCAGGTATTCTAGGTAGAGACGCTACTTGGGATGAATTTCCAAATGGTAGATTTGGTGATTCAAGATCTCCAGCCTATGGTGAGATTGACGGTTACGGACCATCCCTGAAAGTGAGTACAAAGAAAGCATATGAGCTTTGGGGTTCCCCCATAAGCATCAGAGACTTAAAAGTAATATTCGTTAGATACTTGGAAGGTTCTATTCATGCCTTACCATGGTGTGATTTGGGTCTGTCTGCTGAAACAGCTCTTATTCAAGAAGAGTTAATCCAATTGAATCATCGTGGATATTTAACATTGGCATCACAACCTTGCACTAATGCTTCAACAAGTACTGATAAAATATTCGGTTGGGGTCCAAACAAAGGTCATGTATATCAAAAGGCTTTTATTGAGATGTTTGTGAACCAACGCCAATGGGAGACAGTACTAAAACCTAAATTGGACTACTATGGCCGTCGTAAATTCAGTTATTATGCTGGTAATTCCTCTGGATCATTTGAAACTAATCTAGATCCTCATAGCTCGAATGTGGTAACTTGGGGTGTGTTCCCAAATAGCCAGGTAATCCAGACCACTATAATTGAAGAAGAATCTTTTAAAGCATGGCGAGATGAGGCGTTTAGCATTTGGTTTGAATGGTCTAAGTTATTTCCTAGAAATACTCCTTCAAATACTCTACTGAGAGAGGTTTACTCTAATTATTGTTTAGTTTCAATTGTACACCACGATTTCATTGAGACGGATGAATTATGGGATATGCTTCTTGAGTAACCGTCATAAGAAATCTGTACAAAATTTTATTCTTTTGTCCTCTCTATTTAACACATTTAACACATATTAATACATATTAATTTCCATATACCCATATTTTAATAATTTACCCTAGATATTAAATATATTATCACTAATGTGAGTATTGATTGCAAAAACTTTTTTTCTCATCTCTTCCGTTTACGAGATTCTTTTAGGGCAATCATTTGGTCGTTTTCCTCTTTAGCCTTATTTTCAAGGTAGTCCATAACCTTGAAGTCTTTGTCTTCATTCCACGATCTTATCATACCGCCCAAGAACATCACATCATTTTCGTTCAAGAGAAACATACCACGGTTAAAGATAGCACCCTTTCTAATTATAATTTTAGCTCCAAGAGCACTGGATGCCCAATTGATCGGTTTAAGATTTATAGCAAAGAATATTTTCCCTGATCTGCTCTGGATTGCCAGTTTATAAACTGTCTTCTGTGCTGCAAAGTTATTCGTCATATCAGTGTTTGCATCCTGTCCATCATCTATATTCACTTCATTAATCACTTTATATGACTTACTGGGTATATTAGAAGTCTTCAACCTGTCTACACGTTGATTTTTGGGGTCTAAGTTGGTCTTCATATCATCTACTTGAGACAACTTGGATTTACTAACATTCTCTATCATCATTACCTGGAAAAGCATGTCTCTATCGACAATTACCATTTTCCTGTCAAGGATTTCCGTCGCATCAATACTATCAAGCCAGGGTTCATTCTTTAGTGCGTTAAAAACCGTCTCTTCCCTCGTACCCCTAGCAGCAGTTAACCCAACGTAGCTTATTTTTGTTATATCATTAGGAAGAATATCGGCCAGCGACATCTGATCTTATAGTTCAAAGCTCACTTCAAGATAGTTCAAAATTATTTCCCTGAAACAGTACTATCAATTATTTACAGCACTTATCATTGTATCATTATCATGACATCACAACATCCAACACCAGCAAACTCACACCTCATCGCAACACATCAACATCGCTCATCGCATTTATCTCGATATTTTTTCCAACCACAGAAACATACGTAGAAACTACTTCACAGACCTTCAAAATAATGAAAAATAAGCATTTTTAGTGAAAAAAATTTTTTTTATTTTTCAATTTAAACAATATTGAAAGCAAGATGAACCCAACAATTTCAAGGCATTTACAGCTGTAATATTTTTGTTCTGTGATAATTTGCAGTTTTTAATCTAGGCAATAGGTACTGGTAGAAGAATACTTATAATATAACTATAATAGAGATGACATCGCTATCTGAGGTAGAAACGATGGATACTCTTCCGTTTGTGAGGGACACTACGCCTATGAAAGATGATGATATGAAAATGACAGCCCCATCTATTGAGCAGGTTGGTACAGATCCTAATGAGTTGAGGTTGTTGCGTGGTGAAGGCCGTTATTTTGGACTTGAGGACGCTGACAGTATTAAGGAACCACAACCCAAGTGTAGGAACTGTTCACAGCGGGGCCATTTTAAGAGAGACTGTCCCCACGTTATATGTACTTTCTGTGGGTCTATGGATGATCATTACTCTCAACACTGTCCTAAGGCTATAAAATGTGCTAACTGTAACGAAACAGGACACTACCGTTCGCAATGTCCGAACAAATGGAAGAGGGTGTTTTGTACTCTATGTAACAGTAAGAGACACGGTAGGGACAGATGTCCATCAATTTGGAGGTCCTATTTATTGAGAGAGGATATTAGTAAAAAAGAGTTAAAGTTACGTTTCGAAGACATATATTGTTATAATTGTGGTGGCCAAGGACATTATGGTGATGACTGTAATCAACGGAGGTCATCTAGGGTACCGAATGATGATGGTAGTGCTTTTGCTGGAAACAATCTGGGCGACGAGGTACGGAATAAGTATTATAGACATATTGATGAAGAGAGAGGTAAGAGGAAAAACAAGAAAAACCACAGTGGTAATAGGACCAAAAAATACCCAAGTAATGACCATTTTGACTACAACGATTATGAGTACGATGATAGCATATATGATGAATGGGATAACTCACAAATGAAAAAGAATAAGAAAAATAAAAAGAAGGCAAATAATAGCAGTCCTTTAGATTTTCCTCGTTCAAACAATAGAAGAAACGATTCAAATTATAGAGGTAATGACAACCAAAGAAAAAACAACAGATCTAATGGTAGATCTAAAAATGGAAGTGGTAATAAAAGAGACAGCATGTATGATGATGCTCCTAATGGGCCATCAAGAAACAACAAATGGAATAATTCCAAAAAAAATAGTAAATCTTATAGAGACCAAAAGAGACGCTAAATAGTTGATATACACTCATATTTATTAGAATGAATGCATTAATGACCTCCTTCGGAATAGTTTGTCAATAACAATTTTTCTACTATTACCTAGTAGTGATATATATAAGGATCATTGTGAATTTCAAAAAAAATTATAATGGTCTCTAGCGGGATCGAACCGCTGATCCCCGCGTTATTAGCACGGTGCCTTAACCAACTGGGCCAAGAGACCTTAATAATTGTTAAAAATATCAAAACAAGAAAATCTATATCATAGTGATTCAATTTCCAGCCTTCTTTGTATTCTTTATAGATAGAGCTCTCTGCACTGTCTGTACCTTATCATTCGCAAGTAAATAGGTTTACATTAAAATAAATTAAAATAATTTGAAAATTATGAGAGCTATTACATTTTTATCTGTATATAATATCGCAAAAAGAGTCCGTGACATAATGTATATATTTTGACTTAACGGTAATCGCCAGATGTGAAGCTCTAATAATGTAGAATAGACTTATACACCCATCCATATGGCATGAAAGAACAACAGCATGTATATTGCTATCTAATTAATAAAAAATGGAGGCTTAAATTTTAATATTCTTTTTATGCCATGAATCAGCTGACTTAGTACGACTTTTGAAGGAAACCCGGCTGAATCATATCATACACTTCTTAAGAGGGATGGGCATCACATTAAAGCTATCCTATATATAAAGACTCATTATGAATAGGGAGTGAAACATAAACAAGCAAATATAGACACTTGAGGTTATTATTATAATGTGCTGTACATTTACTGATATTTTATTAATTATATTAGCTTTCTTTTTACCACCTGTGGCTGTTGGACTGAGATCTGGACTTGCCTCTTCTGAACTTTGGTTAAACGTGATACTTACAATAGTCGGTGGAGTACCTGGTGTTATCCATGCTATATATTATATTTTGAAGACTAGTTCCCGCTCGGAATCTCGTTACGATGAATTCTCAGAGTTCTACCAACGTGGTTGGGCAGACCGTGAACGTTTGATATCTAATTCCCCTCCTGCAAGTACGGGTCAAGATCTACGTCCAAACCCATTACCAGAGGCACCATTCAAAGCAGATGATATATTATCTACTCCACTACCCCCTCAGACATCTTCAGATCAGAAATCTAAGAAGGCAAAGGATCTTGAAGCTAGAAATCCATATATACCAGATGAAAGTACTGGAACTAGTAGTAGAGGCTATGATATACAGACACCATTACTAGATAATCCAGATGAAGCTGTTCCAGCACCACCTCCTTACTCCCAGAGCTAATGGCGTTTGTTTTTTATTATGAATAGACAAATGATAACAAACTAATCATATTTTATTCTTAAGTATTTTATTTCATTTTCCTATTTAGAAGGATTTTTATTGTTATTGTTATTTCTTTATTTACTATATAACATTTTTGGAATATATTGTTTAGTTAAATCTTCGATGCGAACAACTCGATAACTTCTGATTCATTTTATCTAGCGTTTTATGCTTTTTGAGACTCAGCATTGAATTTATTATATTCATCAGTCCAATAAAGTCTTAGAGTTTCATGTTGCAAACCTAATTTTGTTATCTCATCAACTTCCTCCTTAGTTAAATCAAATTCAAAAATCTCTTGAGCTTGCTTGGTTCTCTCCCTTTTCTCAGAAGTGGTAACAGGAATGACACCTCTCTTGGAGACCCAACGTAATAAAACTTCACCTGGAGTCTTACCATGGTTCTCTGCAACTTTATTCACATATTGGTAGAAAGGTTGGGAGTCACCATCAGCAGGTTTCTTTTGCAAAGGACCTAGGGGAGAATAAGCTTCCAACTGAATGTCATGCTCTTGACAATACTTGTAAATACCTGGAGTTTGGTTTTGCAAGAATGCATTATACTCAATTTGATTAACCTGAGGTCTAACCTTTGCAATTTTCATCAATCTTTCCAAATCTTCAACAGCATAATTGGAAACACCAATATTCTTAGCCTTCCCAGATTGATACAGTTCTTCCATGTACCCCCAAGCCTCCTCGAATGTGAATCCATTGTGTTCTTTAGTTATAAAAGGGCTATGCAAAAGATACAAATCCACATACTCTAAACCAAGTTTAGCTAATGCCTTTTCCAAAGAATCTACTGGGTTTTTAGTCCATTTCTCTTGAGTACAGAACTTATCAGTTATGAAGATTTCATTCCTTGGCTTAGGGGATTCCTCCAAAGCCTTTCCAACCTCCCTATAAGTACTGTAAAATTCAGCAGCATCAATATGGACAACACCTGGTAAAGTCAAGGCATACTTGATTTGCTCAACTAACTCAGGTGTGAAATTCTCCTCTGTCTCACCATTCTTGAACCATTTAGTACCTGTACCGACGATGGCAATAGCAGGCATTTCGTTGCCATTGTTTAACTTGATGAATTCTTGTTTGACCATATTATACTCTTTTATTGATAGTTTCAATTGCCTAATAGTTTGTCAATAACAGTTAATTACTTTATAACTTTAACAGTAAAGAAAGCCACAATGATAAGAATGAATTTTAGTTATTTGAAATGACCCTTACCTAATAAATGCCCCAACTGTAATTGACTTCTCGTACCTGAAATGAAGCATGATCATCGACTCCGTCCCTTGTGATGGGTCAATGTTGAGCATCCCGCGTCTTCCGTCTTTCTTACAAGAATGGATTGGATACTGTTGGAGAACCAGTTTTATAAAGGGTGCCATAATATTTATAAACAGGACCTTCTTATCGATAACAAATATCAATTGATCTTATTTGTTGTTTTAGGAATATCGAAATAAAAAAAAACAAAAAACAACAACAACCAATTCTATAATGTCTGCTTCTGTTGCTCATGACGCTGCCTGCATTTTCTGCAAAATCATTAAAGGTATGTTTATTATGATATAAGTAATTCAATGGATATATCTCAAACAATTCTTTACTAACAATAAACAAAAAAAATATAAAAATGAAAATAAAAAATTGTTATAATCAATATCGGGTTTGAATACTGTGCCTATTAAACACATTCTAACCATATCCAATATATTATTCTTTCTTTTTTTTCTTATTTTATTTTATATGTCTGACCAGGTGAAATCCCAAGTTTTAAACTAATTGAGACTGAACGTGTCTATTCTTTCTTGGACATCCAACCTACCTCTAAGGGCCATGCTCTAGTGATCCCAAAATGGCACGGTGCAAAGCTCCATGACATCCCAGACGAATACCTGCTAGATGTCTTGCCTGTAACGAAGAAGATTGCCAAGGCCCTTGACCTAGACACTACTGAGACCGGGTACAATGTCCTACAGAACAACGGTAGGATCGCTCACCAGGAAGTTGACCACGTCCACTTCCACTTGATCCCAAAGCCAGACGACAAGACTGGTCTTGTCGTCGGCTGGCCAGCTAAGCAGGCCGACATGGACCAATTGTCCCAATTCCATAAAGAACTACTCTCAAAACTACAATAGACAGAACAAAATATTCACAATTTGTTTATTTTTAAAAGTAACAACATAAAGTTCTTCTAGGTCCATATTTAAAGAACTAGCTTATATTATATATGACTACATAACCCAAGCTTCGCATCGATATATACCTGATGTAAAATGATATATACCTGATGTAATGATATAAGCCTGAGGTAATGATATAAGCATATATTTTATATCGTTAAATACGGAGTTTAATGCCAAACACAAATGTTTAGTATCGTCTACAACGTAATAAAGCATGTGATTATATATCACGTGACAGCACGTGATATATAATCACATGATCACTGAGTATATCTCATTATACGAATGATTGGTGGCAAAAACATAATAAAGTTGTGGTTTTTAAATAACTGGTTTTTGCTACGGGTGTTTCTGTGCATTTCAAGAACTTTTGAACGGTTGAGAAAAAGAAGGTGAATGATTTGTACGTACAAAGTGATTCTTTGCCTTCGTAACCGAAATCCCTTCTCGAAGGGGAGAGAGAGAGAGAGAGAGAGAGAGAGGCAATTTATATATAAGAACACATATGTTGATTAGGATTGATATTGTTAATAAGCTTTTATAGACAATCAGTAAAAGTATATATCACAAAGATAATAAGTATTGGAAGATGGGTGAAGAACATAAGCCATTGTTGGATGGTTCTGGTGCAGAACCAAGCAAGGAAGATAGAACGGCTACTGCTATTTTGAGAAGGAAGAAGAAGGATAACACGCTTGTGGTTGATGATGCTACTAATGATGACAACTCTGTTATTGCTATCAACTCTAACACAATGGATAAGTTGGAGTTGTTTAGGGGTGACTCTGTTCTTGTCAAGGGTAAGAAGAGGAAAGACACTGTTTTGATAGTGTTGATCGATGATGAATTGGATGATGGTGCTTGTAGAGTGAACCGTGTGGTGAGAAACAACTTGCGTATCAGGTTGGGTGACTTGGTTTCCATCCATCCATGTCCAGATATCAAATACGCCACCAGGATCTCTGTGCTTCCAATTGCCGATACCATTGAGGGTCTGACTGGTAACTTGTTCGATGTGTACTTGAAGCCATACTTTGTGGAGGCTTACAGACCGGTTAGAAAAGGTGACCACTTCATCGTGAGAGGTGGTATGAGGGCTGTTGAGTTCAAGGTAGTTGACGTTGAGCCAGAGGAGTACGCTGTTGTTGCGCAGGATACCATTATCCACTGGGAAGGTGAGCCAATTAACAGAGAGGACGAAGAAAATAACATGAACGAAGTCGGTTACGATGACATCGGTGGTTGCCGTAAGCAGATGGCACAGATCAGAGAAATGGTTGAATTGCCATTGAGGCACCCACAGTTGTTCAAAGCAATCGGTATCAAGCCACCAAGAGGTGTATTGATGTACGGTCCACCAGGTACCGGTAAGACTTTGATGGCTAGAGCCGTCGCCAACGAAACTGGTGCATTCTTCTTCTTGATTAATGGTCCTGAAGTTATGTCTAAGATGGCAGGTGAATCCGAATCTAACTTGAGAAAGGCCTTTGAAGAAGCTGAGAAGAACGCTCCAGCCATTATCTTCATTGATGAAATCGACTCTATCGCTCCAAAGAGAGACAAGACCAACGGTGAAGTTGAGAGAAGAGTTGTTTCTCAATTGTTGACGCTGATGGATGGTATGAAGGCTAGATCTAATGTTGTCGTTATTGCCGCCACAAACAGACCAAACTCCATTGATCCAGCACTAAGAAGATTTGGTAGATTCGATCGTGAGGTGGATATCGGTATCCCAGATGCTACTGGTAGATTAGAAGTCCTGCGTATTCACACCAAGAACATGAAATTGGGTGATGACGTTGATTTGGAAACTTTGGCCGCTGAAACCCACGGTTACGTCGGTGCTGATATTGCATCTCTATGTTCTGAAGCTGCTATGCAACAAATTCGTGAAAAGATGGACCTGATTGATCTAGAAGAAGATGAAATTGATGCTGAAGTTTTGGACTCTCTAGGTGTCACCATGGACAACTTCAGATTTGCTCTTGGTAACTCTAACCCATCCGCTTTGCGTGAAACTGTTGTCGAGAGTGTTAACGTCACCTGGGATGATGTTGGTGGTTTAGATGAAATTAAGGAAGAGTTGAAGGAAACTGTCGAATATCCAGTTCTACATCCAGATCAATACACAAAGTTCGGTTTGGCTCCATCCAAGGGTGTTTTGTTCTACGGTCCTCCAGGTACCGGTAAAACACTTTTGGCTAAGGCTGTTGCTACGGAAGTTTCTGCAAACTTTATCTCCGTCAAGGGTCCAGAACTTCTAAGTATGTGGTACGGTGAATCTGAATCCAACATTCGTGATATTTTCGACAAGGCTAGAGCTGCTGCTCCAACCGTTGTCTTCTTAGATGAATTGGATTCCATCGCTAAGGCTAGAGGTGGTTCTGTTGGTGATGCTGGTGGTGCCTCTGACAGAGTTGTTAACCAATTGTTGACCGAAATGGATGGTATGAATGCCAAGAAGAACGTTTTCGTTATCGGTGCTACTAACAGACCAGATCAAATCGATCCAGCTATTCTAAGACCAGGTAGATTAGATCAATTGATCTACGTCCCACTACCTGATGAACCAGCTAGATTGTCTATTCTAAAAGCACAATTAAGAAACACTCCATTGGAGCCAGGTTTGGATCTAAATGCTATTGCCAAGGCTACTCAAGGTTTCTCTGGTGCCGATTTATCCTATATCGTACAGAGATCTGCTAAATACGCTATTAAGGATTCTATTGAAGCTCACAGAGAACGTCTTGCTGCAGAGGAAGCTAAGATCAAGGCTGAAGGTGGTGATGTGGATATGGAAGATGTTAAGAAAGAACCAACTGAAGTCGAAGATCCAGTTCCATACATTACCAAGGAACATTTCGCTGAGGCTATGAAGACTGCTAAGCGTTCTGTTTCAGATGCTGAATTGCGCCGTTATGAAGCTTATTCTCAACAAATGAAGGCCTCCAGAGGTCAATTCAGTAATTTCAACTTCGGTGATTCTAATGCAGACTCTTCCAATGCCGCCAATTCTGGTAATTCCGGTGCCGCTTTTGGTTCTGCTGGTGATGATGATGACGACTTATATAGTTAGGTGGTGTAGATTATTGTACGATCTTAGAATTTTATTTTATTCCTTAAAGAGATTAATTTTATCACTGAGCTAGTGATAGGTGTTAGTATATAAGTATGATGTTATATATATATACATTAATATAATGTCTGATAAATTTCGTAACTGGTTTGTTTGAAAATAACAAAACTATCAACTGGTTTTTATCCGTCAAAAAATATAATATTAGTTACACTACACTATTTAAATCTATAAACATTTGTCAGTCAATGGAGTGTAAAAAAGTAAAAAAAATATAGTCATCGTAATTTTAGCGAAAATGGGAAGGAAATAGGTATTAGTGTAATGCTCGAGAATAAATTAGGTCCTTATGGGTATAGTAGCGAATGAAATGAAGAGTGAACAATGTAGAATATTTTAAGTTATAATTATTTTTATATGCCACAGCCAGTGTATGCATAATATAACATTAAGGTTAATATAACTAAGACATAAATGTTAAAAGCCAAGAATAGATTTGCTATCTCAGATAGTCAAATCCCTTGATTTCCATTATAATTAGGATTAGGATAGTCTCAGAAATTATAAACATTCCGTTATCTGAAGAAGTTTGACCAACTGGACTTCTTAATTTTTACGGCGCCGTTATTAATTGGTTTATCTAGACCAGTCTTCAGGATAATTGGTCTTCCAGACTTCCTCCTCTCCGTTAGTGAGTCATTAGCGTACTTATTTGGATCCAAATTCGAAAGACTTGTTTTTCTTTGACCCATAGGCGACACTTCATTTTCGGGTATTGTTTGAACGTTGTTATAGTTGTTGTAATTTATAGATGATCTTGACTTTGAAGAATTTAATGTTGACATCGTACTAGATGTTGATAGGGAGGGGATAGAATTAAATGATGATGAACGAGATTGTGGAGAATGCATGTAAGATTTCAGCTGAGATGGAGTTGGAGCATTGAATAGTAGCAAGTCTTGTTGCTTTGATCTAATTATCTGTTCCTTAATTGGTTTCAAGAATGGAGCCAGAACATTAATTAGGTCGTTAGTAGTGATGCTCAAGTTCCATTCAAAGTATTCCAGCAACTCACGCTCAATTGTGTTGACTTCTTTTAAATGCAACACACCGTCGGTGTAGGAAGCCCAATGTTTATTTAGTGGTGAAGAGTCATTGAGAGTCTTTGCAGATAAAATCAAACACCCCAAAAAGATTCTATGTCTTGTGGTCTCGATACCATATACATTTGCTGGAATGATAGACCTTAACCTCGACAAGAATACCGAAGTAGCCATTAATGTTGGTGTTTGCACATTAGAGTATTTCACAAGACGTGCAATGAAAACGTCCAATTTTGGTGCGGGCAGAGCAGCATCAATCATACTATTGGTTTCACGAACCTGAATAATACTCTCAGTCGATCTCGAAAGATACTTGATCATATCTTGAGACACTGGCTTGCGGTTGAATTGTAATAAAGCCTCAAAATCAGACATCGTGTATTTCCTCTGTATTTATTTAGTGAATATGGTTCAATTGTCCGTTTGTTATTAATTTTATTTTCTTCTAGTTTTAGTTTTTTCAGTTTTAGTTTCGATTGGTTAGGTTTGGATACGACAATCTGGTTTGACCTTCTGAAGTTCTTCCCTTTGGTGGAGAGGGAAAGTTAAAGAACCATATCAAAAACATTTATATATATATATATATTACTCTATAGATATGGTATTTTCAAGAACAAAAACCAGCAGAAATAGAGAAAAACCTTCCCATCTCGATTATAGCACGCTAGAACAATCCAAGTGACTCTCTCTTAATGAACAAATGCAAATGGATAAGAATGGATTGAACATCCGTCCTGTTCGATTATCGACAATATAGGAAACCCTGCCATCTCCTCGCACAGAACCATCCGCACATATACAAGAAACCACGAAATTTTTCAATAAAAAAATTTCTCTTAGACTATTTTTAAATTAATTTCTCATTGCGAATTGCGTATCAAATTGCTTCAGGACTAAGAAAGCACCGCACCAAATTGCAGATCACCCTTCATGTTTAACTTTTTTTTCTTTCTTTTTTTTGTTCTGCAGGAAACAGAAGAAGCGAAAAAAAGCACAAAAAACCCGCCATCTTGTTTCCTGATTAGGAAACGATACGACGCAAAAAAAATAATTGCGAAGGGCCAGAACTCGATGCATAGAAGGCGCGGGGGATAAGACCAGCAACAGGTGGAGAAAGTGTCGTAGGGTGCCTGGGCAACAGAAAGTGCAGCAGAAGTAAATTAAAAACGCAATTAAAAAAAAAAGGAATGGCTTTGTTTCAGAGGAAATTCGCGGTGATCTATTGGACTACGGGAATGTTACAGGTTGCATTGATCAAAGAGAGCGAAAAAGAATGGCTGTATTGACGCGAAAAAATGTAATGTGAGGGCAAATGATAAATTGTTACAAAATAAACTAATAATTAAAAATAGATTTTACTGTTTTTTTTCGCGTTATTCACGTGATATGTAAATATAATGATAAAAAGAATAATATAGAGAGGAGATATAATATCACAAAGCTTTTTTGATTTTTTAAGCTCAGGTTGAGTCGACCATGGCATCTGGGTAATAATAGAAAGCCATTGCGATTAGTAAGTACATTGCTAAGGACATGACACCCTCTAGCCAGTTTGATTCACCGTCCAGGATCAAGTAGTTCGACAAGAAGACGGCGATGAACAATGTAGCAGTCTCGAATGTAGAGAAGTTCAGCGTCATTGGAACGTCGATCATCCAGCCGAAAAGCACCATGAACGGGGTGACAAACAAGGCAATCTGTAGTGAGGAACCAATGGCAACACTAATAGCTAGATCCATCTTGTCCTTCATGGCAACCATTACAGAGGTCACGTGCTCAGCTGCGTTACCTACAATTGGGATGATGATCAAACCGATGAAAGTCTTGGAGAGCCCTGTAGAGGCTACGACGTTGTCGATGGTTCCAACCAAGTAGTCGGCACAGATGGAGACCAATATGGTGGAGCCCAATAGGAACCACATTGCTGATTTAATGGTCAAGGAGTGATGTGGCTTAATAGAAAGTTCACTGACAACTTCGTCTGTTTCCTCGTGTTGTTGTTCAAAGATGGCGTGGTGGCTACCTAGTTGGAATACTAGGAAAAGCACGTAAACTATCAGGATCACAATAGAGGTACCTCTAGATAGATGTAGAATCTTGTCGTCAACGATCCAGTCTTCCTTACCATGAGGCAGGGTGGCCTTGAAAGCTGCAGGAATCAATAGAGAAGCAACTGATATAGCCAGTAAAGAGGACATAGTTTGAGCTGCAGTCTGGTTGAAAGTCTGTTGTAGTCTGTTGTAACCACCGCATAGGAAACAGAACCCAAGAACCAGCAACAGGTTGGATAGAAGACTACCCAACATCGAGGCCTGCACAATTCTTACCTGACCGTCTCTCAAAGCGATAATAGACACGATCAGTTCAACAGCATTACCAAAAGTAGCATTCAACAACCCACCAACAGTGCTCCCGGCCTTGTCAGCAAGCTCTTCAGTAGCATGAGCCAAAATGGCAGCCAATGGAATAATAGCCAAGAAGTTAAAGATAAAAGTCCAGGTGTGGGACAACTCTAAATAACCCCAAATTATACCTAGTGGTACAAATATCAAAAATGTATGTAGCGGAGAAGAAGCACAGACGTATAAGATATCTCTCTTAATAGAGGCATATCTAGACACTGCATGTGGTCTAGCACTGGGACTCAATAATGGTGCTGTAGCGTCCATTTTATTTTATTTTTTTTTAATGGTTTTTTAGTTTGTTTATTTCGTTATTATCTGTGCAAATATTCAAAGTATCCAATAGTTCTATTACTTGTTAATTTGTAAGATAGATATACAGTAAATATATAGTTTTAATGTGTCAGTATTTGAAATCAGAAACGATAGCAACCGATTATTTAAAAAAATAATCAAAAGGATTGATAAGAATCAATCAATATAACTTTTTTTCAGTAGAAATTAAGGTATGATGACTTTGTAGAAGCTAATTTAACAATCCTCCCTAAAAAAAAAAATTACATTGAAGAAAAATTTCAATTTAGGCAGGGAAAGCTTTCTCTTCTTTTTCAATTAAAGAGCTTGTTCAATTGTACGGGAATTTTACTGTAGTATATAACTCATATATTTTACCACGGCATTTTTTTTAAAGGGACAAAAAAACTAAACGCAAGCAAATTTAAAATATGCCCGCTCTTTCTCCAATGCGTAAATCCGGGTAATAGTCAAGTCACATGACTTGGTGTTTTTATTGTTGTTTACGAGTTATCATGTGATATTTATTGCTTACTTTTTTCGTTATGAGTGGACAGGATCGTACACAACCTATATTGAATATTTATGTTTTATTACACAATCCATTACTTTTCCAATTTTATATATATGGTAAATATAGTACAAAGAATAATTACTTGGATCTTCATAAGAGAATGACTAATCCCGGATGATAACAATCTCAAATAGTAAAAATAAGAAATAAAAATAAAAACATTTTAAAGAATAAGAATAAGAATAATTAAACCATTGAAGTGAAGAATATTAGTGCGAAGGAGTGTTTTTTTTTTTGATGAAAGAAAAGAGACTCTATACTCTCTTTTGGCATTTCACAAAAAAAAAAAATAAGCTATATATGAGTTGTTGTTGTTGTTGTTTTATTACTTTTCCTTTTCTAGGTGAAATACTCTGACATATTCATTTCTAGATGGGTTATCGCTGGTTCTCCTCATTCGTGGGTGTGGTTTTTTGTTCTCTACCAGTCTAAATTGAGGACTAGCCTCGTGCTGGTGACTAGTTGGTGATAGTGGTTCAACCACAGCTCTTTGTCGGATTTCTGATTTCCTTCTCATTGGTGTAGTCGTTATTATAGGCTCCAATACTGGCCCTCTCTTAGGTGAAAACTCGCCTCTCTTAGGTGTTATCTGTGATATATCTAACTTTTTCTTCTTTTTCTTCTCTTGTGTTGATGAAGATGACGCTGTTGAAATGAAAGGTTTCGGAAGTACTTTAGGAGCACTTGTTAAGACTGTGGGAGGCCTCTCTGTCGCAGTTTTATTAGATAAATACTCAACCTCTTTCTTCAGTAAGTTATTTTCCACTGCAACTCGATCCTGGTTATGCGGATCCAGCTCCATAAGCTGAGCTTGTAATACCCAATGTGACAACGCTGTTAACGATCTATTCAGTACTGCAATAATCTCTTCTTTTGAAACGGTCTCTACACCTTCTTTTTCATCATCTTCTTCTTCCTCTCCTTGATCTTGTTCCTCCCGAAGCCGCTGTATCAACCTGAGCACATCTGATTCCAACCTCTTTGTCTCTGAAATAGGCGGTTTAAACTCCTGCATATTTATTATATATATATTTTTTGTCCCTATCTTTTTGTGCTTATATTAAAATAAGTCCTTTTTAGAGTTCAAGCCGTTGTAGAATAGCGGTCTTAACCTTGTAATAAGCTTCTTACATTATATAGAGAGAGATTAGGACTCATCCTCATCTCTTTACTATCCCCCCAGTTTAGGTGATTACTGATTTTTTCCCACTTAAATTTTTTTTTCACGGGGTGAATCATTATTAGAGTCCGGACCCTGATTCCTATTGAAAAGAAAAGTAATAGTACCATTCATACAAAAAATATTATAAACAACTCACATATACAATACTTGGATAGTATTACTAAAACTAGTTTATTGATCAATTTTTTGCTTATTATAGTATGTATCATATCTTATTTAATTGTGAGCAGAATATATAGTATTGTCGTGAGTGTAAAATCAAAAAGAAAGTAAAAGACAGTTCTATATGAAGCATCGTATATATATAAATCGTGACGGTTGTTGTTATTATCTTACTGAATTCATTTATTTCTTCTTATTAGAAATTTTATTGATCTTCTCTTCTAAATCTTTAACTTTGCTTCTATGGTGCTCCAGTTGTTCCTTCAACTTTTGCAATTGTTCTTTCTCGTGTTGTCTAATAAAGTAATCCTCTTTGGCCTTCTCTCTTTGGTTGAAAATATCACCAGAGGCCATGTACCCATCAGAGTAAAGTCTTAGTGCATTGAGCTGACACTTACTCTGTCTTACAATCTGTCTCCCACTTCCACGAATAGCTAGCATTACTAAATTAAACCTTTATGTTGATTGTTACTTGGAAATGATTCATTCAAGTCAATGGCATACAACAATATATTAAAACTATTCTTAACTTCTTACATATTCTTAAAGGATTAAAGTTTTGTAGAGACCCTTGCTCCTTACATGGCCCCCCACCCTTCATCCCATCTCAAATTACACATCCCACCCCCGTCCCTAGTGACAAAACCGATGAAAGTGTAATAACTATATTACGATATTTGCATGTATATTATTTTTAAAATAAACGTTAATAAATGTATGAATATTTCTTTACTTGATTTATATTTTTATGCTAGTGCTTTTTTTTTTATTTGAGTTACAATGATGTGGAGGGCCGATGAAACAGTAAGTTCGTGAACGAAAAAGGGCATTTATTCCATCTCCTACATCAGTTGTTTGATGGCATTATTATATAGACTCAGACAACTTGGACTTCTTTCTGGCTGGTTCGTCAATGTTCAGTGGTTCTTCCTTGTCGGCTTGGTCATCCTTACCCTTCAATATTGGGGTTGCTAGGTCTTGGTGGAAATCCTTGATAATAGAATCGACATCATCAATATTTAGTGGTCTAACATCACCAAGCTTCTTAATCTTTGCGGTAACTTCCTTGACTTGGTCGTCCGTTAGGTTCAAGTTCAATTGATCAACTCTCGACTTGATTGCATTCCACCCTGTTAACCTGTTAGCAAAGTGAATATATCTCTTCATACCGAAATCATGTGGATCCAAAATTTCGTAGGTGGATGGGTTCGCAAGGATAGCCTTGGCGTGAATACCAGCCTTGTGGGTGAATGCACAGAAACCAGTGATGGGGTTGTTAAATGGGATATTGACTTCGACAGCTTCGGCGACTAAGTTCTCGATGTCTCTGATCTTATGTAGCTTATATTTGGACTTGACGTAATCTGGGGCAGCAACAATCATTCTAGCCATCAAGCCACCAAGTGGGGTAATACCGTTTCTCTCCCCAATACCCAATACACTGACATCGATCAGTTTAGCACCTCCTTCTAGAGCTGTGTAGGCATTGGCAATAGCACAACCGGTATCATTGTGGAAATGACATTCGATGTCACAAGAAACCACAGACTTCAACGTTCTTATTAGTTCATAGACTTGTCTTGGGTTAGCGCAACCAACAGTGTCAGCAATACCGACTCTATTCACACCGATTTTGTCGACAGTCTTGTAAATATTCAGTAGATCAACTAGGTCACTTCTGAAACTGTCCTCAGAGGAGAATCTGATTTCGATACCCTTGGACTTGACGAACTCGATAACTTCGACTGCACTCTTGGCGATGTAGTTCATGTCCTTACCGTGAGAGTACTGTCTCAAGAACTTGGAAGTACCAATGACAACATCGACACCGTCGACACCGGTTTCTACCGCCACACGAGCATCGTCCATGTGACAACGAATATGAGTCAGAATCTTAGCCTTCAAGCCCAGGTTACAGATGGCCTTACAATCCTCTAGGGATTGCTCAGAGGCAACAGGAGAGGTCAATTCTATATAGTCAACACCGAAATCATCAAGAGCCTTGGCAATCTCGATCTTCTTCTCTCTGTCAAAGAAAGCGTTGGCAAATTGCTCACCTTCTCTCAAAGTAGAGTCAATAAGTTGGAATTCCTTGACATTAGACAAGAAATCGGCTGGGTTAGGACCATATGGGTTGGCACTCTCAACAGTTGGAGTAGTCTCAGTAACTTGCTGATATTGATCCATATTATTATTATTATTATAATTATCTGTGTTGATCTGTAATTCTAATATTTCTTCAAATTATAAATTAGGAAGAGACAATATTGGAAGGAAGAACTAAGAAGGTCTACAATAAAGTATTTACAGAGCCATAAAAGATAATCAATTCAATATAAGTCAATCATATTTATACCTTTCTAAAGAATGAAAGAAAAAAATTTTTTTTTTTACCTCTTTCACTGTTGATACATTTCGTCATACTAGTTTACGCTGTTATTAATCCTCCTATGACTCTTTGCTGCATGCAAAAAAAAAGTCCTTCCATAATTAAACAATATGTGTGATATTTCCAATGTGTGTATATGATGTTCTTGTGTTGTACTCACAAATATTGATATCGTACTCACTAAACACCTTACGAAGTCTCTTCTACTACTCACGGTTGGTTCACTGTTGAAATTTCTAAGACCCAACTCCTCACGTAGTATATTCATGAAGATAGAAGATGGCTTAGACATACTCGCACCGAAAAAAAACTTTCATCGCATTTTCCATGAACAGCGAAAAGCCTACGGGAAGTAACTACTGGGTGTTCTGTGTTCTTAACACCTTTTAGATTCAACTAATTTCCTGAAAGTTACTCACACTGTTCTCCGGTCCTGTGATCACGGAATATTCCGTCGCAATTTTCTTTCATAGTGTGAGTCCCTTGAAGACTTCCCTCAGCACACTTTTTTTTTTTTCTTTTAATGGTCACACGCTTTTCTTAACTGCCCGGTTACGCTATACTCTCTGATCCGGCCTTTTATTTTTACTCTTTGAATATCAAGTAATTGCTAATGTCAATTAATCTCTTCATTTTACTATTTAGTTTAAAATTTTGTTTTAAAATATATATTATTATATTGTATACTTCTATATTGGCTTAGGTATAGGAGTAGAAAAGAGGGAGAAAACGGTAAATAATGTAAAAAAAAGAGAAAAAAAAAAAGAAAAAAATGGTTATGCTAAGTATGTGTATGATTCTCCATCTTCTCCTCTTTCTAAGTAACCCTTCTGTATTAGACTATCAATTGCTCTCTTGATGAGTGAGATCTTGGCGTTAAACCTTTGGTGTGACTGTGAGATACATTCGTTCACCAGTGTAGTGTGTGGCAAGGTACGCTTTGTTTTCATGATACGCACTATACAGGCCTCCAGGAATGTTTGTCTCTCAGCATTCAATGCCTTTTCTATATTCTCACTTTCGCTGGACTGGCCAGCTGTAGCAGCTCCGCTGCCGGTATTATTACTATTGCGTAGAATTGAAGTCAGAATATCTGTCTTGACACCACTAGCGAAATTGATCTGCGTTTTCACGGCCCTATATGGGGTATTCAGTTTAAATTCAGTGTCACCTTTAATCAGGTTCTCGAGACCTGGTGGCATTTGCTGGATCAATTTGAATTTGATGAATGGAACCATGGAGGAAGCGATGTTTTGTAGAGATAACGAGGTGGTTTCTTGGATTTCTTCCAGTGTTACAGTTTCCTTATTGTTAAACAATAATAATATAGACATTTGGAATAATGTAACTGTAAATGTAAAGGGTTCACGACCTGGTTTCCCAATATTGGCTCTAAGCTCACCACGACATAATGGCCATAGCCATTTTAACACTCTACCATTGTGCTTTCCTGTATAAGTTTCCTCTAGTTTTTTATGTGATAGCTCCAATTCCTTTGGTAACTTGAAGTCCACTTCTTGGTAAGAAAATGGCCACATATTTTCTGCTAGAATGAATGGCTGAGCTTCTGGATATTTATCTCTAGAGAAATCAGGTTGACTTTTCACCAACGTTTCAAACTCAGTTTCAAACATTTTGGATAGTCTAACATCTTGGAACATTTTCGTAATTTTACCGGTGTACTCCATACTATTTTCGGTCTGAAGCCTCTTAATGATGTTTTCTTCGTTAACAGAAGATGTAGAACTTTCTTGGATAAGTCTTTTACCAAATAGTTTTCTATAATGGAGTTCAAAGGCATCTTTATCTGTAATGAATTTAAAGATGGTTATGATATCATCATCTGTCATGCCATTAGCGATTTCAGGTTTGGTCGATTTTTTAAGAAGTTGGTCACTGTATTTTGCCAACATCTCAGAAGTCTTAGAGGTTGCCGATCTGGAGGAGCCAGGAGGCAACGCGAACTCGTTGTTGTTTATATATGCTCTACAGGCATTATCAAGAGCCTTTGCAAATAGAGGATCAGTTGGGAAACACTCCTTGACAATATTCTTGAACACATCATGAACCTCTAGCAGTTTCTTTATATAATCCTTAGGAGGTAGAGTTTGGGCACTGGCCATCGCCATCTTCTTTGCATTTGTACCTTCAGAAGTTGTATTCATGACAGCTGTCTTGTGTGCCGAAATTAACTTAGATATTTCGTTTTCACCTGTTTTTCTAATATAGTTTTCAAGAACATCAGCCAGTCTCGGCAATAATGAGAAGTCACGTAAGATCAAGCTATATAGAGCAGAAATCTTTGTGATATCTCTAGAGTCTAGTAATACAATAAATTCAGATTCCAATTTATCAATATGGTTTTTGATTAAAACTTCATTTAATGTTTCCGATAATGGTTTTTTAGTATGATCATCCCAGTACATTGCCATACCCTTTTCTTCACGAGAGATTATTTCATGAGCTTTAAAGATGTATTCCGTGACAGAGTTGGTCTCAAGATATTGCTCTGAGTATTTTTGGTAGTATTCTTCGGTCTTCTTCAAGAATTTCTTTTCAAAAACCTGGATATATACATTTAGGTTTAGTTTCTTCAAATCTTGTGGGTCTATACCAAGTGCAACTAGAGACTTTATAGAAGTAGTAATAGTATCTCTTTCGATGATCTGACCATCTCTTTCATCGGTTATCTGATCTAGAATTTCCTTAATCAACTCTTCACTGTTGGGGTCAAACATCACCTCCTTCCAAGTCATAAGACAAAGAGTATTAACATCGAAAATATGCCTCTTACCATCACTTCTTTCCTTTTGAACCCAATATCTATTCATATAGTCAAAAGCGTGATTTAAGAAAACGGCACCTATAGTGAATCTCTTCCATCTTCTAACGTAAAACTGCAAGAAAGTCTCGTTGTCTTCCCTCTTAAAATTAGAAATATAGTGTCTTAAGTACCTTTTTAAACGTTCGTAAATCTCACTTCCTACAAGAATAGATTTCTGACTCCCAGATGATGGTTGTTGTCTGTCAGAATTAAAATGACCAGATGATCTTGATTTGTTTACACAGTAGTTGTAAATAGCTGTGTAGATTTCCATGTACATGGTAGGAGATAAAATCTTCTGTACCTTCTTGTGTGCAAATTGTGTCTCGTCATTTCCGAGAATCTGGTCTATGCCAGGTTGAATAAATGTCCAGGTGGCATCCAAATCATCGGATCTTGGCAAGTTTTCAGACATCAGTAAATTGTGACTAATTTACAAGTATTCCTCTTTGTTATCTCTCTGAAATCAAATAAAACCCCCTTATTAAATATTAATGGATAAACAAAAGTTCACTGGTTTTATCTAATAAATTGCCTCTTTACTAAAACCTCTAGGCGCGCAAAAAAAAAAGAAACAATTGTTAAATATTTCGATAGATCTGGTATTTGTATTCTCAAATATAAAAAGGCTATTCTGTTTGTGTAATTTTTTAACAGACCGTATATTGGTGATAGGATATTTACTGCCAATCTTAATATATATGTCCTCCCAAAAAATGAAATACGAATTCGAGTTTGTATAGCGTTGATTTTGCGATGCTGATATCTTAGTCAGATAAAATAGGAAGTATTATGATCTGAATGTATTGAATTCCTTCTATCAAACAGTTATACAGACTGTATAGAACGCTGAATCAGAAAGGACCTTTGAACTTCAGTTACAAATAGATCTCACCAGCTTGCAAGTTTTCCTCAATTTCTTAATTTTTTTTCTCTCATACTGCCCTTCCCTCCCCCGACTAAATAGAGAGTACGTATCGTATGAAGAGATATATTATAAGCAGTAATATACAATATTCTTAATTAAAATATTATCGATATAAGCAATATTATTCTTAAATGTTGTCGTTAATGCATAAAATGATATAATGGGCAAGAATATGGAAATATATAAGGAAGAAATGAATGTGGCAGTGTTTTTTCTGTTTTGGCTGTAGTGGTGATTAGTTCATGGACATAGAATGAACTTTGTCCACTACTCTCGCAATACTTACGGAGAATGTAACTACCCATGCAAATAATAAAACAAATAAAAATGACGCTAGTGCTTTTTGTTTCCGGCAGATGTAGGGAATTCGTGGATAGAGGTAGGTTGTGTCCTGGATAGTGGGACCTATACCTGTGCAAACCCATTGCTTATCATACCTTGTGTTGAAAGCGAGTGCTAGATTGGCACTTGCGAAGATGATAAACAGAAGATCCAGCAAAATCAATTTCAGTTTATCTAAAGGGTCCCTCAGACCCAACGGTTTGCCGGAAAATTCATCAACAGCAATATATAATGTGTATGCAAATGCAATTGTACTGACACAAATTGCCATAATTGTGCTTGGCTGTTGAGGTACACTACCATCTATTTTATCGATGGTGGCATCCGAATTCTGGTAAATTCTCACTGCTAGCCCTAGGGAAACAAGACATAGTATGCCTATGACTATACGGAACCCGAGAGGTAAGTACTGGTTATAAAACAATAAATTTGAAAGAGCAGGTTTCCATTTTTGTAGCTTCCTCTGTTTCAGTCTCTTCCATTTCTCCTTTTCTTTATTTAGCTCTTCAATCCAATCTAAGGACCCACTCCTAACACTCTTCCCATCGACCTGTCTGTCTGAACTTAAGGAGGAATTGTCTGTTCCGTTAGAAACTTCTTTAGTAGGCTTATAATAAGCATCTTTTACTTTTGAGATGTAATTAACCCAGTCAGCTTTATCTTTATCTGTTTTAAGCTCAAAATCCTTGTTTACGGAAAAGTTAAATACTGCGTCCAGTCTTTCTCCACCTTTCCACTCTGTATCTAAATCGTATAGTATTTCCTCTTGTATTTTCCTCCTCTTGTCCATCTCCACTTGGTCAATAGACTCATCTTCGGGTATCACCAATTCGAGCCCTCTATCCTCTTCAGCATTACAAGCACTATCGGCAGAGATAATCGATGCTATACCAGTACCCCGCATTCGACTTCTAGCGGCAGTCCTACCAATGCCAAGCCCATTCCGGCTGTACTCAAGACTGGAGTCTGTTCCAGCAGACCGCCTGTCAGTAGAGTACGCTACGTTAGACCCAATATTCCCAATAAAGTTAGCCCATTTCACTTCCTTATCATCAGAACCGCTAATACCATTAACTTCCCTAAAGTCTGCCTCCAACACAAACGGCGGCACAGTGCTCGGATACAACCCATACGGATTAAGCAACGTCTTCCGTTTCTTGTGCTCTTCCACACCATTCCCTGCATCCGAATACGAACGACTGTTCCCCGTATTATCCCCTGAAGACTGGTTCTTCGAAGCAACATCATCGGGCTTACCAGCCACATCTCTCACCATTCGCTCCATGTTATCGTATTTATTTTTCTTTCAATCCACAATAGTATTATCCTCTATATCAATTTCAACTGGAACAAAACAAATTTATAATCGTACACAACCTCGCCTACAGTAAAAGGAGCCCTAATCTTTATTCAATCACACAATATTCAATAAAAAGACAATATGTTCTTATACACAAGATTGAGACTATATGGATCGTATCCTATCCTTCTTGTTTCCCCTTCATCGATCTACGGCACTTTCTCTAGGCATTGCAATAAAATATTGTTGAATGGCACAGAAACAACAGCACCCAAAGAATTTTTTTTTATTTCTAAATTAAACATTAATATATTAAAAACAGCTACCTCGAGAGTGTTATTTTTTAGGGTTTGTGCGGCAGTTTCTTTGTGAGGGACCAGACCGTTTTTTTTTGTGTCTAACGTACGGCTGACTATTTCTTTAATATATTTTGTTATTATATGCAATATAAACAACTAAGCTTATACGTTTGAGTTAGGATTTATGCTTTGCCTGCCTAATAGAATTTACAGATTAGATGGGCATTATATTAGGATGGGAAAGATCTTAATATTACTGTAATTGCATGCTAAACATTAAAAACAAGTTGATAAATAAGTTCTATAAGCTATTTAAAAGTTTAACAATATAAATATCCTCTAATTAAAATACACACACATTCTTCTATTTCTATGTTGATATACACTCTTTTATAACGGATAACCAATTGGTCCAAGTGCAAGTCTCATGTAAAGGTGGAGGACTTGTTACTGGCGACTGTTGAATATGTGGTTGTTGCTGCGGCAGGTATGTTGGTGGTATTGGACGATTGTAAGATTGAGCATATATCTCCTGTGATTTAACCTTATTGCGGAGGGCAACTCGTGGTGTTTGTATTGCTGGTCCAGCCAAATATGTATGTTGCGAGCTACAGGATATTGATGACGCTGAAGAGAACATTATGTCCTCATTGAGAGGTTGGTTTCGATCCATGGATATAAATTGCCTAAATAATGCATCGTCATTATTAAGATCACAACTATCACCATACTCCCTTATGTCTTCTTCAGGTATGGTGGGTGCTACAGTGACTTCAATCACACGGTCTTGTTCCTGGAAATCTGAAAAGCTGAAAAATTCTTCCTCGAGTTGCTGCCGTCTTGCATCCAATATACCCCTAGCATTCTCCTTCCACCAGTGAGTAAACGAGTCAAATAATTTGGCACTGGTTGCAATACGCTCGGAGGTAACAACCTCATTCTCGTTTATCTCTCTTTGGTAAGGATGTATACCTTCAATGGCCATCGTGGTACCTCGGTTGGACGATAACGGTGGCTTCCACTTCACCAAGTTATCCTCCATCCTCTCCACAAACCGATTCCCCACCTTAGCCTTACGCTTAGTCTGTGTGTCAATAACTAATTCTCGCACACTCTTAATATTACTATCCTGTGGTAAGAAGTATCTCTCTTTCTCCTCCACTCCCAACTCCTGTCCGCCATTACCAGTTCCTTCATCAACATTAAATATTATATCCAAGGGACTATCACTCTCCAAATTAACCCTAGCAAATGTAGACATCCTCTAATACATATATTACTACAACATATCTTTAATACAGTAAAAAAATAAAAAATTACATTATACCACAAACATTAAAAAAAAGACTATACATTTCATTTTGTTTGTCCCATCAAACAATAAATAAAATATCCCATTTTGTGTCCAAAGAATATTCTTTTGTGTTACCATTAACAGATTAATATTATTATTATAAACCCACATCGGCAAATATATACCATTATACGAGATGCATTCATTCGAATCCCCACCAACGCACAATTAATTATTTTTTTTGGTGTTGTAAACGAGTGATTTTGGGAGGCACAGAAAGTGCCGTAGCCAGAGGAGTAATATGTTGTTGATACGTGGAATTCTGTGCATTCTTAAGGGCCTTGTTTTTGATTTCTTTTCGTGGGCTTTATTTTTTTTTTTTTTTGTGATTTTAACGTGAATAAACAACTCAACCAACCAATTGTGTCCTTACCTTTCCAAGGATTGGATTATGTTAATGATTAATTGAATTCTATATCATTATAAGATAATTCTTTTTAGAGGAAGATCCCAAAAAAAAAGCAATAAAAATAAGGGAAGCGATGGCTGATGAATTTAACGAGTTAGATGATTCGTTGCAAGATGATCAATACAAGGTCTCTGCGAAGAAGACTGTTGATGAGTATAAGAAGTTAGATGCAGAGGATGAGTCTCTAGCCAAGTGGAAGGAGTCGCTTGGGCTTTCTTCTGATGTTTTGCCGCTTGAATATCCAGGCGATATCAGAAAAGTTGTGATACAGAAGATCCAACTGTTGGTAGATACCGAGCCTGAGCCAATCACATTTGATCTGACCAATGAGACTACTATTAAGGAGCTTGCATCGAAGCGTTACAAAGTGAAGGAGAAGTCTATATATAAGCTACGCATTACCTTCAAAGTTCAGCACGAGATCATCACTGGTTTGAGATACGTGCAGTATATCAAGAAGGCTGGTATTGCCGTGGACAAGATCGACGACCATCTGGGCTCTTACGCACCTAACACTAAACAGAAGCCATTCTACGAGGTCGAACTTCCAGAAAGTGAAGCACCAAGCGGTTTCTTAGCTAGAGGTAATTACAGCGCAGTCTCAAAGTTCATCGATGATGACAAGACTACTCATTTGACACTTAACTGGGGTGTTGAGATTATTAAGAAATGATTACTAGATACCCCCAGTTCTTATTACATGTTTAAAAATTTAATTATAGTTTGTTATAATTTTTTTTTAGTTTTTTGTTTCTTTAAGATTATAATCTATGAATATTAGCATACTACCAAATTTACATTTTATATTTAATATAGCAATCTTATAAATAAACCATATTTTCGTAACTAAAAATATTTAGGTATCAATAAAATGTAATATTTAGGTTTCAAAGTTCGTTTTCTTTTTAACTGATTATATACGATTTCTAGTCTGAGAATATTACATACATAATGCAGATATAAAAGATCAATTGTTTTCCTTATTTTTAAAAATCTTTAGGCGTTGTTCCGTTATATTGATAATGCATCCATATCATCGCTGAGAGACTTTTGATTTGATTTTTCTGTCACTTTAAAGGAACTAGCTGTATTAGATTGCGATCTCCCTTGGCTTAAATCATAGCCCTTTTTTTGTCTATCATTATCGCTATCTGAATCTGGCTTGTCCTTTGAAGAATTAGCATGGTTCTGTTCCTCTGTAACTTGGGGGGGTTTAGACTTGTGGAAATTTTTGGAGTACTTCCTCGAATAACCTCTAGAATCACCGCTCACATTTTTATTATATGGATATCTATAGCCATATGGAGCCATTCCATACCTTGGTACTCCTGTCCCCATCATTGGAGGTATTGGCATCCCACCATTACTCATGTTTGGTGAATACGGGCTCATGTTCGGAGCCATGCCGCCAGCGGCTGCTCCTGATGGACCACCAATACCATCAATTCCTGGAGTATATGGAGCACCGAACATATAGGGATTAGATCCATTATATATACTACCTGGCGTATCCATTGGTATGGGTACAGTTGGTGGATACATTCCTGGATAAGGCATGGGCTGAAATGGAACCTGCTGCTGCGGAGGGTAGATCATATACGGAATTGAAAACCCTGCCGCAGGATTATGCTGCACCGGTGGGGCATATGTATTATAATGACTACTATTATGATCAGTGTTATTATAAGAGGATCTCCTTGAATGGAAGCCACCACGCTTCGTAAAACTTCCACTGCGACTCTTATGCTTATAATTATTGCTAGATTCATTACTCATATTGCTAATGCTAGAATTACTACTACTATGAAAGGACCTCCTAACATTTCGGTTCTGGTACCCCTTTTGGTGACTTTGATATTCTTGATTTGACATGAAACTATGGCGAGATGTCTGGAAATCGTCAGGTTGGGGTGAGTCCCCGTTTTTTAATTCGTTGAATGTGTCCAATTTATCTTGAACAATCTTAACTCTATAATATGGTGCAGAATATTCCTTGGAGTCTGCAATTTTATCGATTTTATTATTAGGGAATAATTCGTCAATATTTGTCATATCATCGGGTTCGTTATTGGCTTCGTTTTCATCAGATTTTTGAGATTCAAATAAGTTCTGCCTTATTTGATTGTAATGTTCCTCCTTTTTCAAACGTTCTTCTTCAAGTAGTACTGAAGAGCTTGAATTGTTGGACTCCAACAACGAGGTCTCCCTTGTATCTGAAGATAAAGTCAAGTTCTCTTGACTACTGCTCTCATTGACAATTGTATCATCATCTTTACTTTTCTCCCTTTTCAATATCTTAAATTTCTTTGCAGAAGCCACCACCGGATTCTCTTGCTCTAAAGATGGGGCTTCATTATCAGCAATGGCATCCTGTGAGTCCGGGGAAGATGGTTCATTGACGAATACGGGTTCTAAATCCTTCAACATTGGTTTTGTCCCCTTAAGTTTCTGCGTCTCCTCAACTTTAAACAATATAACACAACTCTCATTGTTCCGGGCTATAACGTGTCTTAGATGGTGGTACTCAGCAATCTGATGTGACAACAACCGGTAGTATGAATTCATCGGCCTTAACTCCAACGAATTTTGCTTAGAGTCAACAAAATTCAACACCGAGGCCTCCATATCAATGACAAATTGTCGATCATGGGGCCGCTTGAATAACGCAGTAAGCATAGCTGGAGTCAAACCGAGCTCTTCATAATCTACTGAACTCTTCATTGTCTCTTTATACACACTCCGAATTTTTTTTTGTCTTTATTGTATTATTATGTATCCAATCCAGGGAATAAAACTAGTTTTTGTTGTTTTAATTTGCTTTTGTTGTTGTAGTTCTATATCCCTTTATTCTGTTAAACTAATTCAACGTTTAGTTAAAGAATATCAAATCTAGCTCTAAGTTAATAACAGTTGTTCCACACCAGTTTTCCCTTTGTCTATATTATAAATAGCTTTTAGGGTTTTTTTTATTGTCCTCGTCTTTGATTCTCTTTTCTTTTTTCTTTTCTATTATTTTCTTTCTTTTTTTTTATGACGGCTTGTTCCTTCAACGGTTCTCTTTCTCTCTCTCTCTCTCTCTCTGACTCTCTGCCTAAACTAGATATCCCAACTCAATTATATTTAATATAGTTTTATAACTTATACAGGGAATGAGCCAATTTGATATTAGTATTTCATGCAAATCCAAAAGTCAATCACTTTCTTCTTTTTCTCTGGCCTTTTTTTAAATTTTTGGATAGCTTCTTCAATTTCCCTTTTTATTCCCCCCGGTTCTTACCTTGAGAGAAAATACCAAGATAATATATAAAATCTTTTACGAAAAGTAATAAACATTATTACTACAAGGGGGGGGGAGAGGACAGTAAGACTTGCTTAGTAAAGACATCATTGCCCTCCAGCTGTTTTGGTTTAAAAACAGCAAAATAATCTTATTTAAGTCACGTGTATTATCATTATATACTGATGAACATGTGATGTATCATTATATACTAATTATCTTGTGATCTGTCATTGTATACAACTATATCATGTGGAATTATCGTATAAAAGACCAGTTTCCCCTTACTATGCAAGATCGTCTCTTTCTCTCTTTCTCTCTCTTTCTCTTTCTAGTAGAGTGCGCTGTGCTTATTATTTCTGCTAGCATTTCATCTACTTTGGTAATTTATCATGTTCTAGCATAGTGTCAAATACCTTAAACCAAGCGCTGTTAATTATAATGAATGTGATTGAGGAAGTTTTTCAGGTGAGACTGTCTGAGTCGTCTTCCGGTAACTCCCAGTATGCGGTTTTGCCGCCGGACACGGAACAGAACGTGGATGGGATTATCCTGGCACAGCTAACTGGAAACGAGGGATTGAGTGAACCGTTTGCGTATTTGAAGGAGTGTTATAACAGGACGATGGCGCAGAAGAGGAAGTATAAGCAGGCAAGTGACTTACAGCAGACTTTTGAAGAGATAGAGACTTTACTTGTTGGGTATGGGCTCGTGGCGTTCCAGATTGAGGAGTTCTGCATGCATGGTAACTTCAAGAACTATATCAAGTCGATACTACAAAGGGTAGATGACTACACAACTTTCATCCCTAGGATCATTGAGAGGGCCAATGCTGAAGGATCTCTATTTGAGTTTGTAGAGAACGTGTTCACTACCTTGGTGGGATACTTGACTAGAGACGTAGTGACTTTCGACTTGAATGATGCATTGACATATAATAACACATTGACTATATTTGAGATGTTCCTGGCTTTCAAGCCCGTAGCTGCAATGTTTACCAAGATCAATGGGTTCTTTGCAGATTACAACTGTAAACCTAATGAATTTGAAAAGACAACTATCATGGGCCCAATATTGACTTTATCGCCCTTGAATCCTAACGTGGCATTGAGAAATTACGGAGATAACCTGGAAAGATCAAAACAACAGACCGCTATCATTCATGAATCCCTTCAAGCAGAGCACAAAGTTGTAGTGGAACGATTGTTCTTCATTGTTGATAAGATCATTAGAGGTTCGGAGGAGTCTAGAAGCGATATGATCAGTTATTTTGCTCAAATAGTTAATAAAAATCACCTACGAAGAGGTGACCATGCCAATCAAAATAAGTTGGCATCTAATGCCTTTATGACTAACATTACTCTCGTCTTGGTCAAGTTTTCACAACCATTTCTAGACATTTCATACAAAAAGATAGACAAAATTGATGTAAACTACTTTAACACACTAAATTTATACATTGACCTATCTGGGGAAACACGTTTGAACTCTGATTTCAAAGAGGCTGATGAATTTTATGACAAAAACAAGAAAGATGTTGAATCAAAACCTAACTTTATTTCTGATTGCTTCTTTCTGACTTTGACTTATCTACATTACGGTCTTGGTGGTACCTTGTTATACGATGAAAAAATATCACCTCAATTAAAAAGATTAAAGGAAGAGATAGAGAGAATTAAACAAGCAGCACAGTCACAAGATGTTTTTGCTTCATTTGCCACAATGCAATTAAAGCAAATGGAAAAAACTTTAAGTATCACGCAGTCTATTAGGTACGCATTGCAAGGATTCTTTGCCCATAGGAATATGCAACTAGAAGTCTTTGATTTTATTTGTGGTGCTTCAACATTTTTAATGAGAGTAATAGATCCCCACCATAAATATCCTACAGAAACATTAAAACTTCCTCTAATACCTGACCAAGTTGGTGTTGAAAATGTCGATAATGCTGAGTATCTGAGACAAAATGCTCCTGTTCCATTCAAATACTATCCAGAATTTTGCGTTGAAGGGCCAATCAATTATTCATTATACATTGCTCAATACTCCAACTCACCTATATTCAGGAACCCAAGAATCCATTCATTTATTGAATTTGGTACCACTGTACTTCGTTGTCCAGAACTCGTCTCAAATCCTCATTTGAAGGGTAAACTTGTGCAATTATTTAGCGTTGGTGCTATGCCTCTGAATGATAACACACCTGGTTTAATGATGGAGACTTTCGAACATAATGACCTTGTTAAGCATAACTTACTTTACGCTCTATTAGACTTTTACGTTATTGTTGAAAAGACTGGTTCTTCTTCTCAATTTTATGATAAATTCAACAGTAGATATAGCATTTCGATTATATTGGAGGAGTTGTACACTAAAGTGCCAATATACAAAAAACAATTGATATGGCAATCAAAAAATAATATGGACTTCTTTATTAGATTCGTTGCTCGTATGCTGAACGATTTAACATTCTTATTAGATGAAGGTCTAAGCAGTTTGGCTGAAGTACACAATGTAACGAAAGAAATAGAAAATAGAGCCAATGGTGGGCAACCAGTAAGGGAAGAAAATGATCAAGAATTGCAATCTAAATTAATGTCAGCAGAAAGACAAGCTAAGTCTTCCTGTGGTTTGGCAAGTAAGTCAGTGAAACTATTTGAGATTTTCACTGGTGATATTGCTGGCGCTTTCTGTAGTTCAGAAATCGTCGACCGTTTGGCTAGTATGCTAAATTACAATCTCGTATCATTGGTTGGTCCAAAGTGTGGAGAACTAAAGGTTAAAGAGCCTGAAAAATACTCATTCCATCCAAAACAATTACTAAAGGCCTTGACCACTGTTTATGTAAACTTAGCTGACCAGGATGAGTTCATCAGTGCTGTCGCTCGTGATACCAGATCTTTCAGAGTAGAGTTTTTTGAAAGGGCAGTCCATATTCTGCAAAGTAAAATTGGTCTAGTATCTCCTGAATTCTGTGGAAAGCTGTTAGAAATGGCTAAAGTTGCTGAGAAGAGAAGGGGTGCAGAAGAAGAGGAAGATATGGAATATGGAGATGCACCTGATGAATTTTTGGATCCATTAATGTATACAATAATGAAAGATCCTGTTACATTACCCACATCCAAGGTTAATATCGATAGAAGCACGATCAAAGCACATTTGTTAAGTGATTCGACAGACCCCTTCAACAGAAGTCCTCTGAAGCTTGAACAAGTCATTCCAAATATCGAGTTGAAACAAAGGATTGAAGATTATAAAAGGCAAAAAAGAGAGGCCAGAAATTGAAAATATACTATAAAAATTATTTATAGATATGAATTAAATTCATATGGTATTATTTTCTTGATTTACCTGCTATTCCTTTTTTTTCTTAGAGTTGTGTGTTTTGACTTTTAGAGGTCTTCACTGCTCTTATCCATAATTAGTTTTAAATATAGGTACTTTTACCAGTAAAATTAAAATAGACATACAATAGCATAATTTTTATTCACCATATCATATTCGAATTTATGATCAATTTTTTATACCATCAATCATTAAATAAGGAAAATAAAAAAAATATGAGGAATACTTATTTATAGTATGAGTTTGTATTGGATTATGAAAGTTATACCTACCAGATTAAAAATAGATCTACAAAAAAATAAGGTACTGTTTTGGATAAAAAAAACTAAATTAAATTATTCATTTTATGGAAATTTTGTTCAATATTTTTAAGCCTTGATAGCGTACTTTCTTTGTGGGAAAGCAATTTGCTTCTTCTTTTGCTTCTCAGTGATTCTGGTAGCTTCGAACTTGGTCAAAGCTCTTCTCAAAGCTCTGGTCTTCTTGGCTCTCAAGTCCTTTGGTTGGTACTTCTTACCCTTGTATAGTTGTCTAACAGCTTCTCTTTGTTGCTCGTTGATGATAGTCAAGACACGGGCAATGTCCTTTCTAACAGTGTGGATCTTTGGCAAAGATGGTCTGGACAACTTTTGGACCTTCAATTCAGCCAATTCCTTCTTCAAGGACAACAATTGGTTTTCCAATTGCTCCTTAGACTTGGTTCTTAGTTCGTAAGCTTTAACACCGGCCTGTAAAAAAAATTATTATCATAAAATAATGAAAGAAACCAACTGAAACTACCAAAAAATCAAAAAAAAAATCTCATCTCTTACTTTCTCTATTATCACTACAATTTCGCCACATAAAGAACATGTTCTATCTTTATAGTTTATCGTTTCATTTTGCATATTGCATAATCAATCTTCTCTAATTATAGCATTGTGTTTATTCTTTTCTTTGATAATATTGTTTGCTTGTATTATTGTTAAGCCATTTAATGTGTAACCTTTTGAGATAAAGATATATTTTTGTGTTTTTCTAATTCTATAGGTCCCATTATATTCAATCTTACCATTCTTTTCGTCTGTTTTTTTTTTTGGTTTTGTTTCAGTTTTTTTCGTTAAAATTCAAATCATTATTTTATAGGATAAATTAGCAGTTAGTAAATAACTCTTATTTCAAGTTTTCTAAAGCATTTCAATAATAAGTTCATAAAGGAATCCATAATAATTCAGTCTATTTCTGTTTTTTAATTTCTCTATTCAGGACTTCCTTTACTTTCCGTTAAGTATCCATGCTCTTCTCCATATACGCCTTAAACATACCATTTTTGTTCCAATCAACTGTCTTTGCTTAGGGATTCAAAGATATAAAATATAGAATACAAATAACGTATACACTATATACCTTTTTAAAGAAGAAATTTTTTTTTTCATCAAAAGTTATCCAAAATTTTTTTTCCGCTTTTCCAACAGAGAGAGACTGAAAAAAAAAAATCGTCTTCTGCTTGCTGACAGCAAAACGGGCCAAAAAAAAAAAATTAGAGCGAGTTCGTTACCCGGATCTGGGTTTTATGGGCATTTTCAGAAAACGGCCGCAGTGGCTACGATGAGGTGGAGGGTGGTCTGGAGAGAAAGTGCGCAGAGAAAAGGTTTCGGTGTCGTAGATTTTGCTGCCAGAGTGTGCATAGCTTTTCCACGACAAGAGGGTGTTGGATATTACGTTAGTGATGATGTGTATTGACTTTAGTTCCTTAACGGATCTGAGTTTAGGCAGGCGGGGAGGGGGGGGGCAGTGGGCTTAGGCTGAAGCTAGGCTGAAGCTAGACTGAGAGGATGAGGGGGGGTAAGCTGAGGCTAGGGTTGTAATGGCGAGGCTAAAGGATTCTAGTGGTGAGGATGGTAGTGTAACTAGTCATAGGGAGATTGGAATCTGTCTATGGCATTTACTCGATTGCTTCCATATTTTTTTCTTGAAAACTTGTTTTACCCGGCTATAAGTTTAGAAGTGGAAAGAAAAATTGTAGGTTTTCCTAATGAGGAAGTTAATTATAATGAGTGCTAAAAACTTTTTTCTATAGGAGTTTATGGGTGTAAGGTTGTTATCCATGTTCAAAAAAAATTGTTCTCTATATCGCGACAAAGGCTGAAATGGTAAGAAAAACAGTCACACAGATATACACCTAACATCAATTATCAAATAAGAAAAAGTAATAATAATAGAAAGAATCATCTTCTGGGGGTGGACATGATTAAAGTCATTAAAGTAAGAATTTGATCAGCGCACTCTACAATACAACCATTTCAGTTTATTGTTCCGGAATAGTTGATTTTTTTTTTCCTGTAGTATATTATATTTTATATATTTCTTACATTGTATATAATGATCTCTCTTCTTTATCTAAAAGTAGGAGACACGCATAAAAAGAGGATAACCATATCCTTCATCTTGATAGTAGGGTTTTTTTTTTATCGAATAACGATAAAAAAAACAATAAAAAGGATCTGATTTTCTTCTTTCTCGTATTTATATTTATCTTACCGCTGGCAGTATTGATGGAAATACCCTATTCATAAGGCACTAAAAATAGTTTTCAATCAATTTACTTCGAATAGCATTGATGGATGTTAAATAGTAATTTTATTAGCCAGATACTTTATTTCCATTGATGTTATTCGATGAGATTGAGCTTAAATTCTAGTCTTAAAATAGAGATTTGTTATGTTTTATTCTTATTTTTTTTTTTGATTATTTTTAATTCGAGGAGTTATCGTACATGCAAAACATTCTAATGATAGAATTCTTATTTTTTTGTTTTGTTATTAATTGTATAAAGGGAGGAAAAATATTTCAACAAAGTGGAAAAGGATGAAGGAAAGAAAAAGAGCGATTTTATTCTATATTTTTATCCATTTTGTTATATTATAATCATTAATGTTTCTCTCTCATTCAAGATTGGTTGCTTAAGTTGTTACTTAACCATTCAAGACCCTCATACAAACCTTCACCAGAGGTAGCACAAGTAGCTTGGATAAACCATGGACGGTTTCTGATAGAGTGTAGACCCAACTTCTCGGTAATTTCAGCAGCAGACATAGCCTCTGGCAGATCTTGCTTGTTTGCGAATACCAACCACACGGCGTTTCTTAGTTCGTCTTCGTTCAACATTCTTTGCATAACTTCTCTAGCTTCACCAATACGGGATCTATCGTTAGAGTCAACGACAAAAATAACACCTTCGGTGTTTCTGTAGTAGTGTCTCCATAGAGATCTGATTCTGTCTTGTCCACCCACATCCCAGACGGTGAAGGAGATGTTCTTATATTGCACAGTTTCAACATTAAAACCAATGGTTGGAATGGTAGTAATAACTTCACCCAACTTCAACTTGTACAAAACAGTGGTTTTACCAGCACCATCAAGACCAACCATCAGGATACGCATTTCTTTGGAACCAAAAAGGTTACTGAACAACTTGGATGCAAACAAACCCATTTTTATTTATAATTATTGGTATTCCTGTTTTCTTGTGGCAATGGAGTCCGTTAGTTATTTATCAGTGGAATTCAATTGATAAAGATCCACCTCAAAAGTAATCCAAATTTGAGTCCTATCCTTTTAGAAAGAGAAAAAACAAAGAAAAAAAAAGAGGTCTAAAAAGGGCTTTACGTGTATTCAAAATTTCAAAATTTCAAAATTTTCTGTTGTTTTTTTAATCCGTTATTTTGACGTTGCCCTCCTTAGCAATTTTTGGTAAATTACAAACATTGACATCACATTATACGTAAACGCGTTTTTATTTCGGATTTTTTTCTTTGGGTTGTGCAGTGTTTTCTTCGTAAACTGAAACACCTGAAAGTATTACCACGTGAAAGGGCAAATAGTATATTACCCGGATTCCTAAACTTCAATTTTGACATACCTTACGTATTAAATGATTTCAGACGCGTTCTGTATTTACCTATATTATCAAATATACCCATTAGAAATCAATGCTGGATTATTTCATTGTTATCATTTAATATTGTTTGTTTGTTTTGTTTTGTTCTTTTATTCAACTTTCTTTATATTTTCTTTGTTTATGTTAATTTTGTTCAGTTTCTATCTTCCTAATCCTTTTTATAAATTTGCTTTAATTTTATTTTTTATTTTTTTTTATTTCCCTAGGTTCATTTTACAGTCAGAGTAATGTTTCAAGCCCCTCAGAAAAATAGAATAAGCTACTTTCTTGTTATCTCTCTCCCAAAAAAATTCGGTAAGCCTTACGTGCCATGGAGGAAATCCTTGCAAATCTAGAGTAGGACCAAAATATATTAATAAGTCTGGTTCTGGACAAACTAATTTAGATAGTAGCCTGTGTAAGAGGTCGACAGTTATATCTTTAGTGTTAATAGCAGTTTTTTTACAATATGTGATCAGCGTCTTGGTTAAGTTAACTACAGTTTGTCTTCCATCTGTTTGTGAAAGAAGGGTTATCCTAATTGCATCAGTCTTCCGGACTCCCTTTGAACCATAATTGTTATATCTATGGTAGTTCTTCCTTGAACTTGGTATGAAAATAGTGAAGTCTGGCATCTTTTCGTCCGAGTAATATTTTAATAATGTGGCGAAAATTTCATCTTCTAAAATATCAATATTATTTTTCAAGTAACCGGAAACATCATATAGGATTAAATCTTTAATTCCTGCAGATACGCTCCAGGTGACAATTTCTCCAGCATTAGACAAAAGGCCGTATAATCCACCACCAATATGTCCAATAGGTTTCATCTCGAGGATTACAGCCAGCCTTGTTGGAAGTTTTGAAAAAGCAAGAACATCCTGTCTGATCAATTGTGGGGTACGGGAAGGGTTGTATATGATTTTCAACATATTCAGTTTTTTTTGGTTACACTTGTATTGGATATACCGGAAAATCGCAAATATTAAATAAAGAACGACGAGGAAATTTTTATATAATACATTTTCAAGTTTCTTTATTTGTCTTTTCACTACCTTTGCCTCTTTTTCACTATTTTTTCGAGTAATTTGTACTTCATAAAATGTTTTAGTGCTTCTTCCTTCAGCGGGCGCAGTTATTAAAGAGTCCAAAATGGCTTTCAGAGAACGTACTATTGTATTTGCATCTCCATTGACTAGACATTCCATTTCAGGTGCTAAGTTTTTGAGCGATAAACTTAAACCTTCATCATTGCTATCAGGTACCAATTTTCTTGTATCCTCTATAATTTTATCAAGTATTTCATTTGAAACATCCGACATGACTTGTGTATATGCAGGAGTTGTTAATAATCTCTCGATTAACCTGGCTCAATTGAAAACGGTAAAACCAAAATAAACAATCCTACACAAAAGCTGTAATTTGTCTTGATAGCGATTTTCTTTAATCTTTAATGACCAAGTTAGGTAGAAACTGAAGATACTCAAAGACTTCTACCAATGTTCTTCTAAATTTGCTATATGATTTATCAAGATATTAATGAAAGATTATATAAATTCTTTTTTACTGAAAAGGAAAAATATGTGTATTTATACTACTTTTGACACCTACAGCGTTTCAAATCAAAACCGCATAGCCGCTGAACTGTTTCAAAGTTTTATATCGTATTCTGTGACTAAATGTGGCGCATGATTCGAAAAAAAAAATAATAGCTAGGTGTATAAATATAGCTTTGTAGTTAGTACCAATGAAATACTATATTGTATTAATTTCATTAGGATTATAGAACAGTATAATCATAAAACAGGAATATAATGCAATGATAGGAAAATAAATTGAAGGCTAATTCATTTACTATTAGATATATGACATATGTACATTTTTAAACAAGAACAGCGACATATAAACCTATATATTTGACTTAAATACATATCTTTGAGCATGCACCGTTTATAAAATATAGTGTTCAAGAGTTTTCGGACTAAAGAACAATTGAATATTAAAAAACAACAAAAGAAAAGGAAAATTAGGAACAATACTAAAATAAAACAACCAACATAATAATTGAGATGGAATAAAATAATAAGGGTGAAATGAATATTAAATAAGTAAAAAATAATAAAAAAAAACCAGTATTGATCTTCCTTTTGGAAGTGAAATATGCAAATAAGAAAGTGGGGTAGATTGAACGTTCTTTCTTTAAAACAAAGTAAGAAAAAATTAAACTGTTATTGTAGTGAAGTGATGAATATAAATTAATGCGCTTGGTTGATGTGTAAATTTATTCTGCGTTCTGTCATACCGAAATAAGTTTTAGATGATGTTTATCCCATATTAGGTTTAGTATTGAGGATTAGGTAGGATTTGTAAAGGTGGAATCAGTATTTTGACTAGTATATGTATTGCTTTGAATTAGCTGAGACATATAAGAATTAATAGTATCCAAATTTCCGCGATTTCTATAAGAGGTAGAGGATGAAGGATCTTCTTCGCCCAAATCATACTCAGAATCTTCATCGCTGATGTCAGGGATACCTGATGACAACCTCCGACTAACACTATATAATCCAAACCCGTTTCCTAAATCAACAAAGTCGTTGTGGTCATCGAATGTGAGGTCTTCACCTGATTTTGTATTCGTATTAGTTTTTTCAGTTGAATTGGTGCTATTGTCGGAATGTTTATGAGAGTTTTTTGTCCATCTGGAAAAGAGTCCAGATTTTTTGGTTTCAGTGTGTGAGGATTCCGTGTCATTACTATGATTGTCGTTTTCTCCTGGACTGGTGTTAACAGAAGTGTTTTTAGTGATATTTCCGGCGAACTCTTCAATACTTGCTGCAGTGGATAATGAAGGTGGACCCCTATTGACTATATGTAGCACCATTTCATTACCAAAATCCAGAAATTGAGTCCCGTCAGTAGAGTTTCTGATTGGAGCGCTACTATAATTAGTTGGGTATTGAGAATTGTAATCAACACTGTGATGCGTGTTAAGGGAGTCATTTCTAGGTGTTAACCCATCACTCATTAATTCACCATCGATAGTATTTGTACGGAATTGTTTTTCTTGCATGTTCTGCTGTTGCTGCTGTTGTTGCTGCTGCTGCTGCTGATGTTCGAAATGACCATAAGTCTTTTCTCTATTCCTGATTCTTTTGTTCCATTTGGCAGAGACAATCCCATTGGGTGATTTTGTATAAAGTTCATCGATTTCTTCTAGAGTTAGGCCTCGTGTTTCGTAAACTGTAAAGTAGACAATGACTAAAGCTAGTGCATTTAAACTGCCCCAAATAAAATAAATCTTGGGACCTATCAATGCTCTTCTCTGGCCTGTATCGACAATATATGGAGTTATGAAAGCACAAACAAAGTTAATAAGCCAGTTAGCAGCAGCGCAGATAGCAGTACATTTAGCTCTTACTCCTAGTGGGTATAACTCAGCAGATATTACCCATACAACACCGCCCCATGTAGCAGCAAAGGATGCAATGAACAAACAGATGAAAGCAATCATGACTTTGTTAGCTACAACGGATTGGGTTGATGATCCAACAATTGCGATAATGAAGTTCGAAATGGTCATGATAACACCACCATAAAGCAACACGCTTCTCCTACCAAGATATTCAACTAGAAACATACCAGGAACGCTAAAACCAACATTAACTGCATATGTGATTAACGAGACAATATAACCATTTTTTATACCGGACCTAGTGAAAAAACTAACACCGTAATAGAAAATGAAATTTATACCTGAAAACTGTTGAAATGCCTGTATAGCAATACCAGTAAACATTCTTAGAGTTTGTTTCGGTCTACTCTTATTCGATCTAAAGCAGTCCCAAAAGGTTGTTTTACCGAATGATGCCTCATAATCAAATGTAGCTTTTATTTCTACTAACTCCTCAAGAAGACCAGAATCATGTACAGGAACTCCTCTTAAAAAAGCTAATGACTCTGCAGCTTTGTCCAACTGATCTCTCAGAATATAATAACGTGGGCTTTCAGGCAAGCATAGCATACCAGCTGCTAAAGCGTACGCCCATACGTATTGGAGACCAATAGGAATTCTATAGGATGAGGAATCACGTCTGTTGTGTGTTCCTTGAGATACTGCACTAGAAACCAACAAACCCCATGTAATAGCCCATTGATATGTAGAGATAATAGCACCTCTGAGGGATTTATGTGCAGCCTCAGCCTGGTACAACGGTACCACAGCTGACACTAGCCCGACACCTAAACCAGATATAACTCTACCAGCAATGAACAGGTTATAGTCATGGGCTGCTACCTGTAACGAGTTTCCCAATGAAAATACCACCGCAGTACTGAATATTATTGTATTTTTCCTCCCGTATTTATCCGATATAAAGGGAGCAGACAATGCACCTACAAATGTTCCCAGGGATAGGAACGATACTAAGATGGCTAACTGTTTTGCCGAGAACCCGACATGGTTCGGTGCTATATTATTCTTGACGTATTGCATATCTACAATACTGTTTATCAGTCCTGTATCGTAGCCGAACAGGAACCCGCCCACGGCAACAAACACACCGACCACAATCGACATCATATAAGACTGCTCGTGGGGAGGTTCCGCAAACAGCTGTGACGTGTCGCCTATCGTTGACATCTCATCAGAGAGCACAGATATATCATATTCTATATCATCATTTGTCTCATCCATTCCTCCATCTCCACGTTCATTTGGAAATTGTTGACCTTGACCTTCTACATCTACACCGTCTATATCTCCACCGAACCCGACCATTTCCATCTCTCTATTAATACCATGATCATGAGTATGATCGTGTTCGTGTTGTTGTTCGTGACCAAGCCCTTGGTACTCCACCAGATGTAAGTTCCTCGAATTGAGAGTGGCTTGACCTGAACTTAAAGTCTTCATCAATGACAGTCCGTTATCCATCATCGTGTTCTCCCCTTCTCGTACTCCTCCTAGTTCTCGTTGTTCTCCTTGTCCGTGTCCTTGTCCGTGTCCTTGTCCTTGTCCTACCCCCATATCCTTGTAGTCCCGATTTCGAATATCATGATTATTATCACTCTTCTCCTTCTCGTCTCTAGGACCTCCTTCTACATGCCTTACTATCTTATTATTCCGCCGCTGTCGAATTAAACTCACCGCTTTTATCGCCTTCTTCAACACCCCAGCTCTATCTCGCTCTATTTGTTTCTCTTCTGCTTCTAACATTACTTCATTGCCTTTCTCTTTTGATTTCTTATTACTTCACTTTACTTGTTTCTAACACTAATTCAATATACAATTAAATAAATAAAAAAATATCTTTTACTATAGAAGAGAATTTAAGAATTTTAAATAAAATAAAAAAAAAAAAGAAACCCCGAGAAACCCTCAACCGAAGCCCACAACATGGTCCTACGGTACTTTCTCTCCTTTTTCCCATTTCCCCTCTCTCCACACTTGTTATCTCTCACTACGTTTACTCGCGCATAAACTACGGGCAGTATCATAAAAAAGCCATGTAAAAAATACCGTGACACGTCCATTTTTCAAGTCCTCCCCCCGCACAAAACGAGACATCCAAGCCACTAAAAACACCGCAGTAGAAAGACAACTGTGGGAAACAAAGGGTTGCGCTTGAGCTTGCGCCCTAATTCTGTAAAAGCCCTAAGGAATCGTGCAATGCCCTAAGGAATCGTGCAATGCCCTAAATGATTAAAAATTTGAGAATGGCGCGGGGCGGAAGGGAAAGTGTTCAAAACAGCAAAAAAAAAAAAGGTACCGGGACCCGGGCACGGCAGGCGGGTGACGGGTGACGGGTGCGGGGAGGCCTTATGAAGGGAAATAGGATAAGTACATTAATACGAAATATCACGTTTATTAAAAGACTATGATATATGATATATTTATACATACATAAAAAAACAAACACAGAACTATGATGTTGCTTCTGAGATGCTGATGATTCTCTTTACACCGGTTAACCAGTTACCACCTTCTTGAGCGTGGTTAGTTGCGATGTCTTTGTGGATTTCCATGGCGTCCTTGTAGTTCTTCTGTTTCAAGAGTTCTATGATTTGTAGAAGCTTGTCCACGGTTGGTTGGGTGAGCAGGTCTTGTCTTTCTAGGTGGGTGAAGAGGATGCGTAGTCTTTTCTCACAGTCCTTTAGCTGCTTGCTGTACTCCTTGGGTGTCAATGGTGTGACGCGGGCTAGCTCGGAGCTGAAGAACTCCTTGATTGGGAGTTGGTCGGCTGGGATTCCTGCGTCGCTGGTCACGTCGTTGGCTGGTTCGGTCATGTCAATTGGAGAGATGGTATTTCTTGTGGGAGGGGCCTGTGGAGGGGCAGCAACGCTGCCGCTGGCACTGGCAAGCTCGGAAGCGATTGGTTGTTGTTGTGGAACAGCAGTGGGTTCTAAGACGCTGGCAGCGTCCTGGGATAGAGTCTTTTGTGGCTGGGCACGTTTCTTACCAATTGGTGGAGGACCAGCGCTTGCCTTCTTAGTAATTGGTGGTGGGCCAGAAACTGGAGGTACATGACCGCCTTGTGGTGGAACCATACCTGGCATCTTAGATGGGATTTGAGTGTTCACATATGGACTAGCTGGGACACTTGGTTGTTGTGCACCAGCTGGTGGGGCATATGGGTTTACTGGTTTCTGCAGTGGAGTCATATTGGCAGAAGGAGCATATGGGTTGGCTGCAGGTGGAACAACACCAGCAGATTGTGGAGGACCGTTGCTAACTGGAGCTTGGTTCAATTGTGGTGTTTGTGGGGCGTACATGTTGGCTGCTTGGCTAATCTTACGAGCTGAATTGACATCATCCATATTCACGACGGAGGAGTTTCTGGAAGCCCTCTTTTGTGGTGGAGGAGACATAATGCTGGTGGAAACGTTCCTGGATCCATTACTTGGTGGGAAGGCACTAGCAATAGATTTGCTTGGTACGATCTTTGGAGAGGCCATACCCATGTTTGGGATTGGAGCAACGGTCACAGGCTTGGCACGTTGTGCCTTTTCCTTAACTGGCAACGGTAGATCATTCCAGCCATCGTTAGCTTTCTTGTTTAAGTGTGGTGTTTGACCTGATAGAACAGAAGAGGGTCTTGGTGGCGGTTGATCAATGGCACCATTGGTTGGAGATATTGGTTGCTGAGCGGCCATGGCCAAAGATTGGGCAGCTACATTAGAGTATGGGTTGGCTGGTGGAATGAAAGATGTTGCAGGTTGTGTTTGTACAGGTTGTGCTTGTGCTGGAGCAGCATAAGCATTCAAAACTGGTTCAGCTACTGGAGTTGGAGGAGCGTATGGGTTGGTCTTGACAGTAGCAGCGGATTGGCGATGTTGTAGAGAAGGAGTTGGGATGTTAGCAGCTGGGAATCCATTGTTTATTTGTGGTGTGAACTGAGAAGGAGTGGAGACAGGTGCTGTAACTGGTGGAAGATTAATAGACTTCTTAGAAGCAGAAGCCAAATTGGTGTGACTGCCATATCTAGTCTTTTTGGTCGTGGTTTCAGCAACCTTACCAGAGGCCACCAAAACTCTCTTCTTTTCAGCAATAACCAATTCATTGTCTTCAGGTAGGATGTTCAAAAACAACAAAGCTAATTCAAAGTTACCAGTAGCGGCGGTAATGTTGATGAATTCGAAAAACTTTGAGATTAGCGATTCATTAGTGATCTTTTGCTTCTTACCAACAAAGCTAGACATGATAGTAAATCTTTCGATAAATTCTGTCAAACATTCCACATGGGCATCATAAGTAGTCTTGTCTTGCTTCTTCAATTTGCTTTCCAAAGATGGGAATTCCTTCAACCAGATTGCTGCAATCTTATCTAAAGAACCAGCTGCAATGTATAGAGACAAAGCATTCTGTCTATCCTTGCTTTCTAGTAATCTATCACCTAATTGCAATAGCTTGTCATTCTTTGCTGTCTCGTCATCGGCATGGAAACTTAGAATAGATTTGGTGATATACTTCCATTGAGAAATATCCAAATTCTCAATCAAATCCTCTGAGTTCTGCTTCGAAGAGGAGTATAGAATTCTAGACAAACTAGATTCTTTACCATACTTGGTAAAGTAGGCATCCTTAATATCCTGTTTTATCTTATCGTTATCAGTGCTTGTAGCCAAGACAAAGGCTTCCAAGATGGAACCATTCTTCAATAGTTCGTTAACCGCTTTCTTTGTGTTGCCAGAGAAAATGCTGTCAGCAATGCTGATCTCATTAGCAGCAATCTTGAATGATCCAGAAGGTTGGAAGTTTGTCTCGATCTTCTCGAAGAATTCATCACCTTCTTTTTCTTCGTTTTTTTCCTCGGTGTCCGATTCCTCAGTAAGTTCTAGTGCGTCCTTCAAATATTCCTCCTTACCGTCCATAGACAATTTTTCAAGCAAATTCCAATCTTCTTCATTACTTTCGTCAACGACCTTAACCAATCTCTGATTGATCAATGCATTGAAGTCACCGGACTTCACGGCGTCAACCAAGGTGTTGTCCGACTGTAGATCAGATATTTCAGGCTTGGATATCTCAACACCTAATCCATCTTCTGTGATCTGGACCAACTTACCACCGAAAGCCCATTGAGCAGAAGCAGAGTTATTACCATACCAAGCTGGTGCTTGTAAGTTGACAACAGTGGATTTGATTTCACTCTTCTCCTCTGAAACGTGGTTCCAGAAATCGGTCTCTGATTCTTGTTGCTTAGTCTTACTCACCTCTTCATCCAGAGTAGTTTCAAAGTTTTGTAGAGTTTGCACCTCGACTCTTTTACCGTCCAGAGTAGCGAAGGCAAATAGGTCTGGAGCTTGTGGAGCAAACTTAGACTTGAAACACCAGTTACCAGTGGTAGTGTACTCAGTCAATGCCTCACCAGTTTGTGGGTTCCACAACATTACAGAACTATCACGCGCACTGGACAACAGCATGTTTTCATCTTGTTGACACCAATCTAGAGACAGAATACCCTTGGAGTGTCCATGGCCTTGGTTATTGGCAGCAGAAAGCACTTGCAGTGGCGCATTGGAGTTTCTTAGATCCCAGATCAAAACGGCTGGGTCATTGTCGTTAGAAGTAGCAGTGGCTACTCGAGTAGAGTTCAATGGGTGCCATTCGACAGCAGAGAAGTCAACCTTTGTACCTGTAGTTGGAGATGCATAACTTAGATGGATGACTTCCTTCTTTGCCTTCAAATCCCAGATAGAGGCGAAGTTACTGTTGCTAGCCGAGGCAAACACATGAGCCAGGGACTTGTTCCATGAAAGTGAGTGTACTTCGTCAATTGTTGACATGGAGACACCTGGGGTCAATGGCTGGTAATCGGCCTTCTTCTTCCCGTCTGGTATACACTTGTTCAGATCCCAGATAAAAATCTCACCGGAGTTACCACCTGACAACAAAACGTTACTCTGTTTGCTATTGAACTTAACGGTCCTCACCAATGAGGAGTGCACGTTAAACGCACCGGACGACCTCAGGGACTCCTTCTTCGCATCAAACTCAAAGATCTCAACGGCACCATTGTCCATAGCACCCGCTATGTGCTTGTTGTCCTGAGACCAGTCAAGATCCTTAAACTTCGCATCAGCAGTAAGGCTGAAAGTAGGCTTCTTGTCATCCGTAGACAAAAGAGACCACAACTCTAACTTCGATTCATTCGAGAAATCAGCATCTATAGTACCTGAGGCAGTACCTGACACCAAATATGGTATTCTATCATGCGACAACGCGAACGTAGCAGTACGCGAGTACTCAGCAATCCTCACCATTATACTTTATATATATATATTTGCTCTTCTATGAGATCACCTTAAAATAAAATTTAGTAATTGTTTTTTAACTCAAGTTTCAAATATAAAAAATAGAGAGAGAGAAACACATACACATATATATTACCTTGTTGATTTTTTGTCAAAGTAGCTAACCCTCAAAATTTGAGCCCTGGAAAGAATTCCAACTCCCAAAAATAAAAAAAATATATATAAAAAAATATTGTGGACAACGCAGAAAAAAACTGCCCTTCGCATTTTGTCTGTACGTGTTTTGTTTTCTACGGGTCTTTCTGTTTAGAAAATTGGCACTATCTTCTAATCTACAGTAATATCTAAGGCCAAACAACAACACTACGAAATTCTTTTGTGGAACCTTACTCTATATATATCTCATAGCATACGTAATAGTCATATGAGTGTGATGTATGTAGTGATATAATTGTATACGTATACTGCACCTGCAATGTCGTTATACTGTATAATTCATGTGATACACGTATCTTGGTATACTTATATTTCAGGGTAACCATGTACCCTTAAAAAATTAAGTTAATATACGTAATAGACTAAGTGTATGTGTGTGTGTGTGTGTGTGTGTGTGTGTGTGTGTGTGTGTGTGTGTGTGTGTCTACGTGTAGTTGGGTATTGCTTGAAAGTGATTATAAGACTTTATATACCAATACTCTCTATTTTGGATGTTATGGAAGGTGAAATACAGAAGTAAGAAATAATTTGAGAAAGGGAAAAATAGAAAAAATAGGAGGAGATGTCGGAGAATAAGTCAAAGTCAAAGTATTATGAAGAAGCATTAGAGCAGTACAAGGAGATGGTTGAAGAGGAAGAAGAGGATGGATCTGAGCGTGATTCTTGGGATAAGAGAATCACAGACACAGGATGTTATGTAGAGAACTTGGCGTTACAGCTGTGTCATGCGGAGACTAATGACTGGAGGCAGTGTTTTCCAGAGATGGCTCAGTTCAGGAGTTGTTGGGAAAAGAATGGCAATAGAGACCGTGTTCAAACAGTAGATAGAGATTTGAAATGATTTTGATATATACAAAAAGTAAAAATACGTTACCTTGTAAATAGTTGATGTCCCCCAAACCCAAATTGATGATATATATATTATAAAGAAAAAGAACTAGTATTTTTTTTTTTTCTAGAACTTTCTATTATGATTAACTCGAGAATCGAACTGGTTATCTAAATTTTTTTAAACCTATGAAGGGAAACAGAAAAGGCCCATGTACATATAAAAGCAATTGGATTGTCAACATTGTGATTTGTAGAGATGAATCGAATATAAAAGATCAATTGTGCAATATACAACAACAGTATATATTCAATAATGTCTAGACCTAAGGCTTACTTCGATGTTTCTATTGGTGGCTCTCCACAGGGCCGTATTGTATTTGAATTATACAAGGATGTGGTTCCAAAGACCGCTGAGAACTTCTTGAAGCTGTGTGAGGGGAATGCTGGTATGGCTAAGACCAAGCCAGATGTACCATTGTCCTACAAGGGTTCGATATTCCACAGAGTCATCAAGGACTTCATGTTGCAATTCGGTGATTTCACAAACTTTGACGGTACTGGTGGTGAAAGTATCTATGGTGAGAAGTTCGAGGACGAAAACTTTCAATTGAAGCACGACAAACCATACCTATTGTCTATGGCTAATGCCGGACCTAACACAAACGGCTCCCAGGCTTTTATCACATGTGTACCAACACCACATTTGGACGGCAAACACGTTGTCTTTGGTGAAGTAATCCAAGGTAAGCGTATTGTCCGTTTGATTGAGAAACAACAGACAGAGGATGGTACGGATAAACCAATGAGAGATGTGAAGATAGATGAGTGTGGTCTTTTGCCAAATGACTATGTAGTCCCTGAAAATGCTGAAGAGACCCCTACCGATCAGTTCGGAGATAATTACGAGGAGTCTTTGAAGGATGATGACAAGGTTGACATAAAGGATGTAAATTCCGTGTTGAAAGCTGTTAATGCTGTTAAAGATATTGGTACCAAGCTATTTAAAGAACAAGACTTTGCTAATGCTTTGTTAAAATACAAGAAGTGTGATAAGCTCCTAAAGGAATACTTCCCTGATGATTTGTCGAAGGAGGACATGGAACGTGTTAACCAATTGAAGGTGTCTATCCCATTGAATATTGCTATCTGCGGTTTGAAGGTGAAGGATTACAGAACTGTCCTAGTAGCATGTTCGGAAGTATTGTATCAGGAAGCTGCAGACGATAAAGCTAAGGCAAAGGCTTTCTATCGTCGTGGTCTAGCTTATTTCCACGTAAATGACACTGATATGGCCCTTACTGATCTAGAAATGGCTACTACCTTCCAACAGAACGATCCTGCCATCTTGAAGGCTATTAATGACACTAAGAAGAAGAGAAAGGAACAAAGCGAGAAACAAAAGAAGTCCTTGTCAAAGATGTTTTCTTAAGTTTACTCAAATTCTGCTTTAGTAATCTATCTTAATATATAGTATTTAGGTAACGTCCTTATTTAATAGAAGAAACTTTGCATCTTACTCTAATAACATTACTTTTTATTGAAATTGATTGATTTACATTAAATAAGAATGTGAAATAAACTCCCTAGAAATGTCCGTAGGATTTCGATCTCATTGAAAAAGTACTAATTTTTTTTACTTGCCAAAATTGCGATGAGCTAACTAAGATGACATATATTAATAGAAATGTTGAGGTAAGTTGATTACATGTTAGTTACAGAATTTACGTTCTAAATTCAAGATTTTAAGAGACGTAAACAAAAATATGGATTCTGAAGAATATACACCGTTAAGCGAACTTCCTGTTACATGTGAGCAAGTTGAGCACTGTGCTTATTCCTTTTGGTATGAGAAGTTTAAGAGCCACATACCTAAAACAAGAATTATAAAACCACTACCTCAACAATTTATCCAGTACTTGGAACAAGATGGTATCAAGTTACCAATTTCTAGTAATGAGTTATCGAGCTATACTGATGATATTGTGAGAAGTGAAGAAAATGAATACAGTGATTGGGAGGCTGATGAAGATACAGCAACAGAATATGAGCCAGGTATTGAACCTCTGAATGATTTCCCAGAGTTTCATCAGCAACTAAAGGATATCATCTCAGAACTAGGACCGGTTACACCTAAACTAAATTGGTCTGCTCCAAAGGACGCCACATGGATACTGCCAAATAACACTATGAAATGTAATGAAGTAAATGAAATATACCTGTTATTAAATGCTTCAAATTATATTGTCCATGATCTAGAACATGCTTTTGATGAATGTGTCGACAAGAAACAGGGTGAGCCGGAATATGAACTTATCCTAAGACAATGGTTCAATATTAATCCAGCATTAGAATTTAGGGTATTTGTTAAAGATGGAAAGGTTGTTGGTGCTACGCAGAGAGATTTGAACTATTATGATTACTTAGAAAAGCTTTCAGACACCTTAAAAGATCTAATCGATGAGTTTGTCGAAGATGTTGTAGTTCCAGGCTTTCCTGATAAATCATTTGTTATTGATCTATATATACCGCGACCATTCAACAGAGTTTATTTGATCGACATCAATCCATTCGCTAGGAAAACTGACTCCCACCTATTTACTTGGAATGAAATAATAGAAATAGATACCACAGAAGATAAAGACTATGAAATGAGATTGGTCACTGAGCATAACACCGGAAGATTTGCCTCTAAGGAACACTCCCAAAACCATGTCCCAAAGGATGTGGTTGATGCCAGTTTAGATCCGGAAAAAATAAAAGAATTGACTGAGAAATGGTCTGAGATGTTGTTGAAACAGCAACAGGATGTTAGTGATGAGGAATGAGAAGAGAGAAGCCGTCTGCTATCTTGTTCTTGAACTTATACTTTTGTGTACTTTAATTATTAATGAATTATAAACGCCACAAAATGATTTTCGATAAAATTTTTAATTTGTTAATAAAGATCGGAAAAAGACTAAAACTTTGATGACTAGATTTGTTTCATCAAACTGATGCTATCAATGTTCCTTTCTACTTTTATATATGAGAGCTGATGTTATGTGTGAAACCATGAAACAAAAATCTTATATTGCTATATTCGCTGCTGCATTTAGTTTCCTATCTAGACTAGTCATCTCCGAGCCTTTTTTATCGGAGGGGAGTATCAATTGCAGCTTGAACGATGGAAAATGTCCTGAAGAATGGCCGTGCTGTTCACCTTATGGTGTATGTGGAAGCGGACCTACTTGTGTGGGTGGTTGTAATCCACAATTTTCATTTAATGATATGAGTTGCTTGCCAAGTCCTATATTAATACCATATGACATGCTGAGTTTCAAATCTGAGGATAGCGCCGTTGAGCGATTAACAGCAGGTAATCTTCATAAAAGCAAGTACATACTGAGGGCTGAATCAAGACTAAAAGAAAAAGAATTAGAACTGCAAAAAAACAAAATTATCCATTATACTAATTATTTAATTACCAACAGCAGTGATCAAGCTCGTGAAATGTTAATCGATTATAAATTTGTTCATAGTGGTCTGACACAAATTGATCGTGACACTGGCAATATCCAGTTAACGATGCCTAAAAGAAGTACTGGAAGCCTAATTGCAACAACGAAATCATTTCTCTATGGCAAAATATCAGTAAACATGACAACTGCCAGGTCTGGTGGTGTAATTACAGCATTGGTTTTGATGTCGGCAGTGGGTGATGAACTCGATTTTGAATTTGTTGGCAGTGAATTGAACAGTGTCCAAACTAACCACTATTTCCAAGGAGAATTAGACTACACAAAGATGAAGAAACATAGCATTGAGCAGGACACATGGAGAAACTATCACACTTACGAATTATCTTGGAGTGAACAACAAGTAGACTGGATGATAGACGGTCAAATTATTCGAACACTATATAAGAATAATACATGGGACAATGAGCTCAATGTTTATAAATATCCAGAGTCACCTATGAGATTGGAAGTTGCTATATGGCCTGGTGGTTCAGAAAAGAACGAAATTGGCACCATTATGTGGGCAGGTGGATTGGTAGACTGGGACAATGCCCCGGATATGTTAGAAAAGGGTTACTTTGCAGTTAATATTCAGAGTATATCTATTGAAACTTCTGCAAACCGTCATATGCCAAGAATCTATCATTGTTTGACGACGAAATCGGGCAAGGATATTAATGAATTACTATCAGAGGACTTAAAAAAAGTTTATTTTACCTATAACAGCACTAAGAATCCGAACTATAACGAAGATTCTTTAGAATGGGACTGCGTTGATGATATTTATTTACCTAGTATGAGATCATCTGGTCTGCATTCCAACAGAAGTAAAGGTAAGCTTCTAGACGATTCTCAAAGTTGGAATAAGGAAGATGATCGAGAACAACTGAACAGTGATGATGAAATAGACATTGAAGAATGGTACAGAAGCTGTAGCACGCAGTCTAAGCCCAAACGAGAATCATCCCAAGGTTACTCCAGATTGAATTACTCTAGAACATTTGTAATCACATTGATAATCTTAATCGCAATCATTATATAATTATTTAGACTTCTAAGTATCAGTATTTAAAACAGAGAATAATTAACTTGTTAATTAAGTACTTCTTATAATTTGCTTATTTATATATATACATATATATATATATATTCACGTGATTAAAGTTTATTAGCTTTTCCCGTTTTTTATTTCGCGCCGCGAAAAAATGAAATTGTTGTTTACTTTAAGCAAAACATAGCTTAGACTTTGCTCATCTCAAAAATAAGAATCATGAATTTTATCTTAGAGATTAAGGATTTATTTTTGCACATTTCTCCTTAATTGCTTAGTTATTATAATTGTATAAAACTATTACAAAGAAATTGAAATTTAAAGAAGAAGAGAGAATCATAAAGAAATAATCTAGATAATTTTACAAGGGAAACAGAACCAATATTTATTATGACAGGTGAAATAATAACTATCCAGGTAGGGCAATGTGGTAATCATGTTGGTAAATACTTTTGGAATCAATTGATAAAGGAGCATGGAATAGAGAGAGATGGTTATAGTAAAATTAATGATGATAGTAGTGTGATACGTGAAGATGATACAAATCCTTTTTTCAAGCAGATCTCGAGCAATCGCTATGTTCCTCGCGCAATTATGATCGATTTAGAACCTGCTGCGATTACTGATGTACAGAGTTACTTTAATGACTTTTTTAATCCTAGGAGTACATGGGTATCTTCCGAAGGTTTAGGTGCAGGTAATTCTTGGTCTACTGGATATGATCATGGCATAAACAATCAAGACAGAATTTTAGATATGATTGATCGTGAGTTAGATTCCACAGATAACTTTGAAGGTTTTCAACTGCTCCATTCGGTTGCGGGTGGTACAGGTTCTGGTCTTGGTTCAAGTCTTTTAGAAGCACTGACTGACAGATACTCGAAAAGCTTTGTAACAACATATTCAGTGTTCCCAAGTAAACAGTCAGAGGTAGTAGTAGGGCCTTATAATACAATGTTAACCTTGAGAAGACTTTGTGAAGACTCTGACGCCTCAATAATATTCGATAACAACGCCCTTATGAATTTAACTGCTAGAACTTTCACTGATCCGAACACTAGTTATGAACACACCAATCAACTCATCTCATCAGCAATGTCTTCTATAACAAACTCTCTAAGATTCCCAAGCTATATGTATAATTCTTTGACCAGCATATTCTCGACTCTAATTCCCACTCCAGAACTGCATTTTTTAACACCTAGTTTTACTCCTTTCACACCTGACTACATTATGGGCGGGAATAGATTCAAAAAAAACACAGCATATGATGTATTATTAGATTTATTAGATCCATTTACTTCGTTAGTATCGCGAAAATCGGAATCTGTTGTTTATTTTAATATTTTCAATACTGTTATTGGTGATGTTGAGCAGAAGCATATACTCAGAGCAATGCCGAAGATGCAACAAAGGATAAACTTTGCATCATGGTCTTCTTCAGCATTACATGTAAATGTAGGTAGAAGATCACCATACCTTCCATCGCTTGAGACAAGAGAAAATAATGTCAGTGGTTTGATGCTCGCGAACACTTCGGCAATTACTGCCGTATTTGAAAGATCAGCCTCTGCATTTGATAAATTGTTCTACAAAGGTGCATTTTTAAATCAGTTCGATTCAGGTAAACTGTTCCAAAATGGATTAGATGAGTTTGTTGAATCACGAGAGGTTGTTACGAGGATGATGGAAGAATACTCTGCAGCTGAACAAGATACATACCTAGATGAAGTGTTGAATGATGAAGATATTATGATAGGTGACGTTGAACCTGAAGAATAATGAGGATAAGCATGAATAGAGAATTATTACCCAATCGAAATTTTTTACTCATTGCATGAGTTGTAATATTAAAAGAATTTATACTTAGCATAAATCTAGTGCATTATTAAATTAAGACTAAATACTGATTATTAAACCTTGTATAGCGGGTTCCTAGAATGCCGTATGAAGTTACATTTATTTCCCAAAACAAAATGTGATGTACAATGGTAGAAGATGAAGAAATGATGAGTCGGCCTGATGACCCAAATATTACCGTAGTATATAATTTTCAGCTAACTGTAACTTGTCAATGGGTGCATATATTGTAAAGAGTTATTAAGTTCGTAACAACTTCTTTTTGTATTGAGCTTTGCATAAATGCTCACAATTATGAAATGACTACTTTGAACCATACGTATGACTTAATTAGGCAAGCGGAGCAGAAATGCAGAAATGGGAGTCTTAACGAAGCTTCAGAAATATTTAAGCAAGCTTTAGATACGCTTGATACTGACACTCTGAATCCAAGTAATATTGATGGAGCTGTATTAGAGGCTGTTCAGTTGCTACGAGATGACCTAACCTTAAGGATAAAAGAGTTGCAAATTTGTATCAAGGAAACACCAAAGGAAGAAAAAACTATCGAAAGCAGAAAGAACAGTGCATCAGTGATACATTCAGCTCTCACAAATAACAACTTGGCTGCATCTCGTTATTGGGATGGTAGTAGAAATAACCTAGAAGGTAGTATGAATGTTTTGACAGATCCAGTTATGAATTCCTTTTTCAATAAACTACAAAATAGTATGTTGGAGATCATTTCGGATGCAAAAAGTGAAGGTTCAAACGTCAACGAGCTCAATTCTACGGCGGTCTTTCGCATTGACCAATTCAAGAAAGAGATGTTAATCTATGAGCAACGAAAGATGAGGGAGCATCATATGAAATTGGAGCAATATGCACAAGAAAACAAAAGACTTGTAATAAGAAATGCGAAACTAAAAGAACGATGGGATAATCTTGTTGAGAGTGCTCTTCAGCGAAAAAACAGACAACAGGAACCCTAAATTTAGTTACTATACTTGTTTGCCCTGTAGCAGACTTATACAAAAGCTTTTGAAATACTAGCTAAAATAATATGAAAAGGTAGAATTAAGATGCCTACAGTTATGATTAAACTATAATTCTGGTTATGATCATGTCCCTTAATACGTTATTTGTGATATTTTACTTGAACTGAAAATTTTTGAAGAAGTTCAATTTTTTCATTTTTCTGAAATTGCGATGACCTGGGTGAAGAAATACTCATCTCATCTCATTTAACTAAAGACACAATTAGTTTTCTTGTCAATTATTCTCCGGAATAGCTACTACCAGACAGTTGGCATTTTATAACTGTTCTAAAAATATAAAATTGTTATGGCTGGCTCACAACTGAAGAATCTAAAGGCCACCTTAAAGGCTCATGGTCTTACGGGTCAAACCAATACCAAGCATACTAAGAAAACTAAGAGACAAGCAAGAGAATATGATCGTGAGGAAAAGGCCAAGACCATTGCTAAAATTCGTGAACAGTTCAATCCATTTGAAGTGAAAGCTGCGAAGAATAAACGTAAGGGTGGTGATCCTGGGTTGAAAAACTCTGATAAGGTCGCTGTAGGTAAACCTGGTATTTCTAAGCAAATTGGTGAAGAACAAAGAATGAAAGCTTTTGAAGCTAAGAGGTTAATGAAAAAGAGAAAAGGTGGTGTAATTGATAAAAGATTCGGTGAGAGGGATAAGAATTTAACTGAAGAAGAGAAGATGTTGGAGCGTTTCACGAGAGAACGTCAATCGACATCTTCTAAAAAAAAAGATTTATTTAATCTAGAGGACGACGAAGATGAGGGTCATTTTGAGTCAGACATGTTCGGTAATAAACTGACTCACTTAGGTGCATCATTAGGTGATGATTTTAATCTCCAGGATGAAGTTGAGGATGATCTGGATCAACCTCCTCGAAAAAAGACGAAGGCTGAGGTAATGAAGGAGATCATCGCTAAATCCAAGTTTCATAAACATGAAAGACAGGAAGCTCAAAGAAAAATGGAAGACAATATTGACGAGTTGGATGATGATTTTGAAGATGTTATGGCCGAACTTATGACTACTCAACCTACCAAGAAGAAAGAAGAGGAAGTTGGTGAAAATGAAAAAGATTATGATATTAAAGTGAAGGAGTTGTTAATGGAGAAAAGAGCTGCTCCTGCTGATAGAACTAAAACAGAAGAAGAGCTGCAAAAGGAAGCAGATGAAAAGAGACAACAGCTAGAGGAACAAAGACTAAATCGTATGAAAGGTATGGTTGAAGACGAAGAGGGAGAAGAGAAGGGTGTTGAAGATTTGGATGATGGATTTTGGGGCAGTGATAGCGAGAATGAAGATGCTGATGAAATTGCTAATTCTGATGATGATGTTGATTTTAACGTTGATTCAGCCGGAAATGAATCTCATAAACCTAGAAAGAAATTGGCCATTTCTTGTCCTCAAAGTCAAGAGGAAATGTTAAATGAATTGAAAGGAACCCCTCTTATCGACCAACCCTCCCATATTAAAGATATTATAAAGGCTTATCAACCCAAATTAGCTGAAGGTAACAAAGAGAAGCTTGCTCAATTTTCGAAAATTCTACTAAGATATATGATATTTTTGGCGAATCAGAAATATGATAGTGATATAGAAACGTTTGATAAAACTCAAGACCAATTTTTATCTATTTTGAAGAAACTCTCTGAAAAGTATAATCAAGCGATATCTGAAGAATGTAGATCATATATTACCAATATTCAAGCTCGCTTCAAAAAATTTAACTTCTCTGCCTTTTCTACAGGTGATATATTATTCTTTTTGATAGTTGGTATACTATTTTCCACATCTGATCAATATCATTTAGTCGGCACACCAGCGCAAATTTTACTTAGTGAATTTTTGGAACAAATCAGGTTTAAATCCACAAAAAGAATAGCTGTTGGTGCAATTATAATGAGATTGATAATAAAATACCAAAGGTTACCAAGGCGCTATGTCCCAGAGATTACTTATTTTATTCAGAAGTCCCTAATTTCTCTACTAATCAAAGAGAAGGATATTGATAGTGATTTCCCACTACCGATAAGATTAGATTCTTTTGAATTGGGTATTACGTCTAAGGATCCTGTTTTACCTGAGCAAGGTATTATTCATCTACATGAGCTTTTCTCTAAGGATAATATTGATGAAGAAAAACTCAAATTGAATATATTGGCTAATATCTTTGAGGATTTAGATAAAATGCTAGGCAATTATTGGAATGATAAAGCTGCCTTCACTGAATTATGTGATACTATACAACCTATATTAAAAATATATTCAGAAAGGTATCCGAATATTTCAACTGTCACTAAGATAATTGAGAAGTTGCAGAGAATGAAGAAACTGAACACACATTACCCATTAACATTACAAGCTCACAGACCAACTGCTATCCCATCTTATGCTCCTAAATTTGAAGAGAATTTCAACCCTGAAAAGAAATCATATGATACCGATGCCACAAGAAATGAGGTTAACAGAATGAAGGCTCAATTGAAGAAGGAACGTAAGTTCACTATGAAGGAATTGCGTAAGGATACCAAATTCGAAGCAAGGCAAAGAATTGATGAAAAGAGAAAGGAAGCTGAAGTATATCATGCTAAAATGTCCAACATCATCAATACTATTAATACTGAAGAAGGGGCTGAGAAGAATAAGTACGAGAGGGAAAAGAGATTGCGTGCTGGTAAAAAATAATAATCTCTAATTTTTAGCTTGGAGTTATGTATTAGTTTTCATTTCATTGTATATTAGTAATTGCATAAGATCGATATAAAACCACAGACTGTCAATTCGTAAGAACTATTAATTATTATTATTAAGTGAATACATAATACTGTGATGCCAACTTAGTGCGATTTATGAGAAATCTATATATGTAGTATTTTGATTAATTTATCTTCAAATAATTACGTTGTTATCAGTTTCATTTGAGTTATTTTTTAAAGATGAACAAGGCAACATTAATTATTCAAAATTAAACAACTTCCTCATACTCTTCCGAAGAAAGATTACCTAAAAATTTGGTAACTATTAGTGCGACTTGATGGTACTGCGATTGTCCATATTTCGCCCAAATTGCTTGGTGACTCTGTTCGTAATTTTGACAGTTTTCTAGTATTAATGATGCAAGTGGATAAAGCTGTTCTTGGGTATATCCAGAATAATAGACATGCTTCATGGTCCAACTTTCAAAACCTAGTATTATTCTACTTAGGAAATAAGCACCAGCAGCCAACCAACTTGGTAGGGCACTTATTAATGACGGCTCCATAATAGTGGTTTCAAGAAGGTATTTTGCTAAGTTTCTGATACTGTATTCGTAGTCATCGGCTTTACTAATTCTTCTTAAGAATGACATTGGACCTGGCCAGCTAACTTCAAATGCTAGGGCATCTATCATATACTTTTCAGCCTCAATGATATCTTCTCTGGAATATGTGTCATCCACCATATATACAATGTCTTTGATGGTGGGACAATTAATCTCTTCATATTTTGATGCTATTAGGAGAGCTGTAGCACTAACTAGTTGAAATCTATTCAGCGTAATTGTTTTTCTTGACAGAAATCTATCAATTATGTTAACAGTAAGGTATAGTGTTTCAGGTAGTAATTGAAACCTCTCATGTACCTGGACTATCCAGTCAATCACTGTTTTTCTGTATTCCCATTTCAATTCTGGCTGGCCGGCCATGTAGTACGGATTAGGTCTATATTTCAGCTCTAGTTTTCTCATGTACCGGAAAATTTCGGTGCTATACTCCACAACCATGACTGAATCGTAGGTATCATCGTCTTCAGGATCAGGAGTTGATCTGTAATACATTTTGAATGCCTGATCTAGTAAGTCTTGAATTTCTTCGTTAAATATTGGGGACAACGGTTCCACAAAGTTCTCATAATCTTGCTCTAACTCATCTAATTGATCCCTTAAGGAATTTCTGTTTCTTGTTTCAAGGTCAGATATATCATCAACCTCAATTCCCATGTCATCTTCTTCTCCCCCTTCTTCTTCTTCCTCGAACTCCTCTTCTTCTTCTATCCTCTCTACCTCATCAACTATATGCTCCGGTATACGTCCAGTCGGTACTTCGTCTTCATTTTCATATTTTGATAGGTAAGCTGGAATATTTTTTATTGTCTTAGATTGATGTAGTCTATTTACTTTCTGAGATGTCACATCAGCCAAAGCCCTCCTCTGTCGTTGCTCCATCCTTGATGTGTTGATATTTACCATATTATTCTCATCTTGATACATTTTTCTATAGTTTCGTCTATGATTTATAACCTTTCTATAAGTGTTCCTGTTACTATTATACCACAATGAGCTGCTAATTGCTACTTTCTTTTGTATATCATATAAAGCAGATCTATAGATTCAAATTGAAGCTAAAAAAAATATACTAATTAATTTTTTGTGTCTCCCAAAACAAATAACTAAACAATCAAAAATAAAAAGAAAGAAATATAAAGAAGGCCTATCCATGTCCCAACTTACAGTTGTCCCATTGCCAATATATTGCTTTTGTCTCTACTATACAAGTTTTTGTGTTTATTTTATGAGATGATCGACAAAACCGGTTTGCGAATTGTTTACTTGTTTACCTTATCTCCAAATTAGGAATCATGTAAACATCCATTACCCAAATAAAAAGAAAGAAACGACTGATAGACTTCTCTGCATTTGCCTTTATTCTTTTTTTTACTCGTTCGCGAAGTTCTTTTCACAGAAACTACCGTACATCAGTTTTTGAGGAACACCAAAAATGTTCTTATATTTCCCCGTGCAGATATTCTCACTGGCCCCACTTTCCTAACTAGTTCAATTTATTTGTACAAGGTTTTCTGTTAGGCTGTATAAACGTTCAGAGAAATTGAATGTAGGATACTTAGAAGATTTGGGTTTTAATTTATTTATGTTTTGGAAGTCGATTCTTTAGATTTCACATTGTTACAAGCATTTCCCATTGGTGTACGTGGACAGCTATAAACAAATTGTAATTCCCACCTATAGCTCTCAAGCCGTTAGGTTACCCAGACATGGAAAATAGGGTACTAACACATTAGCAAATACTTATTTAACTAAAACAAGTTAAACATATACTCATTCAAAAATACAGAAGTAAGAAGTTTTGCTTATTCAAAGTACATTAAAATCCGTGTATTTATCATACCACTACGAAGAAAGAAAAATAGTAAATAGAGAAGTAATGAGTAATTGGGATATTGATGAGGAAAGGGCGAAGATTGCAAAGGCTAGTGAGTACCTGGCCTCGAGGTTTTCGGAGCATTTCAAGGACGGGTTTATGCCTAAGGCATTGATTATTTGTGGTTCAGGTTTATCAGGTATTCCTTCTAAGCTATCCACTGATGTTGTGCCGTTGTCGATTCCGTATGATCTTATTCCAGGTTTTAAAAAGAGTACTGTTCCTGGGCATTCAGGAAACCTTATCTTTGGTTACATGAGCGGATATCCAGTTGTGCTAATGAGTGGTAGACTTCACGGTTATGAGGGCAACACAATGCAGGAGACTGTTTTCCCTATTAGAGCCCTACACCACTTCAGCAAAGGTGTCATCAAGACATTAATAGTCACTAACGCGGCTGGTGGTGTAAACCCAGAATATAAACCTGGTGATATGATGTGTATTTACGATCACATAAATTTCCCTGGCTTAGCTGGCCAACATCCCCTGAAGGGACCAAACTTTGACGAAACTGGGCCAAGATTTTTGGCTCTTAGCGATGCTTATAGTCATGACCTGAGGAGGCTTCTATTTAACACCCACAAAGAATTAAATATGGATAGATTATTACATGAAGGTACATATTTCTTTGCATCTGGTCCAACTTTTGAATCACGTGCAGAATCTAGAATGATTCAGATACTTGGTGGTGACGCCGTTGGTATGAGCACGGTACCTGAGGTTATTGTCGCCAGACACTGCAACTGGAAGGTATTAGCATTAAGTTTAATAACAAATGCGGCTGTTGTCGAACATCCTGCAAGTGGCAAAGCTGAAGCTGAAGTTCCTATCGAATTTGGTAAAGCTTCTCATTCTGAAGTTCTTGAAACTGGAAAAGTGGCCTCACAAGATGTCGAAACCCTTATTGCAGCAGTAATCGGTAAACTCCCAAAATAAGTACAGTTGCTTGTCGTAGCATAGGAAACAAATCGCAAGAATATCTAATGATTCATCAGGTTTCAGAGGTTGTGTTTCTTATACTAGTGCATTGCACTTTGCGTGTCTCTGTTTTGTGTGTTCTTATGCGTTCTAATTATAGGCATCTATGTAGCGGACATAAATATTAAAAAAGAACTCTCTAAAGACTATTATACATTCATTAAACCTTACATAATCCAGTTAAATTGGTAAACATTTTTCTAATATAGTTTATTGATTTACTTCACCAGCAGATTCCCATTTACCATTCAAATTCTCTTTCCATAGGGTTACTCTATTATCACCGCCTGAAATAGCTAGAATGTTACCTGACAAAGACCAGCTAGCTCTCCATAGGACATCTGGAAATTCTTCAGCTGTCAATATAGTTCTCTTCCATGGTCCCTTATTGTTTTCTTGGGTCCAGATATTACATGTACGGTCTTGGGAAACACTAGCAATGTAAGAACGTTGTAGAACAGATGGAGACCAGGCGACATCTCTTACCCAATCGGAGTGACCCTCAAGTGTGTCTTCCACCAGGTAGGTTTGAGTTTCTGGATTGAACCTCCAAATCTTCACAAGGTTGTCAGCACCACCTGTAACAAATCTGCGAGCTTCTCTAGGAACTTCACCAGGGTTATTTCCTCCTTCAACAGTAGCGGGTGCCCACGAGGCTGCGTTAACACCAATTGCATGGGCATCGAAAACCATAGGAGCAGTAGTACCATTTTCTTTAAATTCAACAACAGACACCTTACCGTCAGAAGAAGCAACGAGTAATAGTGCACCATATTCATGGGGAGCCCATTGAACAGAATTAACTGAGGCAGTATGGACGGCATGGACCGCGATCTGAGACCACCTGTCGTTTTCTTCCTTCCAGATAATGACTTTACCATCATATGAACATGACGCTAGAATGGTACCAAACTTTGGATGCGCCCAATCAACCCTCCAAACTGGCCCTTCATGACCTGTCAAAGTGTCTACAAGCTTCTGGCTCTCACCCTCAACCTCAAAAATTCTAATTGTTTTATCAGACGAACAAGTAGCTAGTTTCTTACCGTAGTAATCCAAAACAGCATCATGAATCAAATCGTTATGAGCATTAGCTATCTCAACCATGTTAGTTATTTAAATTCTACAATATCTCTCTCTTTTCTCAACTTGATTTCTCTCGATAACCTTTCCTCTTATATGTAAAAAAGAAGTTAAAAAAATTAATAGCTCTGGAAATTCTAAGAATCGGCTTCAATCTGTATAAAATAAATGGTTTCCTAACTCAATCCAACTTCATAGATTAATATCGAATTGTTAACTGTTCCGAAATTTCATTGCACTTGGGCAATTAACCATTGACAATTTCTGGTTTCCATCATGTCACTCCGGGTAATACTGGGCATTAAATTCTATTTAGACTGCTTATAATTATTCACCAATAGTAGTATAATAGTATGGTATTTAAATATTTCAATAAGCTAATTGATATATTACTGAATATCAAAGAAATTAGTGCTGCCATATTTAGTTATTAATTGAATTAAATTAAAGTAAAATTAAACAATGTATATATAAAAGTTGTTTTCCGCCCGAATAAAAATGAATTATGATTAATAAAACCAAAAATGAATAAACCCATAAATTGAAAACCAAATCGATAAACAAATAAAAAACAAACAAACAAATAATACAGTCAAAATTAGGAGGGAATAATACAATTTAAGAATAAGAATAAGAATAAGAATAAAATGGAATTATGGCAAAGGCTAGCTTTTGTTGCTTATCATTTCAGATAATTCATAGAATAATGGGATTGTTTCTTCTGAATATAATCTCTTGTCCTTCCTCTTCCTATTAGTGACCGTTTCCCTTTTCAACATCCCTTGCATGTCGCTGTAGCTATTTTCTCGGTTTGTTCTATCAACCAAGGGTAAGGGATCACTGCTTCCCCTAAGCAACTCTAAAGATTTCTTAGTTCTTAGCCTCTCTCTATTTTTCTTATTTTCTGTTGCAAATACTCTTATCTTCTCATTCAACTTGTTACGCAATTGATCATCGCTTAACTTCTCCAGACTGCTACCAGCCACATGTGTTGGAGTCCAATTACCTTCATCAAATTGTGATTCATCATATACATCAAACTCTCTCATTGTTGCTTTTTGACTAAATATTTTAGGAGAAATACCAGAATACTCATATGTATGGTGATCATTGGCGTCTTCAGTAAATCTTTCCTCATTGTTGATTGAGAGTATACTTTCCAGTTCGTCGTTATCACTAATCGTCGTGATTACTGGTTTGAGTACACCCATCTGTTCAAAGTTGCTAACTTGATTTTCGATAGGAGATTTCAAAACATCTAAGAATAGGCCCTTTCCACTCATACTGGACCTACTATTTCCACTATTACTGAATATATTATACTTTGATCGTGTTCTCAGATTCTTTGTTATGACGTGCCGTATCTGATGTACATGATTGCTTAAGAGGGCCTGTATCTCCTTTTCCGGGACCTCGTTAGGTAGAGATAAGAGATTCTGTTCAAGTACCTGAAGATGGTATAAAACTTCATTTACAGTTCCATTATTATTACCATATTTACTATGGTAGGGATCTATTGTTGAAAGTGAATCTCTTCTCGCTTCTACAGCTTCAAGTTCCTCATCCTCTACCCAATACAACAATTCCTTCTGTTCATTAAGACTGCAGAAGAGATTATCCGTATCCTGATTGAATTTTTTTGTAACGGCAACCAGAGATCTCCATTCGGAAGACCTATCAGGATTAATGATATCTGCCTTGGGGAATATCTTATCTAATGCTATGGCAAACCCCTTCATCGTATACGGTTCACAATCTACACCACATCTCAGTGAAAGAAAACAACAAAGAATAAACTTGCGCAGTACTTCTGTTTGACTTATGATTTCATCTATCCTTATTAAACCTCCACCATGTCCCTGTGGATTTTTCAGAGCGTAAAGTGCATTTATTTGTATGCCATATATACCACAATACTTGGAGAGCTGTTCCATATTAGTGAAACTTATTAGGTATTCAGCAAACTGAAAATACTTGATAACTGTTAGTGTTCCAACTGAGAACAAGATTGGTTCTAGCTTCTCATTCTGATCTCGCACATCCAAATGTTTATTATAAAACTTCTTAAGCAACGTATCAAACCGCTGTGATTTCTTTACCATATTTTGTAATTGAATCAATAAAGAAAACTTTTTGTATTGGCTATGAAAATGTGACTGCTCATATCCTAAGTATAAAGTTATCAGAATTACTGTCACGATTTTCCTTCTAGCATATTTATTTTGCCCTAAAAGGTATTTTAGAAGAGAATATGCATTTCTATGAGTCCTTAGAAAATCCACAGTTTGTCTCAGTTCAAAATTTTTATTAACAGTATACACCTTAAGTGATCCTAATTTTGTTATCAAGGTCTTTTCCAATAAGTTATGACGGACTCCATTCTTATGGAAATCCATAATAGAGTTTGATATGCTATAAGACAATTGCCTTGGAGTGAAATCATTGAGCAAAGGTGATGTGATCAGCGTATACCTCAGTTCCTCTAAGAATTGTTCATCTGAAACCCACGAAACACTATGAAATACTTTATTCACTATCTCCTCATTCCAATTGTTCTTCCTGACTTTGTTCTGCCATTTGGATTGATCAGGTACCACACACGAATCCTTTTCACCTTTGGAATTAAGATCATCCTCAAAAACTACATGTTTAGGAACGGGATCAGCATATTTATTCATCACTCTGCCTCTCCAATTACTCAGAACATTGAAAGGTACTTCAACTTCCATATTCCCAATCGCAACAACAAATAATATTTATTTTATTTTTTGTTTTTGATCTCTTTCTTTCACACTCCACCCCACCAGCTAAAGGACTAAGTTATTGGATCTATCAGTTACTATTATCAAGATAAAGAAGTAATAATTAATATACAAATATAAAAAAGAGACTATAAACCGGGGTCGAAATTTTAATCACCGAATTTTCAATGTATTAAAAGAAAAAATAGTATTTAAATCAAATTAAATTCAAAGGAAAAAAAATTTACAGATCAGTAGAAAACAACAACAAAACTCCTCATCTCTCACAGATCAATGATTACTTGATTTCTCCACTAGCACAAATTTTTAACTCATTAGGTAGAGTATTATAATACTATTAATTTAATTTTTTTTTTTCTTTCAGTATTTCACTATATTTATTTGTTTACGATTTTTCTATATTCGGTATGATCCACAGAAACACCCGTATACTATTCAAATGAGTAAACAAAAGCAGTTACTAAAAGCAAATTCTTTACCGAGCGCATTGACACTTTTTTCGATACTGCTACTGTGTCTTCTAAGTGAAGACCTCGAACATAGAGAAAAGATCGAGGATTCCCAAATGGGGCAATGGAGAGGAAAACGAAAAAAAATTAAATTAAATGATTTCGCCCAGGATCGAACTGGGGACGTTCTGCGTGTTAAGCAGATGCCATAACCAACTAGACCACGAAACCATATTAACTTGATGATTTTTATATTTTTAAATAGTAATATAATCTTATATCCTACTTAGGTACGTACCAACCGCGTGACTGGAAAATTTTTTTTGCATTAGCAGTTGCAAACCCGGTTTTTATAGTTCTCATTGAAATTTGCGATGAGCTACAAATTTCAGATAGTGAACATTATCCTTTTATCTAGAAGAGCAAAAAGGATACCAGTCAATATATACATCTCGAAGGATATATATTACTTTTATCTATTGATAATCATTTGTTACTTATTGAGGAAGAAGAAAAATAATACTAAACCGGATAAATACAACAAACAAACATTATGATAGGTGGCGCTGAAGTTTTAGTTAGGCAACCAAAGAGGAAGAAGCTGTCTGAAGGTCTTGCAGTTACTCAGAAAGTGTTTGTGCGGTCTAGAAATGGTGGGGCCACTAAGATTGTTAGAGAACACTACTTGAGAAATGACATACCATGTATGTCTCGTGCTTGTACGAAATGTCCTGAGATTCTAGTACCAGATGCTAACAACGAACTACCTAAGTTTGTTCTTTCGGAAAACCCTGAGAAGGGTAAACTAGCTAAAATTGGCAAGCACTATGTTGTTTTAGATACCAACATTGTGCTCCATGCTATTGATTTACTAGAGAATCCCGACTGTTTCTTTGATGTTATTATTCCACAAATTGTACTAGATGAAGTTAGAAATAAGTCATACCCTGTGTACACAAGATTAAGAACTCTATGTAGAGATAGTGACGACAAAAAGAGATTCATTATCTTCCACAATGAATTCAATGAAAACACATTTGTCGAAAGACTGGAGAACGAAACTATTAATGATAGAAATGATAGAGCCATAAGAAAAACGTGTGAATGGTACGCAGATCACCTAAAGGAGCATGATATAAATATTATTCTTGTTTCTAATGATAGACTTAATAGAGAAGAAGCAAAGAAACAAAGTGAAAAACAGAGATACCATACATTAAGTTTGGTTCAATACATTGATCAATTGCCTAATGCTGAAGAGATAAAAGACCTCATTCCAAGTACCAGCGACTCTTTTGAAAAAGATAAGGATGTAGAAGCCGAAAGCATTTTCCCTGAGTACTATTCAAATGCAAGAATTATGGGTGGGTTGAAAAATGGTGTTCTTTATCAAGGTAATATTCAAATCTCCGAATATAACTTCTTAGAAGGTACGGTCAGCTTACCTAGGTTTTCTAAGCCAGTTTTGATCCGTGGTCAAAAGAATTTGAACAGAGCTTTCAACGGTGACCAAGTAATTGTAGAGCTTCTACCACAATCACAATGGAAAGCACCATCTACAATCGCTTTGGATTCGGAACATTTTGATGTCAACGATAATGCTGGTGATGGTAATGATGAAGAAGGTGGGGTATTGGCTTCAGAAGGATCCTCAGCCATTATTTCTGACAAGCAAAGAAGGCTTTTGGCTAAGGATGCTATCACTGCGCAACAATCGAAGAAGGTTCTCCCAACTGCTAGAGTTGTGGGTATAGTAAGAAGATCATGGAGACAATATGTTGGCCAAATAGCACCAAACTCTGTTGATTTGCAGAATGGTGGTACTCAAAACGTGTTTATCATCCTGATGGATAAATGCCTACCTAAAATAAGAATAAGAACCAGAAGAGCTAAGGAACTGATGGATAAAAGAATTGTAATTTCGATAGATTCCTGGCCAGAAACACATAAATATCCACTGGGCCATTTTGTAAGGGATCTTGGTGGCATAGAGACAGCCCAAGCAGAGACGGAGGCACTACTATTGGAACATGATGTTGAATATAGACCATTTTCTAAAAAGGTTTTGGACTGTTTACCAGCTGAAGGCCATGACTGGAAAGCTCCTGAGAAATTGGATGACCCAGAAGCTATTGCCAAGGATCCTCTATTGCCAAAGAGAAAAGACTTAAGAGATAAACTAATTTGCAGTATCGATCCTCCAAACTGTGTTGATATTGATGACGCTCTTCATGCTAAGAAACTACCTAACGGAAACTGGGAGGTTGGTGTCCATATTGCGGATGTTACCCATTTTGTTAAACCAGGTACTGCTCTAGATGCAGAAGGTGCTTCAAGAGGTACATCTGTTTACCTGGTCGATAAGCGTATTGATATGTTGCCAATGCTTTTAGGTACTGATTTATGTTCTCTTAAGCCATATGTCGATAGATTCGCCTTTTCTGTACTATGGGAGCTTGATGAGAACGCTGACATTGTCAATGTTGATTTTACTAAATCCGTCATTAGATCAAGAGAGGCTTTCTCTTATGAACAGGCTCAGATCAGAATAGATGATCCAAACAATAATGACGAGTTAACGCAAGGTATGAGAGCCCTTTTAGAACTATCCATCAAGCTGAAACAAAAGAGATTGGATGCAGGTGCCTTAAATCTGGCATCCCCAGAAGTAAAGGTTCATATGGATAGTGAAACCTCTGATCCAAATGAAGTCGAAATTAAAAAACTATTGGCAACGAATTCTTTAGTCGAAGAATTCATGCTTTTAGCTAATATATCTGTTGCTAGAAAAATATATGATGCTTTCCCACAAACAGCTATGCTGAGAAGACATGCAGCACCACCATCTACGAACTTCGAACTTCTAAATGAAATGTTGCAAACTAGAAAGGGTTTAACAATTTCCTTAGAATCTTCCAAGGCTCTTGCTGATTCTTTAGATAGATGTATCGATAAAAAGGATCCTTACTTCAATACATTGGTACGTATCATGTCCACTAGATGTATGATGGCAGCCCAATATTTCTACTCTGGTGCATACTCCTACAGTGATTTCAGACATTACGGTCTTGCGGTAGATATTTATACACATTTTACATCTCCAATTAGACGTTTTTGTGATGTTGTGGCACATAGGCAACTGGCTGGTGCAATTGGCTATGAACCTCTAAGTTTGACTCATAGAGATAAGACTAAGATGGACATGATTTGTAAGAATATTAACAGAAAACATAGAAATGCTCAATTTGCTGGTAGAGCTAGTATCGAGTACTATGTTGGCCAAGTTATGAGAAATAATGAATCAACTGAAACCGGTTATGTTATTAAGGTGTTCAATAATGGTATCGTGGTGTTGGTACCAAAATTCGGTGTGGAAGGATTAATAAGACTTGAAAATTTAACTGATGACACAGAATCTGCGAACTATGATGAAGTTGAATTCAAGCTGACATTCACGCATAAGGAAACAAAAACCATAAGAGAGATATACGTATTTGAAAAGGTTGACGTGCAAGTTAAGTCAGTGCTTGACCCAGTAACAAGTAAGCGTAAAGCCGAATTACTATTAATTTAAAGTAAGTACTAAAATTATTAAATTCAAATAAATTTACTATAAATAACTACACAAAAAAAGATTTGCCTACTTCTATGACTTTAAACATATTACAGTTAATATTAATAATAGTAAAAATTTAAAAAAATGCGCAAGCCCGGAATCGAACCGGGGGCCCAACGATGGCAACGTTGGATTTTACCACTAAACCACTTGCGCTTGTAATTTCTTGGAATTCAAGAACATTCGACAATTAACTATTAGTACGAGTGTGTAACTGAAAAATTTGTCACTTAATTTATTTTCTTTCAAGATGCTCATCGCAAAATTTATGTATACTAGATTACTCAAGCAAATATGTAAGTATATATTATAAATAGTAAGATTAGTTTTTACAAGGCGCAATTTAAATAATTGAGAAGGTATATTAATTCAAATCTGGAAAATAATGTCTGATACAGAACACTCTGCATTTGAAGAGGATAATTATAACTCAAAGCATAGCGATGTCTATCTAGCTTTAGTTGATACTCCTGTTAAAGTTGATGATGAGCTTAATATTGAGGATACTTTTATAGGTGGTGAACCATTGTGGCTTGATGAAAACTCCATACCTTCTGAGGAACTCCTAACATGTGGCTCTTGTAAGAAAAAAGACAACTTCAAGCTATTATTGCAAGCATTTTCACCATTAGATGTTGATCAAGTGTCTGATATCCAAACCAAATTGGGCCTCAAAGAAATATCTTCAGTAAACCCTGACGATGATAGAGTATTATACGTATTTATCTGTACGAAGTGCCAAAGAAAGCCTAATTCTATTCGTTGTATAAGAGGTGTCAAGAAGAATGTACCACAAACTGATAATACATTCTCTGCTAAACTTGATGCCGTTAGTGAAGGCAAGGACTTCAAGATTAATCCTTTCGATCTAAAGAAAACTGAAGATTCAAATCCCTTAGAAAATAATAAAAAAGAGGAATCAAATCCATTCGGTTCAAATCCATTCAACTCCCAAAATTCCGACAATCCTTTTAATAGCTTTAAGAAAAATAGTGAAGGAGAGGAACAACAGAAAACCCCAGAAAAGTCAGCTAAAGCTATTCAAAAGGCTGCCCAGTCGGAGCATGACTCAAAAGAGGACAAACAATATGATGAATCTAAGGCATTCAAAAATTACCTATTATATGTTGAAGAAGAATCTTTCAAAAATAAGAAGCCTGATCATTTAAAACTACCTAAGAACTTGAAAATAGATAAAGAAGCATTGGACTTAACGGGTACTGATGAAGAGGATCTCACCAAAAACCCAATTAAAGTCGATCCAAGGACCGAGAAGTTATCTAAATTCCTTGACGATGATACTTTTCAAAAATTTCAAGAAATTGTTGCTTACAATCCACATCAGGTACTTCGTTACGATTTAGGAGGGAAACCTCTCTTATACGCAGATACCAAAGTTGATCTTGTTTCCACTATACCAAATCCTTCATTCAATCCATCTAGTAAAAGAGTCTTTGAAATGCAATTAATGCCAAAGATGATCATGGATCTAGAAGATACAACCTCTATAAAAGGCGGCATGGAATGGGGAACCATCCTTATTTTTACTGATATTCAAAACTACATTCCAAATTATGATGATAATGACGTTGGTTATGTGGAAGAATGTGTAAGAGTCCAATGGGAATCATAATACCAAGTGTTTCAGATGAAATGCAATTATATATATACAAGATTTAATGCACGTATTTATTAGTATTTACAACTTTTTCCATGTAATTACAAGAACCGCTCTTGTTTGACATTTTCATAAACCAATATAGAATCGCCCTTTTTATAATCTTCAAAATTATTCTCAAATGTTATCCCACATTCATGTCCTTTAGTAACAGCAGCTATATCATCTTTACCATGTTTTAGTGTGGCTAATTTACCTTCGTAAACAATTTTGTTTCCTTCGCCTCTAGTAATTTGTATCAAAGAATTCCTATTAATTTGACCATTAACGACTTTACATCCCGCAATCTTAATTATTTTTTTTTTGAGGTTATACTCAAATATATCCCTGATTTCAACAGTTGCTAGGAATTTTTTTTGAAATATTGGCGTCAAATTATCTATCAGAATTTGCGTGACATCTTCAATCAGTTTATAGATAACGTTATACTGCCTAACTTTAACATTTAGTTTATTATTCAGAACGTCATTTGGAAGGGCCCCTAAATTAAAGCAAAGTATTTGACTATTTGTTATATTTGCCATTTTCAAATCGCCTTCAGTAGGTATCCCGACAGAGGCTTCAACAACTTTACAGCAAACCTCGTTATTTCCTAGATTTGCTATACTTCCTACTATGGCTTCAACAGAACCAGATACATCAGTCTTTACTATAAAATTTACTTCTTTGATTTTATTCTCTTCCTCTTTCGTGACTTCATCCAAATCTTCATCTACGTCCTTATTTGCTTTAATATGTTTCTCCATTGCCTCTTGAAGCCGTCTTTCATTCATTCTTTCGACTAATTGGCCATCCTTTTCGGTTTCTTCTAATTTAATTCTTTTTGCAATGTACTTCTTTGCAATTGCTTCACTTTTTACCTGAATAATCTCATCTCCTACATCGGGTAGCTCTTTCCAACCTGATATTTCTACAGCTTCTGCTGGTGGGGCTTTCTGAACTTGTTCTGCTCCATCACCACTTCCTTTCATATTTCTTACTTTACAATAAGTATTACCGCATATCAAAATATCACCACGTTTTACTGTACCTTTTTTGATGAGGACCGTGGCAGCATTACCAATCGTTTTCTTCACTTTACTTTCTAATATCCAACCTTCTGCAACTGTTTTAGGAGCGTTTTCAGCTCTGATATCCATTATATCGCTTAATATAACAATAGATTCTTCAAGAAGTTCCATATTTTCACCACTTTTGGCACTTATTGGTATCACTTGTACATCACCTCCAATCTTTTCAATTTCTATTCCTTGTCCAATCAAGTCATTCTCAACTTTAGTTAACATCTTCTCTTTTTGTCTAGTATCATGTATCTTGTCCATTTTAGTAATAGCTACAATGAGTTGATTTCCTGACTTCTTTATATGCTTAATGGCCTCAATGGTTTGTGGCATCACAGAATCCTCTACAGATACAACTAGGACAATAATATCAGTGATATTTGCACCTCTTTCTCTCATTTTCAAGAAAGCTGCATGTCCTGGTGTATCCAAAAAGGTAATCTTCCTATTAGAAACAGGTGTTACCACTTGAAATGCTCCGATATGTTGTGTTATACCACCATGTTCCAGCTCCACCACGGAAGATTTTCTTAAATAGTCTATAATAGTGGTTTTGCCATGATCAACATGTCCCATAATGGTAACAACTGGGGGTCGTCTTTGTAAAAGTGTAGGATTTATAGGGGATTTTAATTCATCATAAACATTACCTACCGTTAAATTAGAAGCAGAAGTTGATATATCGTAGTTATATTCCTGTAAGATCAGTTCAGTGAATTCCTTGGACAGTATATAATTATTTGTAACATTCTCAAATCCAAGCTTCTTTAAATCCCTTACTAAATCCTCTACCCTACAATTGATCAAATTCGATAATTTGTTTACGGAAATATAATTAGGAATGGTAAACGTTAGAGGCTTCGGTTCAGACCTCTTCTTTCTCCTCGATAATTTATTATTTCTAGAATAATTCAAGGACCAGGCACTAAAATTGTTTCGAATTGAATAATTGATTGCAGCTATGGGCCTGGGACATCTCGTCGTACTTCTTCCCAAGTAAAATAGCGGTTTCAGCATAGCCAAATATTAATCAACACTAAACTATAAGCGGAATTCAAACTAGTTGATACTGGTTTTAAATTTATGAATATGAAGTAAGTTAAAGCAGTCAGATAAGAACCAATTCGCTTCCTCTCTAACTATAGTATTAATCGGATGAGATTATGAGCTCCAAAATGTTTTAGCTATGTAATAAAAGTTGTTAAAATAGAAAGCAGGGTTTATTCCGATTAGAGATGAGTCTAGTACTGCTATGGGAATCGCAGCTTACTATTTAATCATTCAAGAGAGCACTACGAAATTTAATAGCTTACGAAATAATCACGTGCCTATAAATATATAATTGCATAATACCAAGATCAATAAATTGATTACATCTATATTTGAGGTCACTTTTAAATCATGCTGTAATAATATTAATTAATTGACAAGGAGTTTAAGGAGACAAATACAATAAATGAACATGAAGTTTGTATGACATTACAATTAAATTCTAAAGAGTAGACGATATGAAAAATGAATTCACCTAATAGATCAGTTTTTTATTTATAGTTATCATTATTATTATTTTTGTTATCGTTGCCGTAATTTTATATGTATTCATTTAACCTAGTATATTTAAGAATGTCTATGTATATATTTTTTTCTTGCAAAAACAATCAAAGCAGTTCCTTTTCATTAACTGATCCGTTTAAAAAAAAAAAGAATTACTCGAACATCTTGTTATACACACTCTTCTTGAAATCTTCATAATCAAAGGAAGATCTTCTTCTCTGATTACCTGGTCTCTGGCCTTGGGGTAGGTCCTGCATGTTGTCATTGACATGCTTCTCGACACCCATCGACTCAGCACCCTGGTTTAAACTGTTGTTTCTATTTTCATGCTCATTTTGTTCCTGAGATGTTATAGCATGTTTAGCATCCTGTAGATTCATATTCGTCGTATCAGTCAAATCACTTTTATGCACATTTAGAGCATCGATGTAATTGCTCGATCTACGCCTGGTTACAGGGAAAGGAGGATGAATATCGTCCTCTTTAGCCGTTGGTGGTGAATTAATATTTCTCAAACTCATTGTTATGTGTGTATTTCAGTAACTTTTTTAATTTATGTGGTATATGTTTACAGTTTTGAATATATAGATATATAATAAAGATAGTAATTTCAATAGAAGATAATTGCACATAAATATGTTACATTTTTATATTAATATTGGGATCAAGACGACATGCAAAAATAAGTTAAAAAGAAAGAAATGTCAGAAAAGACCATAGTGGGTATACAGTGGTTTTTCAATTATCCTACCCTGTGTCGCATAAACTTTTACAAATTGTCTATCAAGTTTTTTTGACAGATTTGTAGTTTTCTGTTCTAATTATAAAGATTTCTGTTAATGTTCAATTTCTAGACACCCCTCTTCCCATTGATCAGTGTAGACATGAATATATTACGTTTCCACTGAATGAGAATACATTAATCCCAATCCACTGGATTGTCAAAGGTTCATCAAGTCCAAAAACCCTTTGAACAAAGAAAAGACATGAGGGCCCCACACCAAACTTTCACGCAACCCCTAAAAAAACAAAATATAAATCATCAGAAAGAAGCATTTGCTCGCGGGAGCTGAGAGAGGGAGAGTGAGACAGTACTTTATACGGGGATTTAAGCAATAAGGCATCCCCATTGTTTAAAAGAGGGACATTCTAGAACAAAGGGTTTAAAACTATCATAGGGGGGTTCCTAAGGGGTGGGATCAGGTGCACAGGAGGTTAGTAAATAGGAAAACTGCTGTTTATGGAAAAGTATTGTGTATATAGCAGTGTGAAAAGATTGGGATGAGGGGGGGGCGTATAGAGAAACTCTTGGAAAAAGTACATAAATTTGGATATATTAAATTATATAGTATTGACTTGGATTATTGGTGGGAAAGATACGAAAAAATCATTGACGGGTAAAGAAGAGTCTGTCATTAAGGGGAGCACTATCTGGCTGTACCATTGTAGTTCTAAGGCTTGTATCTGTTCGTAATTTTCATTTAGGAGACGTTTCAAAGTACTCTGGGCGATTTGCTTAATTATATCTTGTTTATCCTTGATACCGTAGCGTAGTAAGAATTCTATAAGTGCGCAAACTACTAGATGGTCAGTGATTTCCAGCCGAGAGATAGTTGTATAGACCATAGTCCTGAAAGTAGCACCTTCATCCACTTTCTTGGATATGTTCCCGACCTTTATGGTGTATACGAATGTTTTATTCGTTTTCAGGTGAGGTAATAGTGCTCTCGCAATCTGATTTTGATCGTCCTTGTCTAGGTACAAGTATGCATCTACGTGTTGCGACCTCAAACCAACTAATATATCTATAATTTCAATAATCGATTGGAGATCCTTTAATGAGTTGTCATCTTTCTTTAAAAGTTCCCTTATGGTATAGAGTATCTGATCTTTTTTTTCGTGATTATCGCCAAGGATAAACTTCTGAATGTCTATCATCTGTAGGAGATCATAATCTTGATGTTTTAGATTCCCATTATTGTCTACTTTCTCAAAAAATTCCATAAATAAGGAATCAATTCGGAGATCAGAATTTAATCTATCTGCAACACCTTTTAGATACACTAAGCTACTTCTCAGAGAGTCTAACTCTTCTCCTGCATGGTATACAGCCTTTCCTCCAGCTTCAAACAACGAGTAGAAAAAATCAAGACTGTTTGAAACGATAGAGTAACACACTGTCTTGTATTCATTAATCTCAGATAGATGCATTTCATCAATCATTAATACACTACTACTGTTTTCGTCGTCTTCAAAATCAACAGTGAAACTGAGATCCTCATCGTAATTTGATGAAAGATCTGCATCTAACTCCTCCAAATATGCCTGTTGATCAACATCTTCAATATTAATATCAATCTGTTTTTCCTGGGGTATAATAAAATTATTGACGTTACTGGGTTTTGTTATTTTATTTTTCTTTTCCATATCAGATAGTGTGTTCGATAAAGCCTGTATTAGTGTCATTGAAAGTTCTAAAGAGAACTTGGTGTCAATCAAAGGGGAATTGTTATTTATAATAGTTGTTTGAAACATATAAGCCTTCATGTTGTTAATGATTCGAATGATTTTATCAACTTTCTTCGGCTCAGTTTCTGATTTCAACTCAGTTGCTTTGGTAGACAAAATTTGTTCTGCCTTAGTTTGGAATTTGTACCATATCTTGGACATAACTGCCAAGTTGTTCAAATTGAATAGGTCAAAATTATCACCCACCTCAAAAAGCCTTGCTCTTTCTATTAAGCAGTAAAATAAATTCTCAGTGGATTTGTTGAAAGTCTCAAAATCTTTTGTAACCTCCGCACATACTCTTAGAATTCGAATATCTAAGGGCCTTACTCTTCCATCGAAGCTTATTTCTATTAGTTTCTGTAATATCTCCTGATAACCTTGTAGTCCGGCTACAGAGTTCATCTTCATGTATTCAATCTTCATACAGTTAGCTAGTTTATAAATTTCGTCAGCCTGGTATTCTGTCTTATAATGATCATCAAACACCAGTTTGTTCTTCGTTACTGTAAACACAGTAATGTCTTTCTCATGGAGTAAGAAAACGATATTTCTTAATGCCTGCAAGAGGGTTTCGAGAGCCTCTTCATCACATTCAGTCATCTTGTCAATAATACGATTGAATACAAACCGCTCAATATAAGCCCACATGAGGTCCGGGGTCACAGACTCCTCAATTTGCTCCGAAAATAGCGATAACGTCAGTTTCGGTAAAATTTCAAAACATATCAACTGTTTCAGTTCCGGATCATCCCCAGTAACCAGTTCCGGCAGGTATATTTCCAACATCAGCCTATTGAAATCAAGTTGTATGTTCTTGATCTGAACAGGCTGTTTTAGAGCCATATACTTGATATCATTATCCGAAGTTCCTTTATACTGCTTAATGACTTCTAACACATTCATTATGATAAGATAGAATATTTGCTAACCGCTCTAATTTTTTATTAGTTTTATTAGTTTTTTTTTATCTTTCTTTGTTTGACTTTTGGTGATTCTAGATGTGTATATCGCCATCAATAGCTGTCAATTTGATAAAATGACTCAATTTTACAACTCATTGATGCATCCCATTGATATATAAATAGCTTTTTTTTCCTTTTTTTTTTTGTGCTTTGGTAAATTTAAAAAGCTCTCCCTTCTTCTCGCCCCCCCTGCACCTTCTTCTTACACCTTTCCTTTCCTTTTGCACCACCACAAGACAATATTGAAAACACTGCTCCAAACAGGAATCGAACAGCTGCGTTTTGGAATTATAAAATTAAAAAAAGAGAAACCGGTGATATAGCTATTATCACCGGCCGCAGAACTATATAACAAAGTACGAAGTATTTAAGTGTAAAGAGGTACAATGGGTTACCCTGAGTATCGACTTTGTTTTCTTTCTTTTGTTATTCTTCTTTTCTAGATCTAAGGATTGTATTACATATTAACAAAAAAAGAAAGAAATTTCGAAGTATGCTAGCATATAACTGCATACGTATCAATGTAATAAGTATGAAGTTTGAAAAATGCTGGTATTGCACTATGTGGTGCACTATGTATGCACGTTTTTTCTATTATTTCATACCTGTCATACGCCTTGTTCTATGTTGAAGGTAGTAGTAACATCTTTTCGGACTTCAAATTATTTATGCTGGGCACTTGATAAGTTTCTTTCTTTCTTTTATTTAATTGTTCATTCTAGAATTACCTACTTTTAATTCCTTTATATACATTTCGTTTCATTGATGTTCATATATATGCAGATATTATATAAATTCATTTATCATGTTTGAAGTTCATCGTGTATGAGATCATCGTGTTGAGATTATTGTGTCGAGCCCATCTTATTGAGATCATCCAGTGTAGAGATAGTGTAGAGATCATAGTGTAGAGATCATAGTGTAGAGATCATAGTAGAGACTATTAATTTAATTTATTTCTTTTTTATATTTAATATAATTATATTATATATATAAAAAAAAGAAAGAAACTTAAAAAAGCAAAGATAATATTTCGCTAAGAGACGTATAAAGTAACTGAAAAAATAATTAAAGGGTTCTCTCTTATAGAAATTCAAAAATAATTTTAATCAGATAAATCGAAGCTCAACTTTCCTGTTTTTTCTTATTTGCACCTTTATAACAAAAATTATATCTTATTTTAAAGTCTTGTAAAATAAAACTCAAAAGAAACAAACAACCACGTATCATATAATAACTGCAAATGTTGTCCAGCAAAAATAGCAGTTCTAAGGACCCTTTGTTGTTTGATATCCGTTTAAACAATGTAGAGGATGATATCATTCTTTTGAAGGGCAATGCTGAGGAAGCTTCCTCTGTATTTTTATCCGGGACTGTGGTCTTCTCTGTACAACAACCGGTTCATATCAAGAACATGTCATTGAGACTCAATGGTAAAATATACATGAATGTTCCAATGAAGAACCAGCCCAAGGGCCAAGTGATTAAATACAACAAGGTACAACGCAGGTTTTACCTTCACCAATGGGATAACTTCAACATAAAAAATTATTTTGCAAATCTGTATGACAATTATGGTAAGACTACGATATCTAGCGAATCTGGATTTACCCCAGAAGAAAGGAAAATAAGTGAGAATCTAATGAAAAGAAAAAGAGCTAAATCAACAAACTCGATTCTTTCATTTGGTAGCTCTTCATCTCTGACATCCTCTAACTATCACACTTTGGTTAGGGGTAACTATGAATTTCCCTTTAATGCTGTTCTGCCAGGATCTTTAACTGAAAGTATAGAAGGACTACCTAATGCGGCAGTGACGTATACAATCGAAGCTATTATAGAAAGACCGAAATTAGCTGACTTGATTTGCCGGAGACATCTGAGAGTCATCAGAACGTTAAGACCCGATGCTCTAGAATTAACGGAAACTATCTCAGTGGATAATACATGGCCTGAAAAGGTTGATTACTCCATCAGCATACCAGCAAAAGCTGTTCCAATTGGTTCTAGTACATCAATAGACATCGTTATATCACCATTACTAAAAGGTTTGAGATTAGGACCCGTAAAAATCCATTTAGTAGAAAATACTCAACTATGCTCATCCTTTGGTATTACAGATTTGGGTGACCGATTAGTGAGTAAAGTAAAGATCAAGGATCCGTTCGGGCATCTCGCCAAATTAAGAAGAAGGAAACATGCACCTGTAACATTGACTGATGGAGAACAAGATTTCGATAGCGATGAGTTAGAGTTCCAAGATAATTGGACTATAAATACCGCAATTGATATCCCATCGAATCTTCTAAAATGTGCACAAGACTGTGCCGTTTTAAACAGCATCAAGGTTCGTCATAAACTAAAGTTTGTTATTTGTCTGATAAATCCTGACGGGCATGTGTCCGAACTAAGAGCATCTTTACCCATAATGCTATTTATATCTCCATTTGTTCCAGTTAAAACGAAAACACCGGAAGCAATCGAAAGAGACATAAAGCAATTTGGTTCATATCCAAATTTGCTAATAAACAAGCCGAGTATTAATATTGGTTCTTCATCTGGGAATACTAGCCCGATTTTACTACAAGATGCTAGTTTGGCTCTAGATGATGATAATATCATAAATGAGAACGAGGATATCCTGTTTACGCGGTCAAGATCAGCTGTTGAATTATGTTCTATGGCTAATACTAATACTGAATTCAATCAGTCTGTAAATGGGCTTATGGTCCCCCCAGACTATGGTAGTCATGTTTATGATAGAGTCTGGAATGGTAGAATGTCTCCAGTAGAAATTGCTACTCCAACACCAGTGGGACTTGGTATAAACAATGTCAATTCAGGGACAAGCACTCCCATAGGTCTTGGGAGTGAAATTAATTTAGAACAATTAAATGCTGATCTACAAGGATTAAGTATGGAACGTGCTAGCTCTGCTGATGCCCAGCTAAACCAAACGTATTTTACAGAAATAGAAAGATTTCCAGCAAGCCCTTCTCTCACACCTGCATATGCGAATATATCAAGAGACGCTTCATTCCCAAACGTGGCATCGTCTTCTTCCTTAAGGAATGACTTTCAAAATAAAGATATTTCTCGGGTTCCTTCATATGATAAAGCCCTGAAAAGTGAGGTTCTAGGTGACGATTTACCACCTGCTTATCCAGAAGAGAGCCAGATCGATAATACCGAAACATTACAGTTAGAAAGGCCACAATTTACTCATCAGAAATCGAACTCATCTTTGACTGTTCCTAGCAGAAGATACTCGAATAATAATCTCAGTCGTAGTAACAATAGCTCTTCATCATCTTTAAACATTTTACCAAGCAATGGGTCTGGATATATTCAATCACCAAACCCATCCAATTATCAAAAGAATAGTACTGTCAACAAGAAGTTCGCATTTGGAATGACACCTGTAGATCTCACTAATGAGGAACAGTCTTCATCTGTACCAATGCAGAGATCTTCATCTAAAGGAAATCTCTCTCCTAGCCATAAGTCTGGTTCCTTCGCAAGTTTAGTGGAAATATTTACAAAGAAAAAATAGGACTACTAAAAAGCTTCTTTTATAGATTTATGACCGTTTATATTCATGATAAATAACTAGAAAAATATAAAAAAGAAAAGATATCTAATCTGAATATGTTGGAAGCTGACAGATCAATTGAATCTGAAAGTAGTGGTTTCTAGATACTAAACTATACCATTTGATTTATCTTAACAATCATCAATTCATTATGGGCGTGTGGCGTAGTTGGTAGCGCGCTCCCTTAGCATGGGAGAGGTCTTCGGTTCGATTCCGGACTCGTCCAATTCTTTTTTATTGTCAGCACTGCTGTTTTTATATTTTAACTTTATAGAATTACTAACTACATGTTTTTCAAATATTTAGTTGTTCTCTTTCATAATATCATATATTTTTGAAAATAATTTTTTAGATAAATTATACAAACATGTGTGCAAATGCAAATAAACAAAATGATAAGTTAAACATACTAATCAGTATGAACGACCGAACATACAGTATTGAGCAGCAGCACGTTCACATTTAATACACTTTTGACCTTCAGGTAGAGCTGGTTGTTCAAATGGAATACATAGTGATTTAGCGCCCATACTTGGAGCCTTGTCATCTTCTTCAAATTCTTCACCGTCATCCTTTCTAGCAGAAGAATCCTTGATATCCTCTTCACATTCCATTACACCACACCATGGAGCCAAAATAACGTTCTTCTTGTTCAAAGCAGGAACGAAATCCTTCCATTCATTGACTAGTACTCTGTGACTGTCGTATAGTTCCTTAGCCTTGTTAAACAAGTCATTGTGTAGTTCATCCAAAATTTCTGGAACACGAGATTCCAATTCATCCAGCTTCACAACGTACTTACGAGAGTCATTTCTACGTACAATCATAACTTGTCCTTGTTCGATATCCTTTGGACCAATTTCAATACGTAATGGAATACCCTTCAATTCATATTGGGAGAACTTCCAACCAGGAGTGTAGTTGTCATTGTAATCACCAATAGCTCTAATGGAGGCCTTCTTCAAGCGGTCCTCGACATTCTTAGCAGATTCGTGAATGTGCTTACGTTGTTCATCAGAAGTCTTCTTGGTGATACCAACTGGAATGACAACAGCTTGGTTGTCAGCAACTCTAGGTGGAATGACCAGACCTTTGTTGTCAGAGTGAATCATCGTCATAACACCGATACTACGGGTAGAAAAACCCCAGGAGTTTTGGTAAGCAAAGATCTTTGGATGTTCAGAACCCAATGGGTTTTCAACAGAGAAGTTGAACATCTTAGAGAAGTTCTGGCCTAGGTAGTGAGAGGTAGCACCTTGGATACCACGACCAGTCTCTGGAATGTAACCTTCACAGGTAGTCGTGAAGTCGGCACCAGCGAACTTCTCCTTTTCGGTCTTCTTACCCTTTACAACTGGAACTGCTAGCAATTCCTCGTAAATACCAGCATAGAAGTCCAAAATTTGCATAACTTCATCAACAGCTTCTTGCTTTTCCAAAAATGCAGTGTGACCCTCTTGCCACAAGAATTCTCTGGTTCTTAGGAAAGGTTGTGGGTGCTTGAATTCCCATCTAACGACAGAGTTCCACTGGTTCAACTTCAATGGCAAGTCTCTGTAAGATTGAACCCACTTGGCATAGTAAGGGTAAATAACAGTCTCAGAAGTTGGTCTAATGGCGATTGGTTCTTCTAGATCAGAGGTACCAGCCTTAGTGACCCATGCGACTTCTGGAGCGAAACCTTCGACGTGGTCCTTTTCCTTCTCTAGGACACGGGAAGAAACGAACATTGGGAAGTAAGCGTTCTTAACACCGATGCTTCTAATCTTGGCGTTGAAGTACTCTTGGATAGCTTCCCAAATAGCATAAGATGGAGGTCTCAAGATGTAACAACCAGAGACATCATAGTAGTCCAACATTTCACCCTTGGTAACAATCTGTTGGTACCAGCCGGAGAAGTCTTTGGACTTGTCAACGGTAATACCAATCAACTTGGCATCCTCTAGGGCAGCGCTCTTCTGAGCAACCTTGGCAGCTTTATCCTTAGCTGGAGCGGCCTCCTTCTTCACCTCAACAGAGAAGTCAACTTCTTGTCTGTATTCGGCAAACTGGTCCAAATAGCTGCATAGCTCGGATTTCTTAATAGTCAACGTGTCGTTTAGCTGCAAAGCGGTCTCTGGAGAAACCTCCTTCAAGTTAGCATCAATCAACAACTTGAACTCGGTTTCAGCACTCTTCAAGTGAGCCAGAGTGAAAGACTTAGCAGTGTCACATTGGAAGAAACTCTTGAACAAATCATCACGAGCTAACCTTGGGTCCTTCAACCCAGAAGCCTGAGCAATAACTGGAGATGGTGTGTTAGTGCTCTGCAAAGCAACTACAACAATTGGCACAGGAGTAGCTGTCTTAGCTGTCTTAGGCTTGAAAACAAGAGACTTCACAGCAACAGCATCAGCTGGCTTATCAGCCAAACACAACTTAGCAAATTGTTCCTCAACAGACATTCCTTTTTTGGTTCAAGTACTTTTACTATTTCTGCTTAAGCTTACAATTACCCCTTAAAACGAAAAAAATTTACTTATATACTCCAAATTAACAAGGTAAATAAGAACTCCGCAATACAGTTAACTTTCAAGCTTTTTGTTTATAATATGTTGTTCCTGATATCACTGCATACGCCATACACCTCCAACGCAAAGGGCATCGCAAAAAAAAAATTTTTTTTGTTTTTTTTTCAAATTTTTTCATCAAAGTTTTTTTTCATCAAAATTTTTTTTTGGTTGCGTTGTTGGTTTTGGTTAGTTAGAAAGCGGCGTAGGAGCGGGGAATATGTCCGATGGGTCATTTCTTAAGTGGGATGAGCTTCTATGGGATTGAGAACAAGTTTTGTTTTCTATTCACTTCATGTCATATTAATCATTTTCTATAACGTTATTAGCTTTTTCTAAGTTCAATTGATTGCTTTTTTATTTTTATATTTTTTTTTATGAGATATTGTAAAGGTAGATCAATATAATCATAACAAAAAAACTGACAAATGTCTTTTTATATTAACGAGAAGACCGGTGCTGATGAAGCCGGTGCTGGTACGCAAGAGAAGCCATTCCAGACTCCTGCTTTTGCTCTATACTCTGCTGAGACTGACGCTGAGCCTAAGTTGTTTGTCTTTAAGGAGGCTGACAACGAGTACCAGGAGATTTCTGCCTCTGCTTTGAAGAAAGCCCGTAAGGGTTGTGACGGTCTAAAGAAGAAGGCTGCCAAGGCCAAGGAACAAGAATTGAAGAAGCAACAGCAACAAGCTGACAATGCTGCTAAGCAGATGGCCGCTTTGAACATCAAGATTGAGGAGGATAAGGCTCTACCAGCAGCCCAGAAGGCCAGAATCAACCAGTCTTACTCTAAGGTCGGTGAAAGAGTCAAGGTTTCCGGTTGGATCCACAGATTGCGTTCCAACAAGAAGGTTGTCTTCATTGTCCTAAGAGACGGTTCTGGGTTCTTGCAATCCGTCCTAACCGGTGACTTGGCTATCGCCCAACAAACTTTGGACTTGACCATTGAATCTACTGTCACTCTATACGGTACCGTTACCAAGGTGCCAGAAGGTAAATCTGCCCCAGGTGGTGTTGAATTGGTTGTAGACTACTACGAGATCGTCGGCTTGGCTCCATCCGGTGACGATGCTTTCACTAACAAGATTGCCGAAGGTGCTGACCCATCTCTACTTCTAGACCAACGTCATTTGACCCTAAGAGGTGAGACTCTATCTGCCGTCATGAAGGTTCGTGCCTCTCTAATGAAGTCCATCAGACGTGTTTTTGAAGAAGAAAGCTTGACTGAAGTTACCCCACCATGTATGGTCCAAACTCAAGTTGAAGGTGGTTCCACCCTTTTCAAGCTAGACTACTACGGTGAAGAAGCTTACCTAACCCAGAGTTCTCAATTATACTTAGAAACATGTTTGCCAGCTCTTGGTGACGTGTACTGTATCCAAGAATCTTTCCGTGCCGAAAAGTCTCACACTAGAAGACATTTGTCTGAATATACTCACATTGAAGCCGAATTGGCCTTCCTAACATTTGACGATTTATTGGATCACATTGAACGTGTTATCTGTAAGACTGTCCAATACATTCTAGAAGACCCAGTTGCTGGTCCATTGGTCAAGCAATTGAACCCAGACTTTGTTGCTCCACAATACCCATTCAAGAGATTGGAGTACAAGGACGCCATTGAATGGTTGAAAGAACACGGTATTAAGAACGAAGAAGGTGAAGAGTTCCAGTTTGGTGACGATATTGCTGAAGCCGCTGAAAGAAAGATGACTGACACTATCGGTGTTCCAATCCTTCTAACAAAGTTCCCAGCTGAAATCAAATCTTTCTACATGCCACGTTGTAAGGATGACAACCGTGTTACCGAATCTGTTGACGTTTTGATGCCAACTGTCGGTGAAATCACTGGTGGTTCTATGAGAATTAACACTGAAGAAGAATTGCTAGCTGGTTTCAAGCGTGAAGGTATTGACCCAAAGGCCTACTACTGGTTTATTGACCAAAGAAAGTATGGTACATGTCCTCACGGTGGTTACGGTCTGGGTACCGAACGTATTCTAGCATGGTTATGTGATAGATTCACTGTTAGAGATTGTTCCTTATACCCACGTTTCTCTGGTAGATGTAAGCCATAAACTAATTACGCTAATATAAATCTATTAATAGTGTAGTCATTTTTGCACATCGTATGATTGTAAATACTGTTTATTTCCTCGTTCTGTTGGTAATTTTAATTTTGCTTAGTTAATATACTGAATATATGTATTTATAGCCAATATCGTACGTAAGTTGAAAACTGATATGAGTAACGCATTATTTTTTTTGTTTATTATGTATTCAATTCTACAACCTGTGTATTATGGCAACTCCGTAGGATCATTAACTTTGCCAGGGCAATTTACATTATAATAGAACATTATGATATAATATAATTTAATATATTACGAACGTTAGATGCAAATGGCATAGAAAACAGTAGACTTAGTTTACCGAGATGCATAGACTTGTACAATCCAAATAGTGTAATACAGGAAACATAGAACCTTTGGAGAAAGTTGCCACCACTCATCATAATAAGTCTATATATTGGCCAATAGAGTTCATTATAGATATTGGAACCATTTTTTTCCAAGTACTTATAGTTTGATAATTGCCCACCAAGTTGCAACAACCCAATATGTACCATGTATGCATTTAATATATTAGAGCTTTTAAACTCTTGGAACACAGTATTTATTAATCCAGACACAAAAGACTCTACATGATGTTCACGATTCTTCATATTCACAGAGAGTGAAGGATTGTAGATAAGCAATGGTATTTTATATGTATCGAGGTTTTGAGGCAAGTGTGGCAGGATACCTATCAATGTACTATAATAAAGCAATACATTGCTATGTATCTCAGATTCTAACTGGTCTAAATTAACGACACCTGTAGGATAGTAGGATAATTTGGGAATAAATAGGATTGATGAGAGTTCATGTTTTGGGTGTTTCTTAAAAAATTCTGAAAATTTAGACCAATCGCTTGCTGATTTAGGGTCAATATAATTTAGAAAATCGTCTTCGTCGTTGTGTACTTTGTATGTGCCTGCATTCTCGAGGCAAATGAATAGAGTTAAGCCACGTCTATATAGATCCATAACCTGGCCCCTAATGATAGGATCTCTCATATCCCCAAATACCAAGACACTCTTGCATTCGTCATCACCAAGCACAGGATTAACTTGAAGTTGATATATACCCCAAAAAAGGACCACTGAAGTTGCTGGAATCGAGAGCAGAGTCCATGGATTTCTTGGCATCAGTTTATCAAAAAGATTAAACTTAGGAAACCCTCCAAAGGTCCGACTACCACCGCCCTGTACCTGATTATTCTTTTCGATGACAGCGGATCCCCGCTTTAGAACTTTATCCAGTAATTTAGAGCTTTTGTCAGCTATTACACGTTCTGATCCCTCCACATAGCCACCTACTTCGGATGCCAGTTTATGACCTCTATCAAATAATTTATCAAGAAAATCTCTATTATCCATTGTTTGTCGATGAATTTTCCTTTTTTTTTTTTTTTTACACCTAAAGACTATAGACTATAGTTGGAGAATTTCGAACTAAATCTGAATAGTGTTTCGATAAAGATAGGGCAGAAGAAATATTAATAAAGATAAGTAAACGGGAGAAATTTTTTTGTTTGTCTTTTTTGTTCCCTTCTTTCTTTTTCCCTACTTGCTTATTTTTTCCAACCTATTAAATCGTCAAGAGTAAGAAAAATTTATTATTATTTGCTTTTCTATTTGTATCTCCACTAAACTACCTCGGACTTTGGAAGTTCAAATGCTCTTTAGTGCATCTCGAAAGCCACTTTTCTTACTTCTCGAAGACCAAAAGAGTTATTCTTCTTTTTAGTCGGAGCGGAAAGGGAGTTACGGTTTCTCTTGCCTTTCACCATCACACAGAGGAATGTCCGTAGCCAAGGGGAAATTGATTGGTCGTTTTCATTATTCCGGCTCAGAAACATACGTACAATAAATGACGTAAATCATCACAGGAACGTATTATGTCATTTCATATATTTTTGGGATTTACGGTGCTTTGATAAATTTTCATATTGAAATTTCAGAAATTAAGGGTTTCCGTGATTGAGCACCCCTTTTTAAGTTGTTCAAGGAGGCTGGGATTGTGTTTGCTAACTTTACAATGACTATAATAGTGATGGAAAAAATAGGGATAGTCCGGTAACTCCTTCGGTCTTGACAACAGCATGTTATGTAAGTTGAACATAAGTTGTCTCACTATAAAAATCATATATAAGAACAATACTTTCTTGAATAACAGAAATTAGTACGTCGTACTAAAAGAAAGGAAAACCACTAAACAAAACTAAACAAAACTAAACAAAACTAAACTAAACTAAACTAAACAAAAACAAAAACAAAAAGAAAGCTATATTAATATATATAATATGACGACATTATTGGGATTAAATAACCCAGTTCCAAGGGATTTACAGAGTGAGTCTCAAAAGGCTGCCAGAATTCTTAGAGATTTTGTCAAGCCAGGCCAAGCTTATGGAGCTGATCAGATAATTCCTCCTTATGTACTTCAAAATGCCCGGGGTTTGGCTGTTATCACTGTTCTAAAGGCTGGTTTCCTGTTCTCTGGTAGAGCAGGTTCCGGTGTAATTGTCACTAGATTGCGTGACGGTTCTTGGTCTGCACCATCTGCTATTGCCATGGGTGGTGCTGGTGCTGGTGGGCTAATCGGTTTTGAACTAACAGATTTCGTCTTCATTTTGAATTCCCAAGAAGCAGTTGACACTTTCTCAGAGATTGGTTCTGTCACTTTTGGTGGAAACATCTCTGTTGCTGCAGGTCCAGTAGGTAGGAATACAGAAGCAGATGCCACTGCCTCCACAGGCGGTATAGCCTCGGTGTATACATACTCTAAAAGTAAAGGTCTCTTTGCCGGTGTATCTGTGGAAGGTTCAGCAATTATTGAAAGAAGAGATGAAAATAAGAGCGCTTATGGTAGTCATGCAACTGCTAAGAGAATTCTTTCTGGTGAAATTGAACCTTTGCCTTGTATGGATTCATTATATGCAATCCTTGAAACAAGATGTTTCACACCTCCAACAAATCCTAACTACGCTCCTTACGAGGATTATGGTAATAGGTATTATGACGATATTCCAGATTCATTTTCTGTATATGAAAGTAGTCGGAGAAGTAATAATGGAGGCTATGTCCCAAGAAGTAGAGCTAGATTTGACAGGAATAGCGGTTACCAACAAGCCTCGCCTCAAAATCAATATGACAGAGAGTACGATAATAGACAATATGACAATAGACAATATGATAATAAACAATATGACAACAGACAATATGATAATAGACAAAGTGACGGTAGACAATATAATGATTCTCGAGATATGCGCCCAAATAGCCCCCCAAATAACCATCCTCCACCACAAAGAGGTGAGTACGAAGGTCATCATCAAGTTCATAGAGTTCCTCCGCCGTTGGATCAGAATCATAGTCCGCCTCCTAATTCACAACAAACTCCTCCTATGAATCCAAGACCATTACCCCCACGACCTGGGCAAGCCCAAATAAGGGCGAGAGCACTTTTTAATTTCACAGGTCAGGAACCTGGTGACTTGTCCTTTAGCAAAGATGATATAATAGTTGTTGTTAAGAAGTCTGAGTCTACAAATGACTGGTGGAAAGGAAACCTTAATGGGACTGAAGGTATATTTCCAGCTAACTATGTAGAACTAATCTAGTTGTATCTATAATTAAGTAAATATAGTATATATAGTATATAGGTCAATGATGTCCAATTGGATTAATTATCTGAATAGTCGACCTAATTGGTATATATTTTTTTGAGATTTATTAAAGGCCATAGGTCCTTGGTCGCACTACTTCTATGAATAAACGAAATATGATCTTGACAACTATAACGCATAGCACACAATTTGTACTCTCCTGCAGACAAATGCCTCGCATTCTGAATTGGCTCTAAAATAAATAAAAAAGCAATGAAAAAAAGCAATATCTGAATGACGTAATTTATTTCTTTTTTAAAAAAAAAAAGCAATTTATTTCTTTTTATAGGTTATGTTGATCATTATTGCTTTTTGTTACACCATTTACAGATTTAATCATAAATCATCAAAAAATATATAAAGGATACCGACATTGTAAGTATAATCTCAAATTGTTATTCTCTATCTTTAATTACTTTTATATATAAAAAAAACATCAAGCAATTGTCAGAAATAAATACAATTAAAACAACAAATAATAAAATAAAAATGTCTCAATCTCCAGTTTCTTTAAAGGTTAATGCTGCTCTATTTGACGTTGATGGTACTATCATCATCTCCCAACCTGCTATTGCTGCTTTCTGGAGAGATTTCGGTAAGGATAAGCCATACTTCGATGCCGAACATGTGATTCACGTCTCCCATGGTTGGAGAACTTACGATGCTATTGCTAAGTTTGCCCCAGACTTTGCTGATGAAGAATATGTTAACAAATTAGAAGGTGAAATTCCAGAAAAATACGGTGAACACTCAATTGAGGTTCCAGGTGCTGTTAAGCTCTGTACTGACTTGAACAAGTTGCCAAAGGAAAAATGGGCTGTTGCAACTTCTGGTACTAGAGATATGGCTCAAAAGTGGTTTAAGATCTTGAATATTGAAAGACCGGAATACTTTATTACCGCCAATGACGTTAAACAAGGTAAGCCATTCCCAGAACCATACATCAAGGGTAGAGAAGGTCTAGGTTTCCCAATAAACAAGGAGGAACCATCCAAATCCAAGGTCGTCGTTTTCGAAGATGCTCCTGCTGGTATTGCTGCTGGTAAGGCAGCCGGTTGTAAGATTATCGGTATTGCTACCACTTTTGATGTTGATTTCTTAAAGGAAAAGGGCTGTGATATCATTGTTAAGAACCATGAATCTATTAGAGTTGGTGGCTACAACGCCGAAACTGATGAAGTTGAATTCATTTTCGATGACTACTTGTATGCCAAAGACGACTTGTTGAAGTGGTAATCTTAATCATAAAGTAACCATTACTTTATATTCCAAAAAAATTACGTATTATGATAGACTATTTATAATTATCAGAATTTATAGACAATAATTATAAAAAAAATTTACTATGATTTCCTAACAATTCCTCGTTCTATATAGTTAAAATATGTAAATAAATATATTTTAATTCAAAAAAAGAAAGGTCGTACCCGGATTCGAACCGGGGTTGTTCGGATCAAAACCGAAAGTGATAACCACTACACTATACAACCATAGTAATCACTGAAAAACAGTAGTTATTTATTCGGTTTTGTAATGTAAACTAATTGCATTATGTGTTAGAAATTATTAGATTAGTATGTTACATCATAATGTATTCAAGAATTATTCCATATTATACATAAATACATTAAATATTTAGGTTATTATATTTTTATTCAAAATTATATTAAGTCCCTTCTATTAAGTTGATCTTACATTCTCTCAACTGGAGTTAGACCTAGCAAGCGCATACCGTTATGTAGAACTTGTCTAGCAGCACCGTATAGAGCCAAACGGGCAGTAGCCAATTCTTCAGTTTGACCAGCAACCCATAGGACATCATAACAAGATGATACTTGGTGAGTTAGCTTGAACAAGTAAGTAACAACAGTAGATGGTTCATTAGTCTTTGCAGCATTTCTCAATACATCTGGGTATTGGCCTAACAGTCTGACAAGCAGTACAGCAGCTGGTTCTGTCAAAAGAGAGAAGTCAGCAGTTAGCCATTTTTCGACAGGGATGTTAGCATTTCTTTCTACAGATCTCAATCTAGAGTGAGCGTATTGTAGATATGGACCGGTGTCACCTTCAAAGGAAAGCATTCTCTCCCACTTGAACTCGTAATTGTTGATACGCTTAGATTGCATATCTTGGATCATGACTGCTGAAATACCGACCAAATCAGCAACCTCATCTGGGTTATCAATTTGAGCATACTTGGCTTCATTGGTTTTCATAACTTCGTGCATCTTTTCCTTAGTTTCTTCCAAAATGTTATCCAAGAAAACAACAGTACCCTTTCTGGTAGACATACCTTGAACCATACCAAAGTTGACATGTTGCAAGTTCTTGGACCAGTCGAAACCAATTTGCTTCAAAATTTCAAAGAATTGAGCTGTATGTAGATCTTGCTGGGAAGCAATAACATAAATCATTTTATCAAAGTGGTATTTTTCATAACGATCCATAGCAGCACCGACATCTCTGGTCAAGTACAAAGTAGTACCGTCAGACTTCTGCACAATTACCTTACCTAGCTTCTTGTTAAATTTAGTCAAGTCAATTAAGGTGGCACCTCTGTCTTCGTGGGTCAAATTCTTTTCGTGGAATAGCTTTAAAGCCTTGTCCATGGATTCCTTAGAGACTTGGGATTCACCAGAGTAAACATCATACTTAATGTTCAAACGAGCGTAAGTGTCAATATACTTTTCAATAGAGAATTCACGGAATCTTTTCCAAATTTTCAAAGCTTCAGGGTCACCGTCTTCCATTCTCTTGAAGTATTCACGGGCCTTACCGTTTGTAGATTCACTTTCTGGTAGAGAGTCACCTTCATTTTCGATGTCCTTGTTAACACGAACATAAACCTCGTACAAGTGGTGAATTGGATCCTTAGCAAGCTTTTCTTCGTCACCATATTTTTCGAAACCAACAGCAAGAAGACCAAATTGCTTACCCCAGTCACCAAGATAGTTCATTCTGGTAACTTCCCAACCCAACTTTTCGTAAAGGTTAGCCAAGAAACCACCAATAATGGTAGATCTCAAGTGACCAGCGTGGAATGGCTTGGCAATGTTTGGAGATGAAAACTCAACAATCATTTTCTTGTTTTCAACTAACTTACAAGCACCAAACTCAGTGGTTCTGTTCAAAACATCTGGAATAACGGTCTTGAACAAGAATGCTGGGTTGAAAAAGAATTGGACAAAAGCACCGTTAGCTTCAACTTTCTCTAAAAATTCACCACATGGGAATTTTTCAGCCCATTCAGCAGCAATTTCTCTTGGGTTGGAACCCTTAGTTCTGACCAATCTTGGAACAGGAACCAAAAGATCACCTCTTTCTTGAGTATTAGTCCACTCCAAAGCTGGGAAAATCTGAGCAGGCTCGACACCAGAAATCTTGCTTAATTCCTGAGTAATGTAGTTTCTCATTAAGTCAACAACGTTGACATCTGGATGAGAACCTTCAACATTGGCTGGTTCAGTAATGGACAATTTCTTTAGCTGTTCAGTAAGAGTAGCCATCTTTATTATCTATAATTTATTTTTCTAACTATTCAACCAAATATCTAAAAAAATATATATAAAGCTTAAAAAAAAAAAAAAGGAATTTCAATAGAAATATAATATATAAGTTAATTTACATAAAGAAGCAGTTCATGATGGAATTTGAGCTGCAGTTATGATTCTTGTAAATTTAGCATTGAAATGCGATGAGCTTGCGTCATTCCGTCAGCAATGCGCCAATTGCCTTAAGAAAAAAAAAATTTTTTTCACTGCTTCACAAATTTTTCATAACTGCAGAAAAGTCACATGAGGATTATTTCTTACGAATACTATAGAAATGATAAATCTAGTTGGAAATTAATTATATTTGATTAATATATATTCTTAGGACCCACTTTATATATACAAAGTGAGCAAGTGAGCTATAATTAATTTTACTTCTTGTTTTACATTAGGTTACTTTTTTCTACTTCAAAACTAATTGGATTTTAATATTGTAAAAAAAATATACCATATATATTTATTATGTTGAAAATGAGGAATAACATTAAATAGAATTCAGTAAATATATCAGTATGGAATTGGTTTTGTACTTATTATTAAATACTAAGTTAAAGAGAAGAAGTTCGCTTACGCAAAAAAAAAAATAAGCATCAAGAGAATTTGACTTCTTAGTTTTATCATTAATATTCTTTATCTTTATTTATAAATATTTTTGAGTCATTACAAGGGTAAAAGATTAAAAAAGAGCGTCAGTATAATTTTTGTTCGGTTTTTATATTTTAATTCCAAAGTATCGAAATTATAGAAATCTCTTGTACCATGGTTTGTCATCGTGCATCATAGCATCTGCGTCGTATGAAGCATCTCTCTTAGATGGAGGAACCCAGTTTGGTGATTTCCATGGCAAAACACCTTCTTCCCACATAGTGTTAACTTCTTCCAAAGTCAACCCCTTCGTCTCAGGAACAAAGAAAAACACATAGAAGTATGAGAAGCATAGACAGCCCATGAAAACATAACCGTAGTAGAAGTTAATGGCACCAGTGATAAATGGAGTGAAGAACGCGATCAAGAAACCCCAGATCCAGTTACAAGCTTGAGCAATAGCCATACACTTGGCCTTCACTCTCAATGGGAAAGTTTCAGAGTTGACCACGAAAGGAATTGGAGCCCAGGTAGTAGCGAAACAGAAAATATATAGACAAGTGAACACAATCATACAGTTACCTGCACCCTTTGATGATCCATTACCCTTACCATGTGGCCATAATTTAGTTACACCAACAGAAGCGAACACAACCATACAAGCTGTCATTGAGGCTGCACCCCACAACAGACATCTACGACGGCCAAAACGGTCAACAACGTAAAGAGCAACGAAAGTGGAAGCAAAGTTAACAATACCTAAAACAATAGAAGTCTCGAACGAGTCTGTCATACCGACAGATTGGAAAATAGTAGTACCATAGTAGAAGAAGTAGTTATCACCAGTCAATTGCTGCAACGCTTGGATCATAGCACCCATAATCAAACGTTGGAATACCTTAGTCTTTGTTGAGAACAATTCACCCCAGGAAGCATTACCAGCCATTCTCTCTGTTTCAACAGCAGTCTGTAATCTTTCGACCTCTCCACTAACAGCTGGATCGTCAAATGTCAACTTATTAGAAATGGCAACAGACTTCTTGGCTTCTTCAATTCTACCAACTTCAACTAAGAATCTAGGTGATTCAGGTACAAAGGTCATACCACCAATCATAAACAAGGCCCAGGCAAAACATAGACCTAATGGAACTCTCCATTGAATGGAGTTGGAGTATGTCTTAGTACCAAAGTTGGTACAGTATCCCAAAAAGATACCACATGTGATCATCAGTTGGTAACATGACACTAAGGCACCTCTCATATGTTTAGGTGAAACCTCAGAAATAAGCATTGGCGATAGAACAGCAATACCACCAACACCAAGACCAGAGATAATTCTACCAATGAAGTATTGGTACCACTTGTCACTAGTAGCGATTTGAATAACGATACCAACTATGTAAATCACAACAACAATGATAAGACCGATCTTACGACCATACATGTCACCAGCTTTAGATAAGATAACACCACCAATAGCACATCCGATATTAAAAATACCAACAACTAGACCAGTTCTGACTTTAGATAAGTAGTGAGTACCATCAGAACGAGTGGAACCAAGTCTTCTGATGAAATCAGTTTGGTTAACAAAACCGGAAATGGTACCAGTATCCCAACCAAAGACGAAACCGCCGAAAGCAATGAAAAGACAGAAGATAGAGATAGCAATGTAAGCAGAAGCTGGTTTTTTTGGAATTTCAGCACCTGTTCCATGTTCTGGCTCTTCAGAATAGGTTTTAAAGTCATCTTGGAAATCTTTCTTGCTGGCGGTAGCCGACAATACTGATTCAGATCTCGAAGCTTGATCAGACATATTTAATTACTAGTTTGTTTTGTTGTTAGACAACTTTAATGATCTTTTTATTTTGGAATTGAAAATTAGAGAATGCTAAAAGAAGGTGTTAGAAATAAAATAATGCTTGGTATTTATACAAAACATTTTGAGGATTAGAGGTGTAGATTCTGGAAAAAATTAATATGTCTATACTGATACATTTCATCTCTGAAATGTTCAACTATCCCACTACTATTTCCTGAAGTTTCCCCCACCCCCGCTATAACTATTAAAATTTATCCGTATTGCACTTAGTATTATTTCTGTATATTTGTTTACATTTTTTTCATTCAAGATGAGCCGTTTATTGGATCTAATCTCAATATTTCCTCTCTTGGCTATATCTTCATGTCATCTATTACTGTTTAGTTATTGCTCCCCCATATTAATTTTAAGATACACTTTCTTTTTTAACAGACACATATTCTACGCCTTGTCGGTAATTTTCAGGGGGAAAGCTTGGCATCAATACTGTTCATCTTTTAATGCTTACGCCAGTTATTCCTTCCTGTTATTTTCTCCGCATATATGTAAGTCACAAATTATATCAGTGAGTTAAGACACTTATGTGAGAAAACAGTTATTCCGTAGACAATCAGCTGTATCAATAATGCATTCCGTCATACAAAAAGTAATTACGTTATTTTTAGACATGGAAAAATTAATATTAGTGGGGCTACGTTATCGTTGACAGACGTGGAACTTCACTAAAAATAAAAATAAATTGGAAATGGATAAAAGAATAGATAAACGACGGAAAAACATTGTACCACTGTTGTCAGGCAACGATGTATAATATATGTTAATTTTCCGTAGTCAAATTACGTGGGGTGCATTGAAATGATCGTGCAATGTCAAAACGCACGCAATGGAAAAAAACAATTCTTTATAGAAATTCCACATAACTCATCGTAGAAAAATGAATTAGAAAAAGAAAAACATTACATTCCTGATTTTCCGGCTGTCATTTGTAGAAAATATCGGTTACGTCTCTCATTCTAGTTTTATTATGTACCACTTCTCTATTGAAGCTCGGAAAAACTAAATCGTTGGAAAATATTCATTATCTTTTGTTAATTACGTAGGTAAACATGGCAACGAGCATCTGTTGGAAAACTACCTCTACTGTGTTGGCGACCCCACATTTTATGTAACTGAACCCAATTTTTCTTTCAATTAAAAAAAAAAAAATAGAAAATAGTAAATAGAATATATTTTTCAATGAGAAGCAATTTTTGCTGTCAAAACAATACAATGGAATGCTGTGGAATACTTCTACTCTCATAATTGCTTTTTTCTTATCTTTGTCGTGAACCAGCCTTTATACCCACTACTACATATCTGCTTTAGAGATAAAGAGTACTATGGGGAAAACAAAATTATTGTCAAAATTAGGATAAATAAATGCGCTGTAAAAGGATAACTAATTCCTTAATTTTCTTGTCCTTTTTCGTCGACTGAGTTGGTGTAAAATATTTGATGATATGGTTGATATTAAACGGTGAAGCTATACCCATCAAAAAAAGTTTTAACTAAAAATATTATTAGGACAGTTGAATGTATAATGACGTCTCAAAGATTAGAATAGGATATATTTAACTCACACTAAAACTACCATAGTATTAACCATGTTAGCAATAACTATGGTAAGAGGATGTTACCAAACTCATCTACTCTTGCTTCATGCAGAGTGATGAATCTGAATATCAGGAAAGCAGCTGTCATAACATTATAGGTTTCTTTCTTCGCTTCATATCATTTCACACATTTATTTCTTCTTTTCACAACATTCTACGTTTATTTCATAGGAGAGTAATATTCACTTGGCGAGTAATGCAATAAAAAGTAGTATAGTTCTTACTGGATAAATAAAAAATTGATAAACTGTCTAAACCAGATGCCTAAAGAAGTGATTTGCTATTGGATTATAGATTATTTTCATTTTTAATCAATTTTAGGATCATAAAGGTAATGACACATATTAGATAGAAATAGAATAGTTAGGAGTAGGAAAGAAACTATAATAATTTTGTTCGAGTAGTACCCAAAAGTGTTTAATGGAACTTAAATACTCTAAGATTACATGTATAATAGAAATTCAAAATTTAAAAAAGAAAAAAATTATATTAATGGATTGTTTTATTTTTGATTTCATTTTTGACTGAACCATTTTGACAAAAGAACTGGAGTAGAGATGTTACATGTTGGTTCAGAATCTTTAACGATCGCAATTGTAACTATTAATTATAGTAAGTTTACTGAAAATTCATTACGTATTATTGAGATATTTATTTTATTAAATTTAATTATTTTAGGTCATTAGCTATAACAGGAGATATAAAAATTCGTATTATTTCTAAGACTAGAACAATATCCAATTGCTGATATTGACAGTCTATTAAAAGTTGAAAATATTAGGAGCTCTCAATTTTCATATTCATTAAAGACATGGAATTATGTTATCAAACAAGTCTCTTGTACCATGGTTTGTCATCGTGCATCATAGCATCTGCGTCGTATGAAGCATCTCTCTTAGATGGAGGAACCCAGTTTGGTGATTTCCATGGCAAAACACCTTCTTCCCACATAGTGTTAACTTCTTCCAAAGTCAACCCCTTCGTCTCAGGAACAAAGAAAAACACATAGAAGTATGAGAAGCATAGACAGCCCATGAAAACATAACCGTAGTAGAAGTTAATGGCACCAGTGATAAATGGAGTGAAGAACGCGATCAAGAAACCCCAGATCCAATTAGATGCTTGAGCAATAGCCATACACTTGGCCTTCACTCTCAATGGGAAAGTCTCGGAATTGAGAACATATGGAATTGGAGCCCAAGTAGTAGCAAAACAGAAAATATATAGACAAGTGAACACAATCATACAGTTACCTGCACCCTTTGATGATCCATTACCCTTACCATGTGGCCATAGTCTTGTAACGCCGACAGATGCAAATACAACCATACAAGCTGTCATCGAAGCGGCACCCCATAATAAACATTTACGGCGACCAAAACGGTCAACAACGTATAAAGCAACGAAGGTGGAAGCAAAATTCACTACACCTAAGACAATAGAAGTCTCGAACGAGTCTGTCATACCGACAGATTGGAAAATAGTAGTACCGTAGTAGAAGAAGTAGTTATCACCAGTCAATTGCTGCAAAGCTTGGATCATAGCACCCATAATCAAACGTTGGAAAACCTTAGTCTTTGTTGAGAACAATTCACCCCAGGAAGCATTACCTGCTAACCGCTCAGCTGCAACAGCGGATTCTAAAAGTTCAACTTCTCCTGTAACACCTGGATCATCTGCAGTAACTTTATTGGAAATGGCAATTGACCTTCTTGCCTCTTCAATCCTACCAACTTCAACTAAGAATCTAGGTGATTCAGGTACAAAGGTCATACCACCAATCATAAACAAGGCCCAGGCAAAACATAGACCTAATGGAACTCTCCATTGGACAGAGTTGGAATAGGCTTTAGTACCATAGTTGGTACAGTATCCCAAAAAGATACCACATGTGATCATCAATTGATAACATGACACTAAGGCACCTCTCATATGTTTAGGTGAAACCTCAGAAATAAGCATTGGCGATAGAACAGCAATACCACCAACACCAAGACCAGAGATAATTCTACCAATGAAGTATTGGTACCACTTGTTAATCGTGGCGATTTGAATAACGATACCAACTATGTAAATCACAACAACAATGATAAGACCGATCTTACGACCATACATGTCACCAGCTTTAGATAAGATAACACCACCAATAGCACAGCCAATATTGAAAATTGCAACGATCAAACCCATTCTAACTTCGGATAAATAGTGAGTACCATCAGAACGAGTGGAACCAAGTCTTCTGATGAAATCAGTTTGGTTAACAAAACCGGAAATGGTACCAGTATCCCAACCAAAGACGAAACCGCCGAAAGCAATGAAAAGACAGAAGATAGAGATGGCTATGTAAGAAGAAAAGGGTTTTTTTGGTATCTCAACACCAGGACCATGTTCATTGTGCTCTTCAGCATAATCCTTAAATTCACCATCTCTCTCGTTCTTACTGTTACTAACAGATAAGACAGAGTGTGATTCCTCGGCAGACATATTTACAAATTATATTTTAAAACACTGACAAAAAGGATTTTATTAGATTTGGAACAGAATTTTTTATTATATTCACCTTCTAATTAATTCTAGGTATTTGTTATTTGTAGGACAATTAACCCTTCGATAACAGTTAATAGTTTTTGGTTTTTTATTATATTAGTTTATAAGATATAGTTTAGAAATCGAAAACATATTAGAAGAATTATGCAAATTGCTAGCCCTTTTATATGTTTATTTCTCAGTTTTAGTTTGTTTCTCTAAAGACTACCTTCCTTTCATGCAGAGTTACGGATTTATGACGTCATGAATTCAATATTCGTTATTTTAACTAGATATAGTGCTATATCAGATAACTCTAGGAAATAGTTTTTCTTTTAGTTATTTGTGCTTCCTTGTAAAGACATGCAAATTACAAAGTGGGTCTGATTTTCTAGAAATTTTGAAAGGGGTGATGGCCTTCTTCTCATGTTTTAGTTGAAATAGTTGCTGTAAATTGAAACTCTTTCCTTAGTCTAGGTAGTGTTTTCTACCTCAAACATAGTAGAGGAAAGTTGATTATCGAAGAGAAAAAAAAAAAATCCTAGTTAACAGCACAAAAGAGAGCTAGAATGACGTCCAATCGGGAATACTCATCGGAAAATTTAGGACTAGTAGCGTTTATGAAGAATTGATCTTAAATTTAAGGAGAGTGTAAATGTGTCAAAAAAAAAAACAATCATCGAATATCGGAAAAATTGGTGGAAAAAGAAAAGCGTTTTATAACCGCATTGAAAAATTAGTAACAATTGTAATTTTCCGAAAGAGAACACCCCGCATTTAAGGACTCTCATTTGACTCGTTTGCTTTGTTCTACTTTGAATTCAAAGCACCCACCCACATACTCCCTGGAGTCATTAGTATGTTTACAGAGTGGTAAGCAGTACAGTAATGATGAGAAGTTTCTATAATGATAACACTTGGAAAAGAAAGTTGAGATGTTCTCCACTTTTTTTCCGGTATAAATGGCTTCTATAAGTTAATTTGTAAAAATATCGTAATTCTAATTTTGGAAACAAGAATAACAATGGAGAACAATTTTATAACAAATATAATGAACATTAAGGTAATTGAGTGCGTATTTGATGTGTAGAATTTACTCAAAAAAACATTATCAATTTCTTATGGGGTGAGGGGCGATTGCTTAACGAAATGTTGTAGAGTTCTTCTGGATGTATCTTCTTATCAATTAGACAAATAGCTATTTCACAGCAGATAAGAAGCCGGAAAATCACGGCTGATAAAAGAATTTCAAAATCTACTAGTTTACTTGATTAGATAGATTGAGAACCCCTTGAATCGGAAAAATATTGTGGATGGATTAGGAAGTCATAAAGTTTATTTCAGCTAAATAAGTTCCTGGTACATTGTCTCCCCCCACCCTCATTTTCAGAAATAAATCCTTGGCATTCACAAACTAAAAATCGTAGTTAACATTATATTTGACTTTGAGGTAATATGCCATGAATGAGGATATATTTTGCGACTATATTCTATATTGTTCCATTGTTTAGAGCATTAAAATAAAAATAAGAAGCAAATAAAAAAGATATTTTGTGGAGGAAGCAATACAACATTATTTTAAGTAATTTCTCTTTGGAAACATATATCTGATCTAACTTACACCTTTATTGAATCATCCACATAACGGCAATACTGTAGGTCTACTCCAAAAATATAATGTAGTAAATTTTTTTGTAGTAATTCAATTCCAATATCAAAACTGTTATTTTCCTATAATAACTGCATATCTAAGAGACTAACACTTGATTCAGGCTCGCAAAAAAGAATATTTTTTGCAATTCCCGTATTCCAGATATGGTGTCTAATCATCAGATTAACCCCTGAATTGGGGCGTTGCATAATACTAAAACAATTGAAAAACATCATATCTATGCGAAACAGGAATCTGTTTCTGTAGTATAAGGCAACGGCTTGTATAAAAGCCAATCTTCAGCTTTCTTATTGTTTATTTTTGGTGTAGGGGAGTACGTAGTTAATATTTTCATCCATGTAAAACTAGAGATTATTATATCACTAAGGAACCAAGTTAATAAGAAAAGACTAAATTATCTAAAAGAAGAGGGTGGGGGAGATACATAGATTCATATGGAGTGGTGAGATAACCTATCTAATGGAACTGAAAGATATTGTCACTTATAGCATTATGAATAACTCCAATCTTATACAAAACATACTAGCCTACTAACAAACGAATATCGAACACTCAATTACCTACATAAAAATTCAAATGATTGTAGCACGAGTGTATGCTGCTGTATGTGATATAATAATGATATCATCCTTATGTCTCCATCAAGCATGTACCACGGAAGCCTTCGCAATCATATAAAAATATGCTTCTACTTTCTGACTATGAGTCATTAATTAATAAATTCTAGGAAGTATCGAATGAATTCACCCACTATTGGTCTGCATGGTAAAAGGTACCTAAATATTGTAACGATATAAACGTGATTAACGTGTTCTGTGATAAACTCTGATAGTGTTGCCTGACTTCCGTTGCAGTGATGCGTCCTGATCATTTGCTTTTTACAACCCGGAGCTTTAATTCAACGAAAATCCTGTTGCAAACACATTTGACAGCTACTTTACAACTCTTGAACATAAAAGGGGGAGGCATATTTATTCGAGAGAACTGATGAAGAACAATTGTAAATGTATAAATAAGAGTAGGGAAAATCTCTTCGATGAAATTTAATTAATTAATTATTTTTATAGAAGAGATAATGTTATTTAAAAGACTTTCTAAGGTAAATAAAATATGATAGTTAAAATATTTGGTTTGGGAAAAAAATGAGAAATCTTAAATTGAAAAAAATATTAAACTAGTAAACGTCAGCTATATAATGATGTTCATGAACACAAATCTATGAATTTAGGATGTAGCATGTTTAAGCTAATGAATATGAACGTTGTGATAAAAAATGCGCTGGTCAACTATTCCATGAAAGTTTTTGCTAGTTGTTTTTATTCGTAATGCATGAAATTTTGATTGAGTTAAACAAAAAAGAAAATAGTGTACAGTTTAAAAAATTGTTATCTTGTTTATCTCAAATGTGCTGATTTAAAAAAAAATCGATGTGGAGAAATGAAAAAAAAAAATATAATGGATTATTTTATTGAATCCACCAGGGATTAATGTGTTTTTGTGTTTGTTTGAATTCAGTTTCTACCGACGACTCTCTTCCACCATGGAGTGTCATCATGCATCAAAGCATCAACATCGTAGTCAGCATCTCTTTCAGAAGCTGGAACCCATTGACTTGATTTCCATGGCAAAACACCTTCGGAGTACATTTCATCGACTTCTTCCAAAGTTAGACCTCTAGTTTCGTTAACAAAGAAGAAGACATAGAAGTATGCAAATACCATACAGCCCATGAAAACGTAACCGTAGTAGAAGTTAATGGCACCAGTGATGAATGGAGTGAAGAACGCGATCAAGAAACCCCAGATCCAGTTAGAAGCAGAGGCAATAGACATAGCCTTGGTCTTAATTCTCAATGGGAAAGATTCAGAGATGATAACGTAAGCGATTGGAGCCCAGGTAGTAGCGAAACAGAAAATGTAGAAACATGAGAAAACAATCATACAGTTACCAGCACCCTTAGAGGAACCGTTACCTTGACCATTTGGCCATAATCTGGTAACACCGACAGAGGCGTAGACGACATAACAACAGACCATACCTACAGCACCCCACAATAGACAGTTACGACGACCGAAACGATCAACAGTGAACAAGGCACAACAGGTAGAGAAGAAGTTAACAACACCGAAAACGATGGATGTTTGGAAAGAGTCTTCCAAACCAACAGCCTTGAAGACGGTTGTACCATAGTAGAAGAAGTAGTTGTCACCAGTCAATTGTTGCAAAGATTGAATCATAATACCCATAATTGTACGTCTGAACATAGCTGGCTTACCAGTAATAAGTTCACTCCAAGAAGCGGTACCAGCAGCATTAGCTTCTTCAACCTTGGCCTTTAGAATTGTAAATTCTTGGTCAATGAATGGGTGGTCAGCAGGTAGTTTGTTGGCAGCACACAAAGACTTCTTGGCTTCTTCATCCTTACCAGCTTCAATCAAGTAACGTGGAGATTCTGGGACGTAAGACATACCACCGATCATAAGCAAAGCCCAAGCGAAACATAGACCTAATGGAACTCTCCATTGGACAGAGTTATGGTAGTTCTTAGTACCGTAGTTAGTACAGTAACCTAAGAAAATACCCAATGTGATCATAATTTGGTATAGAGAGACCAAAGAACCTCTCAACTCCTTAGGAGCAACCTCAGAAATCAAAGTTGGCGATAAAACAGAGATACCACCAACACCAAGACCAGAGATAATTCTACCAATGAAGTATTGGTACCACTTGTTAATAGTGGCAATTTGAATCACGATACCGACAATGTAAATGATAACAACAGTGACTAGACCGACTTTACGACCTCTAGTATCACCGATTTTAGATAGGACAACACCACCAATGGCACAACCGATGTTGAAAATAGCAACGATTAAACCAGTTCTGGCCTTTGATAAATATGGAACACCTTGTGAATTGACTTGACCCAATCTTCTGATGAAATCAGTTTGGTTAACGAAACCAGAAATGGTACCAGTATCCCAACCGAAAATGAAACCACCGAAAGCGACTAAAGCACAAGAGATGGAAACAGCGACGTAAGCTCTCTTACCATTTGGGTTTTCGATACGGGCATGTTGCTCCAGAAAATCTGGATCCTTTTCATGTTCTGCTTTTCTATTGCTAGAAGAAGCATCATAGTTAGATTGTTGATTATTAGAACCGATAGACGAATCCTTTAATGAAGAACTCATATTTGTATTTTGGTTATAATTATTATTGTTTTAGTTGTTTGGTTTTCACTGAGTACTAGATAGTAAAAAAAATTAATTATGGGGAAAAAGAGAAAATTAAATGTGGATGGGGGATAATTGGTTTCTTATATATTATTTTCTGTTGTTGTATTTTATTATTTTTTCTTTCCCTTCTGCTTTTTTTTTTTATTAATTTGGGGTTTGACCCTGTTACTATATCCTTCCTTTTTTATTTTCCTTCCTTCCTTTCTTCATTCATTGCTTTACCTTCCTTTATTTTCTATTAATTGTCCTATCATGCAGTTAAACAAAAAGAAATAACTGATTGAAATTAAAAAGAGCCTTATTTGGTATTACGATGTATAAACGATTTTTTAACCCAAAAAAAGAAACAACGATTTAATTTTAAAAAAAAAAAAGGGATTTCTTTTTATTCTTTATTGTTGTTTAGCTCTATCTTCAATCTCAATTACTCACGGTTTAGTTCTTAATACTACTTCGTTGGCTCTATCTCATTTCATTTCTGGATTTAATAGCATTATAATCGAGAGATGTCCGGCACTCCGAGTATTCATTAGCAAATCTATCCAACGCCCTAAAATCATCCAGCACAACGGAGATTTCTTTCTTTTTTTGATAATTTCTTTTTTTTTTTCTTTCTTCCTTAACGGAGATCTTCGATTTATGTGTCTTCCTCTATAATTCCCTTACTGTATTCTCTTGCATTAATAAGATTTTATAGTTGGGTTTAGACTTTTGTCGATGCGGTGTTTTCTGTGCCTCATACCGCTCTTTCTCTGTGATCTCTCTGCTCTTTCTTTCTTTTTTGTTTGTTTCTTTGTTATATCCGACCCTCGAACATCACACACATAGAAACGCAGGATAAGCATGGAAATTAAAAAAAGGGTCTTTTTTCTGTATCTAACGTTCCGGTACCCTATTTCACATCCATATCATCCGTTCCCGTTAAACCCATGTCGATGTACTTTGCTACGCTGTATTCATAGCAATATGGGTAACTTTCATCGTTACTTCCACGGTTCTTCCCAGACAGTACCGTTGTGAGAACTTTGTCTTGAATTGCTAACGGGCGTAGGACTCAATTTTTTTTTTTAAAGGGAAGAGAAATATGTTAACGCAGAACAGAAATGGATGCTTTTTATCTATCTCTAACCTCTAACTTTCTAAGAAAGCTGCGTACGAATGCAGTAAATATAAAAGAGGGGGGGCAACTACGGTTGAAAAAAGAAAAAAAACGATAAAAAAGAACACTGGCTATAAAGTCCATGGTACTTAGAACCGTACGGAGCACCGTATTTTTTTTTTTGCTTGTTTATATTTCTAACAGAGTTTGTCTTACGGGAAGGCCATTCCGATACATACTCTAAGAACAACGTGCTACGGAAAATGTGTTTGCGATGCGCCGAAGAAGGGCTATTACAGCTCACTATACTACGGGAGAAATAGTAGGGAGGTTAAGTTATAAATAAGGGTAAACAAAAGAAGAAGAAAACACAGAAACAACAATAATGCAAGATTATTATCAACACCATGACGTCATTCGTTTTAAGAACGCTTTTTTGCACTCTAACTCTATATGGAAAAAAACAAACCAAAGCACTTTGAAAATTTAAAAATAGGTATTTTGAAATCCCACACTTTGTACTTGCCCTCCACTGCGAATTTTTTTTATGTCTTACCACACTTCCTAGTGGTTGAACACCGTTCGATAATTCCATACACCACACCACAATTCCGGAGATCTGCGTATTTCTTGAGTTTCAATTTTCTTTCTTTTTCTTACAACTAAAAGCAATTAAAAGAATAATAATACTAAAAAAAAAGTAACGATAATAGAGAGTAGGGAGGGTCAAAATATTCAATTGTGCTTTGTAATATCAATTGAATGGGAAGTTAAAAAAGAGTAAATCAGAGCGAAATACAGATTTTTTGGCCCTATTCGGTATTTGGGAGTTGCTTATCGAGAAATATGATGTAATCTATTCATGGTTTGATGGTAAAAGAAATTATCTCAAGACACTATTTTAATTGCTTTTATGCGAAAATAAGAAAGTAAAAATAAAAAAAAATAAAATAAGAACTATAATATTTGTACTAACTTCAAGATAATGTAATAATCATGACTCCCCCACCGATGTTAAAGCGTTAATAACTGGGTTTTGTTTTTTACTATGATATCATTAAAGGAAGTTTAAAAAAAATACCGTTAGCAAAAAAAATTAATCTGTGAAATTTAACTTCATAATACAATATTTGTCAATGTGTTAACTTAAGAAAAGGAATTATAAACAGAGGGGTAGATGAGAAAAGCTTATCTCCTATAATTCTAATTCTAGTGGACTCGGGAGATGAGTTCACATCTCATTCTCAACAACTATATGAAAGATAAGGATCTTTTTTTTTTTTTGAAGCGCTATTTTTTTATTATTTTTAATTTCGAAGCATTTGAGACCCTTTCTTGTTAATAAAGTGTAGTTAAAGAGCTTATTTATGGGTGCCGGATAGTACTGTTATGGGTATTTCCGTTTTTTTGCATTCCTAATTAAGTCCGAATAATTATATCCTCGTTCAGTATAGCTCTCCTTTCCTTTTAAATTACAGAACTGATAAGAATTAATTTATTGTGGTGTATTGTTGGAACTTATAGTGTAGATTTGTATCAAAAGGTACGTCATTTTTAGAATAAATCTCGCTAACTCTATTCGACTATGCTGGCTTTTTTTCTTTTAGTTTAGAAATGGGTCAAAATATTGAACGGTTCCGCTAGATATAATCGTGGGGTAAGAGGGCCAAAATTGATGTAAATCTCCAATGCGATAATTATTTTTTTTACTCTCTCCTATTCACCGCTTCCGCTTTATTTTTAGCGCCTACCTAATAAAAATTGATGTAGTAATGTGGACAGTTCTGATAGAAGTGGGCGTAGAAAACACCGGTTTGTATTTGTAGGCACAGATGCTTTCAAAAAGGTACCTGAAAATATTGTAAATAAACAAACAGGGACGCGAGATTTGAACGAATACGTTAATGAATATTGTTGATTACCTGTCATATTTTAGTTTCTTGTTTTTATCCTAGCTTGAAATGACAGTAACCACGATTCTGTCAACAAAACATTAAAAAGGTTCGTACAAAGATACATGTTTCTTTATAGTATCAAAAATCTCTAATTACAGCATTATTGAAATTATTATAAACCTTTCGAGTTAAAAACTTTTAAGAATGGACAATTAAGATTAAAAATTATTGAACTTATATATAATATCATTTTCTTCTTGTTTTCTAAAATACAGAAGATTTTTTCTAACGAAAAAAAATGAGAATAGATGTAAAGTTTTGTGCTGATATGAAAATACTTCCACCTTTTTTTTTAGTTTATTGAAAAAAATTATATTACATGATTCAAAGAGATCATAGTAGTATTAATGGGTATTGTGGATGTATATGATACCAATGATAAATGGCGGAATGCAATTAATAAAACAACAAACAAGTTCACAAACAAAAACATTAAAATAAATATTTTTCTTTAGTATTGTAAGAAATGTACTATAATAAAGAGATTTATAGTAGTTACTCTTCGTTATAGGACTCTTCAGTAACAACATCAGATTCAGAAATGAAAGTCACTTCAACCCATGCTAGACCTTTACTTTTCTCCTCCTCTTCCAATTGGAGTGTGAAATTGTCAGAATCGGCATATTGGTAAATGAAAGGCTTGGTTCCTGCAACTCCAGAAACAATGTTCTTCACAAAATTTGGAACTTCTCCCATGACGTCAATTCTTTCTATCCTGTTTTCCAAAGGACCTTCAATCATGGCCTTAATTTTGTGCTCTTCTTTGCCCTCGGAAACCTCTTCATCTTTTAAATCAGATTTTACACCGTTCAATTCAACTCTGATGTATTTTGGAACGTTCCAGCCAACTGAGTCAACTTCTTGGTTCATGTGTAATGTGTTGTTATCGTAGGTGACACCAAGAATGTCTTTATCACTAGTAATGATACCTACGGAGACCTTTGTATTGGAGTAGGATTTTGGTGTGATGTACTCCATAAGAACAAAAGTGTTTTTTTCAGAATGGAAACAAACGAAATTCCAAGCTTTGGCCGCATGATGTGGCTTCATACCTTGGAAGGCCATAACAAACATACAGTAGCAATGGTCCTTTGTATTGAAATCCAGGGTTCTTTCCTCGAATTCTTCGGCTTCAACATCTTCTTCTTCTTCATTTTCCTTAGTTTCATCACCTTCGGTCTTCTTCTTTGGTACTTTTAGCTTGATCTCACCAACACATGAGTTTCTTGGCCAGAAAACATGTTTCATGGCACCCCAAGGTTGCTCTAGGTTATCACCGTAATAGGTAGCTGGATCATCACCCAACTTGGCACCTGGTGTCAGTCTAGTAATAGTCAGGTCTACAATAGATTGTTCATTGACATTAGAAACCAAATGGTACTGTGTATTATCTTCACTCAACTCAACGGAGAGGTTGTCAGCATAGAAGTTGGCATCCTCGATGCGGAAGTTCTCCAGCTTGGTGGACGTCCATAAGTTCAAATTCTCTGGATTACGAGAATCGAAGATTCTGAAAGTAAACTGGGCTGCAGTGTGCAAACCAATGATGTTAGAGTGGATGATCTGGGCAAAACCTAGCACACCAGTCTTCAAATTACTGAAATAAAACGTAACCGTCTCAACATTGGTGTGATCAGGATGTTGCCAAAAGAAATCCTCACGAGTGGTCTCCCTAAATGGCTGCTTCCCTTCAACACGCTCCGTAACACTATGTATATACTCCTTACCATACTCTGGCTCCGCAATACCAGTAACAGCTGATATACCACCTTGAATCCACCTCAACATGATCTAGTATTTATATTTTTTTTTTTTTCACTTGTTTTATTTTTTCTTGGGTTATTTTTCTACTTAAGAGTATTCAAATATATAGTCTATTAATGTTATATAAAAAAAGAAAGCTCTCTATTTTAATAGCTTAAAATAAATAAATCGATGAGGAAGTATTTATTTTTTATTTATTTAATTTTCCCTACTCAATACATCGCCCCCCTCTCTCTCTCGTCCTTCCTCTTCCTTCCCCCCCTACCCTAGCTTTCCAATATTCATTTATCCTTCTTGTTTTATTGATTTTACCTTACTTTGTATATAATCCTTGTACAATGTGTCCAGGACCCTTATTCAACAATATAAAAAAAAAGCAATTTACACAGAAACTAACGTACAAGACTTTATCTTTATTTTGTTATTCATTAATGAAAAATTTTTTTTTTTCAGCTTCTTTGGTTGATGGTATCGATGCCTTGTTGATGTTTTTTTTTTTTTCCACATCAAAATTTCTTTCGAGAAGAAAAATTCTTTATGTTGAACAAAAAAAATAAAAGAACTTCCTTTTTTCTAACACTGAATTGTACGTACAAATAAACGTTGTACTTATCTTTCTGTGCTACAAAAACAAAAGTGATCCCCTTCTATGCAGCAAATATAGTTCCTCGAGACTTTTTGCTTTCTTTCTTTTTTTAACAGGGTAATGAAAAATATAATTTTTAATTTTTTGAAAGTCCGCTGATGGGTTTCGAATTGGATATTCTTGTAGACGGTACGTACATGTGAGTGATAACTATGCACGGGAAGGTTGACAGATTCCCTGAAGGGACTCTCTTTTGAAGTCGGGAGGAGTGAAAAAAAAATATGGCACTCTCTGTTCGAGCATGCTGATGAAGAGGTATTGAGGAACTATATGGTCAATAGTAAGGATAACTTCATAAGTATTCAAAGCGTCGCGTGGACAAAAGATTAGCAAAATGTTTAGGGTGTCTGCTAGGAGGGTTATTGCGCGGAGATGGTACCAGCGGCCGCAACTGCACCACATCAATGGTGAAAATACGCCTTTGGCGGGTGTTTTCTCTGCTAAGGGGTTACAGAATGCATGGTTCGACAGAGCTCAGTACTATGCGTCCCAGTTGAATAAGTACACCCAGGGAACACAGGAGACTACTCTGGAAAATATAATATACGAGGACTCGAGGTCATACATAAAACGTCATGTTACCAACTACGCAAGTCTCTTATATAACCTCGAATTTGCGCTACAATCTTTACATGGTGATAAGAATGGTGTTGTCCCAGAGACGCCGCTTGGAAGAGAGTCGTTGCTGGCGACACCGGAAATTGCTACCGAAATTACAAATCAACCAAAGATTACAGGGAATTTAGAGCTGCATCAGCTCCTAGAGAGTTCGTTTGGCTCCATCGCTGAATTCAAAACTCTACTGCTGAACTCCGCGATGGCTATCTCAGGGGAAGGGTTTACATGGCTAGTGGCTAGAAAAATCAAACAATCGGAAATTGATTTGATCTCTTCTTCAAAGGACAACAAGATCCAATTCGATAAACTTTTCGTACTGAACACATACAATGCTGGAACTCCTTTCAACTTCAACAGAGCTAACGCCGTGACAAATCTGAGGAAGACGCACGAGAACAAAACTAAGAACAACAACAAAGAACCGTTGGCTAAGGAGGAAGAGGACGAGTTCAAGAAGTCATTAAAAGAAATTAGAAGATTAAAAGAGGAAGCTGTAGAAGAAGATTTAGCCTATATCCCATTGCTTGCTATTGATGCATCTCCAAAAGCGTGGTTACATGATTACGGTGTTTTCGGAAAACAACAATATCTAGAGAATGTATGGAATGCCACGGAATGGAAAGTTGTTGAATCTAGACTAGCTGGTCTATCACGTTCTATGGACTCAAGTATCTAAAGTAAAACAATAAGAACGACCTTCAATTGCAGAGTCTCTTAACCAATCTAACCAATCTGATAAACAAAAATTGCTGTGTTCTTTATACGAAAAAGAAGTGATATCCAGTCTTTTTTTATAATTCTCATATTCAGCTGTTTCCTAAAACTCATGTATATTTATTCTTACCCTGTAAATATATATATGTATACCATATATGTAAATAATTAACATTTTTGAAAGAGCATTACTATCAATACTTTATGTAAATGATGATTTACGATTTTTCATTTTCTGCTAATTCCATATTTTAAACATAGATTTTTTCTTAATTACTTTTATTTTATTACATAATATGAAACTAAAATAATTCGGTGAAATACGTCGTCTTATTCATTATAGGTTTGAATTGACGCTTAAAAATTGATAAAGATAGAAAACAAAGAATGATTGAGAATTATGAGTATCTGGGTACTAAATACGGTATTAAGTTGCAACAAAATAGGAAAAAAAATAATGGAAAGTCTTTGTTGGAAGATAATTAGGTTTTAGAAAAAATGAATTGAAGAAAAAAAAAGAAAATCAAATAAGGTAGTGAAGTCTATAAATTGTTTATTATTTTCTTCCAACCTTCAAACTACGCACCCTCTTCAAAAATTTACTTCCTGAAGATTTCTTTAAGCTCGACTGCGGTAGGCCTAGGTATACATCTTCCTCATCATCGGGGTTAGATTCGCTTCTATATCTATCGTGTCCATCTTCAGTAGGCCCGCTTCTGGTTCTTGATAATTCATTTGCTCTGCTTCCACTACGGCTGTTTTCCCCAGCTATTCCTAGACGTTGAGATAGTGATTTATGTCTTTGAACGCCCATACGATTGCCTTGAGAGTGGTTTCTGATATCATCTCTAATGGCAGCTTTAGAGGCTGGTGCACCATCTAAGAATGTAGTAGAGCCTAATCCATATGTTGTAGGGCCATGAACCTTATCTGTTTTACTCTTGACATCCACTTGTTTGAACTCACCAACATTACCTCTAATTGCATCCTTTGTATTAACGGAGGCTGTACTACCGACAGAACGGTCACGTATATTATATAAGTCGGTATCGTCATCTTCTTCAACACCGAAAACTTCATTCATAGCTGATTTCTTAGTACTGACACCTCCAATAGTACTATTTGGACCATCCGCAGGGAAGGCCAGCACTGGTGCAGCTTTGCTATTCTTATTTCTATGTGGGGTGACGGCATCAAATGGACCATCGTGGTGGAAAGAACCACCGAATAAACCAGTGACATCAAGCTTGTCAATGGTGTCTACATTCTTTGGCATAACGACTTTACTCTTTCTTTTCTCCTTTCTAGAGGGAGAAGAATCCTGGTGTCGACGGTGACTATGGTGACGATGAGGCAAACGGTCACCTCTAGCGTATTCTTCCGCAGAGCCAGCGCGGCGTGACCCACCGCTCCTGTGGGTAGTGCTGCTATGACCATTGTAAGACTCCTTCTCCTTCGGGTATCCCTTCCGAGGGTGAGCCACATCTTCATACGCAGGAGGCAGATCTCTCGTTCTCTCAACCTTAGGCGCCTCCCTTTCTCTCGCGTACCTCTGTCTCAGCTGCTCCTTCTCCTCCTCAGCCGTCAAACGTCTCCCACCACTCACAGCAGGAGGCTTACCACTCGGAGTATCATACACCACATCATCCAAGAACGGGTTAGTATTAGTCCTCCCCGGCGCAGGAGGTGGAGACACACTCCCAACACTATAACGCCCATACTCACTACCTCCAGACCGGACATCGTCATGGGAATTCTGCCCTTTCACCCAGTCCTGATACTGCTGATCACCTTGGTACTGGTGAATACTACTGTCATTGGATGCATTCCTAAACGGATTATTCACAGAAAATGGCCTTCCACTCATCACAAGTTATTTATAAATCCTATTTTTTTTTATATTAATTTCTTATATCTATTCTTTTCCCCTGGGATCCTATTATTGTATATCAGCCTTCCTTGTTATTGTTGAATACCCTCTCCAATATATGGCTTTTAGTTTATCGTCTTGCTATTACTGGGAAGTGGGAAGTCCTACAAGTGTATTTATAAGAACAAGGCTTGAACCAGAAGAGATCAACCCCGTCGGCTTCAAAAATTTTCCTTTTCACCTGTCTGATTTTCAAAAATCTTTTTGTTGATGACGCGTCAGTGGGTTACCCGGATCATCAGTAATCATCTATATTATATTGTATTATATTGTATTAGCAATATTATCAATATTAGCAATATTGTATTATCAATATACTGTATATTGGCTATACACTCTATATTATAGTGGCAATACAGCACTATGCTCTCGAGAGGTATGTTATACTTACAATATACTTACAAAATGTGATATGCAAAAGTGTATTAACTATATAATCATTAGAATAAGAATAAAAATATTTGTGTATAGAAAAGAAATATAAGAATACTAGTTGGTCTTTTTTTTTTATTTTTATAGGATCAATGAGATTAGTAAAACTGTAGTGGTGCCGAATAAAGTAATTAACACAGGAGTTGTGTGGCGTGGTGCGACGTTTTTTTTACCAGAGGTCGTAGATAAAGTTTCATTCCAGGCCATCGATGCAGAGAGTGAGAAGTTGTCGAATTGAGTCGATGAAGTCTTACTGGTGGTGGGTCTCGAGGTGTCGTAGAATGATCTACCTTCTCCGGCGATGAGACCACCGGAGTATACTGTACCAGCGATCTGTCCCGGAATAGTGGTAACAGTACTGCTTAGCCTGGATGGATATAATTCCATTGAGTCCAGACTGGTATTGTTCTCCCATGTTGCGTAAGGAATATAACCAGATGTCATCGCTAGCGCCGTAGTGGAAAATGTCGTAAGGCTTGTTCTGTTATACTCATCAAGTACGGTAATAACGCTAAATTCATGGCTTCTGATCTCTGACAGGACATCACCACTGTACACCTTTGCTTGGCCTAAAGCAACCCCTCTCCCTTCAAGGTCAACAGCGAGATAAGCGTTCTTCAAAAATGGCTTACCAAGAATGTTGTAGCCCAGCACAGTGTTTGGTGATAACTGTAAAACGCAGGCATCTTGGCCGGTACTAAAATGTAAAGTGCTGTTTGTCTCCTCATCATAAGTTGTAGCCAAGAGATCCTTTAGAGGTACATTAATAGTCAAATCTTCAAATGTGAACTCGACACTAGCACCACTACTAGCCACATCACACGAAGCCAACCACAAATCTAAGGACTCTACATAAATAGCCGCGATCTGTATAGCGATCTGGATGATAGCCTTCGTGGGTAAATAACTCAATGTGAAAGAGGGGTCCAATAGCACAGGGGAACTAAAAGTATTTGTCGTCACGTTCAGTCTTTTACCAGAGCTAGAAGAGATATAGATAGGTCCCATAGGGATAATCGGGTACCCATATGCCTTACTGCTTGTTGATGGGTGGATAAAGGGGATCATATTGAATTTTCTGAATTCGCCTTCGACCAAATTTGGATCTACCGCACCAAAAATTAAACGACCAGCTGTGTCTCCACCATAGAGTGCAGTCTGATCGGGGCTATCTGGCCCATCTGTGTGTCCCAACCATAGAGAGTATGAGCTGGCGTTAATGAGATTTGCTGCTTTCAACGCGTCTAAGAAGAAGAAAGAGTCGTTAATGAAAGGGGCTTCGAGTTCCGCGTCAGAGTTCATTGTACCACCTAAGCCCAGTGACCCCATCGAGTAATTCTCGGAGTACTCAGCGTTAAAGAACGAAAGATTTTTCACCGTCAAAGTCTTATTTTTTAGTGTGACGTCGGCGTCAGTGCTTTGATTATAAGTTCCTGAGGACACATTCATGATCCTGAGTACGTCCATGTACTGTGTGGCATTCAAGGAGATTCCGTCTATGAAGTTGAGATGGTACTTGTTTGATGTAGTGTGCGAAGTGGTCGACTCGTTCGGATAGTACAGAGACCCCGAGAGACACCCGCTCTCGAGTCTATTACACTGCGTATCTAGCTCCCCAGATATCACCCACACGTAGGGTTGCGTGAGCCCCAGTTTTAAATGTTGTCTCTGCGCTGGCGTCCCCAGCGTGGCATTCACGTAGTACTCACCGTCTTCCGATAGACCAACTCTCAAACTTGGAAATTTCATATCATTGCTGAAATATTCTTCTAATAGTACTTCATTAGACGTTGCGTTCACCTCTACACTGCTACTTGGGATGTTCGAGAAACTTCTCGACACAATATTATTACTGGCCACGATATCTGTAACGCTAGGACTAGTAGGACTAGAACTAGAACTAGAACTAGAACTAGAACTAGAACTAGAACTAGAACTAGAACTAGAACTAGAACTAGAACTAGAACTAGAACTAGAACTAGAAGGAGTCGACAAAGAACTTGTACCGTTATGTGTAGCTTCAAGTACCGAATCACTTGCTGAATGCACCACCGATATGAGAAATAACACCGCGATCACTAAAACATGTTGTAGCATAACAATAGGGATACTTCTTGCTTATTTTATTTTATAGTATTGATACTTAACTAGATCTGTTAGATGTTGTAAACTAACATATGATACATACGAAAGACTAGCCAAACATTATATAAGAAGCTCTTAAAAATGCCCCAACGCCGCCAAAAAAAAATAAAAATTTACGAATTAAAAAAATGACGTCATTTTTAAAAAAAAATAAATCAAAAAACTGGAAAATCTGCGTCCGGGTAAATGCGTCCGGGTAATAGCAAATTGTTACAGAATTGTATTATTACAGTATAGTATTATAGTATTATTATAGTATAGTATTATAGTATTATTATAGTATAGTATTATTATAGTATTGTATTGTATTATTATAGCATTGTATTATTATAGTATTGTATTGTATTATTATAGCATTGTATTATTATAGTATTGTATTGTATTATTATAGCATTGTATAGTATAGCACTACTGTGCTATTACCCAGCTATTGTTATATAACAATACAATATAGTAATGTTGCTATACAATACAGTAAGCTACAATATAGTAAGCTACAATGTTGTGTATTACAATACAATATGTTATAATATGGTATTAGTGCTATGCTATGAAAGCTAATGGACGTAGTATATATGTTGTTCTTCTCTACTTAGAAATTACCGTAGTACTTTATTTTTTCATTCGGCATTTTCATTAAAATTTTTTTTTTGCTTCTGTCAAAATACAATGATGAGATGAGTTTGCTCTTTATATTATTTTATATTGAATTGATTGTAGTAGAAGACAGTACAGCAAGGATATATCACTCTCGTTCTATATTGTAATACATACAGGATATACCATTTGAAGAAAGAACAAAAGGGTCGTTTTTATTTATAGTTCTTTTTTCACAATAACCACCCAGTATATATTAATAACGGAAAGCTGAAATAACAACGAAACAACAGCAATAAGGAAATGACAGTGACTATTCAAGAATTGACAAATCACTCTTATATTGACCATGAATTGTCAGCTACCTTAGACTCTAGCGAGGCCTTTGAAGGGCCAGAAAAGTTGTTGGAGATATGGTTTTATCCTAGTGCTGCGAGTGTTCCAAAGGGTGCAGACGGTGTATCCCGTTGCAGTTTGAGAGACATCGCGTTCGAAAAGTGGGTAGCGATCTTGAAGTTGGTGAAGTGTGAAGTTCTCTCAATCAAATCAACGGAGAAGATGGACGCGTTCCTTCTGAGCGAGTCCTCACTGTTTGTATGCGATCATAAGTTGACTTTGAAGACTTGCGGTACCACCACCACTTTGTTCTGTCTCGAAGAACTGTTCAGAATAGTTCAGGAGGAATTGAAATGGGACATGCGTGCCACCGCAGCTTATCAGGAGAAAGATCAAGGTCAATACCACCCTTACAAAGTGTTCTACTCGAGACGCTGCTTCATGTTCCCATTGAAACAGCGTTCCATCCACAAGAGATGGACCGATGAGATCGAGTACCTGAACAAGTTTTTTTGCCATGGTAGCAGCTACCTAGTGGGAAGAAGTGACCAGAGCAACCATTGGAACCTTTACGTTACCGAGACCAACAAAGCTATAGAAGAAATAGAAGATTCCGCCAGCGATGAAGATGAGGACGAGACACTGGAGATCCTTATGACGGGGTTGGATCCCAAGTGCGCGCAACAGTTTGTATGCAAGAGAGAAGTCAAAACCGTCCAAGAGAGCCAGGAGGACACCAATACAAGCGAAGATGAAGGCCACCTGCTAGGATACAAGATGACCAACTCAACCAAGCTAGACAAAGTATACAACAACTCTAATAATGTTAGCTTCCACCATGACGCCTTTGCCTTCACTCCTTGCGGTTACTCGTCCAATATTGTCTTGGACGAACAATACTACTACACGTTGCACGTAACTCCAGAAAAGGGCTGGTCCTATGCCTCTTTCGAGAGTAACGTCCCAGTAGAACAAGTATCCTCGAAATCGCAGGACAACGTCTCCGTGGTAAACCACGTGCTTTCGGTATTTCAACCTAAGGACGTTTGCCTGACATTTTTCTCCAAGTCGATGGAAAACGACTCATTCCAGAAACTGATGAAGCTGACAAAGCTCGCAAACTACGCCAAGAAGGACAGAATTATTTATGACTTAGACGATTACCATTTACTTTACATCAGATTTGAAAGGACATCTAACTATTAGTCCTTGAACTCGAAATGTGAACCTTGAAACCCTTTTATTTTTAATTTTTTTTCTTTTTTTTTCTTTTTTTTTTTGAACTGCAAGAAAATAATTCTATTTTTACTAGTTTATCTTAACTGCACTTTTATTACATAGCATCAGGTTAATAGATTTAATTTAATTCACTATATTTGACATATTCTTTAATGCATTCAATGCATCTCTTGTAATACAAGTGTTAAATACACTCCGTCCTTCTATCCAGACATATTTTTTTTCTCTCTCTGCTGCCCGCCCAAGTCAGCAAAAGGCCCACATTCTTCCCAAAGGAAAAAAGTCCTTCCTTCTGCACCGTTCTGCTTACACGGAGCGCAGTTAGAGCGCAGTTAGTACCGCCAAACAGACGGTACCGTTCGTTGTCTGTCCGAATCTCTATCCGAATCTCTGTCCGAGTCTCTGTCCGAGTCCCTGTCCCTGCCTCTGTCTCTGTCTCTGCCTAGGTACGTAGCTTGAGTGTACGCTTGTGGGGGGAGATGGTTCTAGCCCTTCTACGAAGAAGAAAAAGGGAGACTAGAGATGGGCTAGGGCGAGCGTATTTAAAAGGGCGAGGGATATTTAAAAGGGCGATGAGATCAACTGATCATTACAAGGGGGATAAATATGGTAGTAATGGATCTCATGAGCCAGAACGTCATTTTGCTCCCTTTTTTTTTAGTTCATATACAATGTAACTAGATAAGCGTAATTTGACGAACTAAAACCATACGTCGACTACACCCTTAATTACGTCCCAATATCCCAGCTTTTGTTGAATTAATTAAATGTACAGGTTAAAATAGGAGCGATATCATCTACACCCCTTTTATAATCCATGGATCAAATATTAAATTATATATAGTACTTGAAATATTATTTTTTTTATTTTTGAGACCTTGATCTTCTAACCTATTCTATTTAGTCTTGATTACTACATATCGACTTTTTATTATTAGTGGTAAAAGTAAATACAGGGATTATTCTAATAAGGAAACGAATAAAAATGTTGCACAAGCACACTGACAAACAGAGACAACCAATTAGCATTGTTAAGCACCAACATATTGATGCTGGCCTCGAGGACTTCAAGTTGTTGTCCCAGGAATTGCAAGAGATTGCACGTAACAGTGACAAGCTTAAGTCTCTTGGGCAAAGTGAAAACAAGGAGTCTCATTTACTAAGCATGAGATACTCCATTCCTGACCAAGGTATTCCTGCTGCTTTGGCATATGAACTTATCCACAATGAGTTGACCTTAGATGGTAACCCACATTTGAACTTGGCCAGTTTTGTTAACACCACTACTACTCATGAATCTCGTAAGTTGATGACTGAGAACATAACTAAAAACTTGGCTGATAACGACGAGTACCCACAACTAATTGAACTAACTCAGAGATGTATCTCTATGATTGCTAGTATGTGGAAGGCTAACGAGGATGAAGAACCTATGGGTTGTGCTACCACTGGTTCCAGTGAGGCCATTATGTTGGGTGGTTTGGCAATGAAGAAGATGTGGGAGCGTAAAATGAAGGAGGCAGGAAAAACCGATGTTTCTAAGCCTAACATTATTATGTCGTCTGCTTGTCAAGTTGCATTGGAGAAATTTGCTCGTTACTTCGATGTTGAATGTAGATTAGTCCCAGTTTCAGCTAAGAGTCAGCATATGCTTGACCCTAACCTACTATGGGACTTTGTTGATGAGAATACCATTGGTTGTTTTGTCATCATGGGTACTACTTACACAGGTCATTTGGAGAATGTCTCCGAGGTAGCTGATGTTTTGACCGAAATTGAGAAACAGCACCCAGATTGGGCCAACAAGGAAATCCCAATTCATGTAGATGGTGCCTCCGGTGGTTTCATTGTCCCATTTGCTTTCACAAACGAACAAATGAAGGAGTACGGTAACGAACATTGGGCATTTGACCACCCTCGTGTTGTCAGTATCAACACTAGTGGTCACAAGTTCGGTTTGGTCACCCCTGGTCTAGGTTGGGTTTTATGGAGAGATGAATCCTTATTGGCACCTGAATTGAGATTCAGATTGAAATATCTAGGTGGTGTTGAAGAGACATTTGGTTTGAATTTCTCCAGACCAGGTTTCCAAGTTGTACACCAGTACTACAATTTCAGTACTTTAGGTTTCAAGGGTTTCCATGACACATTTAACAAGGCTCTATTTGTCTCAAGAGTCTTCGCCCACCACTTGTTAAAGAGTCCAATCTTTGACGGCAGCTTTGAGGTTGTCAGTTCTATCCATAAGAAGATCTCTGACGGCAGTATTCCAGATGCTTCTAATGCCTACTGGGAGCACCCTGAACAGTACGTTCCTGGTGTACCTCTAATTGCATTCAAGTTCTCTGACAAATTCCGCAAGGAGTTCTCATTGGTCCCACAAGCACTGCTCTCTCACATGCTAAGAACTCGTGGCTGGATCATTCCAAACTATCCACTACCACATTCTACCGATGACTCAGACAAGCAAGAAGTGCTAAGAGTTGTGTTTAGAACCGAGATGACCTTAGATCTAGCCCAATTGTTGCTAGCAGACATCCAAGGTGTGCTCAAGAAGTTGAAGGCTAGTTACATTGGCCTAAAGGACATCGCTCACGAGGTTGATGCAGAAAAGAGACGTGACTACGTCTACAAGATGCTGCTAACTATTGCCTCCCCTGATGAACCAGAAGACGAACCGGAAGACGAAACCGCCAAGAAAGAGAAGCAAGAGAAGAAGCAACACATCAAACAGCGTTTGTGCAGAAACTACAGAGGTACTTGCTAAAGACATCCCTATTCTATAAAAATATATACTTGTAAAGATTCAGCTTTTACAAATAGTATTTATTTATTTTACGTATGACCTCCACTAATAAAAAACACACAACAATTACATCTATAAAATATCTAAAAATAGCTAGTCATCATTAGTCAACACGGTTGCTATGTGGCAATGCACCATCGATCACACCCGCATCCGAAAAGCGAATGTTTGTTCTATGCTCCTAATAATAGCTTCTTCCCCTTGATTACGCTCTCTACGGGAGGTCTTCTAGTACCCCCTTATATTTCTACCTTATATTTGTGCATTTAATTACGTTACCGTTTTGGGATATCTGTAACCTTCCCAAAACGGAAATCTAAGTCTGTATATAGTGAAAATAGTAAATTAAGTAAAAATAGAAGGAAAGTAAAAAAAAAGAAAGAAAGAATTACAGAAAAGAAGGACCGTCATTTAACATGTTCTACGACAAAGAATAGGTCGGAGAAGCAGCTATTTGCTTCGATAAAGGAAACACGCTAAATGCCGAGGGCGGGGTGCGTTGGAGAGAAATAGGAAATATCGATGAGGAGAGAGATTAGCAAAGCCCCCCAGAATAGGAAACTGCGGGTCTTAGTAAGTGGGCTCATTTAGGGAAAAGAAGAGGGGGCGCGGGTTTTTGAAGAGATACGGACGAGATACGTAGCGTGCTTTTACCGTTTTAGTTGTATTGTTTTGATATGTATACAAGGTGATGTACATGTAGTTCTGATATCTAACATGTTATAACGGTGATATAATAGCTACGGAATGAGTATCTTGGGCTATTGTTCTGGAACTCTTGAAAGAACAGATAAGCAGGCTTGTACCTCAGCCCCAGAGAAAGTATGAGTAATTGTTTTCAGAAAAGAACAAAAAAAAAAAACGTATATATATAACAGGTCTTTACATGGTTTACTTTCCGATTCTCAACTTTAATTTACAATAGAGAGGGAATATAACTAACTCACACATATATACTCACACATACACACTTAAGAAAAAAAAATATGAAGATCTCTAACGTTGTCCTAGGTGCTTTGGCTGTTGGTGCCGCTACTGCTGCAAACAGTTCTAACAAGACTTCTTCTTCTAAGAATGCTGCCAATGCCTTGCCAGCTCAAAATGCTTACGCTGCTGGTGTTGCTGGTGCCGCTTTGGCTGGTGCTTTGGCTTTCCTAATCTAATTGGAAGTACCAAACCAATTGAATAAATTGCAAAATAAAATAATAATAATAAAAAAAAAAAAAGAATTATAATGATAATAATAATGTGAGTTATTTATTATGACTGATAAGGATTATCAAGAAATATTTTTTATTTAATTTTTATTACGTTTTTAATTATAGCTCTATAAATGTATTCTTTTAACTATAATATAATATAACGATTAATCTGAAGAAGACAACAAAAACGATACACCCAATTATTTCTTCTTTTTTCCCCTTATTTATTTCTTTGTATGACAAGGTTTTGGAAACTTTTGTGCGAAAACCGGCCGTTGTCCCGACCGTGGTCGATGTAGTCACAGATACTGTTATAGAAAATACCAAACACGCTAGGCGAGTCACGGTACTTTTCCATATCGTTCATGAGTCCCTTGATGGACACATTGGTCTTCGATGAAGGATAGTGTTGTTTGTAAGTATCAGCAAATTTGTTAATGAAGTCATGTTGCTCGTCAAGGTTAAGTTCGTGCCACCGACGGAACTTACTGAGATACCGTGCACTAGACTTAGTAACGATGAACCTCCTAACAACTCCACTCATCTCTATAACAATATAAAAATCCTTACTATAGTTTAGAAATGAAGAAAAAAAAAAGAGTATAAAATTAACAATAACTAAACTTCCTTCTTGCCGAGGATATTATGTTTTATAGCCTTTCACAAAATAGCTATCTTTCTATCTTAACTACACGGCTTTGCCCCCCGCTCTTAGTCTGTATATAATAGCTACAAATGCTATAGCTATACTCCTTGTCTTCTTTCTCTAAAGTGACGGTGTTATCGCGCGGCTGATTTCCTTTCTTGGCTTAGTTTTTCCCTCACTTCAGCGTTTGGTATGGAGTCCTCCATTTTTTGTTGGAGAAGTTACACAACAAACCTTTATCTCTAACACAAAATGTACATTATTGGAGTTAATCTTTCGAAGTGTTATAACTTAATTTGGAGTTATCGTTCTTTGTTCTGTTCGTATATTCGACTTTGCAGAATCTCCCTTAAAACACGGATTTATACTGAGCTCACGTGATGATATCATATTGTTTCTTTTATCTATAATTTATATAGATGGTAACATTGAGAAAAAAAAATGGGGTTCAGGGTTGATAATACGCCTTGATATCTTGCAGTTTTAAGTGTGATGTTATCATTCCCTCCCCCCAACTAAAGTTAAAATTTAGGTTACCATTGTGTTTTGGAGAAGTAACAGTTCAACGGTTCAACCAATGTACGTATATAGAATCTGTACTTATCTTCATCTTGGTGAACTTTGGGCGATGTCCTGAAGTATATTTTCTTCACATGCAGGAAATAATAAAAGACCACATACTGTAAATATAATGCGAAAGGAAAAAGAGAGATGACAAAAGTCCATATAATCAGGAGATTAATAGAACTTGTTAACAAGTTTACTATTCCGATATAGTGTAACGGCTATCACATCACGCTTTCACCGTGGAGACCGGGGTTCGACTCCCCGTATCGGAGTAACAACAATTATATTTTTATTTTAATACTTTTTTAGTATAATAGGCGGGGTAACTAATACATATGCAACGTTTGTTGCGATACTCCCATTTATATGCCACTTGATTAATTAATTAAAACTAGTTGGTGAGTGATTACTAACAGGTAATAGTACATCTAACTACACAGCCTGGTCTTAGCCATCTTCTTTTTTATTGCCCCTTTTCAATATCGATTAAACAAGTTTAGAATATATTAGAAAAAGACAAGATTATTTTAATATGAGTGGCGATGAGATTACAGTATCGTTATCAGAACATCTATTAGATGGCAACTTGAATTTCCCTGACTATCAACAGCGAACTCGCAATATTACTTTGAATAGACAGAGGTGTCTCGATCCCACACTTATAGACTCATTTTTGAGGACGCTGAGACATGGAAGTGATGATATCATAAGACAGAAACTAAACAACTACAATAAACAGACAGAACACCAGGACAAATCGAAGATACAGAAGTGTAATTCTTTCCTTCAAAATGAACTTTATCCTAATTGGAGAGTACGAGATCAGATTATAGATTTTTGTGCATCGCAAGCTGAGAAATTAAAAGTAGAGATTGATTCCAAGGGTGAAGACGTTGTCAGCACAAAAGTCGTAGACACTAGATTGGACCCATATTCTCAAAGAGATGTCCTGTTTCAACAGGAGCAACGTTACCGACAACTAAATGACCTCAACACCTGGGTGTCGAACAACAAGGGGATCGAGTCCATTTTAAGAGGAACATCAGATCATATCTTAAAGAACAACTGTGACCAAAACGAAGACTACATAAAGAAATTTTGGGAAATGGGCTCAATATGAAATGCATCTGTACATAGCAATAATTGCATTCATTTTTCTTTCTAAACTAAATATATTCAGCTCTTTCCCATATCAGTTTTCTTGAGTCATAGTCATAGAAGGTGTTAATGAATTATATGTGACTTAATCAATTATCCTTTTAAAAGAATATAGAAGTATTAAATAATGTCATGTAATTAAACCCGAATTATTTATTATTTGCATTATATATTTACACGCTCTCAATAAGGAACTTCTTTCATGTCCTATCCTAATACAAGCTGTTACTGCGGGAATGAATATGTATAAATATATTGTGATCCTTTTTTAGATGGGAAATGTAGCTTTTTCAACCATTAATAGATTCTGAAAAGTCTGATACGCTTCTGAACCTCACCTTCCCATCTGCCCCTACCTCTGCATAACTGAAATATCCGGTAGCCTTCTCTTCTTGTTTATCATCAGCCTCTGGGATAGAATGCTCAATAGTCCTAGGTATGATATCAACCGTACTAACACTTACTGGTCTGTTGGTCTCATGCGAGGTTTGCATAATAACAGTTCTTGGTCCCTGGATACGTACAAATGCGGGGGATGCAATGTTTTGACCATTATTATTGCTGTAAATAACTGTCTTTTTGTAAACAAAACTTATCCAGTTGCAGACACCCTTAGTAAAGCCAAGCACTTGGTCTTTGGCCTTAGCAGAAGAAGATTGCTTCTCAACAGATTCCAAATTTGGTGTAAAATCAGTTAATACAGTACTATCCTTGTATGATATCAAGAACGGGTTTTCGCTTATAGCGTTACTTATATCCAATTGACTTGTTCCTGACACAGCCAGCACGTTCTGAGTGTTGATAACTACATCATCCTCTGCAGTGTTTAAATCGATGGCATACACATTACCATATCCACTCAAAATAGCATTACCACGACCAGTGATAACCTGGTAATTTTTACGACTTCCGAATATCGATTTAGTTAGAGGTGCGGGTTTCACTGAAAGACTCTCGTTGCCCTCGAATGCTATAATCGAATCACGGCCCCACACATCCCAATCTTGAGTACCATCCAATTCTAAGGGATACACCGTCCTGGTAGGACTGGTAACAGTGATACCTTTGCGATCCTTGGCAAGTATATTAGCCAACAACTTCAGTACAGTAACCAGCAAGGATCTACTGGCCACATTGGGAGCTACGAGAGCTGCTTGATTCTTACCAGTGACATTGACCGTGTGGTATAACGATACGTTCCAGGACCTAAACCTTGCCAAGTTACTCCAAAAGTTCACCCATCGATGTGACAACACTGCTCTAGACTCACCTACATTGACAACTTGCTCCACCCGCCTCAATGACACAAGACAGCCCTTCCTGACATATACAGGAACCGACGGCTCCAACGGCACCATCGCCAACGAATTCCTCCCCAACACTTCTATACCTTTCTTCAACATCTTCTTTGCAGTTTATAAATTACTGTATTACTTTATATATATATAGTATTAAATAAAGGTGCATTATATACATTACTTCCCCCCATCCTTCGTCTCTTATGTATTCTGCTCTTGCTTCACGTAGCTAGCACTGCTCAGCGAGAAGATCCTGTCTCCGCTGCCGTTGTTCGAGTTCCCGGAATTCCTATTCATCCCGTCGAACCCGCGCAGGATGTTGTGGTAACTCTTCGACGTGGCTCCACCGAGATCAAAGTACTCCGTCTCCTTGTCGTATATCTCCTGTTGCAACTGGTCAAGCCTGTCCTCTTGTACCTTGCGGTCCTCGATGAGTTGCTTGAGCTCTTGCTTCAACTCCCGATACTGTTGTTCCATTGGACAATCCGTAAAACGAAGTACGTACTATATATTATTTATAAGAGAAAGAAGGCTGTCTCGTTCTATTCGTATTGAAGGGGGAGAGCAAATAAGAATACACTAGATAAAAGACCCCTTGGTACCGTTTATTGGCTCTTGTTAATTCACCGTTGCTATACACTATCGCTAAAAACTACTGCTATTATATTAACAATGGGCAGTGGAGGCGCTGCTCTGGGCGAGTGGAAATTTTCTGTTTTTAAGTAAGAATATCATTTTACACTAGCATCATGTGATGCATATACATAGATATAATAACAATATAGTGGTTAACAATAAAGCTTTGGCTTTGCGGGGAACACCGCTTTTGTTCAGCGTTTAAACAAGGTTGTTGGCATATCGTTGATGTGTTCTAGTGGTTCTCCGGGTTCGTCTTCGTCCTCGATCTCGTCGTCGTAGCCGTAGGCCTCACCGATGTAGTACTTGTCCTTTCGGGCGTCCCTGTGGCTATCGAAGTCTGCCTCCTCCTGGTTCATCTCGTGGAACTTGTCAATAATCTTGTTGAAGAATGAGGACTGCGGTCTTCTTTTTTGTTCTCCGTCGCGTGGGGGACGGGTCTGTACCGGGCGGCTAGGTTGCGACTGTACGTGTTGCGAGTGACCCTGCGGGCGTGGAGGTTGTCTTGGAGGTAAATGAGGTTGCTGAGAGCTTTGCTGTTTTTGCTGGCCTGTGCGGTCATTTGTAGAGCGATATGGGCCGTTTTCATGGTGTCCAGGGTTGTAATTGTTCCCTTGGCGACTTGGAACCGGTGGTTGTGAGTCACCTAGCAGGGCATTCCCACGTTGTATCAAATTACTGACAGATTTCTTGGTCCTTATAACATTGGGTGATCTATTGACCTCTTCTAAACGTTTTTGCAGCATGCTCTTCAAACCTTCCTGCTGGGAACCATTTGTGAGTCCGAGTCTGCGACCCACATCTTCCTCCATCTGTTTCAATTCCAACTTGGCTTGCTTCAACTTCTGTTCCAACTCAAATATCTCCCGCTGTTTCGAAGCTAATTTCAGTAACTCACTATGCTCATCATCAGCGGGCAACTCAGGTACCGGCTCAGCTGACTTTCGTGGACTTGCTATCGGGACCACAGGCCTCGTCCTATGTTTAGGAGTATCTTCCCCTGCGTTAGTTGTAGTTTCATTACCATCAGAATTAACACCAGCATTAGCATTCGTTTTAGTATTAGTAGCTCCTGTACTCTTAGTTAGAACAGACTCCTTAGCATCATTGCTCCGCTGTTTTTGCCTGTCTACCAACGACAACTTCTGCAACTCAATTGGGTTGCTTACCATACGCTCAGCCATTCTTAGATCGTGATAGGTCAGTGTAGGATTCAAAATAGCTCAGAACAACCAAAAAGTAGTGTAAATCAAGCCAGCCTATATGTGTAGTCAAACATCTTCATTGAGCGTATGTTGCTTTCAAGGGCCTAAACAGCCCGAAGACATTTTAAAATATTTGAAAAATTTCAATGATGAGAAGACTGAAGGCCCTCTTGATCTAATGGCAGAGTCGTACTGTAGAGACCCAGAAGTAGCTTGTACACTGGCGATGAATTACAGTTCGTTTGTTGATTGCTTTGAGAGGAAACAGTACTCAGCTGAGTTTCTGAAGTTCGCGGGGTTTAAACTGAGTGATGGGCCTACTGACAGCTCCACAGCGGTGATTTTGTCTGGACAACAACCCAAGTTGTCCCACCTTGGTGATGCCAATCAGCTTTATGATATTGTCCTGTCTTTGAAGTTAAAGGATGAGATAAGTATATTACGATCCCTTGGGGAGGAAGAAGTGCTGAGGCGGAACAAGCAGAAGAAAGTGTACCAGAAAGTACGTGATGTTTTTAGTGTACTCACTGAGGAGTTACGGGTTCTAAACAAGATACTAGAGCGCAATGATGATAGTTCATGGCTGGTGTATCCCGTGTATGTAGTGTGCCGGGATGTCACTAGCTTTATCAGGGATATGGGTAAGTATATGCAGTTAGATACGAAGAAGCAGTTATGGGAGGAGTGTATCCGTGTGATACATAGGAGTTTCATGATCTGTCTGAATGATAAGAATCCTGATATGAAAGAGAACAAGAGGAGTGGGTGCATTCTCTTTTCCAACCTAGAGATGATGTTGTATAAGATGTTGAAGAACAGGGATATGATGAAAAACCTAATTAAAGTGTTGGAGAGTACTGGAATGACAGACATAGACCGTCTGTACAAGAATAAATTGCTGAATAGGCACAGGAGTCAGCGTGTAATCTTTAACTATTTCGTAGGGGAGTATTACGGTTGTTATCTTTTCCAGTTCCAGAACGCCCATAAGCATCTGAAAGCGTGTGTAGAAGAATATCCCAAAAAATATGTTACGGCACAATGGTTCAAAAGAATTGCACACTTGTATTCACAATTCACCATGCTTGCTGTGCCAAATAAACTCGTTCGAATTAATATACCCGGGAATGATGATGGTGGTGCTTACGACAGCAAAGTTATGAGTCAATGCTACAAGAACGGTGATACAATTGTATTTGACAATCTGATAAGAGATCACGCCATGACATATTTGGTAGATGGCACGTACTCTGCTATGCTCCTCATTAAGGAGCTGGTCTTATTAAGACTCATTAAAATTTGTTTCCAAGTCAATGATAAGAAGAGTATACTGCCCTTGGAATTGGTAGCGGCGAGCTACAAGATCCACTTCAGAGTCCAAGATAACGAAGATATGACCACAACCACCAATAAACGCAAGATACAGAAGAAAAATGAGGACCTACTCGATGAATTGGAGTGCAGAATCGCCAACCTAATCAGCAATGGTAAGATAAAGGGATACCTCTCTCATAGCCAGCGTTGCATGGTGTTGAGTAAGAAGGACCCATTTCCAACAAATTAAACTGGGACACAGTACAAGTCGTATAATTTTAGTACTTTGCATATTTTTTTTTTAGAATTAAATGATTTTATTTATTATAAGTCGGCAATTACTTATGAAATGTGAGCATAACTGTTCTCATTGCAGCAATTATTCTTGTTATTTACATAAACAAATATTGAATATATGTATATTTTTAGATGGATTGACATTTTTATGGGTAGAATTCCTTGTACTTACGGAAGTAATAGACGGTACCAGTAGTACCACATAGAGCTAGTATAGCTGGTACTGGTTTCAATGGGACACTTAGAGCACCACGGAAAATCCCACTAGCAGCCAATGCAACAGAAGTACCAAGTGCAAGCTCCAATCCGTAGTCTCTGTTCATATGCAACAGGTATCCGGAGATAGCGTAAACACTACCAAAGGCCAAACCGGCAACGAGAGAGGGAATAGACTTCTTTCTCATGTAGCCGATGATACCACCGACGGTGGTCAAAGCACTTAATGTGTATGCTGGGTGTTCCATTAGTTTAATATTTTTCTTATTTACCTTACTTTTAGTGGGTGAATTTTAAGGGATAAGTGAATTTATAATAAACAAACTGTACCACAAATCGAAGTAAAGTATAAGCTCTCCTATTTTTTTTTTTGTAGTACCTACTTGCACTTATATAATCTAAATCCTTGGGGGAATATCCATTTTTTATATACTCTTCCTCATCCATCATACACCCCTACTGCAAGAGGTCTCTCATCCAAACCCACCCACAGGCGTTTGTTTGCTCTTTAGACCTTACCACTCAAACGTGACTCGTGGTAAGCAACCTGTTTTGAGGTCTCAAATTTGACATAGCCACAACTCTAGTGGATTTATCTACTTTAATGCAAGATATATAAATTAATCACCGATCTTGTAGCCAAGTCCTTTCCTTTACCCGTCCCTCTATTTCATGACTTCTGTTCTTGGTATTTCACTCTAGTAAATGATCCCCATCTCTTTCTCTCTCTTATATATAGTTATATATTCTATACTTCATGACCTCTCTTTTGTTCTTGATGTAATCTCAATGTTATAAGAATTAATATAATGGTTGAATAATGGATTCGCAACAGCAGCTCGATTTGAAGATCAATCAATTGAAGTTGAAGCGGATCAATGAACTCAACGACAAGCTCAGATCTGAACTGCAACGGGACAGGATCACTGCATCGAATGCGTGCCTGAGCTTGATCAATTACACCACTAGAAAGAAAGACTATGCGTTGCCTGAGCTCTGGGGCTATCCACCGCGAGGAACTAACCATTTTAGGGATGCAATGACTGCTGCTGGTCAGCAAGATGTAAATACATGCTGTATTATCATGTAATAAATAATTATAACAGAATAAAAAGAATTTAAATGCTAAATAATATACTAGAATTTTACTTTACTTTATTTTATTATTACTATATGTTTGCTTTCTAAATACAAAAAAACCCAATTGCTTTCATAATACATAGATATACCCTTTAAGGCTTATGTTTTCTTCTTCAGTTTTCACTTAGAATAGTTTCTGTAAGAACTTCTTCGCAATTCTAGAGTCATTTGGGTTGGAGACATCACTAATCTCTTCTAGCTTGCTCTTGGACATGGCCAGAAGTTGTGATTTGTTCTCCAGCTCTTTGCTTATTGTCGCAACAAGGGTCCAGCCTTTTAGGAACAACTCACTGAGCTCGACGCTTCTCAGAGCGTTCTGCAAAGCACGTTCTAGTAGTGGTAGACCCTCTTTCCTTTTCTTTGAGTTCTTGTCACCAAACTCACGAAGGTACCTGTAGTAATGTAACTCAGCTAACCTGGCAAATGCAACGTAGTTGAACGGCATAGCGAGGATGACTTCCTCAATACAGAAAGCAGCTTTGGTTAGCTCTCCACTCGAGGCATATAATTCAGCACACATCCATTGTAGCTCGGGATCCAAAGGAAACTTCTCAATGACCGCAAGTGTATCCTTCAACATCTGCACCTCATTCTTCTTGTTATTCCGCAACTTGATCGACAACAGCTTCTTGGATAGCATTAGGTAGCTGGTGCTGTCGGCATCATACTCCATCCCTCTCAACAAGTTCTCCAGGTAACCCATTGCAGCTCCATCATTCTCATTAATCTCCAACAATGTAGCCTTCATCACACGGATCCGTGGCGAACTGTCACCAAACCTGTCCCTGAGTCTCTTGAACACAAGATCAGCCTCCTGGTCCCGACCAAGAAAACAGCACACAAAGAAGTACATCTCAACAAGAGAGACATCATTGGCCTCTCTAGACCGCTCAATCGACCCCATCCGCAGCACCAGCTCATTATATAGGTCCACCAACTCCTCAGCATCGAACTGCGTGTAGACCTTAGTGGTCATAACACTAAGCAACCTCTCACGACCCAGATCTCTCATAACTATCTTTCTTGTTCAACGGTGCTGATCGTCCTCGGTTTCAAGTTAGGTTGCAACCTCTTTTGATATGGACAAAGGACCAAAGGCCCAACTTTCACTTTCTTAAAGGCCTCATCCCCGAATACCAAAATTTCATAAAAAAACTGTAAACAGAGAGAAATGGCGATGACGACGTAATGCGATAAAAAGCAGCTGTTTCAAGACGTATCATTGAGATAACCTACTTATTTTTAAGCTGTAAGTTTAGATAAATCATATTGGGGAAAGAAATGGATCGGATGAGACTGCTCAGTGCGAGACTGCAGACGTTTCAAGAGCAGCAAGAGGTTGCTGGGAAGCGAGTTAGATGGCGTTACACTGCTATTCCCGATGATTTACTAGCCATTGCTGGGTTTTACTATAGTCCGCGGCAAGATGCCACGACTGGTGCGATTCAACGGGATTCTGTTGGGTGTATATACTGTGGGAGAGTCACTGGAGATTTGCAGAGCCACAGGTCGAAGCGGAAACGGAAGCTGGAGACGGTGTATAACATACTTACAGCGCATAATGAGGGCACTGGGTGTGAGAATACTACTTTGATCCTTAAATACCGGGAGAAGAAGGTAATCAAATGGTCTGCGGTGCGGACGTTTAACGATCCTTTAGGTGAGGGTTTTCTCTCGTACTCACGGTTAACATTCGGCTCTGGACGGCATAACAGTAACACTGAAGTATTTAGTCAAGCTGGCTTGATTGAGTACAACATCTCCCTGACGAATTTTCAAAATATGTCTACACCAAGTCAACCAAACAACGGAACTTGTTTCTGTCCGTATTCGCAGTGCCTGATATATATCGATCCTGAGATAGATGCTCTTAAAAATCATTTTCAGCAATGCAAAGACAATCAGTGCTATTTCTTTGATTGTTACAAAAAACAAAAACCTGAATTATACAAGATTTTGCTAGACGATATACCAGGGGAAGTGAATAAAAGAGATGTTGCCGAGGATGACAAGTTCGACGAAATCTCTTTGGAAAATGAAAGCTCTTTAGAAGAGATACACGAGGATAACCAGGATCCATCATATAACAGCACGTCACACTATAGTATCTCTGAGGATAATTCAGACCCACATAGTGAGAACACTATTCCCAATTCAAAAACACAAAAGAAAAAACAACTAAATAGCGAATCTGATCCGGATCTAAAACCAGATACACAGGAACCCCCAAAAAAAGTCAGAAAACTTAAAAAGCTATCACCAGTTCATATTAAAGAGTTGAATAATTCATTTAATGCTACAGTTGATTCAGATTCTCACGAGGAAAAAGTACCTTTTATCAATTTTGAAGATCATTACAATAGGAAAAGAGATAAATCAAGAAAAAATATTTTACTGGATGATAGTATTGATGATGTAGGATTTAGTGTACAAGGTAGTGTATTCGATATTCCTCAGCCCTCAATCCCATTGGAATTACAATCTCCAATACGACTTGACTCAGTCAGAAAATCGATAGGTGACACTCCTCAAAGTTCTCCTTTGAAAATAAGACCCCAAAGTTCAACACCAGCTCCCTCTAAAGAACAATCGAATATTGTACAGAAAGCAACACCTGAAAATATTTCTCATGAATTCCCACGGTCCTCAGGTAGTAATAATCAATTGAGAACGCCAGTCCTTGGGAAGGAAAACGGTCAAGATCTACGGAATAACGAATATAATAGTCCTATCTACTCAGCTGACGAATCATCTGAGTTAGACACCCCTCAATCTAGTGTCATACCATCACCTATTACAAGCATTGTATCTGAAAATAATTCTATGGGTAGTAATAATGATACATTGGGTATCGTTAATAATACAACGGCTAAAAATAATATCGATAAAACAGACACTATTAATAAAAGTAATGACGAATCTAATAATAAAGACAGATATGAAAAACATTCTGCTTCTCCAGAGGACAGAGATAGAAACCATTTAAATGCGACTGTTTCCGAAGAAAAGAAAGCACAACATAAGCTTAGGCTTAGGCAACTCTAAAGATGCAGTTATATTAAATGTTTACGATACAATTAATAACGAATCTAATGGATATTTGTCAGAGATTAACATATCTAATGTGGAAATGGGTACGCCTCTGAAACCAGACAAGAAAACTATTTCAAGTACTAAATCTGGAAGAGAATTCTCAATACCTTTAGGTGACTCTCCATTACAAACAACTCACAGATCGAATACTAATATTGAAGACATTACCATTAACAAATTAGCTCAAAAGGAACCTACCTCCTTAAGCAGCCATGACCATCGATCTAATCCTTCCATTTCAGCCTCAAAAGTGTATACTGGTTTACTGGCTATAGATAATGATACAAAAACTATAAAAAAGTTTTTTCATGACCTTCTCGTCTACATTAACCGTAATGATTGCACATTAGAGAACGATATCGATGGTGAAGTTGAAAATTTCGTGAAACAAATCCCTGCAAATGAATTAAGCATGAACTTCCAAACATGGATATTGGATAAAGTCACTAAAGTTAAGGTAGATTTCCGGAAATCTGTTCAGAAAAAACTATCATTGATATCTAAGACGATTGAAGTGCAGAAGCAGTATATCGAAAATACTGCCACTGACGAGGAACTAGTAGAAATATATAAAAGTTTGGATGTCTAATGCAAATACAAGAATTTTAAAATTCATGACTGATAAAAAGAAATACAATACTGTAACATTACCGCCTTCGAATATTTTATACCCACATTTTTTAAATAGTAAATTATATAATACTTAGTCTTTTTCTATGCATAAATATTTAAAAATCCTCTATTATCACATCATCATCTGGAGTTTCTGAACGTTCCTCATTCTGCGACTCTCCTTCATTTTGTTGCTGTCTATTAGGTCCTTGTGGGTTTCTCAGTCCAAACTGTATTGTACGCATTTGTTCAGGTAGTAGTTGAATTCGATCGCCTACCAATTGCCAATAATTCGAGTCTGGAGTTTCTTCAACAATTGTAGGATTCCAAGGCGTTCTTTGATGTGCTAAGAATAACTCTCTCTGTCTTGTCAATAGAGTGATACTATCCTTGAGATACAAACGCAATACCACTGTTGAAACCTGATATTTTAATAGTAATGCTGCAAATTTATCAACAAATAGCATCCTCCATATCACAATAGCTTTTAAATCCGATTCAACACCGGATTCTAGATTTGTTTTTTGTATGTGCCATATCTGTCTATTAATTTCAACCATATTCATGTATGCTTGAGCCATTTCATGAAGCAAGAAACCGGTAAATTGAAACTGAACCCTTGCTAAACTGGACACATTAACCTCGAAGTCACATATTTGATCATCAAGCCTATGGAATTTTTTAACGATATGACACAACTCGCTATTCAAACCGGTATTTGCACCCGGTGCAACAACAGAGTCTCTTGTATTGTAGTCTTCATCAAATGGATCATCACAGAAATCTTTATCAACCTGCGATAATAGATCTTGGATTTCTACATCAGACATCTTTACGTTATCAAAAGGCATCTCAATCCAATTAAATACCTGATCCAATCTTTCAAAGTCTATATTTTGGAATGGAAAATCACTGTTCATACCGTTCATTTGATTTAAACCGGTTGCTGCTAGAATTGCAGCAGAGTCTTGGTTCAATTCACTAGTTATTCTACGTATACCATCATTGAGATATTCACCAGGGCGGAGAAGATGCTTCGATATAACATACTGCTCTAATGTATCACCTACATCAATTTGTGGACCATCTGTCGGCGTTGTTAAACTCATCAGATAATGACGCAGTTTATGTACTCCCTTCCCAGAAAAAACACAGAAGATCTGTCTTTGATTATCACTGAAATCTGAGGGAGCTGGACGACAAAAAGCCGTTATATCGGGCCTTAAAAATGATGGAACAGCTGTTAGGGATAAATGCGATAATCTTGGACAAGCCATTAGGAGTTCATATATCGGGTATATCGTGAGATTTGAACAGTATGAGAGATGGACCCTTTCTAATGTATCATTCCTACCGCGCAAAGCAATCATATTAAGAAGGCCATCATCAGTCATCTGTGAGCATTTAACTAATCCAATTCTTTTCAGTCTACTCAAATAAGATAATTCATAAAGAGTATGGTTAGTCAAGTTTGTGCAGCAGGCAAAATCAACGTACTGTATACGGGGACAAGCTTTTACCAATGAACGTACCCCTCTATCTGTGATATTAAAACAGTGCCCGAAATGTACCGTCTGTAGGTTCTTTCCTAAAATAGATAAATGTACCAACGACAGATCGGTAATTCGACTACATTTACCCAGAAATATGTTTCTCAGCTTTGGTGCTAGTTTCACAACGCGTTCAATGGTCTTATCTGTTATATTTTCACAGCCTGAAAGGTCTAATAGTCTTAATGAGGGAAGCTGGTTCACATTTTTTGATAGTTCCAGGAAGAATCTATCAGTGACATTGGCATTATGTGTAATCCTAAATTCTCTAAGTTGGGTTAATTTCATGAATAATTTTATCAGACTTGAGTCATGAACATTGGCAGTTAGAGTTATATCAACTTCAACTAGAAGCGGGCATTTTTCAGCCAATAATTCTACTAGATCATCATTCATATTGTTATTGGCAGTTACTTTTATTCTCTTCAGCATTGGGGCATTTGATATGAAGTTACTCAGAGAATTATATGATACCATTTTTGCCTGGGGAACATAAAATCCCTGAACACGTTTACAACTTTCTGCTAAAGTATCAAATACATTATCGGATATTTCTTTTATTCCCGTAATATCGACACTTTGGAGAAACTTACATCCATTTAGTACAGCAGCAACAGGTGCGCTTGTAATGTGTTTACAAAAAACCAATGTTAATCTTTCAAGATTTTGACAACCAACGAAACTGTATAATTCTTCATCATGTAGATAGTCACCAACGAACGAGAAGTTAAGTCTTTTTATCATTGTTCTATAATCAAAAACTGTATCTTCCCTTTTTAACCTCATTGTTCTCATAAATAGTTCTAGTTGGTGCTTCTTATTAATATGTGGACGATAATAGATAATTTTTACTATTAATAGCGCCCATAGTTTGCACACTCTTAAATAGTTAACGATATCTGCCTTGGAAGTAATTTTATCTAACACCAAGTGTAAAATTTCAGAAGGTAAAGAACGAAGAGGAAATAAAGTTTTTTGCTGATTATTTACATGGAAGTTTACCCTAGAGAGGTCGTTCCTAGAGGTCATTTGTCTTGAATAGTTTTGTAATTCATTCAATTCCTTATTTAGACCAGAACTTTCATCTGGGTTTAAGGATTCTATCCATCTTTGGAAATAGGGAGTTGGATTAGCAGCATTTCTACCTTCTTCCAATAATCTTGTATATTCAGCCATAGCCTTTTTGTATTCATCAATAATACTTACGATCTGAACTCTAATATTCTGTAATTCCATGGTTTCCGACTTCAGAGCACTTATTCTGATTCTTTGTAATTTATTAAGATAAGCCATAGCACCTGCAGAGTTTTCGACATCAACCCCTTGTAAACGTTTATTTCCCAAATCTATCTCTTTTAATATACGTTCCCTTCTTTTCTGTATTACTTTAACAAAGTTTTCTATTTTCTTATGGACAACTTCTTTAAAATTATGCAACTTTATAATGTCCTCTGCTTGAAGACTGGAAAGATTCTGATCGTAAAAGAGCCTGTTAATATCCATATCACCGAAGATCTTTGCGGGTGCGTTATAATCTATAATATCAACATTATTCATATTCAGGAAGCTTTCACCATCCGGTATTACTCCTCCTCTACTACTTTCTACACTATCGGGATTACTTCTGTCCATCGCTACACCTGTGTTACCATCCAATGGGAATGTATCATTTCCGTCATGATTATCATCATTAACAATATATGGTTGGAGCATTTCAGAGACAGAGATACTCTGATTAAGACTGGTGTTGCTATGAGCCCTATGGTTTTCATTATCCCTTCTATTTTCCAAATCAACCCCAGGCATCTGCGTGTCCACATCCATATTACTATCCATATTTAAATCTCGTACTATCTCCCCATCATAATTTAACCATAAACCCCTCGGAGTTTGTCCATCTTGTCTATTACTTTCCATATTGTTTTAATTTTTTTTTTTAGTTATTTGATGATCTCCCTTGCTATAAAAAGAACACGCCACAATGTCTATAAGTGACTAATAATTTATTATTATATTAGAGTTTTTTCGGTTGGTCTTACCCAGAGCTGTAATTCCAACTTTGCCAATACTAAATCGTAATTAAATAGTTCTCAGAAATGGCAAATGCTATTTTTATCTCAACTTTTAATTACCGTCACACAAAAAAAGATTCCTAAAAATAAAGGGCTAGTAAAACTAATCAAATCGGACAAGATACCTTTTATTTTTCTAGCTTTTCAAGTCGATATTCCTGAATATTACTATTACCTATTGTTTTAACTGTTAAAATTCCAGCTTGGTCATTAAATGATGAAGATTCAGCTATCGATTATACAGATCTTCAATACTAATATCACCCAAAAACTCACTGGCTTCTCTCTTTGACGGGCTCCCCCAAAAATCCCAAAAAAAAAATAAAAAATTAAAAAAAATATAATTCCCACAGGTCTGCGTACGAAACACGACAGGCGCATAATTCTAAAAAAATACTTCTGAAATTTAAGTAGCTATATACGTATAGAGTGATATCAATCAAATGGCAAAACGAATACTAATAAATAGAAATATTTATCTATCCAATATGTATTACTGACATATGTAGTATGATATTCAGCACAACAATACAATATTCTAATGAATGTAAATGAGGAGGAGGGACTAATATATAGGATGTTCTTTTTGAAAACAGAAAAAATCAATCAGATGGATATTTAAAAAAGCGGAGTAGGTAAGTTTAGATACTACAATCAAATAGAAGGTTAACAGGATGCGAATCATCATATATAGGATAAAATATTAATAGAAATTAGAAAAATATAAAATGAAATAAAAACTTAGGATAAAATATTGAATAGGAGCATGCAAATAAATATTTTGACTCTTCTTGTTTTTTTTTTATATCAACATTATGATGACTTAATTTTATTTTTCATTGGCTGTAGTAGTATTTCTTAACATAATTTAACCAATACTTGTAGTCATTTCTAAACTCTATAGTAAATAAGATATTAAACAACAATCAACATTGTTCTGCGCAATAAAAATTGTAAACAAAAATTATCATTATATATAGAAAAAAAGGTGTTAACTCTTTGAAAAAGTTCGTTTCTTTTAGGAGCCATCTCTTATTTTTTTGTTATTTGTAGAATGTTCATTAGTTCCATAAATTTGAGCTGTGATTTCCTAAATCAGAAGGATTGTTACTCATGGTTTGGTTAAGCATATTTACATTAGGATCATTAAACGTAGTGCTACTATTTTCATGATTAGTGACACTTAATTGAGGAAGAGAGAGATGAGTGCCATTACTTAGCGTTAACATATCTAACTTTGATACAATATCATCATTCATTGCATAACCATTACTGCTTCCTTGATAGCCCATTGGGAACATTCCTGGATAATTAGAATATCCTATACCACTTTGAGTTTGATTAGCTTGAGGTAACATCGAACCCTGGGAAGTTTGCTGCTGAGCTGGAATACCTTGTTGGGATGACATCTGATTACCTATAGGTATATTTCCTGAAACAACGGTGCTCATTGAACCTGTTGGTAAGTTTGGCATTTGAAACGTAGTTGGTTTAGCTGGAGTTAGACCAGTTTGCCTCGATCCAGCACTTCTCACACTCGAAACAGAAACACCTCTCATATGACCAGCTGAATCTTGGTTATTATAAACATGCGAGATACTCTTTCTATGTTTCATTTGACCATTTGCAGCATTTTGACCAGTTTGACTGTTAGAGTTCATCTGTGAGGATGTTGCCACCAGACCTACTTCCTCCATTAAACGACGATGATGTTGTGCACTAGGGTTCTCCATCAAAACCTTTCTAACTTGAGTAATAATGTGGATTCTAATGTCATCCTCCAAAAGTGGCATGGATAGCACTTTGTATACAAATGTTGGCCCGTAATTTGCGTCACACAGAATTTGGAATAAATTCTTCTGTGGCTCTTCGGTATCACAGTTACCAAATACAGTACTCAATATAGACTTTCTTGCTGCATCATCTCCTCTATAGTTTAGGATTTTTAGAATAGTTAGAGATGCTAACCTGTGTTTACACAAATCGACAATGTGTGTTATGAGCCTTGGTGTTAGAATGGAGTGTCTATTTGGCAAAACACATGTATCAAGGAACCACGTAACTAGTAACGTACCATTACTATTGGTAGTCAAGTATTCAGCATACAGTACAATAATTGCACTCAATACCAATGTTTGTTCCATTGTAACAATATCATGTGTTTCCAAACATGCTCTTACTGCTCTAGCACCATAACGATTCTGAACAATGGTCCAAAAATTGGTTAAGATACTTTCAAAAATAAAGGAATTCCAAGGATATCCAAACTTCAACACACACTGGATAACATAATTACCAAATTGGTCATTGAACAATGGAGTACAATAATCCCTAATACCTTCAGTTACAAGCATAATTTGTCTTGGTGTGGTAGCCATTGTAATCATCTTCTGACATGCCCATGTACCATTTTTGTGAACACCCATTGAGGCCAGATACTTCCCGGTCTTTCTTAACATAATATCTTTAATTACATCTGAAGAATGCTCGAACAATTTTTGTACAATTGTATTTCCTAGATAGTCAGAACTCAATTCTGGCAATTCATCAAGCATAGCAATCGCCAGTTGTTCAATCTCAATGTCAGACATAGAATTCGAGTCAATAGCTTTTCTTAATTCTCTTAATTTTGGTGCATCAAATTGCTTATTAGCTATTGGTTCTGGCAATGGGCCAAAGTTATTGATATCCACGGTAACTTTGGTCTTTATCGCATTATTAATTAGGGAAGTGACTTGGGTATCATCGTGATCTGAAATAAACTGGTCGACAATCTTCTGTAATTCTTCTCTTTGTTCCTTTAGTGCTGGTGGAGGTAATGGGAATGGACACTGCTCCTTTTCTGAAGAAGAATTTCCGGAGTGCGAAAAATTTTGGGTACTGTTATTTTGGTTGTTATTGAACTGATTCTGATTGAATACAGGAATTGAGATATTGCCTTGCTGATGGAATGTTACAGCCCCATTGTACAGTTGTTCTTGAAGCAGAGGTTGCGAAATATGCTCTTGTTGTGGTTGCAGGTTCTGTTGTTGCAAATGAGTAGCCAGTTGGTGTTGCATAGGCAATATTTTTGCAAAGGAAACTTTACTTGGAGCACCAATCATAGAGACCTCTTTACCTTCTAACGCGTCTAACGCACGAATTGCGCTCTCAACGGTATCAAACTCAACTAATGCCATATTTATACCACGCAATGTTCTAGCAGATATAATTTCACCGTATTTGGAGCACAATGTAGCCAGCGAAGTACTTGTCAAATTGATAGCATTGTTCAAATGAGGTTGTTGCTGTTGCAATGGGAATACATTAGAAATAGAAATGGTGTTAGTAGGAAGCAAGTTTGATATTTGGTTAATTTGAGGAACCAAAGGATCAGTTGAGACCCAATTTAAGGACCTTGGATCGACTTCATCAGCAACTAGAGGCATATTGTTCTGAATATGACCAGCACCAACATAATCTGACGTAGCTCTAGATCTTCCCATACCATCATATTGTTGAGCATCAGTATAGATACTTGATGCGTTAGAATGAGATCTTGGTCTATTCGAATTCCAAGCATTATTATTGACAGAGAGGTTATTATTCCCTTGCATTCCGTCTATGAAATTCTGATATTGCTGTTGCTGTTGCTGATGTTGCATTTCACTAGGGTTAGGATTGTAAGTGTTGATCTGTGGAATAATCTGAGAGGTTTGCTGCATCATATCGTTATTATTGTTATTGTTATTGTTAGACCACACCATATTTGGAAGAGGTTTTGGCACAATAGAGGAGATGGAAGTGATCTGAGAAGACATAGTATTGTTACGTGTCCTGGAGACTTGACGAGGCAGATTGTTCCCGAACGAATCGTTAGAGGTTCTTGGCCTAGACATTAGGTACTCAGTGGTCTCTGGGAAGTGTACAAGCTTCTCCATATCTCTAGGAGGAGTAATGTCATCATTAAAAACTGTATTCCCTGGATGTTGCCCATTACCATCGATATAAGTCCCATTGGTAGTATTGTTGTTATTGTTGCTGAAACTTACACGAGCCTGTGATATACTCGATGGAGACCTATCGGTGTTGAATATCTCCGTAGACGCCTTAGAGGACAGATTACCACCCACTAGAGACTCACTCCCACTGTCCGTGTTGGTATCGCTCTGTTTCCCTTGCTTCTTGGAATGATGTAACTTGGCAGAAATCGAGGGCAAAAGGTTACTCAAAGTGTTGGAAAACTTCCCCGCCCTGGCACGATACGAGCCTAGCTTCTGTGGCTGCTCCATAGAAATACTATCAACGTCCTCCTCAAATATTGGTATAGTAATCCCAGGATCTATAACCTCCGGTATATTACTGAATGCTCTATCCTTCTTCTCCATTTTTTTTTCCTTTCTTGTTCTTGTTCCTGTTCTTGTTTTTTATTTCTCTTTAGTTTTTGCTTTTAAATGACCTTTTTACCAGTTTCTTATTCCCAAACAAATAAAACCAATTGAGACTATTCCTCTATAGCCCTATTATATTTTTGTTGGGTTTCCCTTTCTCTTGTCATATGGAGCTTTATGAACAAAAATCGTTCAAGAATTAAAAAAAAACAACGCCCCCACCATTTCCCTTTAACCTTTGAAAGAAACGAAGTTTCGCAAAACATCATATATAATACTATAAATATCGCTTAGAAAGATCAGTAGAAGATCACTTTTTTTGGTTTGAAGCACCCATAAAATAACGACGAGAAAAAAACGTAAAAATAAAAAAATAAAATTTCGCGCATTATCTAAGCAGAGTACCTTTGATCCATCTAGCATAGCATATATAACAGTAAATATACTGTATTAACTGTTAAAATATAACTAAGGCATTTGGGGACATATCAGTGCTTTGAGTTGCAGCTATATGCAGTGTAGTGTCTTTGAAATAGTCGTTATATACGTATCGTCACATGACATATAATATATGACGTTTATTCAGCTGATTCATCATGATATACTAATATCAGATGACAGTAATACAAGCACGCTATACGAACCTGTTTCTTTTGTTTACCTTTTGAATTTTGAATTTTTTTTAAAGATATTTCCTAATTAGGAACAATTGTAAACAAATCAAATATAGAAAAAGTAAATAAACAATGTAAAATGTAGCAAATATAGGACCCAAGGGCATCTTACCCAAGGCTAGTGTTTTTCATAATACTCAAAAACAAATAGGGAATATTATATTAGACACATCATTAAGTTAAATTGGTGTTTATATTCCTTGTATTCAAGGAGAGAGAAAGAAATAATTTAATTTATTTTTTTTTTTTTTTTATAAAATATTTCTAGTTCTTTTAATTCTCATTAAGTCCTTTATATATCTCGATTACCTATTTAATCGGTATTAACTAAATATACAAATATAAAACGAAAGTATGATGGAGGCTGAGACTACTGTTGATTCCATTTTAAAGGAAATCGATATGGAGATGCCAGAGAATAAAAAGTATTTGTTACCATTACAAGATATTGGTAACGAGACGATGGATATGATAGTTGATTATAACACTCAAAATAATGCCACGAGTAAGTGGAAGGAGGTGCCGCACCAGAGCGATTTAGTACCTGACCAGTATGGATTTGACAACGATGATGAGGAGGAAGCTGATGAAAAGCAAGGTCTACTAAAATCAGATAACAATAACCTGACTGCTGATGAAGCAGAAAAAGTTACTATAAGTGCGAGAAATATGACTCTTCCACCAAGCTCTAGCAAGTCGAACCTCATTGATAACTTGAAAGAGGAAGTTGGTCTTGAAATGCAGAGAATAAATCATGAAGAAGAACAAAGTGGTGATGATGATACACATACCTTAAATTTTTCGGTAAAAGCTACGGAACCTCTTATCGGAAATAGTGAGTCCGCTGATAACCTCATAGAAGTCAGTACTGTGTTGTCTGACTCAGGTCTTAACTTAGCAGATGACAACTCCGATCATGAGGACCAAGAATTATTGTCTAGGGCAAAGAAACCCGTATCACCAGCCAGAATTCCAATAACGAATGCACACGCAATTAATAACTTCAGTAAAGGCACAGTTAACTTTCATGAAGAGGCAGACGATTTTAAAGATGATGTCTCTGACACCTCAATGAAAACTGGTAATAAAGATACATTAGGTAGCGTTCCAGATTTATCCTTTTCCTCAACTAAACACTCGCCTTATAAAAACAACAATATCTATGATGCTCTTCAGTCTGTAGAAAATCTTGAAATTAGAGATGTCGAGTCTTCTTCCTCTGAAGATGAACAAGATAGAGAAGACGTATTGGTTAAAACTACTATCACCGATAATAATACAGCTGAATATACCCATGAGTTTAAAACCATATCTTCATACACTACTAATATTTCAGATAATCTAGATATGAAGACTAGCATTCATGAAGATTTAAATGATACTGAAGTCATTTCTAATAAGTCAAATGAAAGCTCCAATGATAGACCTTCTAATAAGTGCCCAGAACAATCGACTTCTTATACCGATACTTCGGTCAACAATTTATCACAACCAATGATAACAGATAGTAACACAGTAAAAGGACATAATGAAAGCAAACAGTTATTGAACAATATCGAGACATTTGAATCTGAGCATGTAGCTCACAGTGAATACGATGAAAATGATTTGGAAAACGCTTCGCAATCATCAGGATTACTACAAAGCTTAGAGAAGGCAAACATAATATTGGAAGATCTGGAACCTATAATTTCTACTTCTGAAAACACATCAACTAATAATAACAACCCTTCAATAATAGATTCCGAATCCGATATTTCAGATATAAAACTAGAATCTCACAGTATTACCGAATCTGTTCCTGGTTCTGCCGATTTAGAGAAACAGAGTACAGTGAATATAAATGAAAATGATGATGGTGTTGATAAGGATGGATCTTTTGCAAAAGAAATGAAGGATTTGTTGGATAAATCCTCCAAATATGAATCAGATTCAGATAATAATGATGCTGTATCTTCTTCCTTAAATAATGAATCGAATATTGTTGCTGAGCAACATGTTCAATTGAAAGACAAGGAGCAGTTGAGATATATAGAGACGACAAATAGTCATAAAAAGGTCTCCGAGCTTGATAATTCAGGATTAGAAGAAAGCGAACATGCAAATATAATACCAGTAGACATACAAAATAAAGTTGATGATGCACGTAATCTCGATGAATCACTTTTGAAAGATGAGTCTGACAAATTGAAAACCGTTGAATCTGAACCTCAACAAGAGATTTTGGTGAATACCACCTCTAATTTAGCAAAAATAGATTCTGTTAATAATTCCAATAACAGCAGACTTTCGAGCACGTCCAGTAGTGGACAAAATGAAAATAGTAGTAGGATTTGGAGTTCATCCAGTAATAACTTTACTCCCGTTTTGCCTCCGCTGCCTAAAATGGAGAAGTTAACTATTAATGAATTTCATGATGATCTAGATACTTCTTCTGAATCTATTGATGTTTTCAGTTCGGTTAAACCAACTGATTACCTATCTATCTGGCATTTACAGAAGGACAAAACCACTAAAGCGCTCTCGCCAGCTATTAGTGCTAATTCTCAATTCACTTATCATTCAGCTTCCACTAAGACGTCCAGTCCTTCACCTATTATTAATCCTGCTCCATTCACCTTCAAACCCAAGGTTGTATCACGCAGCAAATATTACTACTCAGGCAATTCTAATATTCAGTATGATGAAACCGAGGAATTTATATACAAAAAGCTGCCTAGTCTTTTGGATCCAATGAGAAGAAATACGTCAACATCAAAGAAGATTAGAGAGAAGCTGGCAACTCAGAGGAAATTCCAGGCAAATACTACGAAAAAAGATACAGTTATTCAAAAACTTGAGAAAGTTGAAGAACCACCACAAACAAATCCAAAAAACATTCTAAGAAATAAAGAGGAGAAAAATAGAGTATCTGTTTATAGTAATGCAGAATCTGCAACCACTACGGAATCTCAAATGTTTGTAACTCCAAGTGGAACTATATCTGACTTGAATATTCTCCAGTCTAACGTTTCCATTGACGAAGACTTTGAGAATATTTTAGATTATATGGACAAACATGTTGATATTAAGCACGAAGATGACTCGAATCAGCAACCAAAAATTGCTAATTACAAAAGATCTGAAAAACTATGGAATGAAGGATTAGACTTATCAGAGAATGAGGGTAGCAGCACTATGAAACCAACCTTAATGGAAACATTACTAAAAACTGACAGTACTGAATTAGAAGAATGTCAAGTAGAGGAAGAAAGAGTACCGGATATAAATTTAGGTCTTGGTATTCTTAGATCTTCAGTTAAAGATATTTCTACTGGTACTGTGGATGCAACTGTGGCCAATGGTAGAGATATTAGCATTAGCAAGAGTGTAGCGTCTAATAATTATGGTAACGACAATAATATTGCACCCGGCACAACTATGGTAAATATTCCATCTACACCCAAACTTTCTCCTATTAAAAATACTCATGTAGATAGCCCATTCAAAGTGATTCGCAGTCCTAAGAAAAGTAATGAAGAGGCTATTAATGTATCCAACAATTTGGAAGATCACAAAACTGACAGTATTACCGATGAAGCGGCTAAAATATCTATTGCAAATGTGGCTCAAGCAGTAGATAAGGAAAAATCGGACACTAGTATTCAAGGCGCTAGAATGGATGAAGAAATCATGGTAGCTGAGACGCCTGCGAAAAAGTTAACCGATGAAGGTATACTATATCTTCAATTAACGGGTACCACTAAACTATCCTTGAGCTCTATAAGTCACCACAAACCTAAGTTCTCGTTCGAATTTGATAATGGAATTAATACTGCCCGTACTTCATGGCAAGAATTACCTAGTAGTGGTATAATTTCCATTGACAAAGAGTTCGAGTTACCAATTATTAATAAGGAAAACTCGAAGTATATAATCACTTTGAAGATACAATATACTAGAATTGCTAACGAGATAGTCGAGGTCACAAGAAAAGTACCAATGGGTAAGAAATTTCCATTTGGGAAGATGAAATATAAGACTGAAACAAAATTTGTAGAGCGGGCAACAAACAAAGATGAATGGGATTACTTGTTCGCAAGAGATGGGTCATTCGGACGTTGTGAGATTAATGTGGATGAAAATATTCTAAAAAAGTGTCAATTCTCTGAAGAATCACTACAGTTTGATCTAATTAACAAATGGTCCCGTTTAGCCAATAACGTCTCCTCTAAAATGGATCCTACCTCGTTATACGAATTACCACGTAGACCACCATATGGTATTGGTAAATTGAATATTAAAGCTTGCTACTTCCAAAGATTATCAAACCTAGAAAAATTTCCTTCAACAATGAAAAAGGCCCATGAAATTGTTAAAAAGTACAGACATCAACAAGATATAAAAATGGAAGGATTTTTATTACAAGAAGGCGGTGATGTTAAGTCACAAATGAAAAATAGGTATTTTAAACTTCATGGTAATGAATTAATTGGATACCACGAAGTAACAATGAAACCAAAGATACATATTAACCTTCTAAAAGTAGTGAAAATTGTAGGCAAGGACGATATTGTTACTAACAGGGACGCTGTAAGAAACTTCACTGCTTGGGTATTAATGAATGACTGCTTTCAATTGGTTTTTGACGATGGCGAAGTAATAACATTTAGTGCGGAATCTTCTCATGAAGAGAAACAGCAATGGTATGCAAAACTAAAAGAGGTTACAGAATTAAACGCTTTCCATCAACCTTGGGTAAAGAGGTTTTCAGATAACTTGATCTATAGCGATCTTTAATTGCTAACTTCTGAAATTTTATATTTTTATAAATACACGAACTGATGACCTCTCATCTTATTATAGCTTTTTTATTCTTTTCAATATATGTAATATTACAACTTAATGACTACATTTGAAATTATACGATAGTAATGAGGGTGGTTTTAATGCAACTATAAACAACTATAATAACGATAAAATGCTTCTGAGTTGTCATTAAGCTAGTATCAATGCCGTATTTATTCTCTATTTCTGATTTTGGTTTTGATTCTGTTTTTGGTTTTGGTTTTGCCCTTGGTTTTGCCCTTGATTCTGATTCGACATTCTATTCATTGGAGGCATCATTCCAGGAGGCATGAAAGGTGCAAAGCCACCAAACATTGGGGGCATAGGGAAATTAGGCATTGCTGGGTTTTGCTGTTGCATCATATTATTATTTTGGCTATTTGACATATCACCTGGCATAGGACTGCCACCTAGGGGTTTATTATCCAAAGAACTGTTAAATTGGTCTCTCATTTGAGGTTGATCAAGTCTACCTTGTTGTTGTAATGCCATCAATCCCATCAGTAATCTCCTTGGGTTATATTCTTGTCTCAGTTTTTCTTGTCTATGTAGATATTCCATCCATGTAAACTCGTTAAAACCATAATTAAAATAATCAGAGAGGTTAGCACCTGGTTGTCTCCAAGGTTTTTCTTTGAGTACTTCTGGGTCGATATTTGATACCGGTTCGTCCTTATAGAGCCCATCTTTATTTAAGTCAATTGTATCACCCCCCTCTAGTACCGTATTTTCTGCTTCTAGTGCCTGCTCATCTAATTCTGAAGTGCCAGCAACTTCAGTATCACCGAGTGCGTTTAAGGTCGAAATTTCTGCAGTAGTTGCTGTTGTTGCTACTTTTGTTAAGCTACTTGTATTTGCTGGAGAGGTTTCTGTTACTGCCACAATTGCATTGTTATTACCAGCAGAAAATGTCGATGAATCAAGACGATGAGGATCTGGACCAGTGCTAATTATGAACTCTACATCAGAATCGCTATCAGAACCACTTTCTTCGTCATCCGAACTATCTATTTTATCGTTATTTGACTCACCATGTCCAAGTTTCGGCCTCTTCGCAGTTGTTTCTTTACTGCTCTCCCCTGGATCCGCCCTGCTTCTTTTCTTCTCTATTGAGGTCTGTTCATTATCAGAACCATAGAGAAACTTATCGTCATCATCATCACTAGAACTCATTTTTATATTTTGGTGTATGTTAAATATATTCTTTCAAATCACTAAATTAGAGCTGTTTATTAATTGTGAGGGCGTTAATAAATGCAAATATATTAATGAAGCCTTTAGTATTTTTATTGATGTCCTAGTACGATGCCCTATTTAAACAATGTAGTTAATATTCCTCTATTTATTTTAATGATGGATAATTCTGCTGCTCCTGGATTGACAATGATCTGATCATTACTTGGTGTTATATTTCAGCTTTTTCTTTATTTTTTTTTTTTTTAATTTTTTTTTAAATTGAGATTTTTCTCTTCCTTCTTCGTCTTTCGTTAAAATAACTATGAAAAATAATGTTGGGTATTAAGCTAATAATGTAAACATCTCGAATCTAAAGGCCAGTTATCAACAGTAACAAAGTTCATGGCATTGAACAAGGACCCTACTTTTCAGTGAGATAATACATCCGACCAAGCATGTGGAAAAAAGATTATAAATAACGGAGTTGCTGTCTGGATAAACATTATTCATTATATTCGATTATGAATTCATTTTCTATCTTTTATCAATCTATATAGTGTGACGAAAACAGATAATAGTATTAGATTTAGAAGTAAGTTTTGCTAAATTTGTAAAATATTTCCTGAAACCTAACCTTGTCGAAGTAATCCTGGCTCCTTGACCGTCTTCCAGTAGCGTTACCACAGTATCTGTCTAATTTTAATCTCAGGGTATTAAAAAATCTTGTTTGATCCTCGGAATTATGTCCTTTACTTAATTTCTTTGATATTTGACCTTTTTTGGATTTCTTTTTCTTATCCTTTATTTTTTTCTTCTTAATCAATTTTGGTTTAGCAATGAGATCAACTGTCATCAATGGCGGGTATTCTGGAACTAAGATCGGATTGCCTTCATCAGGATCATAATAGTAAAAATACTTAAATTTTAAGTTCCCAATGGTTAGGTAGTTAATTAATTTCAATTTTTCAGGTATATTGTGTTTATTGTTGGAGATAGTTTTCTTCTTCAAAGCAGTATTCGATTGAGCTCCAGAGAAGAAGACCTCTTTTGGTTTAGTTAGAGGCTCTTTCTCGGTAATAATTTTTTGTAGATGGTCCTCATTATAGGAAAATACAGAAGAAAAAGAGGATGTTGCTGATGTTTTTGAAAGTACTTTTTTTGTGACTTTGAAATTACTGTCATTACATTTATCTTTCCCTATATGGGAGACTAAGGACCTTGGGCTTACTAAACGATGAGGCTGAGTATGTATAAGAGATTCTGATTTTAGATTTAGACTTATTGGTGTATCTTTCAAAGAAGAGTGTTGCGTAGGATTATCATATAGTTTATCATAAAAAGCGATATCATTCTGTTCTGTGTTAATATTTTCTGCTCTTTGGGCAACGTAAATGGCATCTGGAGAATCAGAGAGCAACAAAACTTCCTCTTCATCATTAGGAATATCTTGGTAATCTTCAATGTTAGCTCTCTGTTCAAAGGTAAAATCATAAGTTTTCATGCCGAATTTATCGATATGTATTTCTTGACATTCTCCCAAATTTATATATTGGTCCGTTTCATCCCAAGTAGAAATAGAAGATGTTCCAACTGAAGGTATGTTATAGTTGTAACTGAATAAACTACTTGATTCATATTTTGTTGTATTGTTGTTAATATTGGTCCACCTATTGGTTTTTGTATATGGTATACTATTATTTATTTCATTTATTTTCTCCTCGTTAAGTGCGAATATGCGTCTACTCTCCAATACTGTACAATGGATAAAATTTGAATCATATACGTGTCGATATGTCTCATTATCTTGCTTCTGTGTCAAATATTCTCCAATTGGAATAGTATAAAGCGGCTCTTCAGTTAGTTCTGATTGAAGCATATTTTTTTTATTTTTTTTTTCCCTTCTATAGGCATAAGATTTATCGTTGCAGATAGAGATTACTTTCTCAAATATGAGATTAGCTGAGAAAGAAATCAAAAAAAGAGGAAAGCCTCTTAAAAATGTATCAATTATAATATAATAATTTAGTGAATTAACAACTCACAAAAAAAAAAAAAAAAGAAATAAGAAGGCAGTAGAAATGTATAAAGAAGCAGAGTAGCACAACAAAAAAAGATGTAGTAAAACTGCCTTTTGTTAAAGATTGTTTTAATTTGTTTGTTCAAAAATAGTAATCAATATACTTGTTTTACAAATATTGTAGAATATTAAAACAAATTCATCAAATAGTAATTAAAATATTGTAAGATACAAAAAAAATAATTCTTTCGGTCTATTAATAGTTTTCAAATATATCTTTTATGATATAAAACATTGAGCGGCTAAAAAACAGATTAAGAAAAGGATACCAAAACAATTGCCAGCTTATATACTATTCTATGTCATGCTGTCCCTGAACAAAAAAAAATAAATAATAACAATAACATCAAAAAAAAGGGTTCATCCATTTCATGTAAAGATGATATAAAAAACGCTGCTATAAGACGGGAGGGGAAACGTTCTATAAAGAACAAAGGAAGCCGTTAAAGGGTCCTACATTTAAGTTATTCCACGGAATATATAAATGTTGTATAAATTAATTTGGAAATGAAATCAAATAATAAATTAATTAATGAATAAATCAATTAATATATCCCAAAAACTCATATATTTTTAGTAGTGCTATAATATAATATATTTTCATTTTCATTTCGCGTTGTTACATATAACGATTTATTGTAACAGAACAAAACAACATGATACAATAAAAACAACCACCAATAATCGGAGTAAGATAGAAAATATTAAATTAGTTTAATAGATTTCATATATTTATATATTTTAATTTAAAGTAATTCGGAAATTAATAGCGGTACCTCAAAACCTTACTGTTAGTGTTAAATAATTAACTATGACTACTTTAATTAGATCTACATTATTTATTACAAAAAAAACCAAAGCTACAACAACCGGAAATTAAAGGTGCGTGCCAAGCTGTCGAATATTTTTTAAAAAAGAATCAATAAGGGTCTTCTTTCTTTTTTAGTGCAGCAGTTCGAATTTGTTTCAATTGTTATATAATAATTATATAAACTTCTAAAATTAGTAAGATAATCAATTTGTTTTATATTTTTACCGCCTTATTACAATTCTTAAACATCTCCGTACAATATGACCAAAAGAAATCTGTTAACGTCACGTCCAAATATATAAAAAAAAAAGTTCATAAACCAAAAAATAAAAATAACGAGTTCTCGGACTTGTAAATACTTTACCCGGCATATATGAGTCATTGTTGTAAGTCACGAACAGTTCCTGACAGAGAAGGTAGAAAAAAAAAAAGAGAGATGACATAAATGCGTTCCAACCCTATCCTCTACACAGTTTGAGCGTTTTTTTGGGTTACTCCCCGGATGAATGGACTTTTTTTTTATTTTTTTCGTTGTCATTTTTTTCAAAACTTGACTAAACCGGTACCTCGGGCCAGGAATAAAACCCAGTTAATAAAGAAAAAAAAATTAAATCCCCGGACTAATGGGAAAGTATGATCAAAGGGATCTTTTTTTTTTTAGCCCCCACCCCTTTTTTCTTCCTTCTTCTTCATTCTCTCACTGCATTTGTGTGTAATAGCCCACAAATGAGCATTAAACATCGAGGTCCGACTTCAACTCACCATTGAAAAAGTCATCCCACACAGTAATGCCAATCCCGTTCTGCCCATTAAAGAAAATCTCTTTTCAACACTCCCTTTAGGCTAAACGCTGCTACGCTGAAATGAGCTACCGCTTGAAATGAGCTACCGCTTGAAGAGCTAACGCTTCCCTTCCCGCCTACGCTATTCTTTTTCTATCAATTCTTTAAAGCTAGAAGGTCCAACAAATAAACGTACAGGCTGAAAAGACACGCAAATTAGATTCATCATTCCTATTCATAACCTAAGTACGACGGCTGGAGGATTGATAGAATAAGATATCACAATGCCCGTTATTCCGAAAAAGAAACCATTATCGGGCCAGGGCAGCAACCCTTAAACCTCTGGCAAATCGACTTAAAAGAAGGACTATATAAAGTAACCTGTTTTTTTAATATCTTTTAACTTTAAACCATCTCTAAACCTTATTATATATAACCAGACAATACCAGATAAAACAAATAAGTTTACTACTTGTTATAAAGAAAGAAAGAAAAAAACGGTTTTATCTTATTATCACAACTGTTGCCTTAAAAACAATATACTAAGAAATACTAAATAATATTTCATTAATATTATTTCCTAATACAAAAGATATAAAAAAATGTCATCATCTAAGAAGAAGTCCTCTAGCCCAATTGTCAACTTAGTTGCCGGTGGTACTGCTGGTCTATTCGAGGCTCTGTGTTGTCACCCACTTGATACTATCAAGGTCAGAATGCAAATTTATAAGAGACAGGCAGTGGCCGCCCCTGTGGGTGAAGCTGCTGTAGCTGGTGCAGGCGGTGCTGCCCACTCTATCCCATTAGAGGTCAAGCCACCAGGATTCATCAAGACTGGTAAAAATATCTACTCCCAAGAAGGTTTCCTGGCTCTATACAAGGGTCTAGGTGCTGTTGTTATCGGTATTATCCCTAAAATGGCCATCAGATTCTCGTCTTACGAGTTCTACAGAACTCTACTCGCTGACAAAAACACTGGTGTTGTGTCAACAGGTAATACATTCATCGCCGGTGTCGGTGCTGGTGTCACTGAGGCTGTGCTCGTTGTCAACCCTATGGAAGTTGTCAAGATCAGACTGCAGGCTCAACATCTAAGCGCTAACCATAACCCAGGCGCCAAGCCAAAGTACACTAACGCTGTGCAAGCCGGTTACACAATTATCAAGGAGGAAGGTATTTCTGCCCTATACAGAGGTGTCTCCCTTACTGCCGCCAGACAAGCTACAAACCAAGGTGCTAACTTCACTGTATACTCAAAGTTGAGAGAGTACTTGCAGGACTACCACGGCACCAAGGACTTACCATCCTGGGAGACCTCCTTCATTGGTCTAATCTCTGGTGCTATTGGTCCATTCTCTAACGCCCCACTTGACACCATCAAGACCAGGTTGCAAAAGGATAAATCCGTTAGTGGTACTAAGCAATCCGGTTGGAAACAAATCATGACTATCGGAACACAACTACTGAAAGAAGAGGGTTTCAGAGCTCTATATAAGGGTATCACCCCAAGAGTTATGAGAGTGGCCCCAGGACAAGCTGTTACATTCACCGTCTACGAATTTGTAAGGAAACACTTAGAAACCCTAGGTATCTTTAACAAATCAGCTCCTAAACCAAAACCATTGAACTAGTAAACTTTTAAGATATTTAACCAAAAAAAAAAAAAAGTCTAATATTAATTCTCCTAGAATTAGTAGATAGCCACATTATTATGTGAATTCCACTTTGAACTTGTTTTTAATAATATTCCCATTGTAATTAGTGAAGAGAGAATAAAAATACTATACAGAAAGATAACCAAAAAATTCAATAAAATACGAAAAATAAAAAAATAATTCGAAATGGATTGAAAGTCTTTCATGGCTTTTTGAATACGTTTCGAGGTAAAATGCATCGGAGTTTTTATTTTTATTCATAGTACTAAATCTCCAAAGGCTTAATTGGTAAGCCTCTAATTTTTAAATTTTTACTATTTCAGCATCAATCTTTATTATAGCTCCATATATATATCTTTATATATAAAATAAAATACAGAATAACTAACATTCTTAAAATTTTGAATAATACATTAGCTTTTTTCAAGGATCAAAAAATGCAGGACATTAATCAAACCTTAATAAAGTTTTTAATGGACCCATTGTTTTCCCAGAATAACATGCTTTTTAACGTCTCAATTCATATGACACAGTATTCGTAGTAATTAAGGGCTGCTTAGTACTGAAAATATATATAAGCTCCCTCAAAATATAATAAGGAGAAATCAAAGTGGCAATACAATGCAACTTCTTACAGCTTGATTTATTTTTCATAGCTTCTTGTAATAAGACATTATAGGAGTAGAATTTACGATGAGCATTACAATTGACGTTCCAAAATACTACGATTTGTGTGATGGTAGAAAAATTCCAAGTATTGCTCTTGGTACCTACGATATTCCTAACAGTACAACTTCTAATATTGTCCTTGAGGCCTTAAGATGTGGCTACAGACATATGGATACTGCGGTGTTATACGGTAATGAGATGGAAGTAGGACAAGGTATATTGCAATGGATCGCTGAAGACCCTGAACACAACAAGAGAGAGGATGTATTTTACACAACCAAGTTATGGAATTCTCAGAATGGTTATCACCAAGCTAAGAGAGCTATTAAGGAATGTTTAGATAAGGTCGAAGGGTTGGGTTACATCGATATGCTATTGATACACTCACCCTTATCTGGCCATAAAAGAAGGCTGGAAACTTGGAAAGCTATGCAAGAGGCAGTTGACGAAGGCATTGTCAAATCTATCGGGGTTTCCAACTATGGTAAACATCACATTGAAGAGTTGCTGAATTGGGACCAACTTACACATAAACCGGTTGTCAATCAAATTGAGATTTCACCATGGGTTATGAGACAAGAATTGGCTGATTATTGTAAATCGGTTGGTTTAGTAGTTGAGGCTTATGCTCCTCTAACCCATGGCTATAAAATGAATGACCCAGTTCTTAAGGAAATCGGGAAGGAAACTGGCTTAAATTCTGGCCAATTGCTAATAAGATGGTCCTTACAACATGGGTATTTGCCATTGCCTAAGACAAAGACTGCTAGCAGATTGCCAGGTAACTTAGACGTTTACAACCATACTTTAACGAAAGAACAAATTCAAAGAATTGATCATCCAGAAGCCTATGAACCAACTGATTGGGAATGTACTGATGCTCCATAGTTTCCAAAGAGTTAGATTTTCAGTTATATATTTTTATACATCAAAAAATATACAAACCTAAAAAAATGAATTCTTATATTGCAGTAGCTATGGCATGCTTTACGTATGGCAAATATTTAGGTCACATTACAATACCTACTGGGTGTCTTGGCACATTAGATGTGCCACTTCTCTTTTAATTTTTTTCAGTTTAATTTATTTTTTTATTTTTTTTTTTTTCACAGGCTCATCGCAAAATTCAATACCTTACTAATCCTACATAAGATATATACATCATCTAAAAAATAAGTAAGATCATATACTTTGTATTGAAACTACCAGAGAATAAGACTTGCATTTTGTGTTTCTCTAAGGTTACTATGTCTGAATCAAGAATCACCCATTATGAGGTTTTGAGTCTCAAAGTTGATGCTACCAGCGATGAGGTGAAACGGAATTACAGGGAACTACTATTACTATTACATCCTGATAAGCATAAAACAACTGTGCCGACGAATCCAGACTTAAAAGTACGAAAAAATGTTTCTATTAATCAAATACAGGAAGCTTATAGAGTATTATCTGACGAGAAACTGCGGACTCGATATAATAAGGAGCTCAATGAATCAAATAAACGTGCTGGGTTCCATAATTTTGGTGATGGTTTAGATGAATATAACTTGGACGATTTTGAATTTGATGAAGACAAATGTGCATACTCTATGGTGTGTCCGCGTTGTAGAGCTAGCGGTGGATTCCACCTCACTGAAGATGCTCTTGACGATTATGTTCAGGATGGACCAACTGATAGCGAAAACAATGAATATCAGGTGTTGACTCAATGTACTGCGTGTAGTTTGTGGCTAAAAATCAACTTTTTCATTGCTGATTCTGATGAAGCTGAATAATAACTGTATGTAACGATATTATTGCCCATTTTTACCCTGCCTATCTAATATGTACATGAGGAATATATAAATTGCATCACAGATAATAAAACTATAAACTTATAGAATTATATAAAAGAAGTGTACTACTGCACATATAAATACATATTTTAGTAATAAGAGACAGTATAAAGTTTCTTGTTAAGCGATATATAACTTTTGCGATTGAAGAGCTGACAGCTATATAACCTAATGAAAATCCTTATATAGCGGTATTGAGAGCTAAACTAAAAGTTGATAGTGTTATTAAGTTATCATATTAGATTAATTATTTAAAAATTTTGAGTTTATACAAAGTAAAAATCGAATTAAAGGAAACAAACAAGGAAGTAAAAAATATTAGTAAGGACAAGCAGGGAGAAAACAACTAAGATAGAGAATTATGATAAATAAAAAAATTAGTTGAGATAAAAAAAAGAGGAAGGATAAGTAAAAAACTAGTGTCTTTTTTTAGTCCAACAAAAACTCTAAGCAGAGCCTTTAGCCTTAGCTCTTTCCTTTTCAGCATCGACAACAGAAATGAAAGCTTTAGCCATAGCCTTGAAGTCAGTCATCAAGGCAACGTGACCACAGTCGGTGGCAACCTTAGCAACAACTGGGAAACCTCTTTGTTCTGGTAGCAACCACTTGTGGTGGACGACACCGTCACCTGGACCGTAGTAGAATTCACCAAATTCACCAGCCTTAATACCTTCTCTACCACTGACTTTAGCACCACGGACAGTTGGAACTCTGTTACCGTAGACAATTGCCAATGGAGGGTACTCCTTACCAGGAATGTATTCTAGTGCTTCCAAGTTTTTCTTGGTTCTCTTTAGAGTTCTTTCCAAGTAGTCAACAGAATCTTCATAAGAGGCAGTGAAGAACTGGGTATCTTCTTCATCAGCATCGGTTCTGATCTTCTTCTTGGTGCTGACACCTGGAAGAGTATTAACCAAGAACTTAGCAGTACCTCCAACAGTACCAGTAACGGCATCAACAACAGAACCTGGACCAAAGGCTTCCTTTGGCTTGTCCTTGTGTGCTTCAGCGTACAGACGTCTCTTTTCATTAACCAATGGAGACAAACCGTACTCCTTCCATGTTTCGACATCAAAGAAGTCCAAGTCATATCTTTCCAAGGTGTTTTTATCAACGAAACATCTACCATCGAAAGGCAAGAAGTGCATAGAAGATCTCATGAAGAAGTTAGCTTCCTTACTCAACAAAGTCTTGTTCCACATCAATTCATCACCATAACGGATTGGACCCAAAATGTTTGGACATTGACTTGGAGAACCTACATAGACCAAGGCTCTGATTAAGTGAGTGTGTTCTTGCAAGACTCTGTGAGCGACTAGACCACCCATGGAGTGAGCAATCAAATAGATACCCTTCTTCTCCTTTTGTCTGTCATAAATCTTTTGCAAGAACTTAGCTAGGTGACCAGCGGTAATGTCATGAGACAATCTCCAATCGTAACCGAAGTCTCTAATTCTAACCTTAGGGTTAGAGGCGAATTTTTGGATTAGCTTCTTGGAGATATCAACAGGACCGACGTGAGTCAACATACCATCTGGCTTCAAGTACTTTTGGGTTTCAATTTCATCCTCGTCCTTTGGACCGATGACCAAACTGGCCTTAGTCATGTTCAAACCAGCCTTGATAGGAACCCAGACTCTCTTACCAGTTTGAGCATCACGCAAGTTACTACCACGGTAACCACCCATGATGACAATATCACCTTCCAATTCGTCGTAGATGTTTAGTAGACGGGCATAAGAGTAACCATCGTGGGTCTTCTTGTCGGCGTCCATTGTCATCTTAGCGAAAGAAGTCTTTAGACCGTCGACTTGGAAGGTCTTCATGACGGTTTCAGTTCTACTGTTATTGATACCCTTTTCGTCCTTGTACAGTTCAAACTCTTCCAAAGAAGTGATAGATTCGTTTCTTCTCAACTTCTCCTTTAGTTCAGCCTTACGCTCTTCACTGACTTGGTTCAAGACGGCCATTGGAGTCTGGTTAGAGTTGGCACCCATAGGCATAGAGAAAGCAAAGACTTTTTGAGAGCTGTTGTAGTGATGAGCTTGACCGTACTCCTTGACCTTGTCAATTTCTTCATCGTCGTTATCAAATGAGATGACACGGTTGGCGTACTCCTGTTGTCTCTTCAACACTTTTTCTCTTTCCTCTGGAGTCAATTGGTCAGACAACTCCTCGGTCTCATCTGCGATATTGTTACCACCGATAAGAGCGTCGGCTTCCATGATATCGAAGTCCCAGTCATTCTCGATACCTTGGTAAACATAGTTGTTCTCCTCCATGTCTAAGGAGTCAGCAGAAAGCTGAGACTCGTTACTGTCTTGCTTGACAAGCATCTCAGATGGGTACTCAGCCTTACGACCAGCCAGCTGGTTGGCAATCTTCTGTTGCTCAATCTTAGCCCTCTCCATATCAGCTGGAGTCATACCAGTAGAAGCAGCGCTGAACTGGGTCTTCTGCTGTTCAGCATTTGGCTTAGAACCAGAAGAAGTAGAAGAAGTCTTAGAGACAGGTGCCTTAGAGGCAGCCTTGGCAGGAGCCTTAGCTGGCGCCTTGGCGGCAGCCTTAGGCTCCTCTTCCTTCTTCTTGAAAAACCCAGTAATCTTATCCTCAATACCCATTTTGTTTGTTGTTTTTTTTAGTTCTTTTTTAAACAATCTATATGATGTCTAAAAAGAAATAAAGATTAGAGAACTTGTTAGGAAATCCCCGTCTTCGGAAGGCCTTTTGTTTATATACGGGAAAAAAACAAACATACATGGGCCCTTTAGCTGCTTTTGTTTATTTCCCCTTCCCCTTCTTTTTTTTTTTTTTTTGGTTTTTTCCCAGCTCTGTGTGGTCCCTTCTTTAATTTTGTATGGGGGCTAGGGTTGAAGGTGGGAAGAAATAGAAGGAGCCGTAGGAGAAGGGTCCTCTGAAAGAAGAAAAGACGGTGGTTTTTTTGCAGAGAAACACTTGTACAGGTAATAAGATATAAAACTAATGCAGTAACACATGCTACGGGTCTGTCTGCGTCACTCCTCTATACCCGTACACGGTAACACGTCTATCTTATTTATATAATTCTCTTTTTAGCAATATTGTGCAGTGCTTTCTGTGAAGGGTGACTTTTTAGCGTTGGTCCCCGCAAATCAATTTTTTTTCTACATAGAATCGCCGAAAAGGGAAACAAAGTTTTACTTGCATCTCTGGATGCGGCTGCGAATGTATCTGTGGCCTGATGTTTTGCTCAGCTCTTGTTATGTTATCTGTCTAAAAATGGCTGGGATTGACGGTCTTCTTTTGGACTCCTTCTTCTAAAGGGCATATACTTTTATGCGTATGTTTCTGAGATAGCATATATCTAAATGCCCCCACGCCGCCGCTGGGAAAACGGAACGGACTCTGGAAATGCCCAACAAAAAAGGATATAAATTGTTGTGTTTACAGTGGTAGTAAGAAATCGCGAAGGGGGTGCGATTATATCATTATATAGCGATGACAAAACAATAACAAGAGAAAGCTTATTTTCAATTGTACGAGGTTTTCTGTGTGTTGAATGAGATTCGGCCTTCCGTTGACCCACCCCTCAATTGCCATCTATGCAGCTGTATCTAGATTCTCAATATCTCTATGCCTTCACTCTCTCTATACACTCATTCCTTATCCAACTGTCAACACTGTCTCTCTCTCTGTGAGTTTCTTCTCCGGAACTGCAAAAAAGAACCCCCCTTTGTTAGTCTTTTCTTTTTGTTACCATTACCCCTTTTTATTTTTTTATTTCTTTTAAATGCGGATTATTCTTTGACACAAAAATGTCTCTAGACTCTCGTGCAAACGCAGTTGTTACCTGTTTTGGGTAAAAAAGGGGCCAAAGACGGGTAACCTGTAATGAAGGAGGGAAGTGGAAGATTTATGCACAATAAAAAAAAAAATAGAATAATCGGAGGATAAAGAGGAAATGACCTTTTTGTTTCGGCGGCTATATAACACTTGATTTTGTTTTTGTCTTTCCCCACTAAAAACACAGTAGTAATAATAAAAGCTATTTTTTATAAGATGTCTGCGGTAGTTCCTATGGAGTCGAGCCCCGAGGTGTTCAACCATGTGGCGCATCTGTTGGGGCTTGAGTCGTCCCACGGGTTCGTCGACATATACTCCGTCGATGATCCGGACCTCTTGGCAATGGTTCCAAGACCAGTTTCGGCGGTAATCTTACTGTTCCCAATCACTGATACGGTCGGAGACACAGGCGCAGACGCAGACGCAAGCGCAGCCACAGGTGCACAGACTGTTACTGGTAGCGGTGGAGATGTAGATGTGGTGTGGTTCAAACAAACGATCAAGAACGCGTGCGGGCTTTATGCTGTTCTTCACTCTCTGAGCAACAACAGCGAGTTGCTATCGGGGGACTCCGTGATGCAGCAGTTCCTACATAGGGGTGCTACGCAACGGCCAAGAATATACAATGACGCCGAGACGGATCAGTTCGTGACGGAGGTGTCGCAACGGTACAAGGAGACGTTCACAATGGGCGGCACGCAGTACCCAGCCGACGTAGACCCTTCCAGCATCGACGTCAACTTGCACTTCATCACGTTTGTAGTACGCGATAGCCATGTGTTCCAACTTGACGGACGCATGACGGGTCCCATCGATCTCGGCGCAGTGGATACGTCGGCAACAGATGTCCTAGACCAACCCTTGGTGAAAGCGAAGATACGTGAGCTGATGGACCGTGCAAGTGGGTCGACAGATAGCTTGAATTTCTCGATGCTGGGTCTGACTGATACATGGGATTAATAACAAGTAAATAAATCTAAAAATTATATACATGCAAAGAGTTTTAATGTTTATCAAGATTATGTTTTCGTTAATATTTTGTTCTATTAATGCTTACTCATATTCTCCGAAACCAAACAGCCCACCTCCATGGTGGCCGGAGTGTCTGGAGAAATAATCGAAGTCAATTGATACGGCATTTGCCAGGAGCACAGCTCTCTGGTCGAAATTCATGACTTTGTCGCTCATGATCTCACGTGGGTATATGCTAGTTCCATCTCCGTTGTTGTAGCTCTGTTGTGAATCGAATCTCACAATGTAGACACCGGTATCAGTGAAAAACTCTCTTCCCAAGCCGACCCAGTTACGGTCAACTCCTCCCATGATCTTACCCTCTTGATCTAGAACAGGGAATTCAAACGATAAGAAAGGTGCATTAATCTCACCAAACTGGTCGAATTCTATGTCTTCATCCGTGGCACCCATATGTTTGCCCTGAAAAAGCTCGTACTTACGTCTCCACAGATGCCATCTCTGGATCGTCTCACCTACCATTGTACCGTTATCTTCGAGTACATTCAAATCTTGTGTAATATCCTTGCCATCTCGTATCACCTGAGTAACTTGTGAGGGTATTATTGTCTTAATATGTGAATTGATGAAGGAAAAGGGTCTCCGTATATTCATTAGTATATTCCCCCAATTATCGAAAACATCAACTATGAAGGGTCTGTGCAAACGGTAGAATTGCCTCATGATGGCTTTACTAATGGAAAAATCCCTCTCTTGCATATACCCTATCCTATTCCCCATGACGTCCATGATGGCGTACTTATTTGACTGTTCAAAACCGAGAAATACATTCATAAGCTCCAGCTGTCTTTCAACAATTACAGTAGGTTCCTCTAAAATAGTTCTAGCAATGGGATGGTGCATAGTTATAATGGAGCCTTGTTCTATGTTCGGCCTGACATAATCAGATGCGATTCCACCCGAACTATTAGATACGGGAGAGATAGGCCTTCTTCTTCTAAATGCACCATTTCTCAGAACCTGTTTGGTACAGGCACTTGTAGTAAAACTTTTAATTGACCTAATACCGATCATATTATATTCGATAAGCAAATGTAAATATCCTTTTGCCACTATTATAAACGTTTGAAGTAAAAGAATTCTTAACTAACAAAAAAGATAAGTAGGAAATTTATGAAAACTTTAAGCTTTTGGGGAAAGAGAAATTATACTTTTTACACAAAGTAGATGCTTGATAATATCTATCATAAAAAGAATGTTTGATCACCCAATGGTTACTAGTAATAATATGGGAAAAATAAAATAGAAATACTAATAAACTACTTAGGCGATCTAATCCTGATGGAAATACAACAAAATCTTATGGGAGGTTGGCCGAGTGGTTTAAGGCGTCAGATTTAGGTGAGTTGAAACACTTAAAGCTTAAATTCTCTGATATCTTCGGATGCAAGGGTTCGAATCCCTTATCTCTCATTATTTTTTATTTTTTTTGCAGATCGTTTCCGTCGATAATTATATATAGTCATTTGTAATGTCGTAGATAATAACTTTATTTTTTGGCACTGGCGAAATAATCTCGAATGTTACCGCTTGATTGTCTTTTCCAAGAGAAGCATATAGTTAGAGTAATACATTACTTGGGAAGGGCTAAACTGAACGAATAATTTGAGTAAAAGACCTCAATAGTTAGTTACTTTTAAGGGCAATTGGTACAGACTTCAATAGAGGAAAGGCAATATATTTATATATAAAGAAATGTTATTGGGGAGAACTGTATTAAGGCGTGGTGTACACACAGTGCCTAAACTGCCTAATCTCGCCCAACTAAATCAGCATGGTATACCAAAGGTACTCAGTAATAAAGGTTTTGATAATGTTTGGAATCAGTATCAGCAATATCTGTGTGACAAGCTGACACTGGCTACTGCAGGTTCAAGTTTGGAGTCATATCTGCCGTTCCATGTCATGTTGAAAACAGCAAAGAACCAGCAAAGTAGTAACATCTTTAACTTGGCCTCTGCTGCTCATAATAACCATCTCTTTGTCGAGAATATACTGCCTTCAATAGAAGAACAAAGTGAGTCCCTAGAGAGTAATAAAAATAGACAGCCTTCTAGACTTTTTGAATCACGGCTAATGGAATCTTTCGAGAGTACTTGGGAACAAGTTAAAGAAGAAATGATTAAGAGAGCTGAAACTGACGTACTGGGACAGGGGTGGTTATTTCTAATCGAGAATAGTTACAAAGAGATGCATATCTTAACTCTACAAAACAATGGCACACCATATTATTTCCCAAGAAATCAACAATTCGATATGAACAGCGCCATTAATCCACAAGAGTACGATCATTTAATACAAGTGAGAAAGTTAGTAGAAGAAGCTAATGATAAAGGAAAGAAAGTAGAAGACTGGACAATGCCTTTGATATGTGTCAATCTTTGGGATCATGCCTATCTAACTGACTACGGTGTTACAAACAGATCTACCTATGTTAGAAACGTACTTGACAACTTGAATTGGTCTGTTGTCAACAATAGATTGTTTTCAGATCCAGTGGTATAGCGAAAAAAAAAAAACAATTAAAGAATAAAAAGAAGGGGAGCGAATGATCTCTTTACAATTAGATATTCCACTTTTTGAAGAAGAAATGAAAAAAGTAATCAGAAAAAAAAAATTAAAATATAACTCTTGTGCATATCTGTATATAACAAATTGATTTTTCTATCGTTAATATCTTTATACTTTTTGAAGTGGTTTTTAGTCATTACCGTTACAATGCTTCGTTGTTTTCCATTTCAGGTACAATAAACTATACAACTTTGATAGCAACAGGCGAGCCGTTCTCGTCCTTCATTATCGTAGCTCTATTCCTCACACACAAAGGTTTGAGACACTTCTGTAACAAGGGCTCTGGCATACCATGGAACTCCCACTCCAGCGTCTCATCGCTCTCTGTGAGTTCATACAACGTTACCACTTGGTTCAATTTCCCCACGGTCTCAAACCACTGCAATATGAGCGAGCTCCATGAGTCCATATCCCTCCACAGCACATAATAGCTAGTCTCGTGCGGTATAGCCTTCCGCTTATTAACCATCGCGCTCCATATCTCATTCACGAACAGTTGCGGCACAGCCCTATTGATCTCATTGTTCCTGAATATATTGACGTCTCCATTGCCGACATCACCCTCCCGGCTTATGAGCCACACTTTGTTCTCTTTACAGTACTCTGAGATGATGTCCACCCACGTCTCCAGCTGTTTCTGCCTGATCAACAGGTTAGGCTGCCTCGTATACAGAGGAGGAAACTGGTATATAGACGGCGACGGCATTGATATTTCTTCGACCTGATTTTTTTTTCCACACAATTTATCTTTTCGTTTCACTTTCAAACAGATGACTCATCAATACAATGTATGATATTAATATCCACTATCCACCGTAGATGAAATATAATACAGTACTAGAGCTAGCCAAGGCCACTGGCTGCGTAAGACCGATTAATATGTCATAGTGTACGTATACCACTACCATAAATGTGCTGTAGTACGTATCCTAATGTGCCAAATCGTGTGTCGTTACTGTACCCTTAAAAAAATTATATGTAGTAGAGGCAATATCAGCTCTACACCTTGTTGTGCTACTTGAATGTACGGGATATTCTGTGGGTCACTGGTTTGTGAGCAATAAGAAGTTGAACAAGAAAGCGTTTGTTGACCTGAGCACAGTGAAAGATGCGCGCGCAGAGTAATTTGCACTTTCAAAAAATTTAATGAGCAAGTTATAAATAACGGCTATAACCTCTGAGGTGAGCAAATTGAGCAAGTTTAAAGTTCTTAAACTTCAGTTGCATGTTAATCAAAGGGACTGGGGGGGACGTTGAAGTCCTTTGAGCATTGATATATAAAGGAGACTATTTTGGATAAGATATAGTTCGCAAAGAGGAAAAACTAAGAATTCTTTTTTTTCAAATTGCCTAACTTTTATTTAGAATGTATATAATATGAATGAAGAAACAAAAAAATAAGATTCTAATCATTAGATATCCTATTGATTGAGAACTTTTTTAATTGTTTGATGATTTATTTATTTATAGTCGTGGGCCCGGGGGTAGTTAGTTGGTTAGACCAATGACACCACAGGCTGGTCTTGGGCCAGCGTTACCGGTCTTCTTAGACTCTTCGTCATCACCCTTACCCAAGTCATCGGTACCGGCGTGGATGACGACGGATCTACCGACGACAGAGGTTGGGCCGATCAACTTGATCAGACTGTCTTGGAAGGAGCCCTTGGCGACACCATGTTCATCGGTCTTGATGTTACCCATGTCACCGACGTGTCTGATCTCATCGGTTGGAGCACCATGAGTCTTCTTGAATGGGTTGAAATGTGGACCAGCAGAGACACAACCGTTGGTGACATCACCGAACTCGTGAATGTGGAAACCACGTTCAGCGTTTGGAGAGTTACCGGCAATCTCATATGTGATGGTAGATGGCTCGTTCTCACTGGCTTGCTCTATAGTCACAACACCAGAAACACCGGCGTTACCTTTCAAAACTGCTACTGCCTTAACCATTTTTTTTTTTGTATATTTGTTTTTTATCTTATTTTTTACTACTTGTCTTGTCTTGTAAAAAGAATAACAATAGCTGAAATTTGAAGAATTTATTTTTTTTACTTCACCAATTGGAAGTCAGAAATAGGGAAGTATCTCCCTTTTATATATAATTTCCCTTACTTCCTCTTGCCTCTAAGTCTCTTGTCCCTCATATCTAGCTAATTCTCCCCCTTCTAGTACCTTCACTCCGCGTAGTAATGCTAACTTCCGCTAAACAAGAGATATACAAAGAGACAGAGACAGAGACAGAGACAGAGAGAGACAAAATACTCACTTACACACTCACACTCACGCACTGTCTGTCTCTCCATCACACACAGAACGCAATGGCCTTTCACTAACAACACAGCGTATGAAATTAGAGCAAAGAGTCTATATCATAGCACAGAGGGAAAACACAGACCACTCAGTAGCATAAATGCCCATTAAAAAAATAATGAAAGGGAATCGTCATTTCTAATGCTGTTGAAGTGAAAAACAAACGTGCCGATTAACTACTAAAAGAAAGAAAGAAAAAGAACTCGCCACCCTTTTTTTTTATTCACAAGAATGCCTGCACAGGCATGTGTGTCTGGCCCTTTTTTTATCCATTTGGCATTGCCCATATATCACACACACACACACACACACCCAATTAAGAAGTAAACTAGTTACCGTAGATTATGATTTACTCGATTTGTTTTCTTGGTGATTAGTAATAAAGTATATCATTATACGCGAATTCACGTGATGGTATTTTGGATTGCATGGCGGTCATTTGTATATTAATCTATCAATATCAGTATAAATAAATATGAGCAAATTATTGCTACTATGACAATCTAGTGTACTATGAATTCTTGATTTTTTTTTCTTTCAATTAAAATTAGGTTAGTGGTCGTACGTAAGTATCTATGAATTTATGTCTTAGAGGTTCTTCTTTACTGTTACTGATGTTGTTGTATGCCATGGAGATGGCGTTTGTGTAGTGCATGTCTCTTAGTGCTTGGTCTGCGGCCTGTGCTGCAGGCGACATGTTCTTGAAGCGGTCCCGGGACTGATGGTAGCCGTCCATCTCTTCGGGAAGTTCACCTTGTTCCATGAGGTTCTCGATCTCTTCTTCTCTTTCCTCCTCGTACTCTAACTGCTCTTCTTCTGCAGGTTCGAGTCCTGAAGAAATGTGGTATGTGCTGGGCTTGAACAACATGGTTTGTCTGACCCGCAATGCTGGGTTATGCATATCATTAGAGTCATTATCATTAACATTATTATTTGTCATATTAGTACCGTTGGTATTAGAATGCTGATCGTGTTTATTCTGTTCCTCCTCCAGTAAGCTGTCTTCATAGCGACGACATTGATCTAACATCTCAGAACAGTTAGTCAAATTATGGTATTCTTTGTCGTCCATATCAAACATCATATCATCCAGATCTGTCTTGATAATTTCTCCATTCTTGCCGATTGAACTTGTGAACCCGCCAATGCAGTCATCTATAATAGCAGACTCCACAGGTAGGATGACCACACTTCCTTCGTGGACGGCATCGATGCATTCAAAATGCTTAGCCTCTTCCTCCTCGGTACGCAACAAATTGTCCAGCAAGTTGGCGTGGGCTACCATCTGCCGGAGATCGTAGTCTCTATTCTGCTCCTTCACCATAGCACATTGTATCAACTTAGTCCGCGCTTTATTAACAAGCAGCATCTGTTGTGGAATTGATACACACCCCATTCCTCTTCAATTAAGAAGCAAAAAAATTAACAAAATTAACAAATAAATTAACAAAAAAAGCAAACAAATAGAAAGGACGTATTTCTTTTAATTTTTATATGGGGAAGAAATATATCCTAATAGAACTTTTATTTTCAAAACAAACCTTATCAATGTAAAAGGTTGTGATGAGATAAATATATTTGAACCAGCCAAATATGCGTATTAAATTAGTATTATTATCTTTTTTTTTTTACCTGTTTCTTAATATAATAATAAAAGGCAAAAAAAAAAAAATAGTAAAGAACAAGTAATTATTTTAACTCTTAAACTAGGAATTAAAATAATGAATTTTTATTTTTTTAACAAAAATAACAGGATTTTTTTCAGTTTTAATTATAAAACTAATAAGTTGGTGTTTTGGAATCAATTACTCTTTAATTATCTCGAAAAAACAAAATTTAAAGGGAAAACCCTCAAAATCTCAGCAGAGTTTTTTTTTTAATTAATATTTAATTTATTTTCTTTATAAATTGATATTATAATTTTTTCAACCATGAAAAAAAAAATTTTCTTTATAAACTTCCATCTTCTGCAAAGAAATAAGTTACTGAATACCTTGGAAGTCCTTTATATATTCTTTTATTTTATTTCATTATAACTTTTGCACTAGATTTCATCTCAGCTTCCCCAGATTAATCATATGAGTATCCCATTCTTCCCTATTTCACATTTCTCACATATCGGGACTCTCAACCGTTAATTGTAAAAGAAAAATCAAAAAAAAAAAAAAAAAAAAAAAACTCTAAAAAGAAAATATTGAGAGCTTTGTGCTTTTGCGAAAATCAATTTTCACTTCCATGAATTTTACTAACAAATAACCGTAACTCCTTTTTTTAAACAATGAACTTAGAGAACGGGACACACAATACAATTCCCACTTTAGTAGAAAAAAAATATTTTTAATCAAATTTTCTCAGTGAACTGCTGATGTTTCTGAGTGTATTTAGCTTGGTATTACTATTTTCGATCGCCTGCAAAAAAAAATGAAATCGAAGATCCCAACCCACCTTGAAATCGAAGCACCGGCATATGACCATACAAATACAAAAATGCAATTGTCCTATTGTTTGTGTGGTACTAAAATAGAACCGAAATGAAAGTATTGGGTATCCTTTAGGCGGAGATTAGTAACACTCATATAGTGCCGGCGATATTGCACTAATCTCCATTCGTATTTCCACACAAAAAGACATGTACAGAGAGAATACATTCAGCAATATTGTTATGTCGCTCTCCTCCCCCCTTTTAACGTGCGTTTAGCTCATCAAATAATTATATAATTATTATACAGATTTTGTCCTCGAACAAATGTGTATAGCGTTATAGAAAAAAAAACCCTTAGTGCTGAGATTTCTGTGTTATAAAATTCTCGAATGAGAAAAAAAGAAAAGCGCTGTTAGAAAAATGAACACATGCACTATATTTTCAACGTTCCCGCTTAGAAATCAAGGTGAAGAAGGTGTTCGGGAAAATGGGAGTTTTTGTTTTTTTAGGGAAGATATAAAAAAAAAAATTTAAAAGGGAGGGAAGAAAAAAATGTAAGGGTGTACGTTGTGTTCTGAGAAAACAATAGAAAATATAAACATAGAAAAATAAATTGTTCGAGAAGGAAATAACTTTTTATTGGTAAGTTCAGAGTGGGGAAAACCGTTGTAAATTGTTTTTGAATTACTATTTCCGGTGTTTCTCTATGGAATGGCTAGAAAGAGGAGGAGGGAAAGTTATTTAGTGAACCTGTTTACTTAGAAATATATGCGTAGAAACAGTTTTAGGCTTTGATTAGCGTTGCGGGGAACGGTGACGAATACCTAATGTAACGTTGCGGTATAAGCTACATCATCAATGCTAAATAAAAACCATTATAAGTGCGCAGAGAGACAATTGCACAAAGGTATGAAAAAAAGATATCATTCAAGTATAGACAAAGGTTAAAAAAAAAAAAAACTGATACATTCTCTGTCTCTCGTACGTACTAGAACCCTTCTCCCCATGACCTCTACAAGTAACTCTATGGGATCTTTAACAAACCTTGATAGAGGAGATAAATGTAAAATGTATTGTCAGTAAACAACCACGCCTTATAATTTTCTAATCCTATATTCTTCCTATCGTCTGCTCCACGGTAGGAAGGAAAATGTTTGGAATTTGTCCTCTGAGAGGAATAGGGGAAGAGAGAAGTGGTTCTTACGGAAATAACAGAATACACAGAAGGGCCTTCTTAGTAGTGTTTTTTGTTCTGTAAACGTTAAGCCAGTTCAAAAAAGGAAGTCGCCGCGGAATCACAATGTCCTCGGAACGTTAAAAGCCCATTTGCACTACGATTTAACTTAATGGAATAAAATGATAGAAGGAAATAGCACAAAATTGTTAGGTTAGGTAGAGGGTTAGAGGGGCTAAAACGGTCTCTCGCAGTCCGAGAGGACAAATTCGAACTGTTTTCTAGACTTTAAGAAGGCTTCTTTAACGTTGGTAAATCATTTGAATTACTTAATGTGGAAAAAACCAATGGGTTCTAGAACTGTACTGATAACAGGTTTAATGTTAGTCAGCATAGAAACTGGTAAAAAAATAGCTTATTTTATACAACAATGAAAAGTAAATATTAACATAAGTGAGAAGGGGTGCTTGTTTTAGTAATCTGATATGTGATGAAACGGTGGTGGAGAGCGTTGAGTGTGGAGATAGGCAAATAATCTAAGTGTATAAAGAATATAGATCCAAAGTGAAAGGCAAGATGGGTACAAAAAAGAAAGACTTCGAGCTTCGGTTCGGAGCTTTTTAATGACAATGGAATACTATTTAGCATTGTAATATTACACTAAATCTATCTTTCTCTGATATGAATAGTGAAACACACCACATATCATTCCCCAAATCTAGCTATATAGAGGATGTAATCGGCTACTTCTAGATAAATCCTAAATGCGTATCATACACGTGTACTAGACTATATCTTTTAGTTTATATAAGAAATGTATATTTGTATGTAATACTTGAAGATAATGATTCTAGTTTTCAATTGTGCGGGTTAACGAACAAAATATTTTCTCACGAAATAGACAAATGCAACTATTTAAAAGCTTATTTTTTTCACGCAGAGACAAAAAATAAACATTAACTTTAAATATGTCTTGGTGATTGTGTATGACGAAACTATTTCATAAGCTATGGTCACACTTAGTACGGAAAGGTACACAGAAGACATTTAAGAAGTAGTAGAGATACAATACCAAAAGCCCCTTTAATTTTTAGCTGAACAAGTATTGTTTCAAACACTCAGTTGCTGAACAGCAACTGCATCTTACCTTTTTGGATTCCTTGTTAATTTTTTGCGATATTATTATCATAGTGCTGATTCATTGTCCATAATTATTTTCAGTTTCTACGATAATTTTCATCTCTTGCGATGAAAGTTTATTGCTGAATAGCTATTTTCATATCATTGCTGATAATTTGCGGAGCAAAGGATCGAAGAAGCTTGTCTTTCCTCTACCCCTCAAACCCTCACATCTGATACTTCCTTTCTATATGTTTCGATGAAATAAAATGATGGAGAGAAAGATCAGGGTGATCTCATTGAGTATTCATACAATGCGAAAATTCTTTGATGATTTACATACTCACTTTGCACAACGCTTTTCTGACAACGTGACAAGATCTATCTCTAATGAGTAATGAAGGAAGAAGAAAAATAAAGATCAATTGATCATCCATTGTACCATTTTGTGAGTACAATTCTGTCTGGATAGGGGATTTACGCCTCCATCTTGTACACAAAGAGTAGTAAATGATCCGAGCCGTGTTGGGGAAAGTAGATCTGGGATTTGCATTAACTTGTGAATGATACCTAATTAGAAACAGCAAACAAGGATTTGAGCTCTTATATTGTCTTGATTTAGTTTTCCTTTTAGGGTAGTACCGTTATTCACTAGATGTTATTATTTGTTGTTTTTTTAAAATATGCTATATTGCTAAGAAAGAAACTACATCATATGGCTCCACCTCTCGTTACATTACTGTTCTCTATTTATGACTCTAAGAGGACGATACTATGTATTTATTTATTCATCAAACCTGCATCGACTTACTTTTATTCGTTCTTATAGGCTGGTTGTTCTACTCCAGATACCTGATTCTCGACTCTATTCAAGTTAATATTTATTGGAGAAAATATGTTTCAATGGAAGTGGGGTTAATCTTGCTTAATTCATAAAAACCAATCCAATCCCATTGACAATTACTGTAACACATATTACAAGCAATCGACAACAAAAAGAAAAAGGTTCCTTCAAACCGGATCTTGATGATTGTCCTTATGTACGAGTATTTGAGATGCATTTTATCATATAATACGTTTCAGTCTTGTGATTAAATATTATATTACACGAACTTTTCATCTAGAGGAGAGCGACAGAACCTAAAATGCAGAAACACTAGTACTTACCTAAAGTCAAGATCAATGGCTTGGTCATTCTTGTAAAATAAATGCTTTAGCTCCTTTTGTTTTATAGTATATATTGTCAGGACTTGACTAATTTAACTATTGAAGCAGGACCCTCAAAGTACAGTCACCGATAAGAAATGCTTTCTAAAGGAGCACTACATGCTGTTAATGTCGTGATTGCAGGAGCCAGGCCGGCGACTATGCGTATTACTTCTCGTACTATAAAACCTATACTTTTTAGTACACGAAATATTACCTATACTAGGGTGACTATGGATAAAACGGGGAAAGAACTATCCAGTAAGCCGGATGAAGTGTTTGGGAAGCCTCTTACTGAAATATCTGCTGATGATATGAAATTTACTGATGAGGAAGTCGATGAATGGTTACAAACATTAGAAGAGTTGAAATCGGAATTCTCTGAACGTGAATTCCTTCCAGAAGTTTCACTAGCTCCACCAGGCCAGGCTAGAATAGATATAGTAGCTGAAACAAAGAATTCCTTAAATGAGTTTGAACCTACAAAAGAACAGATTGAAGAATGGGAGGCTTTGAAAGATAAACCACTGCCTCAATTAAAAGATCCAGTTATTCAACATGTGACAAATATGATAATGAGACATGGTAAGAAGGACCGTGCTGAAAAGATAATTTCGAGGGCCTTATATTTCCTGTTCTGTAAAACAAGGAAAGATCCTGTTGAACTCTTGAAGAAGGCCCTTGATGATATGGCTCCTCTAATGATTGTAAAAACATTTAGTACAGGTGTTGCTAAAGCAGCCGTTATTCCTGTACCACTAAATAAGAGACAGAGAAACAGAATAGCTTGGAAATGGATTGTTGAGGGAGCTAACAAGAGAATTTCAAGTGATTTCGCTGTGCGACTTGGTGAGGAACTTGTTGCCGTTTATGAAGGTAGAAGTTCAGGATTTGAAAAGAGAGATCAAATGCATAAAACAGCCATTGCACACAGATCTTACATCAAACTGAGGTAGAGGTTCATGAACTTTAAGTATAAAACATTTAACTTGTATATAAATATACATTCTGTAATTAAATTCTACTAGCAAACGAACTAAAAAGTCATTAGTATTTGTTCCGGTTGGTTACTTTTGTACATATACTGTTCTTGGAAATACGCTATAGCTATCCCCGTCAGACTACCGAAAGTGTCAAATAATACGTCAAATATATCGAAGTTTCTTCTACCGCCAGATAATATCCGTTGTAAAAATTCACTTCCCAGTCCTGCCACACCAGAACATATAATTAATGCAATTATGTATTTGTTAACCTCTAAATGGCGATCTTCATCGAAGACTTCTGAATCAGCATCTAACTCTGTATCCTCAACTAATAGGTTCTCATTTCTTCTAAAGAGTTTCAATGGGTTAGGTATCAGTAACGATTGAGCATCTATCATCATTACAAATAGCCAGGACTCTATCATAAATGCTATACAATGTGTTACTTTATCATGATCCCGTGTTACTGCAGCAAATCTTTCACTAGTAGTCACGCCTAAGAAAAAACACCGCAGCAGAGCAAATGCAGAAACCTATAAGATATGGCTTTCTAAACTGTATACTTAGCATCTTTCTAACGATTCTCAATTGTTTTATTACGTCCTTCTTGTAAAGTTATTATTATTGATTGCTCTTATCCTAATGAGAGCTAAAGAATTAGTTTCTTTTTACTTACAAAACTTAAAATTTTAAATCAGGAACATTACTCAGCACAAATACCGAAGTGCAAAATAAAAAGATCATAAAAAGATAATAAAAACTTAAAAACTCATAAATTCGTTGCTAGAATAGTATTACAAATATATATATATAACTACATAGGGAATGATTTTATCTAAACTCTATCTTTCTTTACCGTATTAACATGAACTTTTACCCTTTTTATATGACATTTTCTTTCAGTTCTAAGACCATGTCTTGAAGCCCTTGAACCAGTGTCTCATCGTGATTACTCACCCCTTTTGTACCCAAGTTTTCGTCCAATATTTTGTCAATAGTAGCCTGCTCCATTTCTATCTGTTCTTCGAGTGTTTTAATCTGGGCGATCAGACCTTCATTCAACTTCTTAACTTTATCAATACGCGTGTCCAGTTCTTTGACCGACTGTTTCTTTGCAGCAAGCAAATGAGCGTCAAGTAGTTCTTGACTCGTAAGTTCCTCTAATGACTTCTGCGATTCAATTGGGACTTTAGACCTAGTTTTTGTCAGGAGTACTTCACGCTTTCTGTCTTCTAGTTTTCGTTGGGCAATGACCACCAAATCATCTAGTTCATCCAGTTTCTCTTCAACATGACGTTCTTGGAGTATCTCTGTAAACTCCTTACGACAATACCTGACCCAAAACTCCACCAACTGCCTCTGACAGTTCTCGAGATGCGAGATACCTTCTACAGTACTGGCATACTGCGGGAAACAAGCACTAATACGCTCCCTCTTCTCTAACCTAGCAACGGTTTGTTCTAGTGCCCTCTCAAATACCTGCTGAAGTCTCTTATATCGTACTCTCGTTTCCATACCCGAATAATTGTTTTTGATTCTATAATGTATTAGTTGAGATACTCTATATCTTAAACCTGGCAAGCAAAAAAACAGGGGCAATCCAAACCAACTCGCTATTAACTCTACCAAGATTTTATTGACCTGATCGGCTTCGTTCTTTCAGTTCACAATATCGAATATCATGCTGTATTGAAGGATGGGACTGGTCTTACTTATATCAAAAACATTAACATCAACATCAATATCAGTATACTACTATACGAAATTGCACATTATATCACGTGTATTGTGTAACAGGTTTACGTGTATCACGATATATATGTAGTGATTAGTATAAGACGGATAGTTGAGGAGTGCTAATTGCCAGTAAGCTACTATAATAAAAAGATATGATATATTAAGGTTAATGTTATTTTATTTGGGATAAGAGCAATAGGTGGTTTTATAGTAACTCTGGTACAGCAATTCATCAACCTAAAAAAAAGAAAGAAATAAAGTAGGGTTTATATATTTGAATAATTTTTTTTTTGGGTGATGGGAATGACGTAATGACTCACATGGAGAGGAAAAAAAAATAGCTGTTAAGTCTTTTCTGTTCATACCCAAATCAATTGAATAATGGGATTTTCACTTATTCCTCTTAGTAGCTGGTAGAAAATAATCTTTGTAGAGCCATGCCAACATGACTTAGAAAAATTTACGATACAACTAACTGAAAACATTGCATCTTCTGGTTTATTGAAGTCATTTCAATTGCACAAAGAAACAAACTACAAATACAAATAAAAAGACTTTCATCCGTTGTCATAACGTTTTGATATTCGATTCTTGGAGTTTCTTTCTTTTTTTCCTTTCTATATTTTACTACTTTATTATATTTTGATATTTGTTCAAATCCTATGTCTCGAATTTTAACAGCTCAGAGGCTCATTCAATTGTCTCAGTTTCATCCAAAGTTGCATAAGCTGTGGTATTTGGTGGCTGCTGTAACATTTAGTGTATGCAATCAGCCTCAAGAAATTCCTAAAATATACCACTACGCTCTCGCTTTGTGCAATGAAAATGCACACATACACCGTATAACCCTGGCTGGTCGTGCTAATGACCTAGTAGATCAATGCGTGCAAAGACCAGACCTTAAGTGCACATTAGTAAATGAGCACTATTTGCAACCAACGAAACTGCATCGCGAACTATCTAGGAAATTCAGGGAGTCCATCTTGAAGACCGGTCCATTAGCTGGACTGCCGCGTGCTATCAACGGGCTGCATCACCTGAAAGAATACACTCCTGCACCATTGCTTCCGCGAGTGGTCAGGGAGATCGATCCTTGGCATGCCTTTGTCAATAACGACAGACCATTCTGCTCGAATGAGGAGTCTGAAACTATGACAGATCGTGTCGCAGAGACCGAAGAACAACGGGAGCAACAGACACAACGAGGTCTCTCACATTGGAATAGAATCTACAACAAGGTCTCTCAGCGGATTATAAATAATATGAACTCATCCTACCCGGATTTGTGGTACTACACTTTAGTGCATGTTTACGGGCCAATGTTGTCTAACGACTCCGTACTATCAGCTGAAGAGACAAGTTTCATCGTAATAGCAGCCCTTGTTCCACAAGATGTAAATCCACAATTAAAAGGGCACTTGAGAGGCGCCATAAATATTGGGTGCGATAGAGAGGCCATCGAAGCAGCACGTAGCTTGGCAATCCTAGTCGCCCAATGGTGTGGTGTATCTTGGAGCGGTGATATCGTTAAACTTTGATAATCATGCTAATTTAGCGCCCAATTCAAGGCAGCTGCCTTCTTTACCAACATTACAAACAGTTTTTCTGAGGAATAACCTATTGATTTATATATATAAATAAGAATATATATTTATTATCAAAATAATTTAAAATGCATTTCAGTTAATACTTCCTTTCTAAAAAAAAAAAATCAAAAAAAAAAAAAAATCATAGATACTAATAAGCATACGTAATATTTGGTTACCAATAAGTATCTATTAGATCATTAGTGTTTCTACTTTTTACCAAAAAAGTCAAGACCAAATGAGGCTATCTTAGCTGATAACGTTTTTTCCTCAAGGTTTTCAAGACTTTCGACATTAACATCTGGTTTAATTTCAAGTTTATTCGTATTCAAATGACTATTCATCTCGCTGTTCTTTCTCCCAAACATCTGCCACCACCATTTGACCTTTTTTAAATCTGGTAGTATCCAATCATCAACATCTACTTCTCCAGGAGTATTATTAGTGTTTGGTGCATACTCGTGGTTTATAAATTCAGCTTTCCGTGAAATGAAGTAATCCCATACACTAGCGGTTCTATCATACATTTTGTTATCAACCAATTCTTTTTGACAATTGTACAAAAATGTACCATATTGACATGAATAACTATGATAAACCAATCTTCTTAAGAACCGCTCATTAAATTCAAACAAAGTAGGTTCTTGATTCATTAACTGATAAACACAATCTAAAAATTGAAGAAAAACTGGAGAAACGAATTTAGTGCTCGTTTTCTTTTTCTTCGGTTTCTCACTGTTGATACCTTGGTCTACTCCCTTCTCATCAGCATCACCCACATGTCCAGTATTAATTTCATTTATAGTTTTATTAAAAAGATTGGATGCCGTATTAGAGAATTTCTGAAAACCCTTATTGAGAGTAGAAGTTGCTGTATTTGTTTCTGATACAAGCCCAATAGTCCCAATGTTTTGCCCATCTTCCGCAGTCGATCTTGATAGTGAGTCATTACCAGTTATCTTCTTATAGTTTAGAGTTATGTTTCCGGTTATACCAGATGTATTATCATGAAATACACTAGTGGAGCTGAGATGTCCAAGTCTTTCTCGAAATTTATGTCCAAACGCAATCCAGTCCTTTTCAATCAAAACCATAAACCCTTCAAATGTTCGAAAGTAAGGATCAAGACATATTTGTAGAAGGGCCCCTACTTGTGCTGTTCTATCCCATCCATCTGAACAATGTAAAAGAATGTTTGATTTATTGAATATCATCGATTTAGCTAACATTTCTGTGGATGATAATATTAAGCGAATATATTTTAACCAGTTTGCAGCTTTACCATTCGATAGTTTTGTTGAGTCAATGGGAACAGCGATATCGCCATCAGTAAGAAAATTATCCACTAAGTTGTTAATAGTGTCTGACATTACATGAATATTGTCAATACCTAAAAAGAGCCTTTGAGAAGTTTTATTAAAGTTGTAATTATCCATTGATTCCGTTCCGCCGCCTAATGTCATTTGTGCATAGGCGTTTGCTGTAGGACGAGCGTCAACTATAAGGTTCTTCTTTGAGTCATTTGAAGTCTTGAAAAAGGAGAGTAGTAACTTTTCATCCTGAGGTGACCGTTGTTTCGTTAATCCTGTTAATGGTTGTGCAGATCGTAGCAACGAACAACTGGACTTCTTATAGTAATAAGTCAGAGCTGGTAGTCTATTTTGAGATCTAAACTTCATAGCATGTTGTAGCATTGAATCAGATACCGTAGTCGGTACCACCATAAACGATGGATATGTAGGTATAAGCTCATATTTAGAGTTTATCTCACTAAATCTCCAATTAGGGGACGCACCTTCGGTTACAATTCCTTGTCTATGAAATTCATTCACTGGATCAAATATCCTGTGGCCACTCTTTGCCAGTTTCTCTTCCATTTTATTTGGCGTGTATATGAATGCATAAAGCTTCTGTATATCATCCAATACCGTTAGATTGAGCAAAGACTCATAAACCTCACTAGCCTCAATTTCCATCCTGAAATCCAGTGAGAATACCGTGAATTCTTTACCAATTACTTTGATATTCGTCATTGACCACAGTTCCTCATTTTTATGATCGATGTCATAGCCAGGCACTGAGAGTAACGCACTACCATAATTCTTAAAGACAGACCCTATGAGATGATAAGCAAACCAGAACTCCGTTTTCAAACTCTCTGACGTAAATATAAGGTGATGTGTAGTTAGATGTAGCGTCCCAACATTGGATTTCCCCCTCCTATGCAGAGTAACTTCGTCAACTTTGCTGACTTTAATATATTCCATCTATAAAATGAATATCAAAAGCAAGTAATAATATATGAGGAATATTCCCAAAAAAGAATTGAGAGAAGCACAACCTTTAAACTTCTATGATAACAGCAGGTGCTGACTTCAACTCCCAAATTTTGTCTTCTGGCCTTATTTTGCTAAATAGTTATAAAATAGGTGTTTTGTAAAACTTATTTTCGGTTATGGTTACTTTTCGGGTTTTCTCGTAATATTGATATTGCTGAATTAATCGCGATCTGTACTCTGACAACAGATAAGTACTACATAGTTTTCACCCAGTTACGCAACGAGAAGTCACCGTGACAGTTATATAATGTGTGTGTAGTGCCGCCGAAAGCTAGGTGTTTGTATAGGGCAGTTGCTTGGTTTTGGTTGTATGTCAAACTGAAAGTTCTTGTTTCCAACACTTTTATGCTTCCCTTTTAATTATTTTAATACGTTTCTATGACAGGTTGAGTCACTACGGTTAATTCGAGCCTACAGACATACCAATACAATTTATAGCGTATTTTGGTCATTGATATATTTTTGTGCATAAAGTTTAAGGTGCCTGATAGATTTGAGATCTGGAATCTCGGAGTATTGAGATTATACATAATGAACTAAAACAAAAGGGTGAAGAAGAAAATAATGGTACAGTCTGTGAGTTTGTCATAGGATGGTTGATTATATGTGTCAGATTATATTTTCTGACATCGAAATGACGATACTTGTCGCAATGATGGCTTCAGGTACTAACCATCGCTTACTGTTACCGCTTTTTTTTTTTGGGCTACAGGAACGGATATTTTCGTTATCATTTCCATATTTGGCTACCTAATCTCGGTTCCGCTTTCCATTTTATTTATTTCAAAACGGTAAATATATCAATGAAAAAGTGAGTGTAACTTTTTTTCATTGCTTTTATCGCGATAAAGCATATGTTAATGGAAGGAATAAGCGAGCATTACGATCATATTTCCTTCTCTACTGTATTTGACTTCAAACGGAAACTGGAAGCGATGAATAAGGAAAGCAAAAATTAGGAATTTTTGTATATCTGTACGCCAGTATCTGTTGGAGTTGACTTTGTTTTTCCTTCTTTCTTTTATCACCATGTTGAGTTAGACTCTCCCTTCGCCAACATTTGTCTAATTATTCCGTTAACAGCATATGCAAGCGATTAACGTATTTGAGAGCGATGAGCCATTAGGTATTGATATTAATATAAATATTGAAGGGTATTGGATCTGAGTGTAGAGATGTTTCCAATTCGAATGTTTCCATTAATCTATCTTCATCAATCTTATAAAAACAAAACCATAACCAAGAGAAAAAGGTAAAAAACTATAAACCTGCAGACCTAAAAATTAGAGAGGTCTTATTATAAATCGAGCAAGATTATTAATATATAAGATGACTAACCAAGAAAATCATCACATATCTGCATTCACTTTAAATGGGAAATACCATCCCCAACTAGTACAAGATGTTAAAAAGGTTCTTATTGTCGGCTCCGGTGGTCTGTCAATTGGTCAAGCTGGTGAATTTGACTACAGTGGTTCTCAGGCCATCAAGGCTCTAAAGGAGTCGAACATCGAGACAATTCTGATCAACCCAAATATTGCCACTAACCAAACGTCTCACTCTCTAGCTGATAAAATATACTACCTTCCAGTCACGCCTGAATATATAACATACATTATCGAGAAAGACAGGCCCGATGCTATATTGTTAACATTTGGTGGTCAGACTGGTCTAAACTGTGGTATCAAACTTGACGAAACTGGTATATTAGCCAAATTTAATGTAAAGGTCCTAGGTACACCAATTAAAACCTTAATAACATCAGAGGATAGAGATTTATTTGCATCTGCCTTAAAAGAGATAGATATTCCAATCGCTGAGTCTATAGCATGTGAAAATATTGAGGATGTCTTAAGTGCCGCTGCTTCTATTGGATACCCTGTTATTGTTAGATCAGCATATGCTCTGGGTGGGTTGGGTTCAGGCTTTGCCAACAATGAATCGGAACTAAAACAACTAGCATCACAATCTCTGGCATTAGCTCCACAGATTCTTGTCGAGAAGTCATTGAGAGGCTGGAAAGAAGTAGAATACGAAGTTGTTAGAGATCGTGCCAATAACTGTATTACAGTATGTAACATGGAGAATTTAGATCCGCTAGGAGTCCATACAGGTGATTCTATCGTGTTTGCTCCTTCGCAAACATTATCGGATGAAGAATTTCACATGTTGAGAACTGCAGCTATTAAAATTATTAGACATTTAGGTGTCGTGGGTGAATGTAATGTGCAATACGCACTTTCTCCAAATAGTCTTGACTATAGAGTCATAGAAGTTAATGCTCGTTTGTCAAGATCATCTGCACTAGCTTCAAAAGCCACTGGTTATCCATTAGCCTATACAGCTGCTAAGATTGCCCTAGGCTACACTCTTCCAGAACTGCCTAACCCTATTACTAAAACTACTGTTGCAAATTTCGAACCATCATTAGATTATATTGTTGCTAAGGTTCCAAAATGGGATTTGAGTAAGTTCCAATATGTTGACAGATCTATCGGATCTGCGATGAAATCGGTCGGTGAAGTCATGGCTATAGGTAGGAATTACGAGGAAGCTTTCCAAAAGGCATTGAGACAAGTTGATCCTTCCATTCTTGGTTTCCAGGGATCCGATGAATTTGGGGACAACCTAGATGATGTTTTAGCGAATCCAACAGATAGAAGAATATTTGCCGTAGGACAAGCTCTACTATTTGAAAATTATACTGTTGAGAGAGTTCATGAGCTATCTAGAATCGATAAATGGTTTCTATTTAAATGTATGAACATTGTTGATATGTATAAGGAATTGATGAGCATTAAACAAATCAGTGAGTTAGAGGATAATGAATTACTGCAACGTGCTAAAAAGTTAGGATTTAGTGATAAACAGATTGCAGTGACACTATCGAAATATGCACATATTCAAATTAAAGAACTTGAAATCCGAAGCTTGAGAAAGGCGCTTGGAATTACTCCTTTTGTTAAAAGAATTGATACTTTGGCAGCAGAATTTCCAGCTCAGACAAACTATTTATACACAACCTATAATGCCACAAAGCATGATATATCATTCGATGATCATGGGATGCTAGTACTTGGATCAGGTGTCTATAGAATTGGTTCTTCTGTTGAATTCGATTGGTGTGCAGTGAACACTGCTAAAACATTAAGAGAAGAAAATTTAAAAACAATCATGATTAATTATAATCCAGAAACTGTTTCAACTGATTTTGATGAAGTAGATAGACTATATTTTGAAGAACTATCTTTTGAAAGAGTTTTAGATATCTATGAATTGGAACAAGCTCAAGGATGTGTGATTTCTGTCGGTGGTCAATTACCTCAAAATATTGCATTACCACTTTATAATTATGGCTGTAAAATCTTAGGTACCAGCCCTCTCGATATTGATAATGCGGAGAACAGACATAAATTTTCGTCGATATTGGATTCAATTGATGTAGGTCAACCCGAATGGAGTGAATTGACTTCTTTTACTGAGGCAAAGCAATTTGCAAATAAGGTTAGTTATCCTGTACTAATCAGACCTTCATATGTTCTATCAGGAGCAGCTATGAGTGTAGTTAACAATGAACATGAATTAGAAGAAAAGTTAACTTTAGCTTCCGATATTTCACCAGACCATCCTGTTGTCATGTCAAAGTTCATTGAAGGAGCCGAAGAAATCGATGTTGATGCTGTAGCTTATAAAGGTAATTTGTTAGTTCACGCAATTTCTGAACATGTTGAAAATGCTGGTGTTCATTCTGGTGACGCTACCTTAATCTTGCCTCCACAAAATTTGTCTGATGATATTAAATGTCAATTGAAGGAGATTGCTGAAAAAGTTGCTAAGGCTTGGAATATTACAGGTCCATTTAATATGCAAGTGATCAAGGCTGGTGAAAATACATTAAAAGTGATTGAGTGTAATATTAGAGCATCAAGATCATTCCCATTTGTATCAAAGGTACTGGGTGTAAACTTTATAGAAATTGCGGTCAAAGCTTTCCTTGGTGAAAAATATGTTCCAAAGCCGGTGGATTTAATGGCAAAGAAATATAGTTATGTTGCTACCAAAGCCCCTCAATTTTCTTTTACTAGGTTGGCTGGCGCTGACCCTTTCTTAGGTGTTGAGATGGCTTCCACTGGTGAAGTTGCCTCCTTTGGTAAAGATGAAGTAGAAAGTTATTGGACTGCTATCCAAAGTACCATGAACTTCAGTGTCCCAATGCCATCATCTGGTATATTGCTAGGCGGTGACATTAAGAAAAATAATTTGGGTAAAATTGCAGAAATAATTTCACCTCTAGGTTACAAACTATATTGTACTAACACTATTACTAAGAAATATTTCCATGATCAGTTTAACGTTGAGGTTGGAATTATCGAATTCCCTAAGAATGACAAGAAGAAGTTACGTGAACTTTTCCAAAAATACAATATCAAAGCAGTCTTCAACCTGGCTAGTAAAAGAGCAGAAAATACACAGGATGAAGACTATATCATGAGAAGAAATGCAATCGATTTTGCTATACCGTTATTTAATGAGCAAAATACTGCATTGCTATTCGCAAAGGCATTGTCTGCTAAAATTGAAGAAAAGGTAAAGACACTATCATCTACCGAATTGTGCATTCCTTCTGAAGTTCGTTCTTGGGATGAATTTGTCGGTTTCAAGCCTTTATGAAAAGTACTTAAAATATAAATTACTATTATTTTTCCCCCGTCATATCTAATTTATATAATACAACGCATATAATATACCTATAGAATTTCAAATACTTGTCATTTAATTAATCAAGATTTCAATGATCACTAGCATAAGATAAGTTCCAGTCACATGACCATTCGATTTGCTGATTTAACCTGGATAAGAAAATAAATTTTAACTGCTTCAAACTTCAATTCAGTATAGGAAATACTAAGACTAGTGAGGAAATCAAAGATCTATAACAGTCTACACTTTTTTTTTTCATTAGAAAGAAATGACAGCTGATTGTTATGAAGACCCATATGAATCTTATTATTTGAACAACCAGGAGAATGAAGCCGAAAGTGCAGTCGACAAAGAATATGATCTACAAATGTACTTGAGAAGTTTAAAACCAGAAAAATTCCCAACACTACAACCGATCCCAGGGAACCCTAGTTCCATCAATGGGAAACGTAATGGCGAAGAATTGGATGGAAGTCAAAATAGGAAAAGGACTCGGGATTGAGACACATAGAAACTGTAAAAAGTATTATCTCTAGCTGTAAAAATGGTTTGCATATTGCTTACCTAATAAAGATCTTCTTTTATTTTTTCTGTCATTTAGATAAGGAGGGCCTTTTATCTCTGGAACACCAGATCTAGAATCCTTGACACCCTGTTAGTGCAATAAAATAGTTCCTATGTTCATACATATGCAGTAGTTCTCCCCAACGATCCTTTAAGTTATTCGAACCGTTAGTGTATGTTCCTATCAAGTTATTTGGTCCAATATACTGCAAGTTATTTAAATTGTGTGGGAGTTCTTTAGTATTTATCAATATTTCAATACCAGCGTGATGGTATAATGGCGGTATTTTCGGAACAAGATCATTTTTATGGACAATCCTTATGTATCCAGATGCTGATTTTAGACATGAGTAATATGCAGTAATGGCATGTAGGAGTCTTGTATTGAATAAATCATCAACCCATTTTTTTAATTCTCGATTAAATATTTTTGGTTGTGCATACGTTATAACAGAAACTCTATACCCTCTCAATTTCAGCTCAATACCTGCTAGAGCTGCAAGGGAGGCACCTAATGAATGCCCCACGCTCACTATATGATAATCTGGATAACAAACCAGAATCTTTTGCACCTTTGCCAAAAAATGACGACCAAGAGTCTCTAAAAATCTTGAGAATCCTTTATGTACTTGACATCCTATACATTCGTGTATAGCTCCTGACTCCACCAATTTCCAATAATCGTCTCTACTAACCGGAATATAATCTGTTGGGTATGTCTCAAAATCACTAAACCAATCTTGTTTAGTTGTTGACGCACGAAACGCTAAAATAATCACCTTCTTAGCATGGTCTACTGCTAAATATCCAGTTCCTAGTTCATTTTCTTCTGCCTCTAGCACTAACTCTATTCTAGTTCTATTGTACGAGTTGTTAGATTCGTAATTTGAGCAAAATTCTAGATAAGTTGGGCAACCTTCATCACTTAGTGTCCTGTTCTCCTTCAGTAAACCTGGTTCGATACAGTTGCAAAGTCCACATGCCTTACTAAAATAGACAAATCTATCGTACACATCTGCCGAAATCCCAATCTCCTTCGTGGTACTATCACCATGTAAGGCTCGAAAATTCTTTGTTTTTAGCCGTTGGAAATCAGAACTACCTGCGACTGTAAGAGATTGGCTCAATAATAAAATGACGATAAAATATATTTCGAATCTGATAAACATTGTGAATATTACTTAAGTTTGGAACTTTCGTCCAGACATTGATCGTATATCTATATGAAATGAAATAAAACCCAATCCATGGATATCAACATGTATTAAATGACAGGTCATTAATATATAGAGAGCGGTAAAAAGGTTTTTGTACGGCTTCTTATTGCATGTAAATAATAAAAAAAACCGTCACCGTCACAAAAAGCCAAAGGTATTTAAACAGGCAATTTTTATTCAAATGACTCTGGTAATGATTCAAGAAAACATCTAGAATGTTTAGTCATTTGTTCTCGAAGCAAATAAATATCCAAGCTTTATTTATTTACTGATCATTAAAATTTAGGTTTTACACAAAAGCTCTATAAATATGCGAAAAACTAAATTCATCTTTATAACAATATGTTTATTTTGATACGATTTCAAGTCCAGTATTTATAATCGTGGTCACAATCCACATTGAACACATAGCTATACCAATTTTTTTCATATTTGACATAGAGTATTCTCTTATTTTATCCGGGCCTCCGAAAATTACAATGAGTACAAAACATTCTAGGACAAGAACAATTCCAGATAGTATAAACTTATAGTTTTCAGAATCAACTGTTATTAAGCTAGTCCTCCTCAGAAACCACCAGGTTTCAGATTTTTTGTGAATGAAAAGCATTGCGATAGAACCACTGATACCAATTCCTCCCATAGAATTTAAAAGTACTCCGCCAATGCATGAGCTACATGCAATAAGGAAAAACTTGGTAGCCATCGCGCTAATGTTTCCTTCATCGTGAGGTAGTTTTTTATAAAGTTTGCACATTGCTATATTCGATATCAAATCACTAATTGAATTACCCCAAGCAAAAACAGTCAAACCTAATATAGCTGGAGATATGCCCGTTATTTGTTGGTATAGTTCAAGAATTTCAATTACAGTGTTCGCAGATATTGATATCCATAATATCGAATTTATGATACCAAAAGCAAGAAAGGCCACCCTTAGAATATTCATAGATTTCTCAAGTGTTCTTCTATCTTTTTCATTAATATTGCGGAGTGCATTTTCTGTAGATGACCCGATCAATGAAAACTTATTGACACTAAGTAACTTGCTATAAAAAATTCTAGTTTCATAAATCAAGCCGCTAGCAATTACAGATGGAATGAACCATATGTAAATAAACCTTTTTTCGATGAGTGCTGATAACAGCATGAATGTTAAAAAAGGCGCAGCTATACCTTGTAGTAATGAGAAAATCAACTTGACTTGATTGAATTGGTATCTACCATTCTCATGGTTATAGCACACTAACTCGTTAACCTGAGGGCATGTAATTCTAAAAACTAGAACAAAAGGAATGACACAAACAGATAAAACCGCATCTACGGGTGATTTTTGTTTAAAGTTCTTTAAATGCGGCAAAGCAATCTTAACAATATTCTTCAGGCTATTATACATAGTTTTTGAGTCTATATTCTCCATTTGAGATGTAGCAGTTCTGAATTCTTGTCGGACAATCTGCTCAGCTTCACCAATTTGCTGTTCTGGGTCATCATAATAAGGCGTAAATACAGCAGGAGCACTCTGTACCTGATGCGTTGTATTTTCTCTCGCAACCGATATTAATAAATCAGTTATAGGGCGTTGATTTCTCCCATTTGATGCCGGTAATTCATGATTGTGATAAAAGTGGCTGCCAACAGATTGTAATTCTTCATTGTTACTTCTTGACCGCTCTAACATTGACAACAAAGAATTGAAATCCATTGCAGAAAGTAAATTTGGTTTTAAAGTGGGTTCAATAAGACCAGCAGCTGAAGTGATATCCATAATACTATCATTTATGTTATTACCTTCTTCATCATTTTGTTCCAAGGTTTCTCTTGTAGCTTTCTGATATTTTTGAAGAAGATAAACTGCATAAATAGACAGCATAGTAAAACAGTTCCATATTGTGACAGTATTCCGAAGCGAAATATAGAGTAGCATTATCAGAGCAACTAGTGTGTAAGAAAGATCAAATAAGATATTACTTCTTTGCCTTTCGTTAATTTCAATTTGTACGCCATCCATCAACAAAAATATAGAACCAATTACTACACATAATATAATTCCACAGGCTCCTAGAACCTCACCTATAGATAAACTTGCCGCTATCTCATAATTTCCTTCAGAGCTTCCGGTCCAGCTCATTAAGTTAGAGAACAAGTCAGGCGAGGAATTGCACCACGAGAGGATAACTGCCATAAGAATTCCTTCACTACCAGTAGATTTACCTAATGTGCGGTGTGAGTCTGTTATTGAAGCTACACTCGGGCAAAGGAAATCCGATGCTGATATACCTAGTAACACAAAACATAACACAATATGCCAAAGACTGGTGATGATAAAGACAAATGATAATTGAGGATTATTGTAGAGGGAATGTGGGTGTAATAACTCGGTGAAAGTCATTAAAATGTTGTAGGAAGGTTCTTAATAAACTAGCTTTCTTGCATAAAAGACAAACCAGTCAATAAAAAATCTATAATATGTCTTTTTATATTGCTGAATTTTCTTACGTTCCAAAGTATTCCTGATAATATTTCAACTCTTCACTCTTCTCCGAAAATTAGAGTTACTGTAACTAAATAGAATTACTGCTGCAAACCAAATAGCAGACTTCCTTTTGTTCTAAAATATAACTTAAAACTTGAGACCTTTATCTTTTACTGCTTAATATTTGAAGAAGGCACAATGGCATTAGCATAACATTATATGACAAGTTGTATAGTTACTTTCTCCAACAGTTTCAGATCAATGTACTCAAAGAATCCATTCAACACGACCCTTCAAATAAAACTAGTAATACACTAACAGCAAAGCCTTAATATTACTTTTTTTTGAGAAGCTTCAAGGAATCACGTGATTAAGAGTAATAGCAATAAGATGCATTGATATTAGCTATTGATAATGCATCGAATGGTTATTGAAATAAACATTGCAGCAGTAATATGGTATGTCATTTTTATGCGATGACACAATTAGAAACAGTGAACGCAATCAAATTTATGTTTGTGCCACGAATATCAAGGATTACTTCATTACATGTTCTTTTTTTTTATAGATACTATACATAGGGACTTCACTGTATAGTTGAGACGAGTGGAAGTGCCACTAAGAACGTTACATACTGATGAATATAATCATTTTTACATGAAATTGTGGTATACTCTCTAACTAAGTAAATGGAATTTAGGCGTATTCCAACTTGGTCTTTGGGTATGATGGGCCAACTTCTTGGATAGAAAGAGCAGCTAGCCATTGACCCATATCAATAGCAGTTTCAAGAGACTTACCTTGGACCAGACCAGCCATTAAACCACCAGCAAAAGCGTCACCAGCACCGTTAGTGTCAACAATCTTGCTTGGATCCAATGGCTTGACAGGGAAGCTCTTTTCAGTGTCCTTAGTAACAACAACAGTTGGTTCTAAACCATGAGTAAAGATGACGGTCTTTTCAGAGGTACCTATAATACTCTTGGCAATGGCAACAAGATCTTCTTTGTCGCAGGTTAATCCGAAAGCTTCGGCATATGCAGCAGCTTCGGATTCATTAGCAACGACAATGCTAACATATGGTAGGACCTTGATAAGAGCATCTTTGAAAAATTGTGGGATGAATGGTGCGCTAAAGTTCAAAACAAAAGGCTTACCAGTCTCCTTAGCATGTTGACCTAGCTTGACAATTGACTCTGGAGAAACAGTCAAATGGAAACCACCGATGTAGAAGTACTTTGCATTTGTAACTTCATTCCAGTGCTTCTCTAGATGTTCTGGCTTGAAGTGATTGGCAGCACCTAGATCAGTGACTAATGATCTGTTGTGGCCGGTAATTAGAGCTGCACACTTACCAGTACTAATATCTTTTTGCACTTGGTACAAGGACAAGACACCTGCAGCGTCATTTTCAGAAAGCAGTTTTTGGGAGAACTTATCTTCACCAACAGAGCCAAAGTAACCGACTTGGCCGTTACCTAGAATGTAAGCAGCACCTCTTGCAGTGTTTTGACCAGCACCACCAGCAACAAATTTGACATCTGGGAAAGCTAGCAATTCGTCATAGATAGCCATTTTTGGATCATCAGAACCGGTTTCTAGTAGGATAGCATCATTGGCCTTCAAATTGTACTTCTGCAAGTATTCGTCATTGACGGTGGCTTGGATATCAAGCAATGGGTTACACAAACAAACCAAAGATGGAGACATTCTGAATAATTTACTAGTTGAAGATTTCGTTAGAGTTTTAAACATATAAGTGTTAAGAGATAGAAAAAGAAATTAAGATGGAACTTATTAAATGAAATGGTATTAGCTTACTTAGTGAAAAAAAATAGACCAAAATACAGTAACCAAAAAGGCCATAGAATGAAAGAAAAAAAAATTATAAACTGTGTTGGAAAGAAGACAAAGTGTGTTTCGATTTCCAATAGTCAATGTTGAAAAATTCAAGTAATTTTTTTTTTTTCAATTATTATTTTTCTTATTTTTTTTTTTTTTTTTTTTTTTTTCACATGTTTTTAAAAGCGATAAACGAAAATTGGCTCGCTTGAAAGCAGATAGGTAAGAACTATCAGTCAGATTCGCTGTAGTATTAGTACATCAATATATTTGACCTTGCATTTGAAGTAGTTATTAATATTATATACAAGATATCAATACCAAAAATAAAAAAAAAAATAAAAAAAAATGAAAAAAAAAATAAAAAAATAAAAAAATAATGCATAAAATAAAATAAAAACCCACTTGTCAATCGATTATTTTGCAAAATGAGGTCTAGGAATGGAAAGCTTATCACGTTCCAAAAGCATAGCTGAGGATTGATTTCCATTTAAAGCAAGTTGTGAAATTCCAAGATTAGACAGTCCGATCGGCCTTTTTGCATTAGGTCTGGTAGTTAGGAGGATAGCGATATCCGAACATAATTGTTTAATTAAAACGGAATTATAGCCAACTTGACTCTTATTAGTAGTTTTAGTAGGATCCCAATTTTCAGACAGAAATGCCAGTAGATTCTTTAGAGACTCTAAAATATCCTCACGGCGATATCCTGAGTTTAGAGCTCTTGAATATAGAAGCTTAATGAATTTTAACAAATCAATTTGAATTAGTAAACTATTACAGTACAGCTCGAAATATGCAATAATTCTATCATAGAATTGTCCAGTTAAAACAAGGTGAATGCAAATGTATTCTAAAGGTTGTAAGGTACAAAGTTTGGTATATTTCACAATAAAATTTCCAAAATTGGCATCATTTTCTGGTAGATCGAAAAATGCTTCCACTAGATTATTCATGTCCACAAGTATATTCTCCTCGGTGAGTAGTAGTTTATCAGAGTGTATTATGGTTAAGCGATCGCCTGTTTTTCCACGTACCCCTCTTTTGTTAAATGTATCGCCTATACTCTCTTCATTTTGATGGATTGCGTACTGGAGGCAATTGAGAATTATTTCAATGCCTGCATATATAAAATTTTTGCCGGTCAAAAATAAAGTAGCAATCTTGATCAAATATGGAGATATCATTAATGGTTTGGTGTTTAGAGATTGGGTATGTAAGGTGGATAGAATTTCATTAGACATCTTAATAAGAAGAATTGAAGCCTGACCCATTATTTGTTTAGCATTTTTCTCCGAGATTGTTTCTGCAACTCTTAAACAAAATCTAATATAATACTCATCTCGTAGTAACTTTAAGAGTCTCGCTTTGTTACTGAAAGTAACATAATAAAAGGCTCTATTGTAATATTTCCAGACATGTAGATCCATTAGTCCTAAAAAGAATTTACTTTTCAAAAATGTCTCCATCCATGCAAACACTTCATCGGGTATTTCCATGCCTCCTGGGCCACTAGACAGTGTTGTACCGACGCTATTTTCTGGATATAATGATGACTTGCCACTAAGAGTTCTTGATGGAGATAATGGAGGAGACTGGTTCTTCCAAGAGCTTACTGGTGATTTAGTCGGTGAAGAACTTAATGACTGGACTGGAGTGTCGTTATAACCAGTTGTTTGAGATTGTATATTTAACATCATCGAGGATTGTTGACTCATATTTGTTTGATGATTCAACGAACGAAGAATATAGAATACAGATTTGAAAATAACATAAAGTACTTGTGCATCCATCATATTTTTATCATTAATCCTATATCTGATAATTTTCGTTAATATTTCACCCTTGAATTCTTTCGTACCGTACATTGATATCTTTAGAAGAATGGATTGTGCTCTCCTTTCAGTAAGATGATCTAAAATAATGCCAATAGGTAGATTGAAATTACACCACTCGCACCAGCTCTCAACGGATATCAGCTCCATGTGTTTGTTAATGACGCTGAGTATAAGACTAGGGTCCTCATAGTTTTTGATATAGGGGATGATTCCAGTTTTGATTAAATCATCGATGTAATCATCTAGAAAAAAGACACTAAGTATTTTTTCATATGGGAATAGAGAAGGCAGCCCTCCGAGTTGAATGAATTTTCTCTTAAACCTGCCATTTAACGACACATCATCAAAAGTAAATATTTCATTAAGATTTTTCTCATGTTGCTTTTGAGTAATATCGTCATACTCAGCTTTTTCTTTTAGCTTAGCTTGTGAATTAAGGATAGAATGGTCGATTAGTGCTAGCGCAATACTATCTAAATTACACTTTTGGAAGAGTTTTGGTATATCTTCAACATCACTGCCGGATTTCAACAAATTTATATAATAAAATCTGTCCATAAGAACTCCGGTGGTACTTGTATCAGAAGAAGATCCAATGGTATCATCTATAATGTCACTATCGTTCGACGTGGATTCATTTTCATCAGTATTAAGATTTTTATTCTTAAATCCTTCCGGGCTCCTCCTACTTTTATAATTCCTTTTATAATGAGAAGATTTTTTCACCAATTTTTTCTTGGATGGTGATGATAAGTTAAGATCCTGTTCAGCAAAATCTTCATCCCAACAATAATCGGATTCCTGTAGCTCTTCACGGTATATATCAAGCTTATTATGGGATGCTGTTGGTGTCAAGACATCAGCGTATTTCATTAGCGAGTTTTGAGAGTCTGGTAATTCTTTACCGTTATTGGTATTATTACTCATATTACTACTATTATTATTATTATGATTATGATTATGAATGTGTTGCTTCAATATCCATGGGTGTTGTACCAATTGTATAGCTGTAGGTCTCTTGTACATATTTTTTGCGAAACATTGTTGTAAAAAATCCTTTACTTCTTTTGAAAATGAGTTTGGTGGAAAGTAAGTATCATTTTCGATTGCATAGTAGATGTTCATATCTATGAGATTGTGAAATGGTGGATTACTAGTTAATAGTTCTACTACAGTTGCACCAAGGGACCAGATGTCACTCAATGTTGACGCACCACGATTGCCAATAATTTCTGGTGCCATCCAGTTTAAGGAACCAGCCAATGTCATGGCTGTGTTATTGACCATAGTAGAGACACCAAAATCTGCTAGTTTAACCGTATTGTGGGAATCAAGAAGAATATTGGCCGCTTTTATATCTCTATGTATAACACCTTGTTCGTGAAGATAATTGAGACCGCAAAGAGTTTGTTTGACATATACCTGGGCCTCTGGTTCTGTAAGAGGTCGTCTATTTTTTGTGAGAAGACTTTTGAGAGATCCCAAAGAGCAATATTCCAAGATGATGTACAGATTATGTTGTTTTTGAATAAATCCATGGTATTTTACAATATTATCGTGATTTAGATTCTTCAACAGGTCAATTTCTGACATGATATCCAGTAGTTCTTCGTCATCTTGATAATTCACTTCTTTAATTGCCACCTCTTGGGACGTTTTTTTATTCACAGCCTTGTAGACTACCCCATATGATCCTTTACCAATGATTTGTTTTAATTGATACTGTACCGATTTATATTCCTTTTTAAATTGTTGTGCAGGAGTAACACTAACTCTTTCAGATGCTGGCATAATAAAAAGAAAATCACTTATTTTTAGATACAACAAAAAAAAATAAATAAAGAGTGTATGGCGAAGGGAATAAAAAAAAATTGATAGGAAATAAACCAGTTTTTTAACCGCTATTTATACTTTTTTTTTTTTGGTCTTTTCTTCAACAAAATTAGCAATGCGGGGTATTTTTAATCACGTCTCGGCGGCTAAGGTCAATGAAAAACTACTAGTGTTTCTAAGTAAATTATGAGATCTGGTGTTCTCAACTACCCCCTTTTTTTTATTCAACAAATTAAACTTCTTAAAACCCTCGGCGGTTATTATTTTTTTTTTGGAGAGTTCTTCTTACCTCTTACCCAATTAGGAAAAGAGCTTCTATATTTAGCAGAAATTGTTTATTTTTCTATTATGTGTTCTTTCAAACGCAGTAAAAGAGAGGTAAAGGCGGGGCTAATTAATTTCAAATACTCTTTAGAGAACAGAAATATAGATAGTTTTCTGTTTGTACCCTCCGAACGTTAAGATCAAAAACAAAAGCACAAAAGTATAGGTTCCAACTTAAAAAAAAAAAAAGAACTGAGCTAGCTCGTAAGGAACTAATATAGTAAAAACAAATTGGGCGACTGGTTGTAGAATTGTATTCTGTCTTCTCTCTTTTGATCTTCTTGTTAGAACTGATCTATGTTTACCACAAACATTTTTTTTAGTTTTCTTTCAGGTTAGGAAATACAACGGGGAAAGTGGCTTGTTTTTTTCGTTTCAGTACGGATCTACTTGTACGATATACACACGTGCATTTTCATTTTTATTATCTTGTCCCTGTTTTCCGTGGGAACTGATTTTCTTCCCACGGGAAAGTCGGATAAATGGAAACTCGATGAGAAAATAAAAGTGTCGTATAAAAGTACAACTGTGGGAGTCATTTACTAAAAATAAACAATAAATTCGGAGTCGAAATAATGACGCATTAATCTGTACTGTGGTTTTCTAAGCATATCTGCGTCCACGTTCTGTATGGGGGAATGACTTTTATATCTATAAAAAAAAAATTTGGTGGTGTACGAGCATCTCTAAGAGCAGAGGGGCATAGAAAAAGTGAAATGACCCAATAAAAAAAAATATCTATATGCCGGAGTTTTTTTTTTTTAATATTTTTTGTTATTGCTACGGGACTTTCTTCCCCGCCTCCCTCCCCCATCGATCCCCTTATACAAAGAAGATATGACTTTGCGTGGGCGGGGGAAGACCTTTTGTGTGACTTTTGGTAAAAACTCTTCATATTCTACGTATTATTCTGTGTGGGAAAGCTCAGTGTATAGTGTAGGTGTGTGTGTGACTTAAGAGCTCTGATATTTCATTACTGTTGGAGGGGGAGTTTTTGTCATCGATGTCTCTGTATGGCTTTGAACTCATGATATATAAGTAAAGGGGAATCGTTTTCATATAAGATAGGGTTGAGAGTAGTTGCAAAACCTACTGAAAGACAACTTCTATAAGAATAGGAAAAGATAGTGAAAAATATGGTTGTGGCAGTTACTAGTAGGCCAGATGTGGATCAAGAGAGTAAGACTGCGTTGAAGCGGTTACCTATTCCTCCTTTGAAGGATACGTTACAGCGGTATTTGGAACGTGTGGAGCCGCTTCAGGATGATAGGCAGTTTAGGAGGACGAAGAAAGTAGTCATGTCGCCGGAGAACATTGATTTGATGAATACTCTACAGCAAAAGCTATTACAGTATGATGCCGAGTTGGCTAATGAGACGCCGGAGTCCTCGTACATAGAACAGTTCTGGTACGATTCGTATCTTTTGTACGACCAGAGTGTTGTGTTGAATGTGAACCCTTACTTCCAACTCGAGGATGATCCAACAATTACAAAAGTTAACCCTAGAGGTGCAGAACCTGATGGACCATACGGGAAACATACTCTACAGATCAAAAGATGTGCCAAATTGGTAACATCCATTTTAAAATTCATAAAACAGGTGAGACATGGGACCCTGGCAGAAGATAAAATTAGAAGCACACCTTTATCAATGGACCAATATAAAAAATTATTTGGTTCAAGTAGAATACCTCCTGGACCTGGTGAGGAATCGTGTCATTTGCAAACTGATCCAACATCTCACCATATCATGGTGATGTATAAGTCTCAATTTTACTGGTTTGATGTTCTTGATATAAATAATTTCCCTATTTTCCAATCTCCAGAAGAACTTGAGTGGAACTTATACTCAATTATTATGGATACGGAAAGACATATTGGTGATCACTTGGAGAGTAGGGAAGAATTCATCCGTTATTTAATGCCTATGGGTGTTTTTACTACCGAGTCAAGACGTGTATGGTCTAACATCCGTGACTATATTTACCATGATTCTGATTCCACAAATTGGAAAAATTTGAAACTAATTGATAGTGCTCTTTTTGTAATATGTTTGGATGATCTACAGTTTGATTCCAAAGATTCTGAAACGAGCAGCCAGTTGGTTCAATCAATGTTGTGTGGTACTTCCACTATCAACTTAGGAGAAGATATAACTTCTAAAGTTCCTCTAAATATTCAATATGGTACATGTATGAATCGTTGGTTTGAAAAGTTACAATTAATTGTCACCAGAGATGGTAAAGCAGGTATTAATTTCGAACATACCGGTGTTGACGGTCATACCGTTTTAAGATTTGCTACAGATATCTATACTGACTCAATCTTAAGTTTTGCACGTGGTGTTACTAAGAATGTCCCAGATATTTTTGCTGAAAAGGAGATGGATCCAAAATTATTGAAGAAACAATCCCGTGCAAACCTTATCACTATTCCAAGAAAGCTTGAATGGAGACCGGATTCATTTTTATTATCGTCATTGCATTTTGCAGAAACCAGGATCTCAGATCTAATTTCCCAATATGAATTCATTCCACTAGAGTTTGAGACATATGGTGCAGCTCATATCAAGGCAATGTTCAAGTGTTCGCCTGACGCATTTACCCAACAGATATTTCAAATAGCATATTACGCATTATATGGTAAATTTGAAACGGTGTATGAACCTGCAATGACAAAGACATTCCAGAATGGTAGAACAGAAGCAATCAGATCCGTCACAAAGGAATCTAAAAAATTTGTCAAATCGGTTTTTGATAGTAAGGCTACGAACGCTCAACGAATTGATTACTTACAAAAGGCTGCCAAAGAGCATTCAAGAATTACTAGAGAGTGTTCCATGGGTCTCGGACAAGACCGTCACCTTTATGCTTTGTGGTGTGTGTGGAACGAGTGGTACAAGCACTCATTGCCTCTACCTCCTTTATTCAAAGATAAATCATGGGATATGATGAATAATAACGTTATGAGTACATCAAACTGTGGTAATCCATGTTTAAAGAATTTTGGATTTGGTCCCGTTACAGCCAACGGTTTTGGTATAGGCTACGTTATTCGTGAAGATAGTATATCTATAGTGGTATCTTCTAGACATAGACAAACCGCAAGATTCGTATCACTACTAGAAAAATCCTTCCTTGAGATCGATAGAATCTTCAGAAGAGAACATGAGAGATTAGAGGCTTTGTCAAAAGCTCCAAACTACCAACCTAATGAGAAAACACCGGATAAAGAACAATACCTCGCAGAAATTCGCAAGAGAACCGGCTCAATGTCTCAAAATACGAAGTCAGACGATTTACAATTTTTACTTTCAGGTTACGATTACTTTGATATCAGCGTAACAGGTTAATAATTTAATGAGTTACCTATCTTTTTATTGTCCTGGATTATTTTTTGTTTCATTTAGCGATAAAAGTTTATTAAAAGCTTCATGAAAGTGGGTAAAGGAATCAGGATTAGATCAACTTATTATTCTTTATAGCTATATATATATATATTCATTGCCAATGTTGATAATAACTAACATATACTCGAAATAGAAGATGTTAAATGTTATAATGGGTTACTATCTGATTATTTATCATCACTTACGAACTCGTTTGCTTCTACATAATGAATTTGTGATCTGGTTCGACATTTGTCTGAAGTTCTAAATTTAGTGATCCACTTGGTAACTTTAATTAAGAAAGCTAGTGAGAATAGTAAAGTTAGAATATCAATATCTGGTATTCAAATATACCCAGTTAGTACAGCTTAATTCTCTAATATTATATATTAGCTGGATAAGAAATTAGAAGGACACTGTTGTTCCAGGATCTAGACACGTCTGTTTTAAGGGTATTTTAATGGCAACCTATAATGAAGCTAGCAGTGGTGCTAGCAAACCGTTATTAAAGTTAAAACTTCTGGATGCGTTAAGATCAGGTTCATTCCAACAACTAAAACATGTAGTGAATAATGAATTTCAACCTAGGGATGACCCAAATGTTGAAGAAGTCCTTCAATTGGTTCTTCATTACGCTGTTCAAGTTGCTCCACTAATGTTGATCAAAGAGATTGTCAATAGATGGATCACAAACAAGGAATCTACTGATAATACTAGTCAAGTCAAACTTGATATAAACCATCAGGATACAAACGGTAACACACCTTTGCATATTGCATCATACCAGGCAAGAGGAGATGTAGTAATGTATCTAATGGATCAACCTAGCATCAACGATTGTGTGGCTAATAATTCACATATGCAGGCAATTGAAATATGCAGAGATCTAAACGTGGCACAGAGTATGCAGATGAAAAGATCATCATATGTTGCAGAAACTGCTCAAGAGCTTAGGACAGCATTTAATAATAGAGATTTTCAGCATTTGGAGGCTATTTTGACTAATGCAAGAAATGCAGAATTATTAGATATTAATGGACTTGATCCAGAAACTGGCGATACTGTTTTGCATGAGTTTATTAAAAAGAGGGATGTAGAAATGTGTAAATGGTTACTAGAACATGGCGCTGATCCTTTTAAAAGAGATGCTCGTGGTGTTTTACCAGTTGATCTGGTTAAAAAAGTTAGTGATTCAGAAGCAATTTCAAATCCAAAACTTGTTACTGATGTTGAACTCAGAAAACTGTTAGATAAAGCTACTGGTGAGCAAAGTGTTATCGATGTAAGTGGTAGCTTGCACAAGCCTCCAACTTATAGAGGCTACCTACAAAAGTGGACGAATTTTGCACAAGGATACAAGTTAAGATGGTTTATTCTAAGTGCGGACGGGAAATTGTCTTATTATATTGATCAAAATGACACAAAAAATGCTTGTAGAGGCTCTTTGAATATGTCTACATGTAACCTGCATTTAGATTCTTCAGAAAGGCTAAAATTTGAAGTAATTGGAGCTAATGGTGCGATTAGGTGGCATTTAAAGGGTAATCATCCCATTGAAACAAATCGTTGGGTATGGGCAATTCAAGGTGCTATACGATTTGCAAAAGATAAGGAGATGATGCTGAAGACAGGTACAATTCCACCATCATTGGCCATGAACTATGGTCTACAAACAATGGATTCCCCTGGGAGGCCAACTCACAATAGAACACATTCAAAAGTACATCCGAATGAGTCTAGAAGATCTAGTGCTGGGTTGGGCCTCATGAATAATAGAGGAGATGAAAACCTGGATGCAGCATTCCATATACAACCTGCATCTCCAAATCTTTCATTAAATCGTGGTATGCCTACTCCAGTTTTTGAGAATAGCGGTTCATTTGAAACGGGTTCTCCACGACCACCTATGTCACCTGGGATTCAGGATATACAACCACAAGCATTTGCTTCGAAAAATATCAAGCAATATAATACTGACATGATTGAAAAGGATTCTGATGATGAAAATGACGAAGGTGATGATCTATTTTTGGCAGTAGAAAATGATGATGAAGAGGATTTGGAAACATTATACAGCCCCTACTCGCAAGAAGTTCATATGCTTCAAAGATCAATTACAATGGAATTGGGATCCCTTTCCGAGTTTGTTTCTGATCAATCACAATCAAACTCAAAGGATGCCTTTCATACAGTTGGAAGATCTCTGGAAACTGTTACCGAAAGTTTTGAGAAACTAAACAGCCTGATTACTGATAAAGACAAACAAATGATATCGAGATTAACAAAACAACGTGATGTCAACAATGTTTGGATACGAGCAGTTAAGGAACTAGAATTTGAATTAAAAGATAAGGACGAGAGATTATCTGCCCTAGATAAGGAGAGAAGGAACCTGAAGAGGCTATTACAAAAGAAGCTGCAGCAATCTGATGATCAGGAAGATGATGAGGCCTCTACCGATATAGTAAAAGAATCTAATGATACCCTAGAAGAAATCGCTAAATACATCGACGCGACAAAGGATGAAGACGAAGATACTGATGCAGATGAATTTTTCGATGCAGAGGAACTTATGGATGGTACCCAAAAGTCACAGGCAGAAGGTAGTGACATGAATGAAAGTAGCGAGACCGCAGCAGAGGAAGAACAAGCAGTGAATGTTGATGAATCTACTGAGAAAGAGATTACTCACCATGAAGGTTTTGAGAAAGAAGTTGTCACTGATATGCAAAAGGATTACAGCGATACTATCCTTAAGGAGAAGACCTTTTGTGGTTATGAGGAGCCTATGAGGGACAACTTATCACTGGACAAAGATGAGAGACCTAAAATTAGTTTATGGTCGGTGTTGAAGTCCATGGTAGGTAAAGATTTAACCAAGATTACTCTACCTGTTTCCTTTAATGAGCCATCATCGTTGCTTCAAAGAGTAACTGAGGACTTGGAATATTCAAACTTAATGGATGTCGCTGCTACTTTTGAGGATTCTAGTCTTAGAACGCTGTATGTCGCTGCTTATTCAGCTTCTATGTACGCATCCACTGTCAAAAGAGTCGCTAAACCATTTAATCCTTTACTTGGCGAAACATTTGAGTATGTGAGCCCCAATGGCCAGTACCGGTTTTTAACTGAACAGGTATCTCACCATCCTGCCATTTCTGCTACTTGGGGTGAAGCACCAAAGTGGAATTACTGGGGTGAATGTAAGGTTGATTCTAACTTCACTGGTAGGACTTTCGCAGTAGAGAATTTAGGTACTTGGTGGATTAAGCTTCGTCCTGATTGTAATCACCCTGGAGAGGAATTATACAGTTGGAAAAAGCCTGATATGGCTGTTATAGGTATCCTTGTTGGTAATCCGCAAGTTGATAACAGTGGTGACTCTGTTATAACTAACCATACCACTGGTGACTACTGTGTCCTGCATTACAAGGCGAGGGGTTGGACATCTGCTGGTGCTTATGAGGTTAAAGGTGAGGTCTATAACAAGAATAACGAGAAGTTATGGGTTCTTGGAGGGCATTGGAATGAAGCACTGTATGCTAAAAAGGTAACGCCGAAGGATGGAGAAGATATGACTATAGAACGTGCTAAGGCAAATTCTCTAATTGATGAGCCTAAATTTGACGGTAGTAAGTTTTTGATCTGGAAAGCGAATGAGAGACCAGACATCCCATTTAACTTAACCTCGTTTGCAGTAACTCTCAATGATCCAGCTCCGAAACTTCTAGAATGGCTGCCTCCTACTGATAGTAGGTTGAGACCAGATCAAAGAGCCATGGAAGAAGGTAGATACGATGAGGCAGCCGAGGAAAAACACAGGCTAGAAGAGAAACAAAGAGCAGTACGCCGCAAGAGGGAGGAAGAGAAGATCGAATACGCACCCAGATGGTTTACCTACGAAACCGATTCATTAACAGGACTACATTACTGGAAATTCAACGGTGAATACTGGAAGCAAAGAAGAGATCGTAAATGGACGGACGTGCCTGATATTTTCTAATTCTCATAAGAAATATATATATATTGTAACTACTCCAAGAGTTGTATATATACAGTAATTAATCATGATTAGTTATTTCATTTCTTTGTTTTTGTTGTTGTTATTTTGATTTGCTGAAACACGTCGATGGAACAGTCTTCCCTATATAGAATTACTAAATTCTCGAATACTTGTCTAATCCCCATTAAATCATCGAGTTCGAGCCAACGCATGCGTAATAGCAACTACAGCACCTAACTGCATTGCTGTTTCTATTAATAACTGAGACACGTGACAGTGTCAACACTCGGTTCATCCCACTCTCCCAGCCCGTAGCGTGGTGTCCCCATCTTCAGTTTCGGCGAGGTTGAATCATCCGTGAAAAATAAAAATTGATAACTGAATGTCAGGCCTAATCCTGTTAGTGAATAATATGTGAAAGAGAGAAGATGCATCATTATTGTTTTTGGGCAACCTTTACTTTTTTGTCCATTGAAATAATGGGAGGAAAGCTAGGTGCTCTTGTAACTGCAACAAAGCATAGTGAATGATATAGGTGAAACTGCATTGAGAACGGAGTTTAGTTGATTGTTATTGTTCTCACCGTTGCTTATGGAATGGTTGTAAGGTTTTAGAGGTATAAATAGTGATGGGGGGGTTGATTAATACTCTTGACGTATTATAATTCTTAAGTATTTTCTTTTTTTCATTTTATAGCAAAAAACCTTTGAGTTACGATAAAGTATATAGATAAAACAATAATGACTAGTGATACAAGTAGAGAGGCTGTTCAAATCAACACACCACCTCCATATTTGCGATTGGCTAGTGATGAGAATTTGCCTGTTGTGCTGACAGTTGCTGGCTCGGATTCTAGTGGTGGTGCTGGTATTGAGGCTGATGTGAAGACGATCACAGCTCACAGGTGCTATGCGATGACTTGTGCCAGTGCATTGACCATACAGACCCCGACTAAGGTGTTCTCTGTTCATCCTACTCCTAGAGAGGTGGTCAGGGACATATTGGATGTTAATTTGCAGGACATGAGATGTGACGTGATAAAAACTGGTATGTTAACCGTTGATGCCGCTGAAATATTGGCCGATAAGCTAAACTCCCTGGGTGACAACAGACCCAAATTGGTAGTTGACCCAGTTTTAGTAGCAACATCAGGCTCTAGTCTGTCTTCTGGTGGCATTGTTGATGTGATGACTAAAAAACTGACTCCGTTAGCTGATCTACTGACTCCAAACGTCCCTGAATGTTTTAAATTGATAGGGAAAGAAATGGAAGTCAAAAGCCATGAAGATATGCTGCAACTAGCTTTGGAGGTTGCAAAGGTTACTAATTCAAAGAATATTCTAGTTAAGGGAGGACATATACCTTGGGCTGATGAGAACAAAAAATACATTACAGATGTGCTGTTCATGAGAGGTGAATCCAAATATTTCGTTTATAAAGGAAACTACGTCCCAACGAGTCATACCCATGGTACAGGCTGTACTTTGGCTTCTTCTATTGCCTCTAATTTAGCCCATGGTTACTCATTACAACAAGCTGTATATGGTGGGGTAGAATATGTCCAAAATGCAGTTTCTATTGGCTGTACAGTTACGAAAAAGCATGTCACCACTAATGGTCCAATTAATCATGTTTATGCGATAAATATTCCTCTAGATAGAATGATATCTGATGAATGTTTTTCTGCTCACCAAGTTTTAGATGAATATGAGAAGTCAACTTCTAAGGAAATTAAAATAGGTAATGATTTCTTTTCATATCTAATAAGTCATCCTGTAGTCAAACCACATTGGGATTCCTACACCAAGCATCCATTTGTGCTTGAGGTTGCCAAAGGTACAATCGATTTGAAAAAATTGCAGTTTTTCATTGAACAGGATTATTCTTATTTGATTGATTATGCTAGAGTACATTGTATTGCGGCAAGCAAGTCCCCAACATTGGAGGATATTGAAAGTGAATTATTAATTGTAGGAAGTGTTAGGCATGAGATGTCTGAGCATGAAAGACGTTTGAGAAAGGATTTCGGCGTAGTAGGTCAAGACTACTTTGAAAATATTCAAAGAGGACCAGCACTAAAAGCATATTCCAGGTATTTTAATGATGTAGCAAGAAACGGTAATTGGCAAGAACTTGTTCTAGCACTAAGTCCATGTTTGATGGGATATGGACATGCGCTGCTTAATATTAAGGATGAGATAACTTGTGATGAAGACAGTGTTTGTCGTGACTGGTGTGACACATATCTTTCTGAAAGATACCATGATGCAATGGCCAAAGGTGTTATCCTTTTAAATAATATTGCTAAAACGTATCCACCTAATGAACTTCAAACACTGGTCAAGATCTTTGCTGATGTTTGTGAATTGGAAACGAACTTCTGGACAGCCGCTCTAGAATATTCACAATAATTTTATAGAAAGACAAGGAAAATTTGTAGATAATCATATATTGTCATGCAAATCTATTTATTCAATAAATATTTACAGAGAAGCTTCAATTAATGTGATGCTTTTTAATTTCAATTGGCCACCAACATTGTTTTCATTTTAATCTTATAAATAATATGAACATATATCTATAGGATTTGAGAAATTATCTAATAGAGATCCCATATTTTGAAAGGGATGTGTTAAGTAGTAACCGTTATCTATGTTTATGTAGATCATACTTCTCTTTCAATAAATGAATGGATCATACCCATTGGAGTTTCTTCGTATTCGTGTAGAACAACATTGCCATCGATTATCTCAGAATTAGCTTGGATAAATTGGCGTCTAGGTAATCTCTTAGCTACAACTGTATCTCTTAGTTTTGCTAGATCATCGCTTACAGTTGATCTCTCGACAAAATAAGCGCTACCTTTCTCGACATCAGCGGAACATTTGTAGATGTGTAGATGATGTAAGTAGTCCTTAATGCACTCATGGCCAACAGTTTCTATTAAATCCTTGTTCATTTTTATGTGCAGATCATTAGGTTTCTTTTCATCAAACACAATTTGTAGGAAGTTTGTATCAGAACTGTGATTAAGGAAAGTTTTCATAATCGAAAATCTGGCCTGCATATGTGGTTGACCCCATTTTTTAGTCTTAGGATCCCAGAATTCCAATGCCAATAAACCTGCACGCGCCATTTGTAAGAAACCCGCGTATATGATAGAATCCTGGTCTTCCTTTTCTGTGAAACCGAAAATTGATAACAATTTCCTGTCGGTAATCAAATACATAGCAATTACCTCAGCACGACATTCTTCGAAAGCGCCTGCAAGTTGTCCAAATTTAGAACCCCAAGTTTCTCCAAGCTTATAGTAAGTTGTTACTGGCTTCCCGTCAAGACCTAGTGGAGGATTCGTTTTGTCGAAGTTGAAACCATCCTTAGTCTCACTTAATAGTTTACCCGATCCATGGCCTAATAATTCATGGATACCAACCTGAACTTCAAAGGATTCACTTTGATATTTTTCAAATAATGGACGGTCTTCTGGTAAGATAAATGTGGGTGGATGCTTAGCAGATGCCTTTGCAGAGGCGCTTAATATGTTCCCCAGGGAGACATTTTTAAAACCAATATTCAATCTAACATCATCATAGTTTGGAATATTAATACCAGCTGGAATACCAGAACCAGTAAATGTCAGTACTTCAAGTGAGGTAAAATCAGGAGGGTTGAACTTAGGTTTTTCGTATTCTAATGACCAAGGTAGTTTGGAAATAAACTCTTCAGCTCTTGAAACCATTTCTGCAAATTTTTTTGTCCTTTCTTTATTTTGGATAGCGACCAAGGACTCATATTCACCAATGATTCCAGAAGGTTCTCGGTATGTCTCTATAAACCCAATATTGGTTTCAATAACGGGAGATATATCTTTAACCCAGTACTTCTGGGCCTCCTTATGTGCTTGTGAAGACCCACTTAAGAAATGTTTAACATACTCGTCAAGCATTTTCATCTGGGTCTCATTTGCAGCGTATTTCTTTGCCTCTTCCAAATAGTGGGCAATTTTTTTCATTTCTCTAGTGTGATCACCAAATTTAAATTCAACAGAACTACCATCAGTAAGAGTAAATGGTTCCTTTGGATAGTAATCCAGTGTATTTTCGGTTTCATAAGAGGAGACAAGAATAATGAACTCATTCTTGGACTTCTTATAAATTCTTGTGTTTTCAGGTAGGATACCGTAAGCAGCGAATACTTGTTCTTTCAAAAGCTTCATGTCATCAAGACTGATACCTTCCCCTAAGTAATATGATGAAGTATACCCATCAGCTGTGTACCCTAGCAAAGAACTTTGTTCATCGACATAATAAACACCTTGTTCGATCAATTCTGCAATAGTCCTGTATGGCAAAACTACATTAGGATAGCCATTTGGATTTAGGCTTTCAATTGGTTGCTCTAAGTCGATTGAAGCTACATCAGCAATTGCTTTGAAAGAGTCGATTTTGCAACGGGGCACAAACTTCACATCTCCAAATGACTTAAAATTTCCGAGGTTGTTCAAAAACTGAGAGACATATTCCAGATAGTATTGAATTTCGGTAGGAGCCAAGGCGATAGTATCGTAAGTACCGCGAAGACTGTGATGAATAGTCAGCACCAGATCGAAAATACACTCACTCTCGTGAGACACCTGTCTCAGGACAACTCTAGTACCAGCATGAGATGCCTTAGACATAAAATGAGCATATTTAGCCTCTTTTTCAGTTAATTGTGGGAAGTATTTCTCCTTTAAGGACAGCATAGACACTGGAGCATCGTGGTCTGCTTGGTAAGACATTATTTGAGTTATAGTCCTGTTTTTCTTAAGTTCGATAATACCTTTTGTAAGCTATTGAATATAATAGTATGGAAAAAAAAATGGTGTTGAATCTATATATATAATCTCTCTTTATATACCTTATAGTAATTAGAATGGTTCTAACTACTATAGAAGGAAGAAAGTAAAAAGTAATAATTTCCATATTACTATTTTTTTTTTTTTCATGTTAATTACATTATTTAAATAAGTAATTTATTTTGGACCCTTTGCAATGTGAAGAACAAATGCATAGAAGTTAATCAAAAATGCATAGAAAGCAAGCCTGCGGCGAATCTCTCATTAAAACAAAAAAAAGAAAGAAAAGAATAGGAAATTGACACAAAAGAATGATGGCAAATACGTCATCTGGCTGTCATTTTTTTTGTTTGTTGATGTTTTCTTCGTTTGTTTCGATTACCCACTATTTCTTCGCAGGAGACCCTTGAAAAATAGATGATCATGTGAATTTTTGTCGAGGGCAATAGGTGATTTCTGTATTGGGTATTTCTGGGGGGGGAGAGGTGGGGTCAGAGATGAAGAGGCAGAAGATGGAAATCCTTATACAATATAAGCTTTTTTTTATGTTGTAAACCAAAGATCAGTTGATTTGATATGTTGTATTAGGCTTTCGTAAAGATAAGCAGATATTTGCACTACGATACAAGGACTATTGGGTTTCAGAAAAGTTTCCTGAGTATCAGGAACAGGCAAAAGCCTGCATTGAAAATCTTCAAACGTTTTTATAAATAGAAATTATATGCAAACATTTGAAAAAAGAAATTTTATTGTAACAAAAAAAGGTACCATTGTCATATCTACTTAAAAGGTTGTGTTGTGTGGTGGGGGGGGGGGTAGAGAATATCTTAATATTAAATTTTTTTTATTTCTTATTATGTTAATTATATTATGTACAATATTTTATGTAGAAAATAAAATGCTAAAAATGTGAGTGAAATGTGAGTGGTAGAAAAATGAAAATAAAAATAAAACGATAGATCTATTTCTGCAGCAGTTCAACTGCTTTTTATTTTATTTTTCTTTTTATAAGGTTAGTTTTTCGTTGTTAGCCTTCTTAGCTTCACCGTATTTCTTAACTCTGATAGCTTGAATGGCGATGAAACCAGTGGTGTCTGTTGGCAAGAAACCGGTTAACTCGTCCATAGATGACTCGGTAGCGTCATACAAGCTCTCTGTCTTGGAGAATCTACCTAAGACCACCACATTACCCTTGTATAGTGCTAGTCTAACAGTACCGTTGACTGTCTTTTGGGAAGGTTCAATCATAGATCTGATATATTCACATTCTGGGGTGAAGTAAGAACCATTGTATAGGAGCTTAGAGTATGTTGGAGTAACGAATTGATCTCTCAAGTGACGGACTTCCTTATCTAGTACTAAACCTTCCAAGTCGACATGGGCCTTTCTCAAGACAGTCAAAAGAGCTTGCTCGTAACAACCTCTAGACTTTAGGTTAATGTAACGGTTTTCAACGATATCGATTCTCCCAACACCGTTAGCTCTACCAAGGTTGGATACAGTAAGAGCCAATTCCAATGGATCCGTCACTTCTTGTGTCTTACCAGTGGCATTGTCCTTGTAAGTCAATTTAACAGGAAGACCCTTCTCAAAGTCCAATGTCAATTCTTGTGGGGTATCTGGGGCATCAGTAGGGTCAGTAATCAACTTCCACATATCCTTTGGTGGAGTGGTATCAGGATCTTCTAGAATACCAGCTTCATAAGAAATGTGAGCCATGTTTTCATCAGTGGACCATGGCTTTGCCTTAGTTTGAGTAACTGGAATGCCCTTTTCAGCAGCGTAATCCAAAAGATCCTTTCTACCAGCAAATCTGTTGAAGAATTCAGGCAATCTCCATGGAGCGATCACCTCAACGTCTGGTTTTAGAGCATAGAAACCCAATTCAAATCTAATTTGGTCATTACCCTTACCAGTACAGCCATGAGAGACAGCAAAACAACCTTCTTGCTCAGCGACATCAATTTGGGCCTTTGCAATGACTGGTCTAGCTAGAGAAGTACCTAGAAGATAGACATCCTCATATACAGCGTTAACTTGAACAGCTGGGAAGATAATGTCCTTAACAAACTCCTCACGAACATCAGAAATGACTACCTTAGTAGCACCAATTTTCAAAGCCTTTTCTCTTGCAGCATCGAAGTCTTCTTCTTGACCAATGTTAGCCATGAAAGCAACAACTTCATAGCCTTGTTCCAGTAACCAAGCTAGAATGATAGAGGTATCTAGACCACCAGAGTAAGCCAAACAAACTTTTCCTTTAGACATTTTTAATATATTAGTGTGTGTGTGTGTGTAAGCTGAAATTATCTTTTACAGGCAGTAGTATGTATCAATTGGTTTTTTTATTACCTTAAATGATTGTTGTTCTTTTGTATATTGATTAAGAAGAATAATAAATGAAAACCTGAGAACTTATTGAAATAATCTTGCGTTTATATATATAATTTTTTGGCAATGCTTTTTATTTGATGGAACTCACTTTTACAGACTATGATTACTATCTCGTCTGTAACTGCCATTTTTGAACATATTCGCGATAACCAGCTGCCTTATCTCTTGTACCTTCCGAAAACAAAAACTTAAACTATGAGACTGACTTCAATTCCAGAGAATTTTCTAGGTGGTATTCCCGAATAAAAAAAACTTTCCACTAAAGGATGGCCAAAAAAATTAGTCAGATGCTTTCTTTTTTGGCTAAATGTTAACGGCAGTTTCTAGCGACCCATCGCTTGCTCCTTGCTTCGGAGCACTGAAGGAAAAAAAAAAAAAAAAAAAAGGAAGGTACTTTCAGCTTACTTCTCGCGTACTATTTCCAAACACGGTTCATCTTTCCGTTTGTGATGTATTATGACCATTTAATTATGCTACTGGATAGGCGAAGACATAAAAATGGAAGTATATGGAGGATTTTCCAGTTCGACCTCTATGGTAAAAATAAATTCTGTAGAGAAAGCTATAAGGAAGCTATCAGCGAAGTGGGCGGGAAACTGGGTTGTGCGGTGATCGACTATTGTTAGTACAGTTGTAGCAGCTTATAGAAATGCATGTTTTTACGTTTTTATTTTTTTCATTCTTTAGATTTGGGTTATTATACAATATCCGGGTGAGAAATCGGTAAGCACAATGCTCATACACTCAATGTGTCCAAAACTTATTGTTCAAAAGTTTCGTTATGCGGGTAGGATGTATACTATGATTAAATAAGCTTCGGCTCTACCTTCCATTTATAGAACTGATATTTCTTATTCCTGAAGGTTGTGGGAACAAGTTTAAATCATAGTTATGATATTAGTCAAGTTGGTATATGAGTTAACTGTACTAAAATGGAAGTGATAAGTAATTATTGAATTGGTGTGTAATTTTATAACCAAATGGTGTAGAAATCATTAGGTCTCTCTGTATACAAATATGTTATGATTTTCACATTCTTTGGCCACATATCTAATTTAACCATTGGTATATAAAGTATATATCTGTCATTGATAACGATATTACAAGTGAGGCTCCTCCATATACGGACCATAAGCTGCATATACTTGCTTTTTTAAAAAATAAGTTAAACTCTAATAGAAATTTTTTTATTTCATAATGATTTAAGTATACAAGTATGTAAAAATATAAGGATATTGTTAAAAATATAATATCCTAATCTAAAGTTATTCTCTACAAATTTCAAAGTTACCATTGTATTGTAAGATGATTTTGTAGAAAAATTATAGTATATTAGATTAGGATAACAGAAAGAAAAAAATTTAGAATAATGCGTACCATATGCGCTTATGACAAAAAATCTTGTTAATGGATGGAAAAATAAGAATAAAAAATATTAGCAGTTGAGAGAAAGTAAAAATTTGAGGATTTTTCCGCTCTCGTCTGTATAAGAGGCGAAAGGAGAAAATGATCTATTATCCTTCCAACTCTTTTATGATAAAAAAAATGACGATAGTTCTCTTATTCTTATTTCACTTTTTTTAGCGAGTTTATTGACCAGCAACAACGATGTCGTCCAATTCTTCGATCATCTCTGGCAACTTCTTCATTGGAACGTTTTCGTAGATAATCTTGTAGACGGCTTCGAATAATGGGAACTCTTCGGACATCTCACAGGTTTGCAACCATTCGTGGACTTCCTTACAGGTGATAACACCTTGAGCGGATTGACCGTTCAATAGTTCCTTTTCGGAGTCCTCAGCGGAGGCACCGGTCTTAGCCATGTGCTTAGCAACTCTGACATTTCTACCACCAGAACAAGTGGTAATCAAGTCAGCAACACCGGCAGACTCTTGGTAGTAAGTTTCAACTCTAGATTCTGGGAAGAACATTTGACCGAACTTGATGATTTCACCTAGACCAACTCTTTGGATGGCGGCGGCGGCGTTGTTACCCCAACCTAGACCTTCGACGAAACCACAACCAAGGGCAACGACGTTCTTTAGAGCACCAGCGATGGAGATACCAGCGACATCATCAATAACACTGACGTGGAAGTATGGTCTGTGGAATAGAAGCTTCAAGACCTTGTGGTCAACATCCATACCGTCACCTTGGTAGTCCTTTGGAATGTGGTAAGCGACGGTGGTTTCGGACCAATGTTCCTTGGCGACTTCTGGAGCCAAGTTAGCACCGGACAAAGCACCACATTCGATACCCAATTCTTCAGTGATAAAAGTACTTAGCAATTGGACACCCTTCTTACCAACTTCGAAACCCTTTAGACAAGAGATAGCTCTGACATGTGGTTCGACGTGACCCTTTAGCTGAGAGACAATTCTTGGCAAGAATTGATGTGGAATGTTGAAGACTAGGATATCAGCACCTTCGACGGACTTCAAAAGGTCTGGGTTAGCGACCAAGTTAGTTGGCAAATCAATGTCTGGCAAATACTTAACGTTTTGGTGCTTGGTGTTGATGATTTCGGTTAGCTTAGTACCATCGATATCTTCGTCGAAGACCCACATGTCAACTCTTTCTTGGAAGACAGAGGTGTTAGCGGCGGTGTTTTCAGCAACAACCTTAGCGATAGTAGTACCCCAGTTACCAGAACCAATGACAGTAACCTTGAATGGTTCTCTCTCTAGTTCGACAAGGGAGACAGCAGAACTTGATCTCTTAATTGGAGCACCTTCCATTTTGTTTTTTTTGTGGTAGTTTAGTTTATAATATAAGTATTCGTTAGGCTTAGGTCTAGTACAGAATCCCGAGACTAATCGATAAGTATTTTTTGGTTTGATTATTCTTAAAGGTGAAAGAAGTTTAAACATTTATAATATACAAGAAATATATATATCAAAAGGGAAAAGAAAATTACGAAATCACAAAATAAGGGAGAATACAAGTTACTTATATATCTTTTTTTTTTTGTTTTCTATTTTATTCCCTTATAATTTTATTTATAATTTTTAGTTCTTAATTTTCTACCCTTTTCCTTCCCACAAATTTTTTTTAGTTTCTTTTTTTTGGGTTTCTTTTCACTATATCTTCCTTTAAAAATTCAATCTCTAAAATATATTTCTATTGTAGTACTTACTATTTAGTCCTCTTCTTTTTTTTTTTAATTAATCCCTCCCTATGAATGTTGGGAAGAGGGGAGAGGAAAGGCATGATAATAAGGTATTACAATTGTCTCTATCTCTCTCTTTGCTAGTCTTTGTTTTATCAAAACCAATCGTCATTTCAATCTCTTAAGAGCCATATTTTTTGACCTTGTTATTCAATATAGTCTAATACTATCTTTTGACCCCCATGTATTAAAAATTAGAGTCAAAAGAATGCAGAGAAGCAGATCAATGAATCGAAACAGAATTACTAACATCATTAAAGACCCTTTAATTGTTAGTACAGGGTCTTCTCTGTCCTATTTTGTCCTCTTTAAAAAATATTAAAAAGTCCCTTTATTTGTCCTATTTTTTATTGGTCCTCGGGCTACGGCTAAAGGAACTCTACCGAAGGAGGGGGGGGAGAGCAAGAAGGGAGTGGATAGAGAGAGAGAAGAGGAGTTAACGAGAAGAACTACGGTTGGCTCTACCGTAGAGCGGGAGCATGGGGAACCGTAAAACCGTTTTCTTTAAGTCGTTCATTTTTTTTTGTCCCCCCTCTTTTTTTCTTTAGTATATACTATTATTAATTCTTATTGAAGGTATTACCTTTCTCTGCCCCCCTCTAATTCTCTATTTCTGGTTTGCGTACTGCATAATTTATTTTTCTATTGCATTGTGCGTCCGTTTCTATACCTTAACCCGCCCATTGTCCAGCACACTCATAAAAGAGAGATGACCCAAATATAAAAACAAAAATAAAGGGAAAGCGTGAAGTAAGGGAATGCTATACGTGGAGTTCTCAGTTCTACTTGTTGAATTGAGTTATAGGGATTGGGTATATAACATAAAAAAAAAAGCAATTTGTTACTTTTTTTCTTACCTTCTTAAGGTTCTTGAGTCCGTATGAGAAAGAGAAAGGGACATATAGAATTGGGCCAACGGTGTTCAAAAACAAAAAAGAAAGAAAGAAACTTGGATTGATAGAGGGTAACTCTTTTTTTTCTAATAAACCGATTTTATTGCACAAAAGGCACGTAGATCACATCGTAGATACCGGTTTTATTTCCTTTCTTTTTACTTATCAAAAGTTACCCACCTTGATCCGGGTGATAGGTATTTTGAGTGATCTTCAAAAAAAGAAATAAAGAGAAAGGGTCAAAGATTAAACCGTCGAGCAACATTCTCACACTCGAATGACGAGTAAATGACGTATTGCTTTTTTTTTTCGTTGGGGCTACAGTATTAAAGAAGGAGGGTAACTATCAATTTTTTTTTCCTAGAAGGGACGGACCAAGTATTTACGGTAACAAAAAGAAAGAAAAAAAAAGAAAGAAACAAAGGGTGTGAGATCCGATTTTGATATCCGATTTCTTTTTTTTTTTTGGTATTGTAGTTGTATTTTTCTTCTCGCATTTGCTGGAAACAAAAAGACTATTGAAGGTATTGGCTTTAACATGAAATAGATCAAGATAGACTCAAAGATACCTGATAAAGGTCATTAAGTCGGACAGGGTCAAAAGACCAGATACACAAAAAATAAAAAAAGAAGTTGATCTGTCTCAATTTTCTTCCCTTATTTACGTATTTGTCTTTACCATTAGGTAATTTCTTTTGAGATCTCGGATTAAGACTCAATTCGAGAGAGAAGAGAATAAAAAGTAAATAAATAAATAAAATCGAGATTACCGTGAACACGGGTCTCTCGAGTCTCTCACACACAAACACACAAACACACACACACACTCTCTCTCTCTCTCTCTCTTATCCACTAACCCCTCCTTTTTCTTGCATCTCTACTATAACTATCCCCTCCTTCTAAAACTTAATAACTTCAATTGATTTTACAATCCCTTTTTTATTTTTCTTTCTTTTTTATTGCATTCGACAAAAAGAACTTTAAGCCACGCTATAACCACACCGCCTCCCTTCCATATTCGCTCCAAAGTTGAACTTGCAACAAGTATGTTGTCGTGCACATGCTTCATTTCGTACGTTGTTTATATCACGTGGGATCTTTTATCATATTGTATTAGTTGATCATGTGATGGTATAGCATACGAACTATCATGTGATCCTCACCGTTTACTAGTGTATCACGTGCGAGCCTCATTTTTCCCTTTTTTCTTCACTGCATTGTTATATAAAAGAAATTTAAAAAGGGAACCCTTAAAAAATAAATAAAATTTTCGCTTCACCAGTAAGTATAAAATAATAATAAAAAAAAAAAAGAAAGGAAGGAAGGCCAGTAATCGGAACACCCGAGCGTACTTCTTGTGCGCAGGTGATGTTTAGACGTGCGCAAGGTGAAGTTAGACGTGCGCAGGTGAAGTTAGATTAATAAATATAATTACAATGATTGTAGAGTAATATTTAAGTTATCATATCTTGAGAGTAATCCTTTCTTATGTATCGGTTTAAAAGTATATATTAGGAAGGTTTATTTTGTGTCTTTTTCCCCTTTGAAAAGAGAAAGTTATTATCTTATAAAGCTTTAAAAACAAGAAATACATAATAGTATAAACTCTTTATTTTTGAATGGTCAATTCGGCTGTATACTCGGTGCTAAGGTATCTCCCGCTCTTGTTACGGTATGGAAGAGCACTGCCGTTGGTGCAGAGGGACCCTGATGTTGTATTGAATTCTGCCGAGGGGGGACCTCAAAGTACGAATGATATGTTATACTATGGGTTGTTTTCTATGGTACTAGTGTTACTTGGTGGTGTCTTTGCAGGGTTAACGTTGGGGTTGATGGGACAGGATGAAATATACTTGAAAGTTATCAATACTTCGGGTACACCCAGGGAGAAGAAACTGTCCGGCGAAGTGCTGAAGTTGATCACTCGTGGTAAACATTGGGTTCTTGTCACTCTTCTTCTATCTAATGTGATAACAAATGAGACTCTGCCTATCGTGCTTGATAGGTTCATGAATGGTGGCTGGCAAGCTGTCATCTCGTCCACTTTCCTGATCGTCATTTTCGGTGAAATTATCCCTCAGAGTATTTGTGTCAAATACGGATTGGAAGTTGGTGCTTTTTTCGCACCATTTGTTTTAGTTCTAATGTACCTGATGTATCCAGTGGCATACCCAGTGGCCATGCTACTAGATCATTTGTTGGGTGAGGACCACGGGACTGTGTATAAAAAGTCAGGACTTAAGACACTAGTTAATTTGCATCAAACTATGGGTGTTGAAAGATTGACCACAGATGAAGTCACTATTATCTCAGCTGTTTTAGATCTTAAGGACAAGAAGGTTAAGGAAATCATGACTCCCATTGAAAACGTTTTTACACTCAGCGCAGACAAGGTTCTTGACGATAGAACTGTAGAAGAAATATTTAACTCAGGTTTTTCTAGAATCCCTATTTACCTACCCAATGAACCCATGAACTTCATAGGTATGCTGATAGTAAGAATTCTTATCTCATATGATCCTGAAGATGGACTACCGATCTCCAGTTTCCCATTGGCAACTTTACCGGAAACTTCACCAAATACTTCGTGTTTGAATATTCTAAATTATTTCCAAGAAGGTAAATCCCACATGTGCATTGTTAGCGAGAGACCGGGATCCTCCAATGGTGCCATAGGAGTTGTCACCCTAGAAGATGTTATAGAAGAGTTGATTGGTGAAGAAATTGTCGATGAGTCTGATGTCTTTGTTGATATACATCAACATATCATGAGAGAGCAACCTGGCCCATTGAGTAAAAGACATATTACCTCGTATTTGCATCATTTATACACCGAAAGTAGTAAGGATTCGTGTATGCCTCTTTTAAACTCAAAAACCAATACTTATTCCTCTATCAATGACCAGAGGTTTGCAAGCTTACCACCACCTCATGTTAACGGTAACAATGCACACCAGTTGGTAGTACCTTCAAATTTAGCATCTAACCCTTTAAATATCAAAAAGTCATTTGTCACTATTAAAAAACTACCATCAGGAGAGTTGATATCACCTTCGAACAAAAACAATACAATCGAATCAAATAAAGATTCACATTTGGAAAGCCCTCATCCGCGTCAAAGGAGAGTGTCCCAAGAAGAAGAACAACTCCTGGAAGAGCATGCAAACTTATCACATAAAGCTATTGATTATATTAAGAATAGCGGTAAACCAATTAGAATTACTTCTTCTACTACGACACAGAGTCCAGAAGACAATCACAGTACTGATGATCCTTCAAAAAATGTTATGATTTCGTCTTCTTATCAATCAACCGCTAATGGTATTGTTGAATCTGTTATAACTGTTAAAGGTGTAGCAAAAACAATTATTGAGGATGATCCGAGTGAACGTGAACAGAGTGTATACGAAATAGAGCATGATATTTCACAGCAGGATGGGTCCTCATCGCAATTATTTGATCCTCAACTTTCTAACGGATCTAGTACTAGGGCATCTACTCCAGTAAGTACTGGTAAGAAGAAGAAACAAAAAAAGAAGAAGAAGAAGACTAAAAAATAGCTGTACGTAACACTATGATATTATTCCTAAAAATATGCAATATCAGGCATTGTCCTTCCGTAAATAAAAAATTATAAATATTGCTAGTAGAACTTTGCTAATGATTAAAAAATAATATACAGAAATTAAATTTTTTTGATAACTCAGCTCGGTTGAGAATTAAAAATATATAATGAATCTAACAATATTAATTGGTCTTCTGTAGTTGTTAATAATTCATTGATTATCTTTGAGGTGTTCGTTATATTGGTCTATCCAGTCTATCTACCAACCATGTTCAAAAAGCATAGAGATGGACTCACCATTGTGAATTCTTCTAATAGCCTCACCGAAGACTCTAGAAATGTCGATAACATCAACACGATCTTTTCCTAATATGCTTAAAGTTCTATCTTGTGGGACTGAATTGGAAATGATCAACTTGTCAATTTTACTGGCACGAATTCTGGTCAAGGCATCACCAGAGAAGATACCATGTGTTATAATAGCATAAACCTTTTTAGCACCTTGATCCTTCAATAATTTTGCGGCACGGTTAATAGTGTATGAGGTGTCGACCAAATCATCAATGATGATACAGACCTTATCTCTAACATCACCAACTAACATGGTAGTTTGTATGTATTTAGAAGTTGAAGCACTAGAAGCAGTTGATGTGTTGGATGTGGTAGAAGACGAACGTCTCATTTCTGTAGAGGTTGGGCCTGCTATCGAGACATTGTTCAGGTTTGCAACTAATGGTTTTGGAGAAAGATTTAGTGCACCACCAGAAGTTAATGAAGCATCTGGAGGGCCCTTCAATAATTGAGATCTTCTCTCCTTGTGGATCAGAGCAAATGACATTTCTAAATCGTCAGCAATGGCAGTCGCTCTCTTTGCACCACCAGCATCAGGGGAAACAATGACGGCATCTTTGTAATCAGGTATTTGGTGCTTGATGTAAGCCTGTACTATAGGTTTACAGTAGAGGTTGTCCACAGGTATATTGAAGAACCCTGGGAATTGTGGGTCGTGTAAGTCCATAGTAATGACATGGTCGGCACCAGCAGCGGTCAGCAGATTAGCGATCAAAGTACCAGCTTGAACCACCCAAAGCTTGTATCCTGCGTTCTGAGCATTAAACATCTCTCCAGCATCGTTATTTGAACCGGTTGGTGGTTGTACTTTACCACCTGGAATAATAGGGATACGAGACTGGGAGAGCTGACTGGTAGGAACAGCAGGTGTTCTAACTGGTTGAGGGTTCTCCATGTTAATAGTTGATCGTATCGCATTGTCCAGTGACTTAAAAGGCGATTCAGAGCCAGGTTTCTGGGTCATCAACTTGAAAGCTGGGGTATTTGGACGAGAGTCAGAGTTTGGTGGCTCCTTTGGGTTTGAAATAATAGGAGCACCTTTTACAGTGAAAGGAATGTCGGGTTGTCTAGAGTAGCAGAAATAAGGCATAACTGCAGTGACTCTTGAAGCAGATGAGGACTTGCAAGCGCTAATTAAGATCAAAAGTTGCATAAAACTATCATTGACATGTCCACAACCACTCTGGATAACATAAACATCCTTCTCACGAACAGAAGATCCTACTCTAATACTGGTTTCACCATTTGAAAATTTCCCTAGTGTCACTTTGGCTGGTTCAATATCCAAATTATCACAAATTTTCTGCACTAAATCAGGGTGCGAATCACCACCAAAGATAACAATACCGTTACTCATTGCTTTCTTATATTATACTATCCGTATTTTACTTCGTTTATCCTATTGAAGGTGTATTGCGAGCTTACAATGAAAACAGGTCAAAAAAAGAACTGATTTTTCCTCCAGAAATGGCCTCTTTCCTAATTGAAAAGTTATTTTCCCGTGTGTTGTATAGACTTTGAGATCACAGATTAATTCTATACTAAAGTAAACCTTATAGCAAACTAACTATTAAACCATTTCTATACTAATATAACTAGCTCATCGCAAAATTTGAAAAAAAAATTGAAAAATTTGTGAAATTTGTGAAATTTTTTATTTTTGACGTCATTGGCGATTTTAGTTAGCGAATTGATTGAATTTTAGTTTAATTGGATTAAAAAGGGCTAATAAGGCGGTTGATATTCAGTAATCGTAAGAGAACTAGAACCATTGAGTAGGAATTCTCTGATGATCAGCGCGGTACTTATTTTTACGGCTCGTGGAGAGCTCGTCGTTTCGAAATTCTGCCGGAGTTCATTGAAGCGGTCTATCTCTGATGTGTTTCGGATCCAGGTGATCAACAACTTGGATGTGAGGTCTCCGATCCTGACTTTGGGGTCTACTACATTTCAGCATGTAAGGTCTAGTCATGGTGATGATCTGTGGTTGGTTGTAGTTGCGCGGAGCAATGTTAATTGCGGTGCAATGTGGGAGTTTCTGTATAAGCTCGATGGGATGATGGAGTTATACGGGCTAAACCGTGAAGAGTTCTTGAAAGAGGAGTTCATGGTATGTTATGAGATGTTAGATGTCATGCTGGCTGAGAACGGGGTGCCGATTGACACAGACCCAGGCTCTGTGATTAAGAAGATGTCAGTTAAGCCCTCCCGTGAGTCTCAGGATCGTTACGCGATATCGGTGCCTGAGATGAACTCTAGCAACAATTCTAATATCTCAATTCCCAAATTTCTACGGCGCACTAGTAGTTTCCTGTCTTCGCAAGACTCCAGCAGCAACTTTCCGATCTCTGCTGATCTACCATGGAGGCCAAAGGGAATTACTCATAAGAAAAACGAAATTTTCTTATATGTCAACGAAAGGATCAGTATACTTGTCTCTAGGGATGGATCCATCCTGAAATCGTACGTCGACGGTACTATAGACCTCACAACCCATCTTAGCGGCACCCCCGTTTGTCAATTCGGACTGAACGACTCACTTAGCGTCGAGAATAATGGTTATAGCGTGAAGGACACCTTTGAAGAAATTAAAAACAAGAAAGCAATCCCAAAGGCAGCTGCTGGCTCAGTGATGCTCGAAGACTGCAAATTCCACCAATGCGTCTCACTTGAAAAATTTGACAGAGATAGGATCATTAGGTTTGTACCTCCTGATGGATCAATGGAGTTGATGAGATATCACGTCAGAGATAACTTAAACCTGCCCTTCAAGGTAAGTCCTATAGTAACGTATTCTTCCAACGGTACAGCTGTTGATTACCGACTAACATTGAAATCATTGTTTCCTAGTAAACTAACTGCAAAGGATGTCGTACTTAAGATACCAGTACCTCCAGAGACCCTGGATTGTCAGATAGACGTATCGAATGGCCACTGTAAATTTGTGCCAGAGGAAAAAGCTATGGTGTGGACATTTAGTAAATATAATGGGCTGACAGAAAATACACTGAGCGCAGTGACTGTACCTACCAAAGACGCAACGAGACTAACTGTACAACAGTGGCAGAAACCACCTATCTCCTTGAAATTCGAGATTCTGATGTTCAGTAACTCGGGTCTTGTGGTAAGGTATTTCACCATTAAAGAAACCCAAAAATACAAAACAATTAAATGGATTCGTTACGTATCTAAATCTGGCTCGTACGAAATACGTTACTAAGAGTAATCTATATAAAATCTTTTCTGCATTAGTTACTTATCTGAATAACTAATTACATTTCAGAAGACACGTATTATATGTATCATATAGCTTTGAATAGATAATCCTCAAGGTTCATCTTTGTATTTTCAACACAGGGTATTGATGTCTTTGATTAACCATCGATGTAGAAAGTCCCCTTTAGAATCATCTCGGAGTAAGTGCTCATCGCCTTAAGCAGTAAAATCGTGAATTTATTTCAAAAAGCGAAAAAAAGCTATATTATAACTATAGGGAAGGGCCTTTAGGCAGTGAAACCATCAACTACTTTTTATAGCCTTATAATAATCGGATATAAAACCTCTACACGCTGCTGGATCTAGTATCGATTGACACTTTTTAACAGGGTTATGTTTGGGTTTAATTTGGGGAGGTTTAAAAATAATATAAAACACACATTGTGAAGAAGATATATCAGTTCGTTAAATTCTTAACATCGGGAAGGGGAAGAAAAGGACACATATTATGGCGAATACTGATGAAGTGTTTGAAAAATGGTTGCTTTCTAGGAGAATACGATCCAAGTTAGACACACCTAGTGAATGTTATGATTATCAGGTGTTTCAGAGTGTTGGAACCTCTTTGACAGAAAGTGTGGTTACCATAGACCGTTTTTATCAATGCTACACAAATAAAAACTCAGACTTCCTGCCGAACCTAGAGGCCTATATGGAGAGGGAAATTGAAATTATGGACAACGATGAGGAGATAGCTGAGGAATCAAGAGAATTTTTAAGTATGTGCAGAACTATGTGTGATCACTTGGAGCCTGTATGGTGTCCGACGGGCAATATCCAACCTGCTCAACTTTTGCTCCCTGAATCACAGAAACTTTATATTACTTCTTCGGAGAAGAAGGAGCTATCTAGCAAACTTTTTGAAAGGTTTAATTTTAAGAACAACCTACTAGTGGTATTTGGAAACTATATTATTGTTGGAAGATGCGCTACTATCGAAATTCATACTAGAACTACATTAACATCGAGATCAAAGTTATTTTATCTTCGACCAAGTAAATGGAATGACCACATTGACTTCCAGACTATGCGCGACCATTTGATGATTCCTGATGCCTTCGTGTCTACTAATTTGATGGATATGACGATAAATTTCTTGAAAATCCTGGAGTTTGGTGGTATGTTCTATTTAACAATATGTACTGATTCTGGGATGGTACTTTTTTATGATATGAACGATGTTATAAATGAGGTCGAGGAAAATCGGGGCTTTACTAATCAAGTTAGATGTGGACCACAAATGGTTCTGAGAACACCTGTTAGTTGTTGGAGTGCGGACTGTATTGAATACGATGATGTTATTTACATTGCTTTGGGGCATAATGGACCAGGTATCAGTATATTCGCATTTAGACTTGATGATAGCGATTCTTCAGTGATTGCGAAAACATATACCAAGGAAATAGTTACAGGACATAACGTACCATGTGTAAACTTTGTTCCAAAACAAGTTGATAGCGATGGTGATATAGTACTCGCATATGCTTCCATATATGGTAACGTATCCACTTTGAAAGTTATATTAGACAAGGAAAAGGACGAAATAGTAGCTAGTTTGAAAGACACGCAGTTCTTTTCAGAGTTCTGTTGGACAGTAACCCCTTTAGTTTCATCAGATTTTATGGAGGTGGACAGTTTTCAATTCTTAAACTTAAACTATAAGAGATTGTCAAAAATTGCATCATTGTGTTCAGTTTACCAAGACAGCCACGTATTGAAAGCATCATCATCGAACTGCTATCAAACTAAAAGCTTTGGGATTGGTGCTCTAACTACCCAACTGAAAGTTCCTGTCGCCCAATTGGCTTTGACGTCGAAATATGGTATGTCAAATATGCCTGTCAAACTGCGATTTACATCTTTTGTGGAAGATGGTGATATTAGTCAAGCACGTCTATTACCTGAATTAGTATCAAATATCCCTCCTGGAGCTCCAGAAGAATTTCTTCTTAACAAAATTTCCAACTTAGAAGGTACCAAGGTTGATCTACAAAATGCTTCAAAAGATAAAGTACGATTCGAAAATCCATTTCCACCTATGTCAGCAGATTTTATCTACGAAGATATTGAGAAAAAATTAGAGAGGAATATAGATATTGGGATATTTCATAATGAACCATCATTTAACCCTTCATCTGGTTATCGTCCATCACTTTCGTTTCAGAAAAAAGACGGACGTTGGATAGAGACTAATAACAATAAATTTAGTTGGAATAGAAATTATCTTACAACTATTTATAGACCATCTGAACTAAAAAAGCTCAAGAGAGTTATGTTATCTCCATACTCAAAAATCCCACTGTTGATGACCTCTCGTGTATTTTTCTCTAATCATAGAGGAACATGGGAAGAAATAGCACCATATAATATTAATTCTATTGTCAACTCTGCTAATTGCCGAAATATACCAGCAAATCACAGATTTATTCGTCCTTCTTCATCATTGGCAGCTGCACAAGAAGTTAACCAGAGAAAATGGGCTACGCATAATCATGCTAAAAAGGTACGAGAATTGCTGACTTGTATATCGACTGACTCTGCCAATGCACCAACAGGATATAAACTTAAGGAGCTACATTCGGATTTCCTTCTAGTGACAACAGCTCATCATGTGTATCTAGTCAAAACCCACCCGCTACTCATCCTTTCATTTACTTCTGATGAGATTTTTCCTCTTGACCAAATATCGCTATGTTCATTTAAGGGAACCATTCTGGCTCTTAACCGTATCAACTTTGTTTGTCATATTAAGGAGATGAATTGTATAGTTGTTGCTTCGCAAGTAGGTCTAATATCCCTTCTGAGATTGACCAAGTATAAAGGAATCTACTCATTCAGACAGGAGTACATATTCGGTTGGAAAACTCTGAATCCTGATGAGGACGATGACTTTCAATGTATATATTCAAGACTTCATGGTGGCCAAAATTCTTACTGTGGTATTGACGATATTGATTTTGTATTCCTGGAGATTGTGGGTATGGACTATATATACTCACCGAGAGATGATATTAACGGTATACCAGAATATGCCCTATTGTTGGTAGCGCATGGTAATGAACTTGCTAAATTCAAAATAGAGAAGAATTCGTAATACAAGCGATTGCTTAGTGGTTCTTATAAGTGTAGTTAGCTCACTATAAAATGAAATATATCGCATTATTTTATATATTAGGGTTTTTGTTGGCTATGGGTAATTGTTTTTTTGATTACCTATAATTTTTACATTTTGGTCTTACTAACGTGTCGTTAACCGAGTTCGTAGCAAAGCGTCTACCTAAATACAGGAGGTGAAAAATTAATGCATCATTATTTACAAATACATAGATATATATATACATAGTTCATTTTATCTATTCACTATCTTCTGATAAGATCTTTAATCCTGATATTAAACAGCTTACAAGAAAGCAGAGATAAGTACATATTCATATAGATTATTACATGTCTGCGCATATATTTCGGTAGACAAATCCGAGGTAATGGTATATATACAATAAACCAAATATAAATAGACAATATTAGTTCTTGATCAATATCGACGTTATATACAATTAATAACTAGTAACTGTATAATCTATGAGCCTTGAATATATCCCTTCAAACAACACCATATCACGTGCTGGGTTCTACCCACAATGCCAATCATACTCAATTTATTATTCTCCGGTGTACTTGTATTTAAACAATGCACTTCAAGAGTTTCGTGATCCTTCCAATCCTTCCCTATACCATCAAATTGATATAATCTAACTCAAATAATCATAATTATAAGATGGCGTTTGAGAGGGAATTGTTTGTTGCTACTCAGGCTGTGAGGAAGGCTTCTTTGCTAACGAAGAGAATTCAGTCCGAGGTTATTGCCCATAGAGACAGCACTACTATTACAAAGAGTGATGACTCCCCTGTTACAATTGGTGATTATGCTGCCCAAACCATTATCATAAATGCTATAAAGGCTAACTTTCCAGAGGATAAGATTGTAGGCGAGGAGTCTTCTAGTGGACTTTCCGATGATTTCGTATCCGAGATTTTGACCCAGATTAAGAAGAACGATGACGTCTTTGAAGGCGGTTTCAGTGATAACTCTGTTCAGTTTACAAGTCAAGAATATCCATTGGCTACTCTTGATGATGTCCGTAAAGTTATTGACTGTGGTAATTACGAAGGTGGCCGTACTGGTAGATTTTGGTGTCTGGATCCTATTGATGGTACAAAGGGTTTCCTAAGAGGAGATCAATTTGCTGTTTGCTTAGGTCTAATCATCGATGGTGTTGTACAGGTTGGTTGCATAGGTTGTCCTAACCTGACTCTAGCCAACTATGGCGGTAAGGATCTTCCTGAACACGACAAGTTTGGGTATTTGTTCAGTGCGGTTAAGGGCCAAGGAGCTTTTTACTCCGTTTGCGCCTCAAAGAATCCTGATTGGCTTCCAATACACTGCAGATCATTGAAATCAACATCCGAGATGATCAGTTTAGAAGGTGTCGAGAAATCTCATTCATCCCATGATGAACAATCAGAAATTAAGTCTAAATTAGGTATCGAGAAGTCTCTACACCTAGATTCCCAGGTTAAATACTGTCTATTGGCACTTGGATTAGCTGATACGTATCTACGTCTTCCAATCAAACTATCATACCAAGAGAAGATTTGGGACCACGCGGCAGGTAACACCATCGTACTAGAGGCTGGCGGTGTCCACACCGATTCTATGGAGAACAAGCCTTTAGACTTCGGTAATGGTCGCACATTGGCTTCAAAAGGTGTCATTGCCACCAGTGGTCCACAAGAACTACATGACCTTGTCGTCAGCACCTCTGCCGAGGTCATTAACTCAAGAAAATAACTGTAATAGAAGTATTGTATTTGCAAAAATATCGTAACCACCCTTATACATATACACAATAATGTTTTCATCTAATTTAGTTAAATAGTTATTAATTGCAGATAGATTAAATATAAAACTCTCTTTACTTTTATTGTTGTGTTTATATTATCGGTGTTACCATTAGTTACGATAACAGGTGATCTCCTTAGAAATTAATTAAACTAAGGAGCACTACTAAAGACAATGATCAAATAAAAAAATATCTGCTTTTGATACATGATATTCCAAAGCTAAGTAACAAAATAGTAACTTTATTCGAGTATTAATATATAAATAAATTGTCCAATGACTGGTGATAAGTTATGGAAAGTGTCTATTAGTACGCTAAACTGCGGACGGGCCTTCCCCTTCAGGGAAGAGAAGCATAAGCAAGATGTTCTAAGGGAGTTAATGACTTCAACTGACAGCAATCCTCAAGATATATATGTGCTTGGTGTACAAGAGCTGGTAAGGATCTGGGAAGGTGTTGGAAAGCTCCGTATGGAGACGTGTTTACTTGACCTTAGTACCGCTGCCTTAGAGGTTTTGAGACAGTTGTTTCCCGATATTCAGTATAAAAAGTTAGGTTACAGCTATGTCGGCGCTACCGCAGTCTTAGTATTCTGTAAAGATACCATAGAATGCTACGACTCTCTCTCAACAACCTCTAACTGTGGTATATTCGGATCAACTTTAAAGGGTGGTACGGCATATACATTTAAACTATCTCAAGAAGGTCAAGAAGTCCAAACTTTTACATTTATATGTTGTCATTTAAATGCCAAGGAAGGTAGAGAAAACAAACGTGCAAGGATCGATGACTTTGACAGGATTATGTCGCAATGTAATAGGGTATTGGACGAGGCCGGCTTCCGTAAAGGACACATATTCTTCTTTGGTGATCTAAATTTCAGAGTAACAGATACAAACGTTGCGCCACAGGATCCTAATAAGTGGGAGGAAACACTATGGCGGAGCGAAGAATTAAACCGCCTAAAACATAAAGGTATAATTCTTCGCGGCTTTAAAGAGGGTCGGATTAACTTCCCACCTACTTACAAATACAAGCTACAGTCTGAATCAACATACAACAGTAAACGAATCCCATCGTGGTGCGATAGAATCCTGTACAAGAAGTACCACTCGGCGCATAACATCGGCTCTTGTAAGTACGAATCAGTACGGAGATCAAGGACATTGCAATTCACTGACCACCAGGCCGTGAACTTGGTCATAGAGGTCCCAGAGATTACTCACGACACTATTCATGACCTAGAACTCGTACGTATCCTGGAGCCTTTAGATGCCACACTAGGCTACTTAACTGACAAAATACTAGCCTACGAATGGATGCGTGGCCCAGCAATCTACATTATAGGCCTAATAGTAGTATTGTGGTTATTATACAGGTTATTCTAAGACACCACGGGCCAAAAGAATATATAACATTAGTTTGAATAGGTTTTGTACTATTGAAGATCACCTGTTAGGTTGGTTAATCAGTAAACGTCGGGTATACCGGCTGCTATAACTATCGTTCTATTCATTAAATACATGATTAACCCTTTAAATAAGGCTCATCGCAAATAACTGAAAAAAAAAAGTTGTTTGAAAAAAAAAAAAGCAATAAGGATTAATAGTGTAGCTTCCAGAACAATTGTGTAGAGTGTTGGGATTTCAGTTTCTTCATTATCATTTTGATATTCATCAGATCAATTGTTACAGATTAAAGGTTTTTGACACCTTATATTGTTGTATATAAAGGTCTGTGCTAAAATTAACAAACGATGGCAAGTGAGTTTGAACAGCATTTGGAGAAGGAGATTGCGAAGGCTAGGAGAGAACGTGATATTAAGAACTCCAGAAAAGATAAGAGGGCGCAGAATAATACCAATCAGATGCGGGATAGTGCTGGGTTCAAAATCAGAGTTGCAGAGGCGAACTCTAATGGGAATAAGATGGTGGACCCTGAATACCATGTGACTATTGATGGTGCTTTGAGACGCATTGATCCCTATGAATTCGAGTACAAGACGTTCTGTAAGGAGAGGTGGAGAGACCGTAAAGTTGTGGACATATTCACCGAAGAATTTAGGGATCGCGAACCTGGTTACTATAGAAAGACGATCGCCAGCGGTGCAGTCTTTGTGAACGGCGAAGCCGCCAATTTAGACACCATTCTTCGTAATGGCCAACAATTGACTCATAAGATACATCGCCATGAACCTCCAGTGTCTTCCAAGCCAATAAAGACGGTCTTTGAGGATGAAAATATCCTTGTGATTGATAAACCAAGTGGCATACCAGTGCATCCAACAGGACGTTATAGATACAACACAATCACCAAAATCCTGGAAAAGGAAATGGGGATCAGTGTACACCCATGTAATAGGCTCGATAGACTAACCAGTGGTCTGATGTTCTTAGCGAAGACTCCAAAAGGTGCTGACCAGATGGGCGATCAGATGAAAGTACGTGAAGTCAGCAAAGAATATATTGCAAGAGTGGTAGGCGAATTTCCAATAGAGGAGATTACTGTGGAAAAGCCTCTAAAATCTTATGATCCAAAAGTTTCTCTAAATACTATTGGAGACAATGCTGATGAAAACTCCAAACCAGCTAAAACTGTCTTCAAAAGGATAAGTTATGATGGCCAAACCAGTATAGTTAAATGCAAACCATTGACTGGCAGAACTCACCAAATTAGAGTACATTTGCAATACTTGGGTCACCCAATAGCAAATGATCCCATTTACTCGAACGTTGCCATCTGGGGTCCCGAATTCAAAGCGTCTGATTATGATAGGATTACTCAGCAACTGGACAATATCGGGAAGACTGAGTGTGCTGAAAGTTGGTTTTATCCAAAATCTGAAGGTGAAATGATAGCCTCAGAAAGATGTGATGTTTGCGATTCACCAATGTACACTGACCCTGGTCCTAATGATCTGGACCTATGGTTACATGCCTACAAATATGAATCTACTGAGTGTAATTCTGAAGGTAAGAAACTATGGAGCTATAGAACTGCATTCCCAGATTGGGCTCTGGAGGTCCACCGTAAGTATATGGAAATGGCAATTGACGAGGCTGACAAATGTGGTCCTACCCAGACAGCATTCAGTGTAGGTGCCGTGATCGTAAACGGTACAGAAATACTTTCCACTGGTTACTCCCGTGAGTTACCAGGAAACACTCATGCTGAGCAATGCGCTCTTGAAAAATATTTCGAGCGTACCGGTTCTAACGAGGTTCCAGCAGGATCTGTCATATACACTACCATGGAGCCATGCTCATTTAGACTGAGCGGTAACCTTCCTTGTCTAGAAAGAATCCTAGCTCAACAAGGAAATATTGGAACAGTATTTGTAGGAGTCATGGAACCAGATACCTTTGTCAAGAACAACACAAGCCTCACAGCGCTAGAAAATAACGGCATAGACTACATCCTAATTCCAGGCTACGAAGACAGGTGTAATGAAATAGCTTTCAAAGGTCACGAGAAAGAATAAATGATACATCCCTAACATACTACCTTATTCAATTTACATATAATCTTTATATAATCGACTATTATAAATTATGTATATTGTAAAAATGGTTATTATATTGCCCATCGCAATATCAAAATAACATTGAGATGTGATAAATATCATGATGCTACGCATGTTTCTAAGCAAGCTCTTCAACATATTTTTTTCTTTCATTGCTTACTGCGTGAAAAAAGTATAATGTCGAATAATCGAAAAAAAATTGAAATTTGCAAAAATATTGGTCTCGACGAGTTTGATCAAGCTAATGCAAAGTTTCCAGCTTATCGTATTAAGCAATTGAGTTTTAGGTTTAGACAAGATATCACTTTTGGATTGTATTGTTCAGGTATACTCCTTTATTAAGAGATTAAGAAGTATCGCTATGTCTAGAAGAAGAGGTGGTGCGAAGCCAAAGCTGGCCCCAAAGGTCGGCATTAAGGATACAAGTCAGTTTTTAGAGGCTCTGAAGCTATATGAAGCTAAGAATTACAAGAAGTCAATTAAGCTGTTAGATACTGTGTTGAAAAAAGAAAGTTCCAATGTGGATTGTTTGGCTTTGAAGGGTTTGGATTTGCATTCCATCGGCGAAAAGGAAGAAGCTGAGCAACTTGTCAAGAGCTCAATTAGCAAAATTAGCGGCACTAGTGCTTCTCCTATGTGCTGTCACATTCTTGGTATTTATATGCGTAACGTCAAAGATTACCATGGCAGTATCAAGTGGTTCCAAGCTTCATTGGACAATGGTTCCAACAATTTTCAAATTTACCGCGACTTGGCCACTTTATATTCACAAGTTGGCGACTTCAAGAAAGCTCTTGTTGCCAGGAAGGCTTACTGGGAAACTTACATGGGTTACAGGGCTAACTGGACAGGTTTGGCCGTTTGCCAAGATATTAATGGAGAAAGGCAGCAAGCTGTTAACACCCTATCTCAATTCGAAAAGTTGGCCAGTGGTAAAATTAGTGATGCTGAGAAGTATGAACACAATGAATGCCTGATTTATAAAAATGATATCATGTACCGTAATGCAGGAAACAATCCAGAAAAACTGCAAAAAGTTATGAACCACCTCAATGATATCGAAAAAGACGTTTTTGACAAATACGCTGTGTTAGAGAGAAAGGCCTCGATCTACATGAAGCTAGGTAATATGAAAGATGCATCTATTATGTACAGAACATTGATAAAGAGAAACCCAGATAACTTTAAGTATTACAATCTATTAGAAGTTGCTCTTGGTATTCGTGCTGATAATAGGTTGAGAAAAGCTCTTTATGAAAAATTAGAAAAGTTTTATCCTAACTGTGACCCACCAAGATACATTCCATTGACATTCATCCAAGATGAAGAGGAATTAACCAAGAAACTGGAAGATTACATTCTTCCAATGCTGAAGCGTGGTGTTCCTGCTACATTCTCAAGTCTAAAGAATCTTTACAGATCGAGAGGTGAAAGAATTATTCCTATCATCCAAAAGTTTGTTACACAATATTTGGAAAGCTTGGATAAATCTCAGAATCAAATTCAATACATCTGGACTTGTTACTTCCTAACCCAGCATTACTTGTTTATCAAGGACTTCAAAACTGCTCAACAGTATATTGATAATGCACTAGAGCATACTCCTACTATGGTTGAGTTCTACATAATGAAGGCTCGTGTTCTAAAACATTTAGGTCTACTGGATACTGCCTCCGAGATTCTTGAAGAAGCCAGAGAACTAGATTTGCAAGATAGATTCATTAACTGCAAATCCGTCAAATATCTTTTGAGAGCTAATAAAATCGATAAAGCTGTTGAAGTTGCTTCACTGTTCACTAAGAATGAAGATGCAGTAAATGGTTTGAAAGATCTTCACCTAGTCGAGGCTTCCTGGTTCATTGTCGAACAAGCTGAAGCTTATTATAGATTGTATCTAGATGCAAAGAATAAACTAAATGAGTTGCAAAAGGAACTTGAAATGGCTGATAATGAGGAAGAAAAGGAAGCCAAGAACGACGAGATCAAGGTCTGTTGTAGTACTTCTCAGAAATACCAGGGCCTTGCTCTAAAGAGATTTATTGCGATTTCTAAGTTCTATAAGCAATTTGACGATGATCAACTCGACTTCCATTCTTACTGTATGAGAAAGGGTACTCCAAGAGCCTACCTTGAAATGTTAGAATGGGGTAAGAAATTATTCACCAAACCAATGTATGTTCGTGCCATGGAAGGGTCATCAAAAATATACTTCGAACTTTATGACTCGAAAGCTAAGAGAGAAAATGATGGGGCTAATGAGAATGGTAATGAAAATACAAAGAAGGCCAAAAAGGAAAATGCTGCTGCTAGAAAACTCAGAGAAGAAGAGGAAGCCAAAGTTATGGCCTATCCAAAGGACCAGGACCAAGACCCATTTGGTGAGAAACTTATTAACACCGCTGAACCTCTTTCCGATTTTTCTTCCAACTTCTACAATGATTTCTTGAGACAGGCAACTGCTGATGAAAAGGACTACCTACTGGATTTCGAATACAATCTGAGAACTGGGAAGTTGGCACTATGTCTTTCTGATCTTGCCAAGGTTGGCTCAAAGTATGGTAAGGACAGTTTCACTTACGGTGCTATGAGCGTTGCCTTGCTGATTTGTACAAAACCGGAAACCTCTTACGATGAGATTGCTAAAAAAGTTGTTGAAAAGAGTTTAACTGAAAATGGTGAATTTAATATTACAGATAGGGACAATTCTGATTTTGATTGGCTAGAGTATTTGCAAAGCAAATTCAAAAGTGCTGATACCAGTTCGTACTTGTTCTTATACAGACACAGCATTGGCAATCCAGAACAGGTCAAAGGTTTGATTATCGATCAACTCTCTAACGCCGAACCATACGAGCAATCAAAGATCATCCAGTACAACTTCTAAAAGAAAACATGAAACAAAGGATAAAAAAATGAATATATAATAATATATAAATTACATAAGAACTTCTCCTACATTACATATCAACCGAAAAAGTACTAAGATAAAAAAACATCCTAGTATCAATCCTTGGTTATTCATATCAGTGATAAGATAATCCTAGATATAAATCAAATATATATATACGATCAGTAATAATAGAATCAACTGAATAACTTATAATACACCTTAAAGCAATAGCGAAATTCCGATTTTTTAAAGTTATAAGAGAAGTCCTCAAGGCATTACCCGGATCCTTACCGAAATTCCGATTATTGAAAAACAAAACAACGACGGTCTCACCGCTCTGGGCGCTTGGAAGTGAAGGGACGACGAAAAATGAGTCTAACTCTAGGATGTGTTTACATATTTGATTGCTATATCAATTTCATATGCTTATATGAGAGGCTGACATTGCTTTAGACAGGCTAGAATTGGATATTAGAGTCTATAAGGAAAACTTTTCTTATCATAGGAACTAGTCAACAAGAAATTGCAGCAAAAAAAGTAGAACAACAACATCTAGACATTGAAATGACTACACCGGTTTCCCAATCTGTATCTTCTGGTGGTTCTGGTAAAAATAGCCGTAAGAGACATGACAATATGACTGATAAGATCCAGGAGTTGCTGCGGCTTATTCCTGAGGAGTTTTTCCATGAAAACTATGGGAGTGACTCTGGAGGGAATGGCAGTGGGAGTGTCAGTGGAGAGACTCCCGGTGGTACTACTCCAAAATTGAAGGCTACAGGTACCAAAGATGGCCGTCCTAATAAGGGCCAGATTTTGACACAGTCTGTTGAATACATTACCCACCTACAGAACCAAGTAGACTCGAACAACCGTGAGGAAATCGAGCTCATGATGAAAGTGAGCGAACTGGCGAAGCAGACAGGAACCATAATCAATGATATTAACCTCGAGAATACAAGTGCTGAAATAGCATTGGCGAACATCGGCGTTGGTCCGCTAGCTGGTGCTACATCTGAGGGACAAGAGGAGGACGGACAGGACGCTGCCAGAGAATCGACAGCAGAAAGCACAGGATCCTTCATGCAATCTAACGACGATACAGCTGGCAACAGAGGCTCGCCTAACAAGGCTCAAATGAGCAAATTTGAATACGGTGGTTATGCTGAGTATGCTAGTTAGACTTCGCCTACTGACACAAAAGTTTATTACGGTCAAAACTTTTGGACATTGCAATATCATTATGGACGTAATGAGCGGAACTTTCAAAAAAAAAAAAAAATTTAAAATTTTTTTATTAGTGATGGCGATGAAGGACTCATCGGTCATTCTTTTGTTTATGATTCGTTCTGATAGGAAACTATTTCCATGGTAATCATATGACTAAATCATAGATCGTTGCTAGTTTATAATAGTTATCCGTTACATTTGTTTCTTATTGAAATAAGGAAATAAGAAAAAACGAATATTAGGACTATAGTATCAGGAGGAGATAGGATATACCTGATATTTTTCCCGGTATAAACAATACACAAAAAAAAAATAGCTATTATAGAGAAAAACAAAAGAAATCTATTTCTTTTTTTCAGGCTATTTTATAAGTGTTAATAAAAGTTGTATACCTTCTCATCCTATTTAAGGAAAAAGAGCTTTTCTTAACACGAAATTATTTATTGAGGATTTTCAAAGTAAAACCTTTTTAAGTTGAATATGATTTTGGCTAGTGATGAACCAGCTTCAAAAAGGACTCACCTAGAGAGCAGGTATGATAAAAATGAACATGAAGAAACCGAAGATGCAACGGAAGAGATAAAGGCTCCTTATGCCAATGATGGTATAGAAGGGCCAGAGAAAGATGCTCTGATTCCCAAAATACCAAAGAAAACGCCTGTATCTATAGGTAAGAACCCAGATAATGGTAAGTTTGTTCTTCCAAATTATAGTAAAGAAGAGTCATTGAATGCTAGAAAGTTCCTAAAATATTATGGTCTTCGTAATTTTTTAGATACTTACTTACCAGAAGAACTAAACTCTCTTTACATCTACTCATTAATTAAGTTATTGGGATTTGAAATAAAGGACAAGGAACTATTAGCATCATTATTCAAGTTTTTCCACCCGGTCAAATCAGTAGAGGCCACAAAACTGGATTATAGTGACTTTTCTGATCCACTCGAAAAAAAACAAGCTGTTAAACTAATTAAGGACTTACAAAAAGCGATTAACAAAGTTTTATCAACAAGAATTAAACTATCAACTTTTTATACCGTGGATCATTTTGTGCATAAAATAAAAAACGCTGAAAAAATCCTTGTACTTACAGGTGCGGGTGTGTCTACATCTCTGGGGATTCCGGATTTCAGATCGTCAGAGGGTTTTTATTCGAAAATACGGCATTTAGGTCTTGATGATCCACAAGATGTCTTTAATTATGATATCTTTATGCAGGATCCATCGGTGTTTTACAACATTGCGCATCTTATTTTACCGCCTGAAAATATGTACTCCCCTTTGCACAGTTTTATTAAGATGTTACAGGACAAAGGCAAATTATTGAGAAACTATACACAAAATATTGATAATTTAGAGTCATACGCAGGAATCGACCCTGAGAAGCTAGTACAATGTCATGGTTCGTTTGCTACTGCATCATGTGTAACCTGCCACTGGCAGATTCCAGGTGAAAAGATATTCTCGAATATAAGAGAAATGGAACTTCCGTTATGCCCTTATTGCTACCAGAAAAGACGCGAACATTTCCCAACAAATAGTGATCCGGAATATGAGACATTGTCTTCCTATTCGAACCCAAACTTTTCAAGCAATAACTTTGCTATGAAGTCTTATGGTGTACTAAAACCAGATATTACATTCTTTGGTGAGGCCTTACCATCTAAATTTCATAAAACCATTAGGGAGGATATTATGAAATGTGATCTTCTAATTTGTATTGGTACAAGTTTAAAAGTTGCTCCAGTTAGCGAGATCGTTAATATGATTCCAGCTTATGTCCCACAGGTTTTGATAAACAAAGATCCCGTCAAACATGCGGAATTTGATATAGAACTTTTAGGTTTTTGCGATGATGTAGCAACTCTGGTCTCTCAAAAATGCGAATGGGACATCCCACACAAAGATTGGGAAAATAACTTAAAAGAAAAGAAGTTTGATGTCAAAGAAATTGATCATGGTGTTTATGACATAGAGGCTGGATCTTCTAGATAAACGCGCCAACAAAACATGTTAAGGAAACGAAGAGATAGGTGTACAAGCCTTTATTTACTTTCACATTTAAACCAAAATATATAAAACGATTTTTACTGTTACAACCTTTGCATTATTTAATAACTACAAAGTATATTAATTACAGTTCCTAAAACTACCAGAATTACTGGCTTCTGTTTTGCCAGCATTTAATTATCTTTTATACTATCTCGAGTCTATGGAAGAGAGTATATTTTTCATGTAGTTATTGATATGCCCAATCAAAGTTGAGTAATGTAGTTCGATCTCATCAATCTCCTCGTTGAAAGTTTTTTGAATTTCAATAAGCTCAGCTTGTAAAACCTTCAACTTCTTTTCTGTTATTTCATCACGAATATATTGATCAAGCTCTGATTCCTTATCCTTTATCTCAGCATCATATTTATTTCTTAGTCTAGCAATTATTTCTTTATTTTCTTCAGATTCGAGTTTATATTCGTTTGTAGTATTATTGAGCTCATTTCGCAGTGCCTCAATTTGCTCAGTAAGTATCGAGTGTTTATACAGTACGTTAGATTTGAGTATGTTCTGTAGTCTATCCTTTTTTTCCACTAGTGGCTCTCTTATTTCCAGCACCGAAAGTTCTGATCTGTGGGATTCTTGAAGTTCTGTGGATAAAAATTGCAGTACTTCATATACACTCTCAATTGCACTCTCAAGTGTCTCTACAGAAACTTCCAGATTTTTAACGTTTGATTCCAAGTTTTTGACATGCGCTAATTGCAATTCCTTCTCTTCAGCTAATTTTGCAATAGACTCATTCAATGTAGTGTGTAAGTTATTCTCATCATCATTATAGCTAGCTAGTCTCTCTCTTTTGGACTCCAGTTCAATTAGTTCAAAACTAGTACTTTCTAACTCTTGAAGAAGTTCTTGTTTTTTCATCTTATAACTATTATAGTCAATAGATAAGTTCTCTTGAACAATTGTTAACTTCTTTAAGTTGGTTTCTAGTACTTTGTTCTGTTTTGTAAGTTCTTCCAGCTCTCCTGGTTTTTTCTCATCATCATCCTCCACTGCAGTTAATTGGGCTCTCAAGTAATTAAAATCATCGAATTTATTCTTCAGCTCTTCGAGCATGGATTCCATCTGAATTATGAACTGGTTACAATCAAACATGCGCTCTTCTCGAAACCTGGCATAATTTATAACTGCACTTAATAAACGCCGTGTACGGAAAGCTTCAGGTTTATAGAGATCCATGATATTAAAGTCAGAAATTCCAATATTTTCAAAGAATTTATAGCATATTTTATTCAGAGTCAGTATCTGTAAGGTGTCATTATAAAAGGCGTTACTACCAGGATTCTCCGAACTTACATCTTGTTCGTTATCTACATCACCCATATCATGAAACCTGGACGAATCAGTCAACAATTGATCCGGTGATATCCCCATAAAATTCTCTATAATCTGCTTGTATAATGTAACAACATATTGGCTGCTCGGTCTAGATATATGTTCAGCTGTAGCCATCGAGAAATCACAACTCTGGAGACAAATGACAAGCTCATCCAATTCAAGAAGTGGAAAAACATCTTGTTTACTTCCGCTAGACCCACTCATCGCTATAGGATTATCCTTACAGTAGACCTTTTCTTTTTTATATTACCAATTCACAATTATATGAAAGACAAACACAGCTCATTCACCCATTGCATTGGCCAATCCTGAATTATCTTCAAACTATTATTAAACAGACCTTTTCAATACAAATATTTAAATAGAAGAGCCATCGCGTTTACCTTCCTTTATTTACGAACACGTTAGTTTATCGTTAGGAGGTATTTAGTTATATAAGTCATATATTAATTGAATTAGTACTGTGAGTGGTTTTTATATTTCTTAATGATTCTTCAGTTCTAATTAACTTATTCTAAAAAATTTGTATTAAGATCTATCTATAGCTTATGGTTTTCTCCTTTTAAAAACTTGGTCTAAGGCGAACTTTATCTCTCTCTTGAGGGTTTGTCTCGATGCGGGTTGTGGTGACAACACTTGCAAGGAACATATATCAACAGACCCAGGTTCTACCTCCAAAGAACAGTCTTCCGGATTGACTTTTAGTTCCAAATATGTCTCTGTGTTTGTTTCAGGAGCTGACAGTAGATTTTCTTCTTCTCTTTTCAACAGATTTAGGGAGTAATATGGGGTGTTGACCATTGTTCGATCTACTTCTGGTGTTGGTTCTGGTGAGAAATATAATTCTGCATATACTCTAGAATTAACTGATTCTGAGTTTCCACTTATATCTATCAAATCATCTTGGCCTATATATTGTGCGTAAATGCAAATCTCTTGAGAAGAAATTTCAAGTCTGAACATTTCCATATCAGAGCCAAGTAACAACCTGGTCTGGGTCCTATAAATAAGCTGATCTAGCTTTGAGGTGTATCCAAGCCTTAGATTTGACACATACAGGTCTAATATTTGAAGTAAGTTTGGAGATTTCAGAATATGCGAGATGCTTTTCTGAATGCTCTGGATGACTCTATCAATAGTGTAAAGTTTATATGCTCTATTTTCGAAATTTATCCTCAGACTTTCTTCAAACCATTGGTGATCAATAGAACCGATCAGAAGTCTCTTAGAAATATTCTTTAGCCACTTAAATGCATCTTGCCCATCAAGTTCTAATCCACTGTCCTTTAATTGCGTAGGTAGCAGACCTAATCTACTAGCTAAGACAGACGGCCTGCGTTTGTTTTGTCTAATAGCATTTAAGGTTGAAATGTTTATTTCTTTAATCTCTTCGAATCGTTCATAAAGCGTTTTAATATAGTGAAATAGGAAATATACATTCGTATCGCAAAAAAAATTTGGACGTGTTGAATGCAAAACCATTTCATGAAGACTTTTATTAGCCAAGGAAGCGCCAAGGAATTTATTTTGTCCAAAATCATTATCAGCTCCCATGAATGAAAGGTCTTCTCTAGACAATTGGGAAATAGAGGTGTTAGGTTCTACTTCACTGAACTTGATGTCATAACTTTCCTCACCAAGGAATTTGCCAAAAACTGCTGTAAAATATTTTTCGAAAAAACCTAGATAAGAGTTTTTATTCAGATCAGTTGAAGATGAGTTCGACTTTATACCGCAAATAATTAAATCTTTTATGTCATTCAATAGATCTTTGTCTTTGAAAGAAAAGCCAAATTGAAAGTTGTTATCAGGTTTAAAAGTTTTATTTCTATCAACTTTTTCAGCTGTATATTCCGAAATGATATGCTTTGTCGTCAAAAATCGTTTCTCGGCATTCTTGAATATCAAACCTTGATGATCTAAAGATTTATAGTATACCTTCTGTTCAAGCTCACGCCAGGCTTTGTTCCATTCATTTTGAGCTATTTTCCATTCTTTATATTTCGCCCTTAAAGTTTTTAACAATGTGGGCACAACAACTTGTGGATTGGTTTTCAAAGCTTCTAATAACGACTCTGAACTCTCAAGCCCATAAATTCTTTTTAGAACTTTTTTCATAATGCTATCAATCTCTATATTTCGGTTTATATTCTTAGCAACCCTAGTTCTCCGTACAGACCCAGTTTGCCCTGGCAGCCTCGATTCTAGATTTTCTAGCTTTGAAATAACATTTTCAGTAGATAATAAAAAGGAGTCGTACTCATGACGTTCTTCTTCAACCTTGAATAAATTCTCTTCGTACTGATTTTTTTTATGAGCTATGAAACCAACCTCCTCCGAAGCCCAAACCGGATGCCCAACCCATTCATCATTTAGAACCTCATTACAAAGTTTATCTCTCCCACAACAATAAGAGCTTCTTTCAAACTCTGAAAGCCTCTTATAGCTAGGTCCACTTTGTGAAGAGAAATCCTTGATGTTTTCAACGTCCTGGATAGGAATATCTTTATCTGGTAAGGGAGCTTTTACTGGTTTATAATTGATAACTCTTTTAAATCTTTCATATAAATGCTTCTTTGGGCCAAAAAAATGACTTGCCCTATCACTAAATTCGTCTATTGATAGGAAGCCCTGAGAAAATACGTTCAGCAGTTTTAGAAATTCGGAATATATGGAGTCGTCACTAATTTCCACTCGGAGGTATTCTAAGAAATCTATAACATTATCGTTTCTTTGTAAGCAATTCATAGAGATCAAATTTTCCATTTTATCTTTTTCATCTGTGCATTCAGTATCCTGGATTGTCGAACGTAAGTTTGATTCCATGATACATTCCTCAAATTCTTGTTTCACCTCTATATCATCAGGTATACAACTCAAGACATCCTTTAGCACATCGCCCTTGCCTTTTAGTAGCTTCTCCAGAGCCACTCTCATACCAGAAAAGCTCAATACTGATCTCAATATCTCCTCAACATTGCGAATTGTGGCCTTATCCAATTTCGAAAATAGTTTAGCGACAATGCCATCTATACCAACTGTCCCAGCATCATGAGTTACCTTACGAGGAAATAGTACAGTGCAAGAGGTCTGCAGCTTTGGATGTAACTGTATTAACTCATTAACCTTCAGAATAGCCGTCTCCAGATCACCAGACCCGGAATCATAGCTCCGTATAATTTCCCTAAACTCTCCATACTCAGTGGGGCTCAGTTGCTCTTTGATAGTGTAATAGTGCTTTATGATCGCATCAGTAGCACTTACAAACTGTTGTTCCATTGTCTCCCGTTATCACAATTTCAGCAAGAGTTAATATTAATTAATGCTACTTCTTAATTAGTAACTTCTCAATCAGATTTTTTTTTTTTGGTCACCTTCTTCCCGATGCTTTTTATTTACTTCGATTTTTTTTTTTTGATTTTTATTACTTTTAACAAAAAGAATTGGCAATATTAACCTTGAAAAGATATTATCAAGCCAGATTTATCAGTTCCCACAAAATAAAAACCTTATATATATATCTTTGCCATCAAGAATTTATATTTCCTAATAAATTCCTATTCCTCTCTTTAACTTTATGGGATGTGATGTATATGTTATTTTTTTTTTCTTGGCTCGGTTTCGTTATTCTGCCATGATGAAAGGGTCTCTGTAATTACAAATAACTAATAAAATTTAGTATATTCCAATATATAAATAATCATACTACGAATGTAATAAAATTGCATATATACTTATTATTTAACTGCCAAAAATTAATGCGAATCGTGGGCATGATATAAATTAAATAGGGCAATCAAAATGGATTCGGATGGAGTCACATGTGTTCGTGAGGTGAAAGGTCTCTCTCTTCAATATTTTATTTATAACTCTCTGTTATTCAGATATTAAAATAGAAAGTATTTCTTATTGGGTATTAAAAAAAAAACAACTAAAATATTATATAAAGGTAATTATTAATAATAATATTAAATCATGAAAAAGGAACAATTAATAATGATAATAAAAATAATAATAAAATTAAAATAATAAAAATAAAAATTTGTTAACAGAATAGGAAATATTAGTATCATGATTTATTGTGGAGGTGAAATTAAAGGCATAAAGAAAAGCAAATAAAAAAAGGAGAATTGAACTACCATCAAACCTGTTTGACGTTGAAATGAAATGAAAATGAAATCTTTATTAATAGTTATATTTCTATTATTATTATTTTTTTTTAATTTTTCTTTTAAATTTCTTTAGAAACTTAAAATTGGGATGGGTATTTTGAACTAAAATGCACACACTCACACACTGGCACAACAAATTTCCTATCATATTTATTTTATTTTATGTTATTTTATTTTATATTATTTTTCTTTAATTTTTGCTCTCGTACATTTTTCTTCTTTTACCATTTGCTATTGGAATGAGGGGTATTCATCCACAGCTGTTATTATGCTCCACTGGTAAACATTTGGCAAAGACAAAAAAGGCAACCTATTAGCGATCCACTGTAACTACAGAGGCCTTTTGTTTCAAGCCTTCTTTAACTAGCATTAGTTTATCATTAAAGTTACAATCTGTATGCCCAGGAATTTCTCCGGTTCTTAGTAATTCGACTAATGGGAATGTTTCACTTTCATGGTCTGGTGATATATATGTTACAAGTTTACCACCATCTGAAATGGCTAGTTTATGGTGGTCTTTAAAGTTGAACTGGAATGTACCGTCACTTAATTCAAACATAACAAATTCCTTATATCTAGTGTATCTTCTTAGAAACACATCATCTTTATGGTAATCTTCTCTAACAAAATTTGAAACCCTGCTTAGGTTTGCTCTCATATATTTGGCAAAGAAATCTACCACCTCCAAATGCCTTTGAAGTTCCTTTGGTTTCTCATCTAGCAGGTAATGACTTGCTACCCAGCCTTCTCTATCATCGTATGCAATATACCAAAATTCATCAGCATCAGCTAATCTCAAGACTGTAGATCCATTATTAAACAAGACACCTATATCCTCTGTGGATAGCTGATATGAAAACCCATGCTTATTGGAATAGTCAACCCACTTTGTTACTACCATAGGATGCTTTATCATAGGCAGTCTTGATTTAGGTAATCCTCCCATTCTTTTCTGGGCTTCCGCTTCTAATATACCATTGAGAGTTAACTGACACTCACTCGCTAAAATACGTAAAGAAATCTCGGATTTTATCACATTAGTAGAGGTTGCTATTAATTCTCTTTTTGCCATAGCCTGCCTGGCTTTGCGTATCCTAGCTTCACGTGCAATGTCATTTAACTTTCTTTGAGCTTCAAGATCAACAACTTCCTTATATTTGTTCCTTGTCCCACCAGGGGATAATGAATGTGGAAGGATTGGTTGGAATTGGTCTTGTTGCTGGTATTTATCTAGGTGGTATTGTTTCATAGAAGGAATATTATTTTTACTTACGGTACTCAAATTATTACCGAACATACCCCCTTGAGGATTGAAACCATTCTGAATAACATGTGATTCTTTCATTACTGACAAGCCAAATCTATTTGACGAAGAAGAAGAAGATGAATGTCCTGAATTGGTACGGCTCTGTGGCTTCAAAAGACCTGAGTCCTCCAAACAATTTTTGAAGTTATTATACGATTCCTGTGGGGAAATATAGCTATAATCAGGTACCGTAGACATTACTGTACTTTGGGTACATGGTGGAAAAGTACCCCTAAACCACACATAATCCATTATCTCTTCTATAGAAGGTCTTTCCATGGGGTTTAAGGAAAGTATATCATCAATCAAATATTTTGCGTCATCTGAAATATGTTTATCCTTTGGATAGGAGAAACTTCTTTGCTTTATTCTCTCATAAATGGTGTTCACATCCTTAGCTTGGAAAGGTGGTTTCCCTATTAGTAGTGCATATAGCATAACACCAATTGACCAAATATCTACTTCGTAACTATGACCGGTGTGTTTACCCATCAATACTTCAGGAGCAATATAATTAGGTGTACCACATATCGTAAATTTTCTTTCTCTGTCATTAGCCAAGACTGCAGCAAGCCCAAAATCACCAATTTTTAGGTTGTAGTGTTCATCAAAGAAGATGTTACCTAGCTTTAAATCTCTGTGAATAACTCTATTAGAGTGCATATATTGTATACCACCGCAGATTTGCGTCATAAAGAATCTGACCTCTGGCTCGGTGATGGTCTTTCTTTTCTTGATTAATTCCATTAAAGAACCGTTAGGACAAATCTCTAGCAAAATATAAACGTTAACATTGTCTTCAAAACAATCAATAAATTGAACAATGTTTGTATGGTTCATACTTTTATGAATTTGAATTTCCGAAAGTAATTTCTTCCTAGTCTTTTCAGACTTTATAGATATCTTTGCGACTGTCTTTGCAGCAAAAATCTTCCCACTATCGTCCTTGATTTGGAAACAACGAGCAAAACCACCTTCACCAAGAAATTGACCTCTATGATAATCTCTTCCACGGGTTTTGATCAGAGAAGGTGGTGTCTTGCACAGTGAGGAAAGTTTTTCTTTCTTCCTTTTCTGCGGCTGCCCTTGTTGATCAACTCTTTTATGATGTTGATTCATCACATAATTCTCCTTACCTTCATCGTAAGGGCCGCTGCCTTTTATCGGTGTCTTCGCAAGTCTCACATTCAACTGTCTGTCGTCCACATTTTTCAATGGACCCATCATTTTCTAACTGTACCAAACTGAATTAATATATTAAGTTATTATTATATCTTTTCTTCCTCCTTATACTATGAATCAAAGACAAGAATAAAAAAATAAAAATAAACCCTGTTTTTTTTTGTTTTTTTCGTTTTCTTTTGTCTATATCTCTCTTTAACTAAATCACAACTCTGATACCTAATAATTCCAGTACTCGAGAGGTTTATTTCAATTCTGCTTTTTATAGTCAATACTCCTTATCTTTACTTATCTTTCGAACTATCTTTCTTTTGTGTACACACTAATAAGTTTTTGTGTCTTAATAAGAGAATAGCGTAATATCTAGTATTAAGAGAGAGTATAAAGATGTGGGCTTTTTTATATTTTCAATTGACACAAAACTCAATAAAACCTGTTTATGATTAAGTATACTTTGTGTTTTTTTTTGCTTAGGATAAGAAAAGCTTTTGTTTTTATTCCTTCTTATCAGGCCTAATCTGATATTCTTAATCAAGTACTTTCAATCTATCTATGGTTATATTATGAATATATTTCTAAAAAGTATGGAATAGAAGGAATTAATTTCTATTTTATTTCTATATTGTTTTTATTTTATTTTTATTTTTGATTTCTATTTCTATCCCTAAGTTAAAAATTTCTTCCCACACAAGAGATTTGCAAAGTGAATTTTTTTTGCTTTTTTTTTTGCTTTCTTTCTTACTTCCTCTAGTTATTATTTACCTCTAAAGGGTAATAGATCATATATCAAGTTGTAAATATAGTTTCCCCTTCTCTAATGTTGTCACATTTCCCAATACTGCCAAACAACATTCTACTTCCCTTTGTTTAAAATTAATAAATTTTTTCTTGCAAAAAATAAAAAATATTTCTTGTTTATTTACGCATTCCCTAATTAGGAAAAATCTTTAAAAATAATTTTGTTATTTTTTTTTTCGGATATTTCTTTTCTTTCTTTTTTTTTATTCAGAATTAGCTTTGCAAATCTTTGTCGTATATAAGTATGTTACATGTGATACTCTAGTTTCTTAAACCTTAAACTGAAACCCTACATGAGGGCAGTTCCACACAGAAAGAGACGGAGAGCAAGGGAGTATTGAAAAGGGTGTCTAAGCAACCACTGGACAATTGGTATAAGGGCTCTGGTATAAGAGCTCTGGTATAGGTTGTTAGGTTAGAATAGAGATGTTCTGTGAGTTCCTTCTCATGAAAATTGTATTCAAGTGAGGCCAGGTGGACTACGATACGAAAGTTGTTCGTCAAAGAATACGAAGCAAGCTCAGAAAGCTACCCTGTCAGCTCTCGTCTCTCTTCCGCCTCAGTCTCTTGCTCGTCTCTCTGTAGGTTCTCCCGTCACATTGGGTAACATAAGCCAAGAGTTCATAATAATCTTAGATAGACCTGTAGTTAGTAACAAAAAATTTTTTATTGGGATCCCACAAAGCAAAAAGGACAATGAAGGAAAGAAATCTCAATGCCCTATAGAAAAAAAAAAAATAGTCGATGAGGGTTATTATATATCTATAAAGGGTTATTTTTACTGATTCCAAGGTTAAAGTAGATCAAGAACAGTGTTAATAAGAATCCAAAACGTACGAAAAACAATATACAGCAATATAAAAAATTATATAAACCAATACCTTCTATCCAAGATAAAAATAACTACAATAAAACAACATATAATATTATAATATAATCGATGACTTCGGATGAGTATAAACGTGATGAATCTGATGAGGATGTGCCGTTGTCACAGACTATAATGGGGGATGGGAAAAATGCTCCCCAGGCTAAGAAAGGTAGAGATAAGTCGAAAGTGGCTGAGAGTGTGAAGGTGAATGGGAGTGCCAACGGTAGTCCGAACGGTTCCTCCAAGAGTAAGAAAGTGTCTAAAGTACCGAAGCGTAAGCGGGCTGTGAAGACTGAGGACGACGACGATGAGAGTCTCTCTTCTAAGAAGCTGAAAAAAATAAAGACTGAGAAAGGCAATGTAGAACCGAAGAAAGTCAAGGATGAAGAGGAAGAAGAAATAGATGAAAAGAAGTCTCTTTCACAGGTAGTCAGTGAGATCAAGCGGGAAGGTAGTGAGGAGACCGATGAGGAGTACAAATGGTGGGAAGAGCAGAACAAAGACGACACGATAAAGTGGAAAACTCTCAAGCACAATGGTGTGCTGTTCCCGCCAGATTACCAACCTTTACCGTCTCATATCAAGTTGTATTATGGTGGAAAACCAGTTGATCTACCTGTAGAAGCAGAAGAAGTTGCAGGGTTCTTTGCCAATCTATTACATACAGATCATGCCAAAAACCCTGTCTTCCAGAAAAATGCCTTTGAGGACTTCTTGAAAGTGTTGAAGGAAGCTGGCGGAACTCGTAATGGTATTGAGATAAAAGATTTCAATAAATGTGACTATACTAAAATACACGAATATTATGAACTGCAGAAAGAGCAGAAGAAAAATATGACAAGAGAGGAGAAGAAACAGATCAAGCTCGAGAAGGAGAAATTCGAAGAGAAATTCAAATATTGTGAACTGGACGGGAGAAAGGAACAAGTAGGTAACTTCAGAGTCGAACCTCCTGATCTATTCCGTGGCCGTGGTGCTCATCCGAAAACAGGTAAGCTTAAGAGGAGAGTAAATCCGGAAGATATCATACTGAACTTAAGCAAAGATGCTCCTATTCCACCAGCACCGGCTGGCCACCATTGGGGTGAAATAAGGCATGATAACACTGTACAATGGTTAGCAATGTGGAAGGAAAACATCTTTGGATCATTCAAGTACGTAAGATTAGCAGCCAACTCGTCTCTGAATGGACTAAGTGACTTAAAAAAATTTGAGAAAGCAAGAGATCTAAAACAATATATAGATGACATCAGAAAAGATTATAGGAAAAACTTTAAGAACAAAGTAATGTTAGAGAGACAGAAAGCCGTTGCTATTTATCTGATCGATGTTTTTGCTCTCAGAGCTGGTGGTGAGAAGTCCGAAGATGAAGCAGACACTGTTGGTTGTTGTTCTCTAAGATTTGAGCATGTGACTTTAAAACCACCGAACACTGTTATTTTTGATTTCTTAGGTAAGGATTCTATTAGATACCATCAAGAAGTCGAAGTGGATACCCAGGTTTTTAAAAACTTGAAAATTTTCAAGAGGCCGCCGAAGAAGGATGGTGACGATCTTTTTGACCGTCTAGATCCTTCAATACTGAATAAATACCTACAAAATTATATGCCAGGGTTAACTGCAAAGGTTTTCCGTACATACAATGCATCAAAGACAATGCAAGATCAACTTGACTTGATACCGAATAAAGGCACTGTCGCAGAAAAGCTTTTGGCATATAATGCAGCAAACAGGACTGTTGCAATCCTGTGTAACCATCAAAGATCTGTTACAAAGGGCCATGCTCAAAGTGTGGAGAAAATGAATCAAAAAATTGAGGAACTAGTATGGCAGAAGATCAGATTGAAAAAGTCTATTCTACAGCTCGAGCCTGCAATGGCTAAAAAGAAGACCAAATATTTCAAAGAAATACATGACATGACAAAGGCAGAGCAAGCGACGATCCATAAGAGAGTTATTGCAAGAGAAAGAGAGAAATTTGAGAAGAAATTTGCCAGAGAGAATGAAAAACGTGTATTCGAAAAGGAAGACCCACTTCCTAAATCAGAATTGAAGGCCTGGCTCACAAAAGTAGACGAACTAGAGAAGCAGTACAAGGACGAACTGAAGACGGGCAAAATAGAACTAAAATCATCGATGCAGAGTGTGGACAAATTGGAGAAGCAGATAGAAAAGTTAGAAGACCGTATAAAGACTACTACGATCCAGTTAAAAGACAAGGAAGAGAACTCTCAGGTCAGTTTAGGAACATCCAAAATCAACTATATAGATCCAAGGCTATCTGTTGTTTTCTGTAAGAAATACAACGTTCCAATTGAGAAGATTTTTACCAAGACTTTGAGAGAGAAGTTTAAGTGGGCCATTGAATCCGTTGACGAGAACTGGAGATTCTAAAAAAAAAGATAGATAAAAAAACCAAGAAGAAAGTAAGTATTCCTACAATCTCAATTTCAATATTTAATAGCAGAAGGTTGAGCAGAATCACTTCCTACTTTATCCACTATTCCTCAAATAGCGAGAAGAAACGACAATTATACCACATTAACGAACAATATAGAAACAATATATTTACTTAATAAACAAACAACTAATATGAAAAGAACTAATTACACTAAACGTATAACAGTTTTTAAGCTACAACACTACTTTACTTGTCCTAACATGTAAATTTAATTATAATTCAAGAATGTTCCGGAATATTCACATGATAATCATACTGCACGAGTAAGACCGAGAACCCGGAGATATCGAAAGTGGCGGCGATGCTTTCTCTTTGGCTCAGTTTTTCTTTTCTTCGCCTATATAAATAGCAGGACCCATATATGTGGTAGGGTACTTGACGTATATCACAGAAGATATTTCCTTAAATACACCAAATAAAGAGTATAGTAATATCAATACTACAATCCCATAACAAATCTGAATAAATAAAACAATGGCACGTTCTAGAGGAGGATCCAGACCAGCAGGAAGAAGCAGCGCTTTCTCCCGCCCAACTCAGCAGACACGTTCTGCTTCCACAGCTGCTATGCCAGCACCAGCCCAATCTCAAGCCCCACCACGTAATGCCTATGCTAATCCACCAGCTACAGCTCAACCACAACAACCGGGTATGTTTGCTCAAATGGCTTCCACTGCTGCTGGTGTTGCTGTCGGTAGTACTATTGGTCACACTTTGGGTGCCGGTATCACCGGTATGTTCTCTGGTTCGTCTTCTGATGTTCAGGAACAACAACAACAACCAATGCAGAACTATGATGCTGCTGCTGCCCAACAACAACAACAACAATTTAGATCTTGTGAGGCTGATGCCAGAAACTTCACCCGTTGTCTAGATGAGAACAACGGTAACTTCCAAACTTGCGAGTACTACTTGCAACAACTTAAGGCCTGTCAGGAAGCTGCTCGTCAATATTAAGCGCATCACCCCTCAAACACCTTTTAATTTTTATATTTCTTTTCTCAATCATCTAAACATAGAATGCACATTCCAATGGACAGTCCCAGTGTGACTCAATTCCTTCTAAAGTTTTTATTGTTACTTTTATTTTTATTTGAATTTTGTTCAAATTATTGATTCTACCCCCTTTTTTTTATTGATGTCCATGTTTAGGTTTAGAGCTTTTAAATCCAAACAAAGCCAATTACTAAATATTCGAAGAGTGCAAAACAAAAATTAATGCTTATATTCCAAGAAAGTTTTTTTTTATCTTAAAAAAAAAGAAATAAGAAAAGAAAAAGGAATGGTTTCATTCACCGTAGGTGAAGGAATAGTTGAATATTATTACCACCTGTCCCAACCAAAGATAACTCAAGGCTTCCACCAACCTTAAAAACTGTATATAGATGTGTTATTTTTTTATTTTTATTTTTTTAAAAAGGTAAAAAATAAACACTGGAGCTCATAAAAACTCCGACACTGTATAGCCTTAGGAAAGATATAGATATATAGACTCCACAAATCGATGACAGCGTGTTATAATCCTATTTAACTTAGCTACACTACCATTGAATCAATATATATAACTGGTTTATATTTATCATCTTATACGTATAATTGCATCACGGAGTTTTTCACTCAATAGGTTAATTATCCGGGTAATATTTAAGGAGGTGGGCGCAAGGCCCGTGGATCGCCCTTTTTATTTCTTTTGGGCCTGTTTGGAGGGGATATTTAATATTAATGACATCGTCAGAAAGCTGGTATTCTTTAAGAATTCTATATAGTACTCACGGTATTGATATAAGTTCTCGTTTTCCATTGTACTTTATTAGATACAGCTTTGATTTCTGTGGATAGTGACGAGGTAATTATTTTACAAATGGAAGGTATAACGAATCATGATGTATGGGCTGACAATAACAACAAGGCTGCATCGCCTTGGAGTGATAATGGAGTATCGAGCATGCTAGGTAGTGCTATTAGCAATCTAAATATGTCAGAGACACTGGAAAGTGCGAGAGCTAATTTGACCGAGACTATATGGGGAAACACGGACAAGCCTAGCAATGATCCCGGGCATGATGTGGCGCCTACTGCCAATTTCAACGATCTAAACAATGCAATTCTCTCGCCTCGAAACTCTAGTAATGCGTCTGAAGATGATGATGACTCACAAGAAACGTTGGAGACATGGATGAAATCCGTTAGAAAGACGTACCATCCGCTAGAATTGGATATTGTGTCTATAGAGGAAATACCAGAAAGGGAGGGTCTATTATTTAAGCATGCGAACTATGCTGTAAAACATCTCGTTGACCTACCGAATACTGATCCTCCAAAAAACCGGACAGTGATACGGAGGTATTCAGATTTCCTTTGGTTACAAGAGGTGCTTCTGAAACGGTATCCTTTCAGAATGATTCCTGATTTACCTCCTAAAAAAATTGGTACTCAAAACCTGGATCCAGTTTTCTTATCTAAGAGAAGAACCGGGCTCCATAAATTTATAAATCTCATAATGAAGCATCCGAAGCTATCGAAAGATGACCTTGTTTTGACTTTCCTAACGGTCCCTACTGATATATCCAGTTGGAGAAAGCAAGCAAGTTATGATACGTCTGATGAATTTACTGATCGCAAAATTTCACAGGATTTTGTGAAAATATGGAGGAAAGATCTGGCAGATAAATGGAACGAAACTGCAAATTCTATAGATAAGCTGATAGACACATGGTCCAAGATTAGCATTCTGGTGGATAGACATGAAAAGAGAATGAAGGTAATTGCCAATGAGAGGAATCTTATGAAGACGATGATTAAAGAATTCGGCGATATGTCTAAATTTCTTTATCCTTCGGAAACAAATCCTACAATACTTGATATAAATAATGGGCTGTCAATAATAAACAATCATATAGATAAAACTAATGAGCACATTGATAATGAGATTAAGGAATCTAAAGAAAAAGTTTCCCCAAAGTTCAGAATATTTACTGATATTTTACTATCTCTGAAGAACGTTTTTGAGAGATATAGAATGATGGCTGCCAATAATGTATCGATTCTTCAAAAACACATAAATATAAACCTGGAGAAGCTTGATGGAATGAAAGGAAAGCCAGATGCCAGCGGGCAGGAATACGAGCGCATAAAATTTACTATTCAGAAGGACCGTAAATCAATGTATGAACAGAGTAACCGTGCATGGTTGATTAGAGAATGTATCCTTGAGGAATTCACAATTTTCCAAGAAACACAGTACATGATAACCTATGCTTTCCAAGAGTGGGTTAAACTAAACAGCAAATACTCTGGCTTAATATTGAACGAATGGGAGTCTGCAACTGATCATGCTCTGGAAATGCCACTAGCAACTGATTAAAGTTCCAAGTATATAAAATAAACATTTATTTAGCTTCCAACATACCTTTTTTTTTTTTCTCTAATTGGTTTGGCAAATTATAGATAGAAATGTTACCATAGCATTATCGTGATGGGAAAAAAGAGGACCATGCACTTTTATAAATTGGAATATAAGATAATATAATATAATATAAAACAATATAATATAAAACAATATATCTTATATAACTCAGATTAGAAACCATCATTATATACTAAATCATGTGATTTCAATATTTTTAATTTTTTCACTTTTTGGCAGAGATTACCAAGAAGGAAGAAAAATGGCTATTCCCACAGAGAGAAAGAGTATTATTTGTACAGTATCAAAATAATTAAAGGTTAATAGTTTTGTCAAGTAATTATATTCCCTCATTATTCCTTGAAAAAACCAGTATATTGATAAAAGCGACCTTAGAAATTGTTATTCTTTTTTTGCACCATTTACGCTACTCTCTTGTTAAGTTCTGGGATAGACTCGTTATAATTGTAATCAATAACAGTTTTTGATTGAATTACGGTTGTGAGAATTTTTAAAGAGGTAAAAATAGAAGAACAGAAGGAAGGAATTTTCTTTAAAATAAGAATAAGAAGCACTGCAACATGGCTGATTCACCAAAAAGGCCTCTTGAAGATAACGAAACTTCAAACACAAAGAAACCTAAAATTAAAAAAGAGAAATCGAGTTTAGGGCTTAATGATTCGAACGCTGCTTCAGATATGAAAAGGGAGGATAGTAACTTAGCACTTCCGAAGGTAGAAAGTAATACAAGTAATACGGATGTTGTGGCGTTAGCACTTCCGAAAGGGAGTGATAAGAAAAAGAATAAGGCCAATGCTAAAAATGGAACAGGTGCTTCTGGCAAAGGGAAGAATGATGCACAGCAGAAACCACAATCTGACCCTAACAAGATGCAGGATGTCTTAATATCGGCAGGTGTGGATTTAAAGGAGGAAGAAGCACTTTTGAGCTCTTCAGTTACAGCAACGAAGGCACAGTCCGCCAGCGTCGTCATCCCACAACATCCTCCATTTCTACATCCAGACCAGGTTTCTAAGTTTATGTCTAATGTAGCTAAAGCCCAACATTTTAACGACAACTTCTCGAAAAATCCTGAAATTCTAGATATGATTTCTTCAGCTTGTGAGAACTATATGAGAGATATAATAACAAATACGATGGTAGTGTCGAGGCATAGGAGGAGAGGAGTAAAGGTAAATTCTGGTAGACGGAGTCAAGTAGCCGTTGCATTAAGGTCACTTGCGATTAACCAAAAAAAAGAAGAAGAAAGGCGTATGAAAAAGAGAATTGCACTAGGGTTAGAAAAAGAAGATTATGAAAATAAAATGGACTCTGAAGAGACCTTACATAGAGCATCTAATGTTACTGCAACTCTAAGGGCTGGTAGTAAAAAACAATATGGGTGGTTAACCTCTTCAGTAAATAAACCAGCTTCAATTGGAGTGAGATCGCAAGGTAAGGTTGCTACTGAAATAGCTGCAAGAGGTGATACAGGATTGAAATTTAGAGAAGCTCGTGAAGAGCCTGGTATCGTTATGAGAGATTTGCTTTTTGCATTAGAACACAGAAGAATTGGTGTACATAATGTTATATCTAAAGGCTACGCACGTATTAGAGATTAATTAACAGTCAGCCAGGCTATTCTTTTTGTTCCTTTTAATCTACTAATTGTAATAATACAGAACATAATAATATAACAAGTATTACATCATATTATTCAGTTCATATCATAATCAAACGAACTTATCTTTTATGAAATTTATTTAATATAGGTATACATAGAATAATCATAAACATTGAGTAGAAGACTCAAATCATGTGTGCAGAAACATTATTTTTCATAATGTGCTTAAAAGAATGTTAAGTTGATTTCCTATTCCATAACTATGTTATAGAATGAAACAACAATGATTTTCAAAGGTTTCATTAAAATTAGATGCTTTAATTAAGAGTCCTTTCTAAAGAGGTTGATAATACAGAGTAAAGCAATATTTTAGAAATAAATGATGTGATCAAACCAAAGAGGCAGCAACAACACCTAGACAGATGGCAGTTAAAACACTCTTTGAGAACACAGAGTTCAAGGAAGATGCAGAGTTAGCCTTGGCAGGGGAACTAGTGGAACTAGCAGAGCCAGAAGCAGAGCTAGAAGCAGATCCAGAAGCAGATCCAGAGGCAGAAGCAGTGGTGGAGGCAGATCCAGAGGCAGATCCAGAAATAGAAGTTCTGCTCAAGCTGGCAGAGCCGGAAGAAGAAGCACCAGAGGATGAAGACATGGTGGAGTTTGCAGACTTGGAAGAGTTGGTAGAGTTCTTGGAAGAAGAACCACTGTTCAACAATGCACCAATTGGAGAGTTGTCGGTAACAGCAGCAATGGCAGAGGAGATAGCAGCTGGATCTTCATTAACTGGATCTAAGTCAGTGGTTGGAGTCTCATCTCTGGTACCATTCCAACAGTATCTGGAGAAACATCTGTCACACTCTTCAGGTAAGGTAACATTTTCAGATTGTTGCTTACGTCTAATAATAGCACAACTGACACAAGTCATGTAGTCAGAATCGTCGGTTAAGTTGTTTCTGGTAGTGGCTTCAAATGCATTCCTAATCATATCAACACGTTCTTCGTAGGTGTAAGCCAACTTAAAGGTGGATACGTTACTGTTGTAAGAATAGTGGGAAATTGGAATATAAACAACCAATGGTGGGATGTATTCAAGATCAGTCAAATTGTTAGCATCACAACCGAAGAAGGTTGGACGGTCAGTTAGACCCAAGTTGACGAATGTCTTTTGGTCTGGAATGTATGGGAAAGCCATACCCTTACCTTGCTTAGAGAATTGACGTTCATAGGTAGCAATCAAAGAGCCACCGGCTGGGTAGTTTTCAGATGTCTCAGTACCAGCATCAACAGCGAAAATAATATCAACTCCACGAGCTGGGTTGACCAATGGAACGAATGGAATACCTTGGCCATCTTCACCACCATCGACCAAGAATAAGGATTCGGAGTCAACAACAGATGAGGTGTAGTTACGATCAACAAAGTTGGAGTCCTTGAATGGGTTTGGAGCGTAAAGAGCAATATCGTTATCAGCTTCATCAATACCTTTAACCAAAGTAGTAGATAAAGTGTTCAAGTATTCGTAAACCATAGAACTGTCATTGCTCATAGTGAACAAGTTGAACAAAGAGGAGGATGTACCCATAATGAAACTGGCATCATCAAAACCGGAGATACATTGGCCATTGTCTGGCTTACCGTCAGAAACCTTAGTACCCAAGTACTTGATGTCACTGAAAGTGTTTAGAGATGGATCCCAAGAACCAATTTCAAATGGAGTCATTTCGAAGACAGTAGCGTTCAAGTTGATAACCTTAGTACCTGGGTATCTACCATCAGCGACAGAGATAGGCATTGGCATGCTACCATTCTTGAACATCTCACTATCTCTTAGGGAAGACCAGGTTATACCGGCACCAGCGTTAGTCTTAGTTGGGAACCAAGCGTAAGCTAGGGCACGAGACCACAAGTCAGTAATTGTAACATTGAAACCAGCCTTTTCCTTACCTTGGACTTGGGCACCGATAGATGTCCATCTAGCTAAAGTCTTACCGAAGTCATTACCGTATGGGTTCAAGAAATTGTTTGAGATATTGAAAATGGCATCAGCTGCATCACCTTGTTCTAGAATTTCTTGGACTGAGATGAAATCATTGTAAGCCAAAGTACCAGTCAACCAGTTACCACCTGACAAAGCAGCCAAGTAGGTAGTGGCTTGTAGTAGACCACCTAAACCGTGTTCATTAGCACCATCAGTTCTGTTGTCCATAGCGGCAACGGCACCAGCACCATCGAACATAGCACGGTAACCACCACCAGCAATGGCCACAGCGATTCTTGGCAAATCAGAATCACCTTCCCAGACTTGGGAGATATTAGAATCAGAGGAGATGTTAGCAAAACCACGGTTCAAGAAGTCCTGTAGGGCACCCTTGGTTTGTGAGTTTCTGGCCTCCAGCCATTCCTTTTCTGGATCACTTATACCTTCAGAGGCATTTCTAACAAAGTTAGCATTGTCCGGACAGCTAACGTTCTGTGGAGCATAAGTACCATTTAGTGCAGAGACAGCACCTATTAGTGAGGCAACGGCCACAGTAAACTTCATTTTTCTTATTCTTTTTTATTTTCTTGTTATAACTATAATATTAAAAAAAAAAAAGATTAATTAGTTAAATGTAATATTTGCTTGTTAATTAGAAAAAAGAAGCAATATTTTAGATAAAACCAAAGAAAAAGGAAGAAAGAAAAATTGGTATTATAGTTTATTATTTATATTCTGTATGCAAGATAAGAAAATAAATAAAAATATAGAGAGAGGGAATATTAATTGCAAGTAAGAAGAAAAAAAAATTAGAGCATACACCTCACACCCAAAAACAAAAGAATAATGTTTAACTTTGCAATTGTTTTTATATAAAATTTTAGAACGTAAATCATGTTAGTAATCGCTCCTCTTGTATGATCATTACTAAGTTTTATTGAAGAATTCAGTTTTATTTCCTTTAATTTTTTGTCTTCTTTTCACGTATTTTGTTTTGTTTATACATTTGTCATTTTTTTTTTTCTGGCTTGGAGTGTTCTTTTGTTTATCTTTTTACCATCTCTCTCCAACGCGTCCGATGTTAATAAAAGGAGGGGTATCTCTCATCATTTAAATGGTTAATTACAGGAAACGTAAGAAGAGCAACATTGTACTACACTACAATACACTACACTACATATAATATAACCTCCTACTGTTAACTAGAATAGCCTTACTACTATAACCTGCTATTATCAAGAGTTATTATAACCTCGTATGTTTAACGATATAAATTAAATATTCAATCTCTATCACAGTCCACCCGTAGAGTCCAGTTAGGAAATACAACAAAGTAGGAAGAACCCTTTCCCTCTCTGGCACCCCTAAGGGCATTTTACTGTCCAGAACTGTCCAGTAGATACAATCATGGTTCTCAGAGAAGGAAAAAAAAACCAGAAAGCCCAACAGATTTTTTTGTTGTTTGGAGGAAAGTTTGATTTTAGCTATTTTCTTTCAAATGGCGCAGAACGTGTATTTTTCCCAAATAGGAATAATCTTTAAAATATTTATTAGTGTTAAAGAATAAAGTGTATAGAACTAATTCCTTCCTCCTATTTTTTTTTTAACTGGTTGTCTACTGCAGTTTCTGGGATGGGCCTATATCTTTTTCAGGTGATCTTGGTCGTATTTACGGTTCTGTGCGGGGTTTTAGAATATTTCTCCAACCTTTCGTATTTAGCTCGTTATGTCAAAATGAAAGAAAAAAAGTGAAAAAAAACTGAGAAAACCAGTTACTCCTCTACCTTCTTTGGAAATCCAGTGAGATACGGGAAAAGTCTTCAGCCATTACAGTAGAATTGGACGCACGCGGCCAACTGACACAGACACAGAGACATGGAACTAGTGGGACTCCCTTCCGTCCGCGGGATCACCGCAAAAGAAATACCAAAAAAAATTATAAAAGCAACTACAATTGTTTAGATAAAGAAAAAAATCCTTAGATAAGGTTGCAGGAGAGTGGGATGAGGTCAGCAAAATTAAAAGGAAATAGTGATAATATAGTGAAAACATTACATTTTGACATCGCTGGAGAATAAAACGCAAAGAGGGAAATGACGAATAGTCCTTTTTTCCACAGTACCGCAGAGAACTCTGTTCGAAGAGCAGTCCGGTTGTAGAGGTAGATACAAAAGAAAGTTACCCTTTTTCTTTTTACATACAATATATTTTTGTTGAATCAGGGTAACTGTTTTGTTTTTTTGTTAAAAGAACGCGGTTACTGCTTTAAAAAATTCTTTCATGTGCGGTATGCTGTGCCTTTTCGTATATTCCATGAGATCTTTGAACTTATTGTAATAAATATTAGAGATGACGTAATCTCATCTCGAGTAAAAAGTATTACTGTGCCAAAACACAATGTAAAAAATATTCTTACGATAATAATATAAGACAGACATCACCATTTAAAGTTGTAAAATTCTCTTGTTCTTCTGGATACAAGTATAAGTTTAATCCCTTTATAGCTTATTAGTTTGTTACAGCCTTGTTGTATGCAACGTACGGTATTTAACGTACAGCATGATAACTGCCGCCACAATAATACAACTATTCCAGTGATATCTCAATTGATCATTACTCACTTTTTATATAAATTACACTAACTCTAATAGCGGTCATTCTAATACCTACAGTCATGTGTAGTAGATTATGATTTATCTATCCATTCGGAATATCATAAGTCTCTTCCTTATATTGTAAAAATATAAAATATATTAAAACCTATGTAATAATGTCATTAGTTGCAATTGATATAAAAAGCAACATACACGAAAAAAAATGTTGTTTGTAACAAAAATATACTCACGTAGAACTAAAAAGTTTATATCAGCTCTATTATTAAACTAGCTGTGCAACTGCAGCAACAACAAAGGCAGCAACAGCTAGCTTACCAGTAGAGGCCTGTACAGCAACACCGCTGTTCTTTTTGGTAGACGATTTGGTAGATGTGGCAGTTGAGGAGGAAGAACTTGATACAGCATCTTCCTCAGCCATGTCAGCAGCAGCACTACCAGAAGCTTGAGAGAAATCGTCACTGTCACTAACTCCCTTGGCTGGAGTTGCATCTACAGTACCGTTCCAACAGTAGTTGGTGAAACATTGCTCACACTCAGCAGGTAGAGTCATGTTCAGAGCTTGTTGCTTACGTCTTAAGATAGCACAACCAATGCAGCCTACAAATCCATCATCTCCGGTCAAGTTACCTACTGTGGCAGATTCAAAACCGTTTCTAATAACTCCTAATCTTTCCTTTTCAGAGTATGACAGCTTGAAGGTAGAAGTGTTACCATTGTAACTGTGATGAGAGTTAGGAATGTATACAATCAAAGGTGGAATGTATTCAAGGTCAGTCATGTTGTTAGCATCGCATCCGAAGAAAGTTGGTTTCTGGTTTAGGCCCAAATTCATGAAAGTGTCAACGCCTGGAACAGATGGGAACGTAACACCTTGACCTTGGAAGGCAAATTGACGTCTGTATGTATGCATCAATGAGATCCCAGCAGGCCAGTTTTCGTTAGTGTCTGCAGAGTTATCTAGTGCAAAGATAACATCCAGTTCACGTTCTTGTTGTAACAATGGGACTAGAGGAATGTTCTCACCATCTTCACCACCATCAACCAAAAACAAGTAATCGGAGTTAACCAATGATTGCGATCTATTGTTAGAGACGTAATCAGCTCCCTTGAATGGATTTGGGCTGTAAATAGCAATATCATCGTAGTCCTGTGACAAGTCCTTTAGGAAATGGGTTGCAAGTCTTCTGATGAACTTTGGAAGACTGGTGTCGTTGATTCTTAGCAAAAATTGGTTGAATAGAGTGGAAGAAGTTCCCATTAAGAAACCAACTTGATCGAAACCGGCAACACATTGACCTTCAGTTACTGGCTTACCATTGGAAACGTTAGTCCCAAGGTATCTAACATCGGTAAAGGCACTTAGAGATGGATCCCAAGAACCCAACTCAAATGGTGTATATTCGAAGACGGTAGAGTTCAAATCAACAATTTGAGTACCTGGGTATCTACCATCAGCAACAGAGATAGGCATTGGCATCTCACCATTCTTGAAGACATCAGCTTCTCTCAAATCAGACCACAGATAACCTAGACCACCACGGTACAAAGATGGGAACATTTGGTAAGATAAAGCACGACCCCAAACATCAGCTAAGGAAACGTTAAAGCCAGCATCTTGTTTAGCCTCTACTGCATCAGCAATGTGATCCCATCTAGAACCAGTCTTAAATATATTAATACCACCTGGGGAAACAATAGAGTGAGAAAGGTCCCAGATGGCATCATCGCTATCCATTCCGTCAACGATATTTTCAACCGATGTCCAGTTATTCCAGGCCAAAGTGGTAGTTAACCAGTTACCACCGGATAGACCAGCCAAATAAGTAGCAGCTTGTAATAGACCACCCAGACCATGTTCATTGGCACCTTCAGTTCTGTTATCCATAGCTGAAACCATACCTGCACCACTTAACATGGCACGGTAACCACCACCAGAGGCAGCAATAGCAATCTTTGGAACATTAGACGAATTGCTGCCAAATAATCTGTCAATAATAGCAGATGCAGAAGAGTTACTACTGAAATTAGCAGTTGCACGCTCCATAAAGCTTTTTAGCGCCTCTTGAGCAATAGGATTTCTCTTATCCAGCCAGTCCTGTTCATCCTGCGAAAGGCCAGATGCATTTCTTAATAAATTGATATCGTTTGCACATGTAACGTTTGATGGCACGTAACTGTTGGATGGAGCCCAGGCATCAGCGACTCCATTCAATGCCAATAATGTAATTGCAGACACAACTTGTAACTGCATGTTTGGTTATATAGCACTTGTCCTTTTTACTCTTGCTTTTTTATTTATATTGTCTGATATTAATAAGAACTTCAGTTTCCAAACTAAACTTATGTAAAATTAAATATATTAAATAATAAAAACTAAAATACCAATGATTAATTGTTATCGGGGGTTCTTAAAAATAAGTTGATTGTTTAATGTAAATAGGAGAGGGACATCTTCAAGAGAAAATTCGATATCATCGCTGGTGGTCAATTAGTGTACGACTCTTTGTCCCCTCCGGTACCCTACAGGAGAAAAAACAAAGGAATCATATATCCTACATAGCAAAAAACTTGCCCTATGATAATTCGTCATTTCTACAAATTACTTTTTCATATTATTTTCTTTTGTACTGGGTTTTTTGCTTTGATATTTGCTTTGTTATTGTTTTTACTAAAGGCCATCCCTATTTACACGAGTTAATGACCTTAGAAAGGTAAAAACACTATCAGGGGCCTAACACTGCCTTGCAGTCAATTGCTTGTATTTCGTGTTAAAGGTGTCTCAGTTAGTGCGTGGATCGAATTCGTGAATATCATATCTGTCTTGTATTCGTAAGTTGTTTTAGCTGGGCTGGGCACCCCAAGTAGTTACAGATGGAAAAGACCCTTTACTCGCTATTTCCTCGAGCAATACACCAAGCCTCCCAAAAACTTCCCATTCCTTTACTGCCCTGACCTCCCCGCCCACCGTCACTGGGGTGGGGGAGAAGTTCTTCCTAGACGCCCAGTCTATCCCAGTCTATTGAAGATGTGTGTGGTGTCTTTCTTCCTCTACTACCTCATTTCTCTGTCAAAACGGGAAAAAGCAATAGAGGAATAACGCAAAGCCAATTAAGGCAACTGTACGGACTTTTCTCTACTTTTCAATGCATTCTATCTCGCCTATTTATTTCCCTAGCACTTTTTTCTATACCATGGACTACTCACGATATTTTCTGAGGGTGGGTGCGTGTATACTTGGAAATATGTCCTATTTGGAATATAATGAAGTACCCAGATCACAACCGTAGCTTATTACACTGTTAGAACTCTCACCACTCTGCAGGTTGTTCTGTTCTAAAAGTCCTTTTCTTTACCTACAGATGATGGTACGCGAAAATTGTGGGTTAACCAACTAATTTTTTTGTCTCCAAATTTTTTTTTGTCTCTGCATAATAAATTTGGCCCTCCGGTAAGAGGTGGAAAGATGGAGGCTGGAGTGTCCACGCGTAGCACTAGATTTTAGTGCAATGAAGTTAAGGGACAAACCGAAGAATATCGAAACTAAAAAAAAATGCGGAACTCTCGTATGTGCGGCCAATTCTGAATCAAAAAGCCTCTGTGAGGGGTGGGACAAATTAAGGCAGTTCTATTTTTTGCCCTTCATTTCCATTCTCGTCAATTTCGTAATTGATGAGGATATCTCGTGCTTTTCGTGCAATATTATTTAGAATTATATTATTTAAATCTTGATGACATAAAATTATTATTTTAGTGATGTTTGTTTTAGTATTTATTGAATATTTAGTTTTTATATGTTTTTCTATCAACCTATCCAATGAGTAATAGTAGTGCCTTGAGTAATAGTAATTCCTTGAGTAATAGTAATGCCTTGAGTAATAGTACTACGTTGAGTAACGGTAAATGTCCAGAGAAATCGATATGGCACCAGAGTTTATTTTCAAAAAGTGACTTAATCACTATCGGAATCTTCATTGTAATACTGCATATTGTCAACATTTATAGCAGGTTCCCAGTGTGTCTTGATAACAGGGTCTTCATCTTCGTAATTTCTTGAGAACGAATTGTCCTCATCGATGTCGAATGGATTCTCTTCATACGGATCTATGTCTTCTTCATCGTGCTCTGAACTGACCATCGCGGCCTTATTGGGCTTGTTCTCCCTATACATACGGGCCTCAAATTCTTTTAAACGGCCTTCAATGAACTGTTTCGGATACTCAAAGTTCCCCTTTTGGACACAGTTCTGTAAATATGTTTTCACGTAATGTATGTGCTGAGTGACTTGGTTTCTAGCGATATCTCTTCCTGAGCCCATCAGCTGTGATCCGTCATATTGGCTAGATAGGTAATCAGCTTTAACCATATGGCACATAGAATAGATAAACCAAACTTCAGCATCTTCCATATATGGTGGTACGAGAACCATTTCAGACAAGCGATCAATCAGTTGTGAGATTTTATCCATACCGTTTGATTTGGTTATTCCAACATCCATTTCGACATCACCATCTACTCCCCCTTCTTCCTCAATACTTATCAATTCAGTGGCTCTTATTAATGAATTCCATAGCCATGTCGTTGCGTACTTAGGAGAATGCGTTTTAGACCCACTACGAAATGCTGGTGCATTTCTATAACAGAAGCTTTGAATAAAATTGACCTTTGAACTATAAACTGTACTCATCCACTTTAAGAATTCGAGAGACCTAGTGGTCTGGCCCCTTTCCATTAATATTCTAGTGCCTAAACCCCATATATTTCTTATATCAACCTCAGGTATTCGAATCAATATAGAAAAACTACGATAAGCAATATCCCAGTTACCTCTGGAAACATTAATAAATAATATTTGAGTTAAAGCTTCAATTTGTTTCAATTGATAACCCTCTGTCCGTACTAGAGGCTCAAGGACTTCATACCCTTCGCATTTAATATCAAAATATCTTTTATTCGCTAACGGCACATGAACGGTACTGGATTCTATCTTCCGTTTTGCAGCCTTTTGTATCCTGTTCAAGTGCGTGTATGAAATTCTAGTTTTCTTCAGTTCGATTTTCTTCGACTTCCCAGGCACACTCTCATCGTTCCATACTTCAAAACTATTTTCCGGTTTATCATATTTCTTATAATAAAGCTTTTCAAATCTATTGGGATGATCACCGAACTCTAAATTATGTTCACTATCCTCATCACTTTCCTCCTCATTACTGACCTCCAGATCAGAACATTCCTCTCCCATAGTAAGTTTCCTTTTTATTTTGATTTCTCGTAAATCGCTCGAGGAGCCATTAGTCTCAGCTGCTGAGTTTTCTGGTGTAGGTAACTGATCTCTTTGTCGTACCTTCCTCTTCTTCCCATGATATTTCCTGTTCAAAATATTCACAAATTGGTACCGTATTTTCCGCTCTGTGGCTATCCTTTTGTTATGGTAGCTCACCGGTACCTCAAACATCATCAAGATAAAGCTGACTTGTTTGGATAAGTTAACTAGCTATGTGTATTAATATTCCTAGTGACAATGTTATACAAATGTAATATAAATAACAGAAATCATCTACTACTTTTGATTTTATTTTCTTTTTTTTTTTGCGATGAGCTTCAATTGTTTATTTGAAAAAATTTTTTAGAAAAAAATAAATTAATGAAAAATATAGAGTGCTCAGAAATGGCCGTACTGTACCTAGAAAATTCTGTATTATTATGTATGATTAAATAAGTCTCAATATTAAATCCAATAAAATATGATTGATTAAAATATTGATCTTTAGTATTGTCTGTACTGGCGTTAAATAGTTTGACTAATATTACAAATGTTATAATTTCTAGTAATGTATAGAAATCAAAAATGATATATGAATTATGGATGCAGAAGAGTCATTGTAAACTAGTAATGAGGGTTTATCTTCCTGTACAACGAGTTTCATTGTGTACTTTGAAACAGTTTACCGAGCATATTTTATCACCACATGCTACACAGTTAGATAAACTGTCGTAGCCACCGCAAATGGAGCATATGGTTATTAGTGGAAGTACCTTGAAATACTTCTTGTTGTAAACGTTATGAAAAATCACACTCTTGGAAACTTGGTCTAGGGTGTCCAAGTAAGTATGTAATTTACGTTTCGAAGACATAGTTTTGCGAAGTGCTATAGTTCTCGTAGAGGATTTCTTTCGTTGATCCTGCGATTTCGGAAGTTTAGTAGATTTGTAAGACATATATACGGAACTTGGGATCTCAAATCTGATATTAGAAGAGCCACGAGCACTAGTTGAAGAACCACTTGCCCCATTACCGTCCGCTGTGCTGCTTAAAGCGGTGGTAACATTATCGATACGATCGCGAGTAATGCCAGATGTTGTGCTCAATAACATCGGAACATCCGATATATCTTTTATATTTTCTGTGTCGAGCTCCATAAACCTTCGTTTGGATCGTATCAGTTCTGTTTCTGTAAATTTATTGATTTTCTCAGTTTGGGACTTGTCGATGTCTTCACCATTTCTATTTTGAGACGTATATAGTTTGGCTTCAAGGTCTGCCAGAGAATAGTTTATACGTTTGGCTGAGCGTGAAGAAGACAGTTTCTTTGCATTTTTTTTATTCTTTGAGATTGCATTTTGAGATTTCCTTTGCTGTTCGGCATCTAATGCTGAGTAGTAAATATTGGGATTATATGTCTTTGGGTTTATTTCCTGTACACTAAATGGACGTGGCATGATACTTTTTTGTATAATAACAGGTCTTCTGAGGTATAGTTGTTTATTTCTTCCTATTGCTATTGGTATCTCTTGTTTATTGAATTTATTTAGATTTCTATCTCTATATCATTCCTTTTCTTAATAAATTCTCAAATTTTAAATATTTTCCATTGATTCAAACACCAAAACGTTAAAAAATTCCATCTTCCGACGTCCCACATTCTTCAAAAAAAGTCGATTTTAATCACATGTTAAATAGAATATTATTGCGTGTGTCAAGTTAAGTATTTAATTATATATTTACAAAACTATCATATACATTTCTTACTAGAAGCTGAATAAAATCTCAAAAATTGTTTAAAGCCTTACAGTCGAAATTACTGCAGAATATCAATTTCACATGATAAAAAAAATTACGAAGTATGTGAAAATTATTTTTCATGAATGCCTACTTTATAATTTAGCTTTAATGGTAGTGTCAGCCAACAAAACATCTGCGATTTCATCAGCTGCTTCGTTTAGATAGTGATGCATCTTATCTACAGATAACATACTTTTTTCTGGCTTGGTAACGATATTAATATGCATCCAATCCTTATTAATCATATAGGCCAAACCCAAACCATTGTCATTGACTTCTGACCAACCATAACCATCAAAATACTCACTAGATAACTGAGAAGTGGAAACGTACCATGTTGAAGAGTATTTGAATATGCTATCGTTAAACAGAGCTGGGACATCATCGCCTTCCTTCAACATATTTTTCAAACCAAAGAAGTGACGATCAGGTGCCTGCCCCTCGGATGCCATCTTCATGTATTGACCATGAAATTTAGCAGATTCCTTTAGCGCTGCAATCCTTTCAGCATTTGTAGCCTTTGTTGATTCCCATGTTTTGACAAAATGAGCTGAAGCCTCAGAAACTGGTCTCCCAGTCTCTGTACGTCCCTTAAAGTATTTTCTAGTTGATGCAGCCTCATAAGTTGGAACTTGTCTTCCTAAGTACTTGTAAATAGCCAATTGTATTACCTGTTGGATAAAAGCATCTGGTGACATTCCGTTCTTTTTCATAAATTCCTTACCGTATCTGTTGTAATGCCAGACGCGCAAATCATGCTGACCTATCTCATCCCTAAACTGAGTTAAAGCACTGTCGATACTCTCTGCAATCTTTGGAGTAACAACAAAAGGTAGAAGTTTTGGCTGATGATAATCAGTTTCGCGAACGGGTTCGAATACTGAATTAATAAATTTATCTTGATCAATTTTGCTTAATTGCTGACAGACAAAAGTATTCAAGAACAGAGTAGGAGTACCATCCATCTTAGAATGTTCTGAGAGGCATCCAGAAGTACCGTTACCTGTTACAAAGAATTGTAGTGGTTTATCAAAGAATCTATTAAAACCATCACCATGCCAGCAGTTTCTAGCCTTTTCTTCCAAAGTAATAGGACTTTTATCCAAATCTAGACACAAGACAAAAGAAGCACGGTGAATGGTTTCTAGAGATTCCTTGGCTAATGGGTCCTTAATCAATTCGGCATGTACTTCACGCCATTGGTCTCTTGGTAAAGAAGTCAAGCTACCAACGCCAGCATTTATTGATGTCGCATTTTTTGACAATGGTCCATTAACTATGTTGTATAGCTGTTGCCAGATCAAATTTACAGGTAAAGCATTGTTTATGGCATCAACCTTACTATTTTCGTCCATGTCAGTTTGCTTGAAGTGAGTAAAAACCTTATAGAAATTACCCCTGTATGTGACAATCATGAAGTTATTTTCGTAAATAGAATAGAATACATTAGAATCCTGAGTAGTTTCTGGGATACGGGAGTTGTTGAACATTAACTGGAAACTGTTCATACAAAATGGAGTACCCTTGATAACTTCTGCAGGCAGAGACTCATCCTTGATTGACTCAATAAACCTAATAATCGTGGAGATTATAGCAGTAGCTTTCAAAAGGGGATCCTTATCTATCTTGGCAAGCTCTGCTGGTAGCTTCTTGTGAGAATAGAAGTAGGAGACATATGGGACCACAGGGTCATTGTATTGCAAATAGGCTTGATTATCCCAAAACTCGGACATCCAATTCCTTGTAGTACCACCTAAGTCCTGTAGTCTTTTTTGCAGGACAGGGCCCATACCTTTCAAGAAATCATTACATAGATCTTCTTGAGCAGACAAATCGTTCACATAGGGCTTAACACTTTGTAAATAAGTAGCAATACTCTTCTCTAATTCCGGGACAGGTAGAGAAGGCAGTTGATCTTGGAGTGCGAAGGTCTCACCTTTAAAGTTCTGCCTCTTGTTCTGATAAGAAGAATTAGGGTACGCTGCCCAATAAACCTCACCGTTCTTCGTCTCAAAGGGGAACCGCTTCAAAGATGACATAAACCTCCTGATAGCAATTCGACTGACACGACTCATTCAAAAAATAATAACAAAGAAACCTACTAATCCCTTAGGTCAAATTACTGAATTAAAATAAGTAGAAAGAGAGGATAGTTGTAATTTTGTTCCTGTTTATACTTCTCTCTTGTTTAATAATCCAAATATATTATTAAACCACGTTAGTCCGATGATTTATTTTTTTTAACTCTAGTAAGTATTTATAATTATTACTTATATTAATAATCTAATAGAATGTCGGAATCTACAATTAAACACCGAGAGCGAGACCTACATACAACCACGGTATGAAGAATATAACACTTGATTTTTCATATTGTTTTATAAGTTGTTTAAAGAGTTAATGAAATAAACATTATAGTAAACCAATGACTGGTAGTCATTCGAAGTCGTCATTTTTCACCTCTCCAACTCGAAGGTCGAAAGATGCGTGACCTATGTTTAACCTGTTCCTTCCACTATTATGTTCGCTTGTGTGAAGTCTCTTCTGCTGAACGTATCCGTGCCATCGCCCCTGCTCCGTTACTCCGCGAAAAGGGCTTTTGACCCTACTCATATTATTTCTTCCTATTGGCAAACTGGAACACTGTGGGCAGTCTTCACTTGGGAATGGTCATTCGAGGATCGGAGAGCTCCAAATATTAGGGTGATGCTGTTAAACACAAGTGTACATTTTTAAAAAAGTCTACGGCTTGGCCATCGGTATAAGGTACACCAGCAGCACTAGTGACCAATTAAAATCGTTGAAAGTATATCTCCGAATTGATATAGATTTATATATTGTTTCAATGCAAGATGTGTGCTATCAAGATTTATAGTAGAATAGAAAGGTAAGAGAGGCGGGGTAGGAAGGGTTTAGGATAGGGCTCAGTTAGAGTTTATACGTTATAATCCTTCACTCTCATCGTTTTAGTAAAAAAACAAAAACAAATAAAAGTATATGTCATGATTAGCATGAAATTTGTATAGTTTATAGCATCGTAGCCCCTACTTGATTTTAAACTTAGACTTTAAGTAAATATAGTCAAGTCAAAAAACATGTAACTGTTTATATGAGATGCTTGAAATCTTTAATGTTGTATATTGTATAAATCTTTTGAGTCTTCTCTCTTCACTAATACCAATGAAAATAAAGTATAATAATGGAAATCTAAAAAATAAAATATTAATAAAATATTAAATCTTCAGAATTTTCAGTGTTTTGTTGCTGAATCAGTCATAGATACTCCCGAAAAAGGTGGCCCATTACCGTGTCGGTTAAGACAGAGGGCTTATGCGACCGGTGGGAGTACCAAATCCGCCTGGGGCGACAACTTTGGTCATCATTTTAATATTTTTTTAAAGTTTTTATTTTTTATATTGGTCCATATATTAACTTTTTTTTTAGTTAGATATTATTCTTCATCAAATACTAATTATCCGCTATCTACCAGGAGAAGATAAACATCTAATACAGCATTGAAAACAATTGTATGTTAATAATTGAGAAGAATCAAAATTTTTACAACAAATACAACCCACACTACCCCTGTAGTGTGAAAAGAATTCAATACATCTTTTCCGTAATCTGGTTAATAAACTTTTTTAGTGTGTAAAACGTTTAAAACTAAAATATGTTGTTAACTCATTGTGTTCAGTAACGGAAATGTACGTACTTTATATATTAAATTATATAGATTGGCAAAAAGAATAAGCGATGGAGATGATAAAAAATTTATTTATTTCATTCAAAATTACGTTGATTTACCCGTGTGGAAACGCATTAGGTCTTTTTACCCTTTTTCCAACAAACATCTTTGTTACCCTGAAAAAGAAATGAAAATAAGCCGTGAGTTCAAAACCCGAGAGCAGCAGTCAATTATATTATGAAATAGTTATATACGAAACATCATGTGAAAGAATGTCCAAAACGATATGAGGATGGTCATTGTGTACGGAGGTCCAGTTGAGAAGTCGAAAGTTGTGAGAATGGTGAGGATGCCAAATAAAAAATATCAGCATAAGGAAACACTTAAGAGCAATGACTTACCAAGGGGAACAGAGATACAACACAAACGGGGAGTTGACAACTAAAGGTATATAATTATCACCTATAATTGGACACTATATCTTTTACTAAGGGGTTTTACGAGGCTGTATTTGAATTTTACTTGAGACAATCTTTAAGGATTAGGTTTTCTTTTATTTCGTAAGGCTAGGATACTATTATAAGCAAATCGTTTTCTAAATTTCGGATAAAAAAAAAAGTGATCTGCAAATTACTTCTTCTTTTTCTTTATTTCGTTTACCTCAATTAATTATTAATGTTTTTAAGGGGGTTGGTAAGAGGCCTAAAGACTTCGAGATCGTTGTTCAATGATAAGTCAGCTACGCTGGCTTCACAGGGGGCTGCTGGAGCTGCTGCCTCTATTAACGAAGCCACTGCCATCAATGCTAAATTATTGACCATTGTGCCTCACGATGCCGACATTGTGACTCTAGAAAGACAGGACGAATTGATTAGGAGACGTAGGAAACTAAGTAAAGAGAGTACACAAATGAAGAAACTGAAACCTGTTTCCCCAGGTTTAAGGTGGTGGAGAAGGCCAATATATCCATATCTACATAAAGGTGGACCTGTGAAGTTCTTAACAGTAGCTAAACGTGGTACGGGTGGTCGTAACCATCACGGTAAGATTACAGTCCGTCACAGAGGTGGTGGTCACAAGCGCCGTATCAGATTGGTAGATTTCCAGAGATGGGAAGCAGGAACGCAAACCGTACAGCGTATAGAATATGACCCTGGTAGATCTGCTCATATCGCTCTTATAAAACACAATGACTCCGGAAAACTATCCTATATTCTGGCTTGTGATGGTTTAAGAGAAGGCGATAATGTGGAGTCTTATCGTAAGGGTATCCCTGACTCCCTTCTACAGGAAATGCATGGTAAGCTGGATCCGGCTATCTTAAGTGTCAAAACAGCACAACGTGGTAACTGTTTACCAATTTCCATGATACCGATAGGTAGTGTCGTACATAATGTGGGTATTACTCCTATTGGGAAAGCAAAGTTCTGTAGATCTGCAGGAGCATACGCCAGAATCATCTCAAAAGCACCTGAGAAGAAGAAAGCGGTGATAAGACTGCAAAGTGGAGAACATCGCTATGTTTCTCTCGAAGCCTGTGCAACAATGGGTATAGTCTCAAACGTTGAACATCAGAATGAATCCCTAGGTAAAGCAGGTAGATCACGTTGGTTAGGTATCAGGCCTACTGTCAGAGGTGTAGCAATGAATAAAGTAGATCATCCACATGGTGGTGGTCGTGGTAAATCGAAGTCTAATAAGTTGTCTATGTCTCCATGGGGTCAATTAGCTAAGGGCTACAAGACAAGAAGAGGCAAGAATCAAAATAGAATGAAGGTTAAGGACAGACCAAGAGGTAAAGATAAGCGTGCTTAAGCCTTATGAATGACAGCTTCTTGTATATATTTCAGTTGTCAACAATTTCTTTGTCTTCCATTTTGACTTTGAAAACTGTCTGGTTGGTATGTATATAAATTAATTCTTGTATATTTATGAGATCCCAATATCATATTCGTTTGCATTAACCTTCCTCAGGAAATTTTGCTGATCATATACTTCTTACATACAATTACAGAATGTTACAGTGCCATTTAAAAGCAACAAAAAAACAAACAAAGAAGGTTAAAAGATAACATCATCTTCTTGATCGTTTACTAGGTTACTTGCATCACCTTCATCCTCGGGTATAGATTCCGCAGGAATATTTCCCAACTCTTGTTTTTCTTTCTGTATTTGTTCTCTTTTCCATTTCATCTCTGCATCCAATTTAGCATTTTCTATTTGTTTTTTTTCTTGCACCTTTTTCAATCTATAGAATTCTTCTCTATCCAGTTCATCCAATTCACTATTAATATATGCGATCGTATTCTCCGTTCTAGGGATGATGACATGTTCAATTGCATTGACTCTTCTATTAGTAACTTTAATCACCTCATCTAAGATCATGAAGGCCGTTTGTAGAGATGCCAGTTCCACTAGAGTTTCCACAGCTTTTGAATATATGTCTTTTGCTCTTTGAACCTGTTGTCCACCCCTTCCTAAACCAGTTAGTTTGAAGTCATTTATATTAGTATCCACAAAACTTTCAAATTGTGGGAGATACACACCACTGACGTTTTCTTGTCTGGCCTTAACTTTAAACCTAGCATTTAATACACTTTCCTGAACTTGATATCCGATGTTCTCACCAGTTGCATAACTGACTTCAGCTAAAGAGAAAGCTGCAGTCTGCATTACACGACCCATCTTCTGTTTAGCATCGTCAATCCGTTTTGTAATATCCCTAAACCTCTTTGTCAAGGCCTCAGATTTACGCTTTAGCAACGAGTGCCCTTGATTAGCCCCCTTAAGCTTAGTCTTCATCAACCCTAGGGTCATACGAGTTGGAAAAACTTGTTCTCTATTACCAGACATTCTAACTTAAAATTGTATTAGTTTTTTTTTTATTTGATATTTTGCGATGGAAAGAAGTACGTCTCTATAATCCAATGCGCTACTATCTGTTTCTGTTATACTCAAGAAGTTTGAAATTTCTTTGGTTATTACCACAATTGCGATTTAGGAAAAAATATTAGGAAAGAAACCTATGAATTTCTAGTTATACTTGATTAATATATGAAATTATTATCACTAAACACTTCAATGCCCTTTCTCCCCATCCAAGACTTCACTTCATTTTCCCCTTCTCTGCGAAATAGCTGAACCTACTCCATAAGAACATATATGAGTGTCAGCTACGATTAATATTAATATCACGTTTTGAAACCGTATCAGGCTATTTACAACAGTTATAAGTCCGGGTAACGCAAACATGCTCAAATGTGAGTAATGGCTGCTATTTTTATTTATTTATTCACTCTACTTTACTCAAATAGCTATTAATTAATTGGGTAACAGTAGTAAAACTAGTTTGGTAGTGAATGACAACCCATTGTTCTATTTTTTTGAAGATCAGGCTAAATACCTATAAGAAATAAAAAAAGAAAAATACATACTACCTAGACTATATAAATACACTTCAACAAATGTTAAAGAAGAAACGGAATTTCTGCTACATTTAAACCGGCTTTATAGGATCAATCTTTCTATGTAGTAGGTCTATATACATGTTTATTAACCGTTGTAATTGCTCGGAATCCTCGACCTTTGAAATTTGTTCCTTCTTGTAAAAATTGAACTGATTTTACCTTGTTGCTCAATTCTCATGAAATTTGTAATTTGTGTCTGATTAACAATTCAATGGAACAAGATCTCTTAGGATCAGATCCTTTATTTGTATTATTAGTTCATTTGGTTCCAATACATGAGGAATTTAGGTCGAGTATATTTAGTAAAGCCGTCTTATCGTTGTCCCAAGATAAGCAAGAAGGAGGTGCTTCAGTTTTGCTACTAAACAACAACAGCTGTGACTTTACTTTTCTTTATTAAAATATATCAAGTGACTCCTACTATTAATAATATCATCATATATTTAAGGACAATCAAGTTGATATTACCTCTAAATCTGTATTTTCTAAATATATCCGATGACCCTTTATACCAGTACATAAAAACAGTTCGTTTTTATAATTGATGGCAAATAAAAGTATTGAACTAAAGTTCTCACTCTAAAGACGGATACACCCATGTTAGACTAACACTCATCAAATACAATATCAAAAGAATCTTTACCCTGAAGACAATACAATATAGGTTATTTATCGTTCCAAAAGGATAGTGAACAGAGTGAATAGTTCATACAGATATAACATAATTTATTGCAAAGTTACAGGTACATACTTAGTATTTGGGTTTTTACAGTACTCAATAACTTTTAATTCTAGATTTTGTTTATAGCACTCTTGAGAAACACTTAATTGTTGGCACTGAAAATCTTAAGAGATGTGATAGCCAAATTATTCCTGTAATTTTAATCAATCAGTAAAATACATATTCTGAATTCAACCATATATCGAGAATTTGTTAGATGTAGCTAATGCAAGGATGGTTCTATCCGTATTAAACATATCTCTGATTGATACATATTATTTTTATGATATAAAGCGTTAGACTTAGTAACTATGGTCCTATAAGATACTCCGCCATAAATGCTAACATATTTTAATGTCAACATAGTTAGATTTATTTTTAGCCGATAAGATAGTATTCGGAGATATTATAAATGCTAGTGAATAGTAGGGCAAAATAAAGTTCCAAATAAATCAGAATTTAGTTCAATTAATTATGTTCTATCCAAGATCAGATGTCTAGATATTTGGTCCAACACTATAAATAATGTAATGCAAAATTCTTTTAAATGATATAAATATTGCAACAATGAATTAAATCCAATATACATGCTGCTAGTTTCAAGGTGATATCTTTAAATAGGCTGTTTAGTAACACAACTCCAAGAAATGGAAGCAAATAAGTTTAGATGATAGAGTACTGAACAACACAGAAAGAAAACTTTACAAGGTATCTTGGATGAGTCTTATGTCTTCCGCGGAACACTTTGTAATTGGATATATTGTAAAGGCATGTAAGAAATTGGCCGCTATAATATTGCTTTACTACTTCTAATATCTCAAAGAGATCCATTTTGATATACAGATATCTTTAGAATCCATCCTTTTTTACTCGGTGACTTACCATAGCAAAGGAATGCATTTATTTATCCATAAAGTTAAATATAATAAATACTTAGGAATACAACATTCTTAAGAAGGAATAATTACAAGGACTGTAGTTAAGTAATAAATGTCCAACCTGCCTTGAACTATTATAATTTCCGGATTTATTACATATGACGTACTTCTTACGTCAATATCGAGGTCTAATAAGGGGTCAATTAAAAAAAAAGGTTCTTAATTAAAATCCGTCTGTTAATATGCTTAAATTACAAAAGTGTAGTTCTAATTACTTTTCTCTCTAATATCACCAATGTAGGTCTACAAGAGGCCAAATGACATTGTATCGCGCACCGGTATTATAAGATGATAAAAACACGATAATCTCTGCACTGATTATATGTTTCTTTAAGTTTTTCACATCAAAGAACTATGTTAACTAGAAGCGAGAAAAAGCAAGAAGGTGGGGAGAACTCAAGAAGAGGTATGAATACAGAAGCTCACAGTTTCAGTGATAATGACTTAATGGTTCTCGAACATTTCCGGGATCAGTTAATACTAAAAGGATCAACTCATGAAGAGCATAACTTAAATTAGAATCAATTAGCAACAAGTTTATGTAAATATGTATGGTAATAAGTATACGTGGTCTTGATGACTTCTTCCTTGGTTAAACAGTTTTAAAACTAATTATAACATGTATTCCATAGGTCAAAAATGAAGACCAATAGTAAAATAAAAAGTTTATTAATAATTATGTAATAGAGTATGTATTGCTTGATTTTTGTTTACGATATACAAGCAATACATTATTTATTACAAAAGAAATGCTATAGAGTGTTTTAAAACATACAGAACTCCACTAGGATAAAAAAAAGAAGCAACAACAACCAACAAAATGAATAGCCAGAGTTTAATAAATTAGAGCTCTCGTAATTCAATAAACAGAATATTTTACTCTCACTCCAGAGTTTGTTTTCCTATTTGCCATAAATCATCGCGAATACTTGAACTCAGGAGAAACATAAGGGTGGGTAGGAGGAATTATTTTCACAGTAATATAATACATAATGAATAATAAGAATTGCTTTTTGTCAATAAAAGGACAATTGCAGTTTATTAGATGTAGTGATATTTAATAGCAATTGCTTTTCCCCCTCTTGAATAAGAGTTAGTACTACAAAAAATTACATTTAATACTGTAAATTACATTTTCTTAGGGGTAATTGTTCTCTATATGATACGTCTACTCTTACCTACAAATACCAGAGAGCTTAAATTAGTAAAAACTGAACGAAGTGACAAGATTTATTTCCTGACCTGGAATAGATAAAGGGCAATTAGAGAGCAAAAAGGACATATCAGAAATTCATTCATCAATAAAAATAACTCTAAGTAAGTTATGTTAATAAAATAACAAAAAAAATTTCGGTTTATTGTTTTTTTTTTATCTCTAGGTTAATCCACTAGTTTCCGCCACTGATATTTACCAACCGGGAATTCTTATTTTGCCAAATAATACTCTTTTGCATGTAATTTGCATGTATAACAAAAGATAATACAGTGCCCAATGAGCATACCCAGCTGAAATATGCAAATACAACCATTAGGTAAATCCCAATTACCATTTCTTTTTCCCCCCTCAAATGTCACTCATGGCTTAACGGAGAGAGCCGATGTGTTTCGTACAAAATGAATGGGCCTTAGAAAGGAGGACCCTGTTAGTACTTCAATTCCTGCTAGGATACTATAGTGACTATTACTTTTCGGCTAGTATTTTAGGAAATATGCAACAAGCATTGAATAAAAACAACTAATATAGAACTATTAACTCACTATAACATATTGTATAGCAAAAAAATATGTAAGAAGCACCCTAAAGAGGGAATTTAAGAGTATCCCGTAAAGCATTAATGGTAAATGAAAAGACTCATTCTGCAAATCGTTATTATCTGTTTGAGACTAGTTTAGGCAACTGTGCATTTTTTTCACAATGATCTGTAACGCTAACCTCATACAATAATGTAGAAACAAAAATCTATGCCGTTTCAATAATACTATATTAGGAGATGTTTATGCTATAGTGTGACTAAGTTCTAAGAAGATATAGATCTTTTCTATATTGACATACTGACAATATTACGAATACTAGACAGTTTTTAATACGTAATATAATTTAAAAGATAACTTACAATAAGTTCATCCAGAACCCTCAGAGGCATGTTATAACAAATCAGTAGAGGTAATTCTTGTCCTACAATTCCGCACATAGTATTGCTAATTCCGGAACTCAGTCTATCAATTAAATTATTTGAATGTTTGATTATTTCTTTTTAAAAATATAAATTAAAGGTCAAAAAAGAATTATTGTTCCAACAAAAAAATAATTCAATTACCATTGCTTATTATATTTGAATTCTGCCCGCTTATAACTGTCAGTGTATAGTGTCCACTGAACTAATATAAGACAAGTACAATCTATAAAGAACTAAAATGACTACACAATAGAGGATACAGTGATTATATGGCCTTATGCAGCTAGTACTATTATCTATATGAATTAATAAGTTCAAAGTAAGAAGTTGGAATTTAGTATGCCTAGTAGTACCTTCTTCTAAGATTTATTCTTTCTCTAATATTTTCCTACCAAAAACCAGAGACCGTTAGATATTAAAATTGGAATTATTTAATGGATTTATTCATGAACTGTGACCTGCTGCGTTATCTTTTCATGAGAACTCTAGATTGCTACATGATATTAAACGAAGTAACATTTAGAACCTTTAATAATAACGTAATGGGAAAACCAATCAACTAACTATATGCAAAACAAATATTCCTTTTTTTTTTTTTCCACCATTTTTTAGTGATCCATTTTATCAAGCAGAAAAAAAACAAATACAGTCTCCAAGATATACTGATCTGTTCAGCTTCATATTTTGCAGTGGGACAGGTAGTATATTCTTTGATAATGAGAGTGCCAGGTGATTCCAGTAAAGTTCTTATAAAGTGGTATTCTTCTAGTATTCTTCAAACTGTAGGAACTTCCGAATCTAGTGGTATAGTTGTTCTATTCCCGAAATGGTATATGAAACTACCTTCAACTTATTCTGTACTTAGTAAATGTGACTATCAAATCAAGCAGTTCCTTATTTAGAGGACAACTTTGCTATTATTACTTTTGCGGGAAGCACCGTTTTCGTTCGCCATAACCAACACACATGCTAGACCCATAACATTGGGGTCTTTTTTAGGCACTGGTGAATACTATTACCAGCTAATAATATCAATAATTTATAAAGTCGTATTCACACTTGCCGTCTTGTAGTATACTAAATGTAACTACTAAGTTCAGATAAAAAATGATTAAGTTTGACAGTTATATTTAATGTCTTTCTGACGTTAACTTAATATCGTCAAAACGAGTCAATACTTTCAACAATATACACACTATCACGACTGTGTTTATTATCATTATCGATCCATGAAAAAATACCAGAGACCATTTACGTAGTAGGGGCTCATGATACTTCAATAGTGCCGCATGCACATGGTAAGCCTTGTAACAACACTACCTCAACCACCCGTTTCTTTGATAGACACCTTCACTAAAAATATTATCAACAATATCAGTTCATACCTAGTTAACATTTTCGTAATCACGCAAATTTCTTTTGTGATTACAGAAAAGGCCGAATGCAGTCTACAAACCGTTTCAACTATCAACCTTTCACTGTTACTGTTAACATTCAGAGTTTGTCTTTCTCAAACCAGGTTAGAATTTTTGTGACTATCAGATTGTTTGATTACATCTATCGATACATCTAGTGAAAATAATAACTTAAATTTGAGTCCATTTGTTTATTCTAAAACAATAACAAGATCTCCCAATGGTGTTAAATCTCTTCATTCAGTGGAACAATCGAGGCTGTGTTTATAGTTGCTAAATTTCCTAAAGAGAATTTTGGAACCTATGTTGGTAGACGTCTATCTGATCAAAAACATGACCTAAGATAAGACTCCTTTTTTGCTGGTCGAAATGTAACTGTTAATAAAAGTTACTGGTCCATTTATATTCGTCAAGAAAAGGAGTGCCTTTAAATATCGTTCCAAGACGCTACTGTGACTTCTCCTGTTTTGAACACCCTGCCAGATAATACATGACAGGAATAATACCTCACCTTCTTACAATAGAGCTTAGTTTTGAATGTTTTCAGGTTTTCCAATTTTTCTTTTCCTACTCTTAGTATTTATTGGCCGTTGAGTTACACTAAAGGTATTTTAATTTTAATTCTCTAAAATTCATAACGAATATGCGTTATTGTTGTGTTTAAAATTGTATAATGATTCATAAAGAGTTGCTAATTTACTTGGATATGTATATTTCAAATCAGGATTACCGACACCGGAGTACAAACAACCTGATAATTCACTGTTGATACTTTAAAACGAATATTCAAAGATAGGCAACATAAGCTTCCACAATATCAATGTGATAGTTTTCTTGTATTGGACGGATAGTTTTCTTGTATTGGACGGATAGTAACGAAGTCGAATTCTTTAAATTGTTAAAATTCTAAGTCATCAAAAGAAACTTATAACTTCATCAAAAGACATTAGGCTGTCTAACATAAATAAAGAAGATAAAACACGAAGATAATAAACCAAAGTTTAATATTTTTACAGAGGTATAACTAATTACACTAAGTTTCCATGATCATTATATTATAAGTTCCTCAAAAATTTGTTAATGACGATGTGTTTGAGTTAGACTCGTTAGCTCTTTGAAAGATACCATTCCAGACCTTTGGTATCGATGAGGAGGTTAAAGAGTCCACTGTAGCTGATAATTCAACAAAGAGCCCAGTAATTTGGTAAGCAGCAAGTATATTAGGACAATCTGGTATTTCTTCATGCTTTCAAGATAGCTGTGTTAGGAATACTATCTATCCAACTACAAATATTAAAAAAACTTAAAGAAAGCTGCTATCAAGCTTAAATCGTCAGATAATTTTAATGTTATTTTTGACGTAAATGAGAAGTCTTGATCTGCTTCAAACAAGTTATCTTATGGACTCTAGCTAGAGTTTCACTTTCATATTGTTGATTACAACATACGATGCCATTGGTAATCTTAGAGAGGATTTGTCGAACCAACCTAAAAACTAAGCCATATGTAAGTTGTTTGTTTGCTATGATTCATACCTTAATATCATGATAGTGGTCTTAGATTTTGCAGGCCCCATATTCTGAGTGGGTTTAAAATAAGTGAAATTTATGCATAAATGATATAATGGTTAACTTAGCCATCAATCATTATTCTCTGACCAAATACAAAATATGAATGTAACTCATGTGAAATTTTAGGTTTGATGTTCTGACAACTATGATATTTAATAGAAGTCGTATTCTTAGAGGCTCCTGTGTAAATATTACGAATTAAGTATTGATTGCACATTAACTGCTATCTTCTAGGGAATGTAGATTTAGGTGAATAGGCGTATGATGCAATGAGCAATAAAGACTGCTCTATATATATCAATAAACTTTAGTGATGTTATTTAGTGTAACATAATAATTAACTTAGATTTCGGAGGAGTAATGGTCTCTATGTTACTTGAGTATCTGCATCAACGATTAGATTACCGACCTAAATGAATTCCAATTCTCTTTTAAAGACTTGAATTTTTGTAAACGATCTCTTTTTGCTACTTCGGTGGTAAATATTAGCTAACTATAATAGTTGATTAGTATGTAACTGTTAACTCTTTGGCTTCCTTTCTGCCTCTTCTACTTATATGGGGGAAAAACTCACTAATTGAAACTGAGATATATCTGGTGGTAATGAAATTCATTTGGTAAGACAACCGACATAACTATTTATTGATGTAAGAATATCAGAATTTCAGTACAACACAAGTTTATAAAGTTTTTTATTATGGGTTTTATATTTCTGTTAAGTAAATCAAGTTAATTTGTACAGAACTCAATTGGTAGTTCTTTATAAAAAGTTACTCCAAAATCAATAATATTGTCGATGGGGATTTGAGGATATGGATGCATTAAAGTCATACATTAGATATCCTGGTAAGGATAAAATAAATAACATACACACATGAGTATTCTGACCGATTCTATCAGGGTGTGATCCTCCCTGTTTAGAGTATAAGAAAAACAGTGTTGTTGATGTTAAAGAAGAAACTAGTAATTAGATTTCGATTTCGAATCAGAAAACTAAGCTGTTTGAGTTCACCAACTGTTAACTTTTGAAAAGTGACTTAACAACCCTACTTCTCAATGGTTTATTATGTTGTTATTAGGGTTGTGTAAAACGGGATAAAGGCAGATAATATGATATACATTTCAAATTACTATTGCTATACAAATCTGCTCATGATAGTGAATATTATCAAGAATGCTCAATCTTTGATTAAAAACTGGAAGAAAGTATTATAATCAACCTCCACAGGAAACCACAAAGGTAGAAATAACAACTTACACATGCTTATTTAGGATGGGGATATAAATGATAATGTTTATGAAAAATGCTATAGCATTATATGCTACACCAATTTTTAATCCTATGAAGTAACTCTCAATTATAGTGCTTAAGATACAACCGTTATTTTCCATTTCATAAGAGAAATTACCATAACGAGAACTTATTTTATTTTCATACCATAAATACCAAGCAGAGTTATCAAATTATAACATAAACAAATAGTTTGGCTTCGGAAATATGACAACATTCAATACAAAACTGGACACCTTATCGGTTTATTCTAATCAAACCTACTACGATATCGACATCCTCTATTGGACTACTTGCCATTTACCATCAAAGCCAATCTCTAGTTAAAAATGCAATGCTAATTGGATTAAACTTGATAATTGAGTGGAATAAAAGTACTTGGCTCAGCAAAAGAAACATATCTATTTTAAATCATCCAAAAGCCTATTAGTATAGTTACAGCTATCCAAAGACATAGCGTCTATTCATTTAGAATTTTTAAATTTTTATTCTGCCACTTCTGCTTAAAACTAATACCATTAAATAATATAAACTCCGAAGACGAAATAATATGCGATATAACTTAAAAGGTTAAGTTTTCAATGTTAAATGGTTTTCTCTGCCCTCATAATTTTTGTTTGCCTTTGATGGAAGTAAATAATATGAAGTTATCAACTGTAAAAATAGGTGAACATTTGAATAGAATCAAAATAAACAAACACCATGGAAGAAATAATCGACTTTTCATGCAATAAGAATGAGGGTATGAAAACCGTTGGTAATTTATATTTTTAGCTTCTCCCCATGTGCGATTATAATAGTTATATTGTTATTTTAAACTATTTCTCAAGGACTCAGTTGAATCACATAGCTAAGATATTTGTAGCAGTGTATCGCTGATTTCTGAACTTTATTTAATTAACCATTAATTAATTTAGTCAGTAATCCTTTGTGTGCTGTTATTATTTGAGTTGTTATGTCTCAAAGTTTAGCAGATTTCCGACGCTTTATTACGGCTCGATTATAGTTTTTTTTTTGTGAATTTATAACTACTGACTTTTTTGCTCAGATATCAGTTCTTTATTCTAGGATATGTATTTGCCCGTCCTAGCAGTACCTATTATCTTGATTAACATACTGCCACTTCTTCGCTCTGTAGAGTGACCTAGGTTACTGAATAACGTGTTTGCATTGTTGTTCTAGGAAGGAATAGCATAAAAAAAAATAATTAATATCTGACCTATCTACATTATTTTTGGCAGTGCTTCATTTACATACCTATATACATACACAGTTTTCCATCATCCTTGTAGAGACCAAAATATTAAATACACATAATATAACTATATACGAACATGCTGCATTGAACTGGAAGTTATTCTCTTACTGATAAATGTTTTAGCATTTGGTATATCGATCTATCATTATTTATTAATCTGTATCAATCAGATCTGGATTATTACTGGAAACATATAAAGTTTGCCATTTATATATGATAGGTTACATATCCAAAATAATTAAGTACAGTTAAAGCAGACGCTTATTGCTGAAGAAGTATCACCCTGGCACCTATATACTAATCCTTGAAGGATGGTAATTTTACTTTTGTTTTGTTTTAACAAGTCTGGTATTTGGTAAAAGAAGTATTATGCAAGTAATAAGATATTACTATTCTATATAATTTCCTACATTTTAACAAACCTTCACAACTAATTGAATGTTTATACATTTGACTTATTCGGTGAATAGCACAATTAAAATTCCTTTAAATGAAAAAAAATGAACAACAGGAAATGGTAGCATACGAATAAGTATGAAGCTGTGCTTATTTTCACAACTATACGTAAATTTATACGAATGAGAACCCCATATGGAAGGAAACATACGTTTCCTGTATCAAACTCATCAAAACCGCTACTTTAAATAATGTTATAATGACAGATGTATCAAGAAAACCAAATAACATCTTATTATTTTTCGTCTATCTTTAATGGGATCTGCCTCAATTCATAGACATTTTAAGCGCTTCAATTTTCGGGTACACGCAATAATTATAATAAATATCTATACTTGGTCCATTACTTTAGAAATGGTCAATCAAAACAAACTAATTTCAATCTTACTATTATTTCCATAGCTGATCTGATTTAGTAAAGTAAATCCAGCTACTTAATAATCATATCTTTAGTTTTTATCCCTATAACTTAACTATCTAACTTTTTTTTGGTAAAAGTGAAATAAATTGTGAAGAGGCAAACCCAATCTAATACAACTATATAAATATAGTAAAGTTTTTAATATAACACTTATTTTTGTTTCTTCGCTATCTGTCAAAAACAACAACAACTTAAATCTTGTATGTATTTATACTTGTTTATTCCTACTTTATTTATTTATTTTTATTTATTAATTTTTCTTAAAACTCTTATATAATATAAGGCAATAGGATAATACAACATGTGCCTATTAATCGAAACAAGTAACAGAGAAGAGATAGGTAATGTATTTTCTTATCATCAAAGATGTTTTACCACATTCTACAAGGTAAAAAATGAATTTATACATCTTCAGATCCCAATCTACATAATTAGAGTAGTTTTAAATAGAGTTTAATTTAATTGTAGAGTCATGGCAAGATTCCTTTAACTAGATTCCATAAACAGGCGAGTAAACTTCTCACTGTACGTACTCATCAATTTTACGTTTTCTATCTCAATGTAGTTAATGTTTACTTTAAAGCAGTATTTACAAATACAGATGATTTTCAAATTTAAGAATAATAAGGAATTTAAGACTTATATTTTATATTTTGTTCCATGAGCCTTAACAAAAAATGCGATGTTGGTGTTCGATTTGATAGACTCGATACCAGTCGATGTAATATTATTACCACTACTTAATAATAACAACAACAATAATTGATACTAATTCATCCATGGAATATGATAGTTCATTATATAGCAACAAGAAAAGTGAATAGATGACATCATGTTGATTTTAACTTTTAGGAGAGCTTCGAAGAAATAAAAATAATTTTTGAAAAAACGCCAGCACAACTTGATGATTTTCCGGTAATTTTTATTTGCCAATGACGTTCATATATGAAACCTCATCAGCAACAAGAAAATTACCTATTTTTAGACTAAATTCCTATTTTCCTGACAAGGTTCTACAATAGCAGTGGTTTTGTAAACAACTAAGCCACTTAGAATTAATTGTGCACCGATTCTTTCAAGGAGGTGTGATTTGCATCAGATTGATATATTTCATGTTTTTTTGGTTAGATTATGATAAATTAATTATTAAAGGTTATGAGAAATAATCGCCCATTTTAGCAATAAATTGATAGCACTCCCTATACAGCAACCAAAAAAAAAGTGACTATTTTTTGTCTGCAGTAATGTAGCTGAGAGCAATATTCTAGAATTTTAGAGTAAAGTGATAAATAAAAGAGAAGGAACATATTTGGGGGTTGCTTGGAAAGCCTACAAATACAAAATTAAATATGATGGTTTCAGTAAGAAACAAGAAAAGGCATTGAGTGACATCATGTTTATTAAAATTTGAAGAGAGTTAGTTTTGAGATAATACAATGAATATTAAATTTACCGAAAGATAACTCATGTATTTACCAAAAAAGAAAATAGATTAATAAAAACCTAGAAAATAAGTAAAATTTTACAGAGCAAAACGTTAATAGAATGGTTATTATAGTAACACCACACACCACTGTACCGGTATTATCAAGTTATTTAATCTCTTCCGTAATAAATAAATATTAGTCTAACTAGATAATGTTCTAGATTTAAAGTGGCGTTGGATAGTTAAGGATTGTATTTGTTTATTTGAGAGATGTTGCTCATATTCAACACAGTAAATTTTCGCGTAAACTAGCTACGGCTATTTATGTAAGGGTTATAAGTGTAGCGCTATATCCTATAATATTGATCGTTTTTAAAAGATTACTATTTTTAGCAAAAAGCGCTTTTCTTTACTGTTTCACAGGGATTTATGCTTGTGAAATAGTAGTGTTATAGGTGTATAGTATAAAAAATCTAGTAGTATTTCATTAGTTATTTTTCAAAACACAGTCATCTACATAAGAAAAATTTCCCGAGCCAATGCAAGCAGTAGGAGCACTTCTAAGGGAAAGAAACCAATATGAACATAAGAAAAGTAATTGATCACACCCTTTTGAAAAAAGAAATGACAAAGCTATAACAAGAAAAGAACATTTAAATTTAATAGTAAAAAAAAACAACCGAATTACGAAAATATGTGGAAGGAGTGCAGCTCTTAGTACAAACTAGTAAGATCTATATCAAAACAACTATCAATTGTACTTAAGAATTCTATACATTGAATAATTTACAGAACCACTTCATAGAAGGTGAACTTGGTAAATGAAGAAGATATAAAACCGTAGTGACTTTAAATCTTACGGTTGGGTTCCCCCCGGGATTTGTTTTTCTTTTTTGTTAATTCTCGGAGGAGGCCGCGAAGTTTAACACCGACAGCAGTTTCCAAAAAAAAGGCGGTGATAAAAAGTTTTCCGGGCCCAACATTTTTGCCCTTCCCCCCGATCGGACCACTTCCTCGAGGAACAATTTTTTTTCATCTTGCATTTTCTTTTTCTTTGGGATTTACCAAGAATATTTTGTGTTGTTCTATACTTGTTATCTTAGTATTGAACAGCCAAATGTTTTTCATTAGATTTGTGAACGTAATGGGTCAGATAATTTCTGATATTTTATCCCGGGCTGCTCTTTATAGTTGATGTAAAATTACAGCTTAATGTTTTGATCAGAGGTTTTCTTTTTATTTAATTTTTTAGCCAATCGCTTCATATATCAGTAGCGAAAGCAAAAATATCATTGTGGATTTTTGAAAAAGAAACAAGTGCTACTGAGTCGATAAAACTTTAAAGTAACAGTGATTTAAAATCCTTACAGTTATTACCCATAAGTACTTTAGTTAGATTTCAAGAAGAAGGGATTTACACTCAATTTTCTTACTTCAAGTTTTAGTTAGATTCTGGTAATAAAATTATCACCGAAAATTACCAATATCGTTCATTTCCCGGAATCAGCAATACTTAAATTACTAATAATTCTAATTTAAGGAAAAGCTTTCTGTATTGCAGTAAGATATTTCAAAATAAAAATCTGGAATTGCAGAATAACAAGGTTTATAGAAACAATCGAATATACCTGCTTGAATGATATAGAAAAAACGGAATTGCGATTAACTTTGTTGTACAAAAAAGGGAATTCTCCTAGAGCATACCTTTCTTACAGTTATAGCCAATATTATCATGAATTACAGGACATCGTTAATTGGCCTTTTTTTATTCTTTTTCTGTACGATAAGTAGACTAGATAAATAATGTCTTAGAAGTAAAGGTAAATATAATCAATATACAAAGAAATAGACCATATAAATTGTAATTTAAATCCTTTTATTGTCAATTTCATGAAGACCACTTGTAGTTTCGATCCTTTCGTCGTATCAAGAATATCCCTTGATCTATTTTTAGTATAATACAGACCCTTATTTGCTATTTTCTACAAAACACAAGTTTTGTAACTTTTACTATTATACTAAAACATATAACTCAAAATGTTAGTAACTCATCTCCGTGATAATTATGATATTCTAACTATTTACCAAAAAAAAGAAATTCAAACTGAAAAGAAATAAACGTCAATTAGGTAAACTTCATACTTTAGAATGTTACTTCCTTCTGAAAACAAGAAACTAAAAAAATATATACAAAAAGCAAAAAATTGGTAACAAGTAAGATGGAATAGAATTTATAAAAAAGTGTGGAGCTCTTATCCCTTTAGTAGTAGAGTATATATCGCATATAATATCAAGTATACTTAATGATTTGTAGCATTACAAAACTAATGAACAACTGTTGCTGAATGCTGGTTATCTATGTGTATATAAAAGAAAAAATACACATTAATTAACAGATAAAGAAAAAAATTACACATTCTTATATTCTCGTTTATTATTATTGCCAATAGCTATAATTGTAGTTCAACAACACCCCGCGAATCGAACTACAGTGAAAGTGTTATTGCGTCCTTATTCTAAGACAGAGAGGTAGTTTACTTTCACTCTAAACGTTATTTACCTGTTTAATACAATACCGGAATTGTAAAAAACTAGAACAGCCACTTCTATAGTAACTAAATTAAGGTCGAAATAAGTGTACGTGTAGAGGCCCTGATATTTGATGGAAAATCTTCATGATATGTGAAGTTATCGTTTAGTCCTAGTTGAAGGTTTTTTTTTCCACAGTATAACAGGCAGAGAAAAATTTCCTCAATTTTTCTTTTTTTTCTCCGGTCTGAAGGGGGCCGCGGAAAAGTTAACACCGACAGCAGTTTCCAAAAAAAAGGCGGTGATAAAATTTTTTCCGGGCACAACATTTTTGCCCTTCCCCTCGAATCGGACCATTTTCTCGAGGAATAGTTATTTTCATCTTGCATTTTCTTTTTCTTTGGGATTTACCAGAATATTTTGTGTTGTTCTATACTTGCTACCATAATATTGAACAGCCAAATGTTTTAATTAGATTTGTTGACGTAAGGGATGTAAAGGGGCTAGGAAAATCTAAAATACTCTTCCTTTTTATTATGTGTACAAATACATATTTTACTGATATATAAATTAAAAGAGGACTTTTCTTTTTTTTTGTTACATGTATGCAAACTGAATCAACCGTACGGATAATACAATGATACAAATAATACTGCACCAAAACGGCCCTACAGTTAAAGCCGATAGGGAAAAAAGCAATTCCACTACGAGTCGCAAATATACAAGTTAGACGCTTTCCATAGAGAGGGATTTACATTTTTCATCTGAAGTATATGGCCCATTTGAATTTTATTACTCGGAATTGTAATTATTACTTTAAATAGAGGGTTTATCTTCCAGTAGTATCAATTTACTGGTATTGTCTAATTTCTGAAATAACATGACGAAAGAATTTTTATTAAGCTTATACAAATGAAAGAATCTTTTCCTCTTTTCCTTTTTATATGTTCGTAGCATTGCTTGGTACCATCGACACTGTAATGGAAAATGATTAGAAATGTAAGAGCAATAATGCGAGTGAAATATCTTTCAACGACTTCTTCGATGTATTCCAATTAATCGGAAATAGCTTCTATTTTTAGCTGCTTAATTACTAATGAAATCCAGGGACCGATAAGAACCTGGAAATACCTTGAATAACTAGTACAATCTCTGGATCTAGAAACAGATAATAATGTAAACTGGAAAAGTTTTACAAAGTTAAAAGAGGATTTCCTTATTCGGTTACCCCTCGATAAAAATAAACCAAATTCGTCTATAAAGAATGAATACCTAGATCAGGTATCAACTAGAATTATCCATGAGTTATATTACAATAATTTTGAATATATTTCTTTTCTGTTATTGTCAATCCAGGAAGTTGTTATATTTGTAATATTGGCTGCGTAAATCCCTAATGGTGTTATAAAAAAGAATAAGGATTTACCTAATTAAGATTTCACCAATATAACTATATCAATCAAACCTTACTAATATTAGGACATCTTTAACAAAGTAATGTATGTAATTACTCTAATTCAATTCCCTTTTTATTCTACTATATTTTCTATTAAAGATTAAATATTGAAAATAAGATAAAATAAAAAAAAAATATTCTGCGATTTTGTGTGACAAGCAGATTTATGTAATAAAAATAAAAAAACATCATCAATTAAGAGTAGATAATCTATTGGGAAACTTTTAAATGATTTTCGAAAACTAACTCATCAGCTTCGCCAACTACTGTGGAAATTAACAGAAAGTAAGGAAGTAATGAACAAAAAAATATCTTTTTGATGTCACACATTAACACTTTACAGAGTGACCTTTTCTGCTTTTATTCCACTGATTCCTAGGTTAATTCAGTAAAAGGAAGAAGTTGCTTGAATTAAGTAAAAAGAAATACTAGACGCATTACATTTTTTGTCTTTGACCTACAACTTTACGTTTTTATTCTCCTGATCATTGGAACAAATCCATTCTCTGAATGTTGTGATATAAAACTATATAAGGCAATAACATATGAATGAATATAGAAACATTTCTGTTATTTTTTTTTTTTTTAAACTATAAATTGATTCACAAACACCACAACAAATCAAAACAATATAGATAATGGTTAACTATTTGAAACCATTACTTCTGCTCGGCCTATTTGGTCTGGCAAAAAGTGATAATGATGACTTAGTGGCTACTATAGATGTTAATGTTCCCCATTATGTATGGAATAGCACATTTATTTCTGATAATACTCACTCTAAGTCGCTAACAATTGAGAATAACGTAGAAACAGTGGATATTATTGGCGCAGTTCAGCGTTCTTTTGTTTTTATTAAGTCTAAGGAACGTACTACGAAATTGGAGATAACATCCCACGGCTTAGGAGGCTATAACGACTTTGGATTAACAAGCTATTTCTTAGTCGATAACTCTCTTTCTACAGGTCCACTACAATTGATCATGACTGGTGGAATATTTGATGTTCAGAGTAACGGTGAATACAGCGCTGTTTACGGAACTGAAGGAACAGACAGCACTGCATACTTTGGCTTCAATAAATATAATTGTTATAATAGTTCTTTCCATAACATGAAGTATGTTACTTTCCAGGGTGATGTTAGCGGTTACAAATATCTTGGATCCAACTCTAATATTTATTTTGAGGGAGGTTATGAACAATTAGGACACTATGATCCCAATTTGACACCCGAAATACAACCTGGTGTCAAAAAATGGGTTGACGATTTTGTTCCTGAAACGCAAAACAGTGTCATATGGTTTAACGGGCTTATTTCGTCTCTTACTCAACCTTTTGTAGCCATGAGGTTTTTAGAACCTTTTAGTACACCCAATGTCTTTGTTATTAATGATGCAGTTCCTAAACAAGAAAAAGCGTATAGACTGTACAACTTCGATAGCGTACAAGATAGTTACATGGCTTTTCCCTCTAAAATAAAATCTTTCAACTATTCACCCTCTGATTCAATTACTGCTGGTAATGTGGGAATATTGACAGTCACAACAGCTAATGGTGACTTCAGCTTTACCATCAATAATAAGAATAATCCCGACTTATATTCAAACAAAAATTTCCTAACAGAATCTATCATAGTTGATAGAAATGGGACTGATAACAAGGTATATGGTATAAGATTCCAAAACGTTACTAACATTTACTCCCAGCCTCCTGAGATCACCACCACAGTCAACAAGGGCAGCAGTTCCGAGACGGACGTGATCTCTTTCTTCCCAACCGTCGGTGCTGACGGCAAGACACACACCGGTTCCACCACCTACACCTTGGTAGACACCAGCACCTACTCCCAGCCTCCTGAGATCACCACCACAGTCAACAAGGGCAGCAGTTCCGAGACGGACGTGATCTCTTTCTTCCCAACCGTCGGTGCTGACGGCAAGACACACACCGGTTCCACCACCTACACCTTGGTAGACACCAGCACCTACTCCCAGCCTCCTGAGATCACCACCACAGTCAACAAGGGCAGCAGTTCCGAGACGGACGTGATCTCTTTCTTCCCAACCGTCGGTGCTGACGGCAAGACACACACCGGTTCCACCACCTACACCTTGGTAGACACCAGCACCTACTCCCAGCCTCCTGAGATCACCACCACAGTCAACAAGGGCAGCAGTTCCGAGACGGACGTGATCTCTTTCTTCCCAACCGTCGGTGCTGACGGCAAGACACACACCGGTTCCACCACCTACACCTTGGTAGACACCAGCACCTACTCCCAGCCTCCTGAGATCACCACCACAGTCAACAAGGGCAGCAGTTCCGAGACGGACGTGATCTCTTTCTTCCCAACCGTCGGTGCTGACGGCAAGACACACACCGGTTCCACCACCTACACCTTGGTAGACACCAGCACCTACTCCCAGCCTCCTGAGATCACCACCACAGTCAACAAGGGCAGCAGTTCCGAGACGGACGTGATCTCTTTCTTCCCAACCGTCGGTGCTGACGGCAAGACACACACCGGTTCCACCACCTACACCTTGGTAGACACCAGCACCTACTCCCAGCCTCCTGAGATCACCACCACAGTCAACAAGGGCAGCAGTTCCGAGACGGACGTGATCTCTTTCTTCCCAACCGTCGGTGCTGACGGCAAGACACACACCGGTTCCACCACCTACACCTTGGTAGACACCAGCACCTACTCCCAGCCTCCTGAGATCACCACCACAGTCAACAAGGGCAGCAGTTCCGAGACGGACGTGATCTCTTTCTTCCCAACCGTCGGTGCTGACGGCAAGACACACACCGGTTCCACCACCTACACCTTGGTAGACACCAGCACCTACTCCCAGCCTCCTGAGATCACCACCACAGTCAACAAGGGCAGCAGTTCCGAGACGGACGTGATCTCTTTCTTCCCAACCGTCGGTGCTGACGGCAAGACACACACCGGTTCCACCACCTACACCTTGGTAGACACCAGCACCTACTCCCAGCCTCCTGAGATCACCACCACAGTCAACAAGGGCAGCAGTTCCGAGACGGACGTGATCTCTTTCTTCCCAACCGTCGGTGCTGACGGCAAGACACACACCGGCTCCACCACCTACATCTTGAGTAGCTCTGAGGCTGTCCCCAAGTCTGACACCGAGACCTTCTCCGGGCCTAGCCCATACACCACCACTGTTGGCTCCGGCAGCTCTTCAGAAACCGATCTGGTCTCCTTCTTCCCAACCGTGGGCTCTGACGGCAAGACACACACCGGCTCCACCACCTACATCTTGAGTGGCTCTGAGGCTGTCCCCAAGTCTGACACAGAGACCTTCTCCGAGCCTAGCCCATACACCACCACTGTTGGCTCCGGCAGCTCTGCTGAGACTGACCTGGTCTCCTTCTTCCCAACCATCGGTGCTGACGGCAAGACACACACCGGCTCCACCACCTGCCAGTTGAATACGGCAAACAGTATAATGACCGAATCTATTACAGCTTCTTCTACAAATTCAGCCACTGGATCCAATTCTGGTAGCAACTCTGGCTCTAGTTCCAACTCTGGTTCTGGCTCCAACTCTGGTTCTGGATCCAACCCTGGTTCAAACACTGGTAGCAATTCTGGCTCTAGTTCCAACACTGGATCCAACACTGGATCCAATTCTGGTTCCAACTCTGGTTCTGGCTCCAACCCTGGTTCAAACACTGGTAGCAATTCTGGCTCTAGTTCCAACACTGGATCCAACACTGGATCCAATTCTGGTTCCAACTCTGGTTCTGGCTCCAACCCTGGTTCAAACACTGGTAGCAATTCTGGCTCTAGTTCCAACACTGGATCCAACACTGGATCCAATTCTGGTTCCAACTCTGGTTCTGGCTCCAACTCTGGTTCTGGCTCCAACTCTGGTTCTGGATCCAACTCTGGTTCTGGATCCAACCCTGGTTCAAACACTGGTAGCAATTCTGGCTCTAGTTCCAACACTGGATCCAACACTGGATCCAATTCTGGTTCCAACACTGGTTCTGGATCCAATCCTGGTTCAAACACTGGTAGCAACTCTGGCTCTAGATCTAGTAACGGTGTTCATGGTACTTTATTGAGTGTACCTGCGACGCTCTTATCATCATCCATTCACGCCACCGTGAACACCATCCAATATAATGCAAGTGGGTCAATCATCATGAACAAAATGTGGGTAGCTGTAACGTTGTTTTTATTAACATTTATTTGAGCTGTTTCCAATATTTGGTTGTGAAGATATAAATGAGCACTAGCTATTCGTATGATTTTTTCCTGAGTTAAGAACTTAGATTCTAGACTATTATTGCTATTTCGTTCGTTCGCAGAAATTGTTTCTACACTTCAATTGACTCAACTTTTTGTATATAATATATATCTATTTTCATTTAGAATTATTAATGTTTTTTTTTATTAGTAACAATTGTCAACTGCGCGAGTTTCTGTCTGTAATAATTTAATAAAAGTCCCTTTAATTTACCTTGAGTAAACTAAAGTTACTCGCACCACACCCAGATGATGTTATGATTTTAAAATTTGAAGACATAGATGGATGATTATGCCTGTTTCCTTTTGTGAAGACTTGACGGAAATTATGGCTCGACTCAATAATTTGTTAATAATAAACACCTTTTTATTTTTAACAAAAGATATTCAAGACATATCCTCAGACTTGACAGCATTAGAAGTAACGCCATTATTCTAAGTCGACGGATCTCTTAAATCAAGTTTTCACGTCCAGTAATATTACCTGATCAGAAAATTCATCTTGTAAGAAACCTATCATCCTGCTTGAGCTCAAAAGATTAATACTTTTAACACCAAGAAATACTAATGTATACAATATATCATTCGGAATATATTGTATACAACAAACATTACAGTCGCACAATGCTGAAATGTACTTAAGTCTGCCTATGACTAAACCACAATGAGGTAATTTGCCTTAATACCAAGCTGTTTATCTTATGGTCGTCTAATTAGGCCTGTGCCAAGGAACCCATCTAGAGTACCGTTCTCAGCTACATATCCGCCCATATGACCCCTCTACAGCACCTCCACATCTTCAAAAAAATCACCATTAAATTTTTCGATATTTGTTGCCCCAGTACAATATTTAACATCCACACGCTGTCATACAAACATCCCATCCAATCTGGCCCCAAACCCTTCACCCCCACTCGTTAAGGTCGATATATTATTTGGATATTCACACCCTTTCGGTTGCGGCCATATCCACAAGAAAGCACCGTTTCCCGTCCGATCAACTGTAGTTAAGCTCGTGAGAGCCTGACCGAGTAGTGTAGTGGGTGACCATACGCGAAACTCAGGTGCTGCAATCTCTTTTTTTTAAAAAAAATAAAAAAAAAATAAAAAAGTACTGTAGGGGTTGCGAAAAACGCGAGATATAGCTGGGGACGGGAGTGGTGTGATTTGATACGTGTGATTTGATAGACTGGTACCGTAGCTGCTGAACGTGTAGAGAAACATGGCACATGACGAAGATGGTAATCCATATCATAGATTTCGGCATAAGATGTAACCAGTAAGAATGAGTGCAAAAGGGAAGAAATATAGATAAAGTTATCCACCAGCTAGACGTAAAAATTGTCCAGTATGAATCTCTGTTTACATTTCATTTTCCATTCAACACAAGAGATAGGTACTTTGCATTATTTTCTTTAATGTTACTAGCTACATAGACTTTTTGGAATGGTTTGCGTTGGTAAATAATAAATGAAGTTTAATATTATTAAATCCATTATATTTTGTTAATGGATGTACTTACCGTAGTATACTCTATAAAATCTTAGAACGCGTAGGTTGACTTTCACATATATTGAACAAGGAAATTATATCCTATTATAATTCCCTGTTGATTTAGTGTTGGTATTCCTTCAAAAATTCGGCATCGTAGCTGACGTACTTACCATTGACAGAGTCTGGGATACCGTTGAGTGCTAGCTTGGAGTATACGGTAGCAGGGACAGAACTGTCTACCAACTTGTTTTGAGACTTTAAGTCTCTGAACATCTTCAAAGCTTCCTCATCCATACCCTTTGGACCGACTTTTTCTCTTATGTTAACTTGCATATCAGTATCAACAATACCTGGAGCAACAGCAACGGCCTTGACAGCCCTTTCTTCGTTGGCTAGAGTCATAGCGAAGTGATTTAGAGCGGCCTTGGAAGAACCGTAGGCACCCCAACTGCTGAAGTAAGTATCACTGGCATCGGAACTGACGAAGACAGCGTTACCGTTAGTCTTCTTCAAGTATGGCAAAGCTATGCTAACTAAAGAGACAATACTGAAGTAGTTGATGTTGAACAAATTCTTCCAGCCGTTGACATCGATTTCGTTGACGTTTTGGACTGGCTCCAAGACACCAGCGTTGGCAACAACAGAATCAATCTTACCGTGACCTTCAACAGCAGACATAACATACTTCTTCAAAAGAGCCTCGTCAGTGATATCACCAACAGAGTAGTAGAATTTGTCACCGTAAGTTTCCTTCAACTTCTGCAATGGGGCTTCTGATCTAGCAATACCATAGATGACAACGTCCTTGTTTAGAGAGAAAACTGTGTCAACAATAGACTTACCAATACCTCTAGAAACACCAGTAACCAAAATAACCTTAGACATTTTTATTTGTTCTTTATCTGTTTTGTTGTTATGTTTTTAGAATAAACTATTTGTTTATGATATCTTTTTAATTGTAATTATAGAGAAGATATAAGAAAGTGTATTTGAATTTACAGATGCAGTTACTCCCATCTTATATAGATTTATTTTTCTGCATCTGTATATCATTAGTAAATATTATGTACTATCAGTATAGACCCTTGTGTCTTCAGTGTTATGCATTCTCGGTGTTATGCATCCCCGGTGTTATGCATCCCGGTGTTATACATCCCGGTGTTATGCATCCTCGGTGTTTCGGTGTTATACGTCAACAGTGATATATCTCTTTGAGACCTGTAAAAAGGTATCATAGAAAAAGTTCTTTCTTTTTCTGCGTTTTCCGCCCTCTTTTAACTTAACGCAGAATCAGAAAATCCAAAAGAAAAATAAAAAGCGGAGTATGGGTTCACGGAGTGGAAAAGAAAAGAACAATTATAATACAGACATTTAATATACAAAATAGAAATTAATGATAGAGTCCTTATAGCAAATGATTTTTATTGTATACAACTAGGTTGCAAATGCAAATGTAAAAGGAAATGCATATCTATTATATTAAATGCATAAATATAAAACATACTAATTTTAACATCGTTATCTGGAGATGATATATGCTAAGATACTTTCATTTTTGATTGAGCTATCTTGGAAGGGAGATTAAAAAAATGACTGTATTTACTTTACTTCATTTTTTTCTAGCACTCACCATACAAAGGAAACGACAGATACATAGTTAATATAAAAGTAAGCTAATGATAGAATTTTTTCCAAGTCATAAAAAGTTGAAAAACTCTGGACAGTTTGCGCACCAAAACATGAAAAATAAACTATGTCTTTATTCGGAACAAAAATTTTCACGAATATATTTTAATGTTTTTGTCTTCCTTTTTACAAAGTAGATAAAAGGTGAAAATACATTAAGGTTACACCATAAATAGCCATGATATAACAAGGACAATTCTAAACTAACAAAGATGATTGGTAAACGTTACAGGTAGAAAAATAATGAGATGATCAATATATATATATGTGCTTAAAATAAATATATTCTTAAATATAAAATGTATTATTGATTGAAAATGAATAATAATAAAGAATATACATATAATATCTTCAAAATAAAAAAAAAAAAATGAATATTTAATTATTTGTGAACAAGAACAACTGACATATTTAAGTGACAAATAAATTACAAGAAAACTAAAAACAATCCTAACAAAAAATAAGCAATATTAAAAGTAAATTTTTAACCATTAAAATAAAAAACGATTTAGGTGCTGTGTGGTCTGGGTGCTGTGTGGTCTGGGTGCTGTGTGGTCTGGATGCTGTGTGGTCTGGGTGCTGTGTGGCCTGGGTGCTGTGGGGTCTGGGTGCTGTGGGGTCTGGGTGCTGTGGGGTCTGGGTGCTGTGGGGTCTGGGTGCTGTGGGGTCTGGGTGCTGTGGGGTCTGGGTGCTGTGGGGTCTGGGTGCTGTGGGGTCTGGGTGCTGTGGGGTCTGGGTGCTGTGGGGTCTGGGTGCTGTGGGGTCTGGGTGCTGTGGGGTCTGGGTGCTGTGGGGTCTGGGTGCTGTGGGGTCTGGGTGCTGTGGGGTCTGGGTGCTGTGGGGTCTGGGTGCTGTGGGGTCTGGGTGCTGTGGGGTCTGGGTGCTGTGGGGTCTGGGTGCTGTGGGGTCTGGGTGCTGTGGGGTCTGGGTGCTGTGGGGTCTGGGTGCTGTGGGGTCTGGGTGCTGTGGGGTCTGGGTGCTGTGGGGTCTGGGTGCTGTGGGGTCTGGGTGCTGTGGGGTCTGGGTGCTGTGGGGTCTGGGTGCTGTGGGGTCTGGGTGCTGTGGGGTCTGG